>NC_054471.1:141534945-142163809 GCF_017639515.1 Carcharodon carcharias | reverse complement strand
TAGGTTGCACATACACGTGCAGACCATCCAGAATGTCTAATTATAGGACAAAGTAATAAGATTATAAAAATATAATTGATACTGAAGCAATGCAGATAAAGGCTTGCGCTACTTTGGCCTTTGAAAATTGACAAGGATTTGCACCAAAAATAATGATTTTATATAGCAAGCTTATGACATCAAAAACCTTAAGAATGACAGCCATCAAGAACATTCCTCAAACACAATTTGTTGGTATTAGACTGGAAACATGCTAGAGCAGGGATTCCCAAACTGTAGGTCTCGACTCCCCTAGTGGGATTGGGGGATGAACATTTGGGGTCGTGAGCTCCAAGGTAGCAATGGCTGCTGTGGAGCGGTGATTCAGATTTGACAGTCCTGGGATCGGCTGCAAAGGCCTTTTGAATCTTAAAGGTCCTTTAGAGAAAAGATTGGACGGGCATGTATCCATTGGAGTTTAGAAAAATGAAAGATGATCTTATTGAAACATATAAGATCTTGAAGGGATTTGACAGGGTGGATGCTGAAAGGGTGGGAGAGACTAGAACTAGGGGGCACAGTTCAAGAATATGGTGTCTCCCCATTTAAGATGGCGATGAGAAGAATTTTTTCTCGAGTGTCGGGAGTCTTTAGAACACTCTTCCATATTATTGTTGAATATTTTTAAGGTAGAGACAGAGATTCTTGACTAACAAGGGAGTCAAAGATTATCGGGGGTAGGTGGAATGTGGAGTTGAAGCCACAATCAGATCAGCCATGATCTTATTGAATGGCGGAGCAGGCTTGACGCGTTAAGAGGCCTACTGCTCCTAATTCATATGTTGTTTTCCCTGAGGGCATAGCCTAATCAATGAGCTCTGGGGCCTGATCCCTGACACCAATAGAGCCTGCAAAATAGGAGGTGTCTTAGTGGTATTTGTGCCTATATCCCTGCTGTTTGAACCCCTCACATCTTATTAACACTTGCCACTGACCCCCAAGCCCCCAAACCTCCTAATTTTCACTCTCTGGTTGCGCCAAGTGTCAAGGATTAATATGGGGCAGCAGTGCAGAAAGTTTGGGAAGCACTATCCTAAAACACAGTGCATCCAATGAATAACTTTTTGAAGTGCAGTTAACAGTTTACTCACATAATCCCAAAAGCAATGAATGAGATCAATTATCAGTTAATAATTTTTTTTGATTTAAGGGAATTTTGGCTAAGTTACAAGAAGACCTTGCAGGCTATCTTTGAAAATTTCATTAATCCTTTAATGTTTGCATCAGCCACCAGAACAGAAGTGGCCTCTGTTTAATGCCTCAAAAGGAATACAGCACCTCTAATAGCACTTCCTTAGTACAGCACTGAAGCGTCAGCTTACATTACGTGTTCAGGTTATGAAGTGAGGAATCAACTCAAAACATTTAACTCGGTCGTAAGATTTCTATCGACTAAGCCAAGTTGTCACAGGGAAACATAAATGTGAATAAGACCTGAGACTCTTCATTGAGTTTGATGTGATTTGGTATTACTGTAACAATGCTAGGTTTCAGTCTCGCCTGTGCTATTGTGAACTGATTTATTGTTATTTTACAGTTGTTTAGTAATTAAAATTTAAATCTTTCTATGTGGACTCTGTCTCACTCACTCCGTCCCTCCCAGCTATTGACTATCTTCCTTGAGGAGAGGTTAGGTAGGATACTTCTAGAGTCGGCACTGTTGCAAAATGGCCTTCCTAGTAATGGAAGGTCAAAATCTATATCACATAGCATGGTAGATTTGATAATCCAGTACCTGAGCCAAGAAGGCCCACAATGCTTTAAGATACCAATGATGAAATGCTAGACTAGCTCATTAATTGGATTGGGCTTATGCCAACCTTCACCCAAGGTCTTTAAATTTAGGCAAGGACCCCCCTGCAGGGAATATGTTAGGCAAACGTTGATTTCACAGTAGCTTGACTTTTGATATCCTTTTTATGTTGATGGGTTTCAGCACATGACTGCCAAAATAAAGCAATAAATAATCAAACTGAAAGAATACTTGTAGCTGTGGAAGGAAAAGAGTGACAGCTATTTTTACAGATGCCTTCCTTTTCTGTTGTTCTGAACTAACATTGCTGTGACGGCTGAAAGCTAAGAGCTATGTTTATTGCCCTGAAATCATAAGAATGTGATCTGATTTAGTGGCTGTAAGTCCACACCCGATTCTTTGATCTGGGCTTCAAAATAGACATCACGCCAGGAACAAAGTTGTGCTATTTCGAGATGTTTCACCTTTATGTTGATCATGAAAAAATGCCCAGTACTATTTTGTTGTAGGCTTCTTGTTATTTTTAACATTTCATCTTTTTGGAAACCTGTTAAAATTTTATTTTAACACTTTATGTTGGATTCCAATAACTAGTTGCCCCAAGTGAGAGGTACAGAATGAATGTACTTTGTTGGGGCGGGAGGGGGCATGACGGAGACAGGTGGC
Source organism: Carcharodon carcharias (assembly GCF_017639515.1). Taxonomy (NCBI): domain Eukaryota; kingdom Metazoa; phylum Chordata; class Chondrichthyes; order Lamniformes; family Lamnidae; genus Carcharodon; species Carcharodon carcharias. The sequence goes on along the minus strand of NC_054471.1, from coordinate 142,161,351 downwards.
AGGGTGGGCAAGTTGAACTCTAGTCTTAAGATCGGAATTTTTACCACTTGACTGGGATGCCACTATCTCTTGAACAGTTGAAGAAGGTCCAAATTTTCTAGGAATTCCTTTCAGAACACATTGCCCATATGTGGACCAAGAGCAAGGTCAGATTTAGGCTTAGCAATGATTCCCCTTTAGTTAAACAGCTTGCTGTCAAATACTCGGCTCATATGTGAAGGATGAAGATGTGTGAGGCATGTCAGGGCTGTTGGTGCTGATAGAAACATACCCCAGTACATGAATAGAGTAGGAAACTGGAAAGAAATTCACAGTTGAAAGGAAAAGAACCAGCACATGCTAACTCATTGCTACGAGTTACGACAATTTAAATTAATTTGGCGCATTATCAGTATAACATCTATATAGCCGTTTGTGTGTGCAGCATGCACAGTTTAGCTACCTGGTGGTGCTATGAACATGATGGCAAGAGTTTTACAAATGCATTATCACATGCATGTTGGGTGTGATTTACCAGCATTCTGCCTCTCTCTAATTTTCTAATGAAGGGGCTTCCTGAGTATTTTTTTCCCCAAAATGCTGTAGTTTGTGCAAAGTACCAATAGTGTGAAATTATCTCTTCTAAGCATTTAAGGGAGGAGGTGGCGTAGTGGCATTGCCACTGGACTGGTAATTCAGAGACCCAGTGTAATCTGCTAGGGACATGGCAGATGGTGATATTGGAATTCAAAGTCTGATGATGACCACTAAACCTTGTTGATTGTCATTAAAAAAAAACCCATTTGCTTCACTAATGATCTTACCTGGTCTGGCCTGCATGTGACTCCAGGCCCACAGCAATGTGGTTGACTCTTAAAAAATGCCTTCTGAACAAGGGCAATTAGGGATGGGCAATAAATGCTGGCCTAGCCAGCAATGGCCACATCCCATGAACGAATAATTTAAAAATACTTATAGTGGCATTATATACATTGTTACTGCAGCAGAAGTATTGACACAACGGTATTGGAATTCACCAAGGCTCCTTAGACAGCACCTTTCAAACCCACGCTACCTAAAAGGACAAAGGCAGCAAGATAGGTGGAGGCACCACCATCTGGAAGTTCCCCTCCAGTCACTCATCATCCTGACTTGGAAATATATCGCCGTTCCTTCACTGTTGCTGGGTCAAAATTCTGGAACTCCCTCCCTAACAGCACTGTGAATGTCCCTACACTACATGGAATGCAGCGGTTCAAGAAGGCAACCAACAATTTTATCACTTAGATGCATGTACCACCACCTGAACAAAGCTGACACTAAACACATATTTTAATAAATTGCAGATCTTTGCAATGATTTGAGCAAGGTGGTGAGCTATCGACCTGTAGTATAACTCCAATTGTTTTGCTTTAACAGAAGCGCTGCAAGCTTCCTCAGAATTTGTTTTGCACGATCTTTGCAACCAGTGTAAAGTGAAGGATTTTCATCTTGGACATTGAGTTTTAGGCCTGGATTTTCGTGAAGTCTGGGAGACTCAGTAGAAGGATGAAAAAGGTGGCTGGGACTCGTATCCAGGATTCCTGTCCCCGTTTCCAGGGTTTCCGATTTTCAGGGGTGCCTTTTATAGGTGTGGGCTGGTTTGGGTTGTGAGCCCACACCCTGCACCCCCAACCTGGCCAGCCCCATTGCAGTGATAGGCGTGTCCTTGTCCTCTGCAACTTCCATGGAGTCGGACCAACTTTCCAAAGATTCATGGTTCATGACACTTCAGGGATGTATTGTACCATAGTTTGGATGAGTGAATTGTTTGAAAGGCAAGTTCAAAAGGTGGTCTTCATCTGCCCCCCCCATGTCAAGTTGTGGCACTTCCATGCCCATTCACCCACTATAAACTGTGTAGAACCAGGGGAATCATCATTCACATGCAATTTTAGTACTGAAACTGAATAAGCGCTCTGCCAATAACTAAACCTTGGCCTAGTTTTTGCAATAGTAATAGTAAAACTGTATTACACCTTTGAAAGCAACTTCTCAGGCTGCACACGCGCAGCCAAAATCCAGAAACTTCCATCAATGATTCTATGGTTTGCTATAGGGTGCACTGTTTAAGTCCCTGCAGATTGCAATCAATTAGAAATCAGTTAATTGATCTTTTTTGCTGTAAATATTGCTGTGAAAACCCTTGAAAAAGAAGTTACACATTATTGAGTGAGGTGTAACTAGGTTTTTAATGGTTTGCTAAGTTTGTAGTTATTGATGACAAACCTCTCTGGCCCTGAAAGACTTAATTTTATATTTGTTAAATGTCAAATTTCTCCAATACGATAAATTCTATATATTTTTACAATAAAGTTTGTTGATATTTCAGTGTCTACTTAATCCGATGGATATTTCCCATCGTTCATTTTGCTCCCTGAAATTTAATTTTTAAAAGAAGGATAATGGTACATTTCTCTTCCTGGCTTGTTGTCTGTGAGAATGCATCAGTGCAACTAGCTGCTTAACCTGCTTGATTTCATTTCTATTGCTGGAGACTGCAAGAACTCCTTGACTTAGTGCTAGATTCAAACAAACTCCTGGGAAAGGAAAAATCCACTAGGTATTCGCGGGAAGCTCTCTTTAGAAGCAGACAGTAGGTATAAACCTTTTTCAGATTGGCAAGCAGTAACAAATGGAGTGCCATGTCATTGTTGAGTCCTCAACTGTTTACAATCTATATGAATGACGTGGATGAAGGGAGCGAATGTATGGTAGCTATATCTGAGGATCACACCAAGATAGGTAGGAAAGTAAGTTGTCAAAAGGAAGTAGAGTCTGTAAAGGGATAAAGGCAGATTAAGTGAGTGGGCAAAAAATTGGCAGATGGAGTATAACTTAGGTAAATGTGAACTTGTTCACTTTGACAGGAAGACTAGAAAAGCAGTATATCATTTAAATGGAGAAATATTGCAGAACTTGGCAGTACAGAGGGACCTGGGTGTCCTGCTACATGAATCACATAAAGTTAGTGTGCAGGTACAGCAACTGATTAGGAAGGCAAATGAAATGTTCGGATTTATTGCAAGAAGAATGGAATATAAAAGTAGGGAAGTTCTACTTCAGCTGTAAAGGGCCTTGGTGAGACCAGATACGGAGTACTGTGTACAGTTTGATCTCATAATTTAAGAAAGGACATAAATATACTAGAAGCAGCTCTGAGAAGGTTCATTGGACTCATTCCTCGGATGAAACATTGTCTTATGAAGAAAGGTTGAACAGGTTAGGTCTATACCCATTAGAGTTTAGAAGAATGAGAAATGATCTTATTGAAGCATATAAGATCCTGAGGGGACTTGATAGGGTGAATACCCAGAAGATGTTCCCTCTTATAGGTGGGACTAAAACTTGCCTTTAAAAGTGAGACCTCTTATTTTTAAACTGAGATGAGGAGAAACTTTTTCTCCCAAAGGGTCGTTGGTGTGTGGAATTCTCTTGCCCAGAAAGTAGTGGAGGCTGGGCCTTTGAATTCATTTAAGACAAAGTTAGACCAATTTTTATTAGGCAAGGGAGTCGAGAGCTATTGGCAGGCAGGCAGGAAAGTGGAGCTGAGACAGGAATCAGACCTGCCATGATCTTATTGAACGGTGGGCTCGAAGGGCCAAGTGGCCTCCTCCTGCTCCTGTGCTTTTTCGAGATTACCACAGAGCAATGTCTCTTTACTGTTGACTGAAAAATCCAGGTCATTGCATGTGTCTCCAGTTCAGGTCATTGAAATAAAAAGGGGAAACCCATGTGGAGAAGGGTTATAAAGGTGATTCCCTAGTAAAGAAAATAACTTGTTTATATAATACCGTTCATGCCCTCCAGATGTCACAAAACACTTCACAGCCAATAAAATATATTTAAAGTGTAGTCACTATTGCAATATAGGCAGCTGGGGGCAACCACTTTATGCATTGGAGGGTCCAGCAGACAGCAATGAGATAAATGACCAGATATTCTGTTGGTGGTGTTTCAGGGATAAATGTTTGCCAGGATTCTGGAAGAACCCCTCTGCTTTTTGATTAGTACCTTAGGATCTTTTACTTTCGCTCAAGAGAGAAAACTGGGCCTCAGCTTATTTTTCATCCAAAAGACTAAACCTCTGAGTGCAGCACTCCCTTGGATTTACATTGAAGTGTCAGATTGGATTATATGTTAATGCCTGGAGAGGGGATGGATGTCATAACCTTCTGACTTGGCAAGAATCCTGCCCTCTCCTAATACTGCAGAATGAGTTGAGGATAGAGCAGTAAAGGTAAGACATCTGTAATTTGTTTGAGAGTAGATTTATGCCAGATGGATTTTCAATATTGACAAAAAGAAGAAAAAAATACAATTTAAAAATTGATGAATGCAAAATAATTTACAGCGACAGCAATAATGGAAAAGTTGAGGAATGGTGTTGTATCAGTTAGAGAATAAGCTGTCAGAGATGTATGCCTAACACTTAAAATGTCTAATCATTCTAGAGCAAGAATCCATAAAGGTAACAATATTGAGTTATATTACCTAATCGGTATTGTACAAGTATAAACTCACCAGGTAGAAGTTATGTAGTGCCTTTGTCAGGCTGTAATGTTGAGTACTGTGCCCTAATTCCAACACCTAGAGCTCAAACAGAATGACCACAGAAGTTTATGGCATAATTGACGAGAAGAACTTAGTTCTTTAAAGGAGGTGAAAGGGATAGGACTGTATAGAGGTATATGAAGTGCCAAATTAAGAAAAAACAGCTGCAACACAATATTTTGAGCAATATTTCAACCATAATTCAAGGGGATAAGTTTCAATTGGTACTTGGTCATGAAAAACGCAATCAATAGGTTGAATGATCTTATAGAAGGGTTGTAGAGGCAACAACATTTAAGTTACGGTTGGTTGTTATAATGGGCATGGAGAAAAGTGTAAGCTTTGATGAAAGGATGAGGTAATTGAATTTCTTCCCCCAAATTGTCTTGAAGTATCAATGGCTGTTTATGCTGAATCATGTCATGTTTGTGGCATGACAATTTGAACTTTAGTTGCTTAATTCTAGTCTACCGTTGATCTGGATGGCAACATTTAATTTTAAGTTGTGTGATTTTTTTGAATAAGATTTACCCTTAACAAATAAAGCTACGGAAAATGGCTTAGCCAGTGGTTGTAGTGGTGCTTTCTTAACCTGAAGGTACTGACAGTTGCTGAAATATGGTTCCATGATCATCTAGTACTGTATGCAAGTGCATATTGGTTTAGACGCTTAAATGACAAGCTACTCAACTTTGGGAGAGTTTTGTAGCTGAACCCAATCCTGTCATTGTGTGTTCAAAAATGCATGTTTTTCAACATGAGTCACTGAGCAATGATTGTGAATGAGAATCCTGATATTTGTGCTTCATTATTCAGGAAAAACAGAACAGTGAAGTAAGTTGTAATGACTACTACCACTACAACTGTGATCAGCTGAATGACTTCTGTATTGTATTGAAACTGGTACACGGCATTCAAATAAACATCACCTATAGATATTTTAAACTAGACCTCAAAAAAAGAACAATTGTGGCAAAACTGGACTTACTGGTTTGTAAGAGACAAAATTGGAAAGGTGCCACATTAAGCTTATATCTAAGACACTAGTTCGGCCTCAGCTGGAGTATTGTATCTAGTTCTGGGTGTTGCACTTGAGGAAAGATATGAAGGCATTGGAGAGAGTGCAGAAAAGATTCACAAGAATGGTTCCAGGATTGAGGAACTTCAGTTATGAAGATAGATTGGAGAAGTTGGGACAGTTTTCCTTTGAGAAGAGAAGTTTGAGAGGAGATTTGATAGAGGTATTCAAAATCATGAGGGATCTGGACAGAGTAGAAACTGTTCCCACTCGTGAAAGGATTGAGAAAGAGAAGGCACAGATTTAAACTAATTGGCAAAAGAAGCAAAAGTGCTATGAGAACAACTTTTTCATGCAGCGAGTGGTTAAGATCTAGAATGCACTGCCTGAGAGTGTGGTAGAGGCAGGTTCAATCAAATCATTGAAAAAAGAAGTAGACTGTTATCTGAAAAGGAAGAATGTGCAGGGTTACAGGGAGAAGGGAAAAGAATGGCACCAAGGGAATTGCTCATTTGGAGAGCTGGTGCAGATGATGGGCCAAATGGCCTGCTTCTGCGCTGTAACAATTCTGTGAATTGCTCTGATTAAAACCTTAATTGCAATCTGGCCTTACAGCTGAGAGTATAATCAAAATTGTGCTAATGCTATTTGGAAAGAGTTCCCATTATGTGACACAGAGAATGCTTGATGGAATTGGTTTAATTGAAAAATGTATGGAACACTTGCAGTAATAGGTTGCTATGTTACTATCATATGTGCAGTGTGACTCAAAAGTGTTTATTTTTTATGGAGAGGTACCTGGCCACCACCCTGTACTTTTTCTATTTGTAAGGCAGCAATCAGGATCAGTTTGTAGGACATTGCACCCCAAGACTCCAGCCTTGCTACTTTATTACATAGATTATCAGATGACCACTAGTCTCTGCCTTCATAATTTTCAATTGTTCTTAATTAGCGCATGAAATTTGTTATTACTCAGGAATTGGCATTATTAGGTGTCGTGTATCTTTTCTCCATAAATCTGAAAACATGCAAAAACCTCACTTTTTTTGAACCTCATTGACTGTTAGCACAGGAAGTGTAGTTCCGAGTTCTGGAGTCCGAGCTCCGGCCGCTGCTGCACATCCGGGAGGGGGAGAGTTACCTGGACGTTTTGTTTCAGGAGGCGGTCACACTTGGTAGATTAAGTACCTCAAATTCGGTCAATGGTCAGGGTCAGCAGGGTGTGACTGCAAGTGAGGCAGGTAGCGGGATCCTATGTTCAGGAACAGAGGAGCCTCAGCTCTTGACCTTGTCCAACAGGTATGAAGTACTTGCTCCCTGTGTGGATGAGGAACAGGGCTGAAGGGAGGATGAGCCAGCTGACCACGGCACCATGGCACAGGAGCCATTCAAGAGGGGGGAGCAAAAAGACAAGTGTTAGTTGTAGGGGATTCTATAATTAGGGGAATTGATAGCATCCTTCGTAAGTAGGATCGAGAGTCCCGCATGGTATGTTGCCTGCCCGGTGCCAGAAGGCCTTTGACAAGGTGTTGCACAGGAGGTTGCTCAGTAAGATAAGAGCCTATGGTGTTAGAGACAAGGTACTAGCATGGATAGAAGATTGGCTGTCTGGCAGGAGGCAGAGAGTGGGGATAAGGGGGTCCTTCTCAGGATGGCGGCCGGTGACTAGTGGAGTTCCGCAGGGGTCAATGTTGGGACCACAACTTTTCACTTTATCCATTAATGATCTAGATGAAGGAACTGAGGGCATTCTGGCTAGGTTTGTAGATAATACAAAGATAGGTGGAGGGACAGGTAGTATTGAGGAGGCGGGGAGACTGGAGACGGGTTTGGACAGGTTAGGAGAATGGACAAAGAAGTGGCAGATGGAATACAACGTGGGGAAGTGTGAGGTGATGCACTTTGATAGGAAGAATAGAGGCATGGACAATTTTCTAAATGGGGAGAGAATTCAGAATTCTGGAGTGCAAAGGGACTTGGGAGTCCTAGTCCAGGATTCTTTTAAGGTTAACTTGCAGGTTGAGTCGGTAGTTAGGAAGGCAAATGCAATGTTGGCATTTATATAAAATATAGAATATAAAAGCAGGGATGTGCTGCTGAGGCTTTATAAGGCTCTGGTCAGACCACATTTAGAATACTGTGAGCAATTTTGGGCCCTGTATCTCCGGAAGAATGTGCTGGCCCTGGGGAGGGTCCAGAGAAGGTTCACTAGAATGATCCCAGGAATAAAAGGCTTAATACATGAGGAACGTTTGAGGACTCTGGGTCTATACTCGATGGAATTTAGAAGGATGGGGGGGATCTGATTGAAACTTACAGAATACTGAAAGGCCTGGATAGAGTGGATGTGGGGAAGATGTTTCCATTAGTAGGAGAGACTAGGACCTAAGGGCACAGCCTCAGAGTAAAGGGAAGACCTTTTAGAACGGAGATGAGGAGAAACTTCTTTAGCCAGAGAGTGGTGAATCTATGGAATTCATTGCTACAGAAGGCTGTGGAGGCCAAGTCATTGAGTGTATTTAAGACCGAGATAGATAGGTTCTTGATTGGTAAGGGGATCAAAGGTTATGGGGAGAAGGCTGGAGAATGGGGTTGAGAAACCTCTCAGCCATGATTGAATGGCAGAGTAGACTCGAATGGCCTAATTTCTGCTCCTTTGTCTTTATGGTCTTATGCTATTATGTAGTTGTTTGTTTACCTTGCGGTTTTTGTGCTCTACGTGTCAAAAAGAATGTACTCTTTATTTATTATACAGTGATACATTCTGCTTTTCTTGCCAGTTTATTTATTTTAGACTGTAGTTAGCCGAGACTTTGGCTATTGTAATATAAGTTTAATATAAGTACTTGAAAACCAAAATTATCTGAAATCCGAAATGCAATCTGCCTTGGAGACTTCGGATAAATGATACTCGACCTGTACTATCTCTGTGATTGCAAGTTCTTTCTGTTGTGGAAATCTGCAGGATTCAAGCTATAAAGGATCACTTTTTCTAGCTAAAGGGAAAATGCTGCGGATGCTGGAAATCTGAAACAAAAACAGAAAATGCTGGAAAAACTCAGCTGGTCTAGCAGCATTTGTGGAGAGAAAAACAGTATACGTTTCGAGTCCGTATGACCCTTCTTCGGAGCTGAAGAGAAGTGGAAATGTGATGAAATTTATACTGTTTAAGTGGGGTGGGGCAGGTGGAGTTGGATAGAAGGCCAGCGATAGGTGGTGACAAAGAAGGGATTGACAAAGATGTCATGAACTAAAGGACAGCGGGCATGTTAATGATAATGTAAGTGTTAAAAAAGGTGCTGACAGTGGCATAAGAGTAAGAAAGCAGAATGCGATGATAGCAGAACAAGGGTAGAATTGTGTGAAAGAACAGCATGGGACAAGTAATAAATGGTCCTGGAGGGGATGGCGTGGGGGGAGGGGGTGGTGGTAGGGAAAAAAAGAATGGAAAATGGGATAGAAGGGGGAATAAAAACGGGATAAAGACATATAAATTAATAAAAAAATAAGTGGATAAAAGATAAAAATGAATGTAGAAAAAAAGGGATCCAGAAAAGATGGAGGAGAGAGTTCATGGTCTGTAGTTGTTGAACTCAATGTTAAATCTGGAAGGCTGTAAGGTGCCAAATCGGAAGATGAGGTGCTGTTCCTCCAGTTTGCGTTGGGCTTCAATGGAACATTGGAGCAGGTCAAGGACGGACATATGGGCATGAGAGCAGGATGGTGTGTTGAAATGGCAATCGACAGAGAGGTCTGGGTCGTGCTTGTGAACAAGCTGGAGGTGTTCCGCAAAGTGGTCACCCAGTCTGCGTTTGGTCTCCCTGAGTTCATATCAGTCATTTAGCTTCCTGAGAAGATTTCAGTGGCCAATCTGTCTCTGTTAAACTGAATTGGATGTGTTGAGTTCAGATATGAAAATTTAAATTCGTTTTCATTCTCACTCTTGCTCCCCTGAACTCACCTGTCATTGGGGGTTAAAACTGCCCCCTGTTTTTCAGAATTTATTGTTCATAAATGTTAAAACATTTAATGAATGCATTAGGTGCAATATGAGTTTCCTTATTTGAGTCATTCGGTACACTGCAATAAATTGCTGAGTGGGAGATGAGCCAATTCTTTGATTAAGATCCATATCTTTCTTTCCATTTCCTGGAATGAAAGCATGTTGATAAACTTGTATTAAGGCAATTCATTCAGAAATGCCAGTATCCTGTAAATATACGTTCTATACTGTTGATAGTTTCAAAAACAAAATTGTGTTCCATTCTCTTTTTTTTAAATCACTTTTGGCTTCAATGTTAATTATATCATGTTTTGAATCCCTGTATATGAACAGAGACATCTTTACAACTGAAGTTTAAGTGTCGCTTGGTTATTAGTGCTTTCTCAGTGTATGAGCACGTCTCCTGTGCAAATGTAAAAGTGCCACACGGAGCCAAGATACACATGACAATTTCTTGAAACTGGATTAAATACACAATGAAAATAAAAACCCCTTTTTGTGTATTTTTGATCTCTTTAATTCATTTGATCTTGTATATGTGGAGCAGTTTCTAAAAACAAAAAACTTAATCAACTTAGTCATTGTCACAACTACGTGATTTTATCTTGTTTAATCCATAAACTACTGCTCCCAAACCCAATTTAACTGAAAGCACATTTATACTCTGTGAGACCTACTCTAGTACAGCCTGGTCCCTGAAGTGCAAGTCTTGCAGAGATGGCCACACCAAAGCTTCCAGGACAAACTGTCTTCATATTTCGGTGTATAATATCCTAAATAATTTTTTCTAACTAAATTAGAAACACATATTGACCTTAGAATTTCATGAAGAACAAATAAGGAATTTATGGAAGTCTGGTTTATTTACTACCTTTCTTTGTGCCTTGCAGGTTGTTGGGAGAGGAGCTTTTGGGGTTGTCTGTAAAGCAAAGTGGCGTGGAAAAGATGTAGCTATAAAGCAAATTGAAAGTGAATCAGAAAGGAAAGCGTTCATCGTAGAGGTAATTCCACCTTGTATGCCTTCTTCTCGTCGTGGAGATTGAGGATCAAAATCTGGGATTTGGTTCAGGTTGTTTTTGTTAAAGAGGGGGAATTGGCCTAAAAGTTGCAAATGATAAATTTTGACTCTTCTAGGCACATCATTAAAAGATAGCTGAATATTTTTTTTAAAACTGGTCCAGTTCCATAATAATTGCGTGGACTTGCCTGGTTAGGAGACAGATTTCTAATTGCTATTTCCCTATACACCACCTCAAGGGCAATTAGACATTCACATCCCATGAAAAGAATAAAAACTAGTGCAGTTTTAGCCATATCATGAAGTAGAGGCGAGGTATTTCCCAGAAAGCCATCTTGAACTCTTCTCTCTCATATTTTGGTATTTGGAGCAATGTTAGTAAAGAGCTTGTATCAGGTTGCCTTTAAACCTTTTTGCCTGGAAGATGATGTCTGATTCATGTAAAAGTCTTGGGATTTTTTTTTAGGGGGTGCTGGGGTGGAAATGGTACCCTGAGAAAGATGTCTTGATAGAAGCCCTTGAATTCAAGATATTTTTGAGATTTTTTTTAATTGACATGTTTTCAAACGATAGTATTTTAGAACAGCATCTTATAGGCACTGATTTTTGAAATAAGAGGTGTTTCCAATAAGGAAAATTATATACCTTTCAAAAAAAGTCCACAATTCTGTAATGGATAATTGAATCATCCTGTGCTTCCGCCAGGGAGTTACGGTCACATAGCACAAACTATAGAATTCTGGCTACGATGTGCAGCTGTGTTCTCAACGTATGTAAAATGAATGAGTCTATCACCTGCTAGAATAGGTGTGAAACATTTCAGAAGAACACAAGCATTCATCCACTTGTATTTCCAAGGTGTAATTTAATGGCCCAAATTTATTATTACTACTTTATGAATATATCCTGTGAACGTCTGCTTTCAAATAAAATTGTAAGCGTATATGCTGTATTTTTGAGCTTTTTCCTCTACCTTTTCTAGGGACCTGTATCATTAGCAAGCCTCATATCCTGTATGGCAAAATTGATCTGACAATGGTGGCTTTAATTTTCCCAATGTTGAAATCAAAGAAATTGCAGCCTAACTACAACTGGATATCTGACAGCAGCTGATACTTCATCTATACAAAGCCCTGGTTAACCACTACAGTTTTGGGCACCACACCTTAGGAAGGGTATATTGACCTTGGAGGGAGTGCGGTGTAGGTTTATCAAAATGATACCTGGACTCCAAGGGCCAATTTACATGGAAAGATTAAATAAATTACAACAACAACTTATATTTATATAGCACCTTTACCTGCCTGGTATCTAAATAAATTTAATATGCCCTATGAATCTTTGTCACTGCATTGCAGTTTACTAGATTGAACAGATATAGGAAGAGATAAGCCAGCTGCTGACAGTTGTAAGCAAAGAATGGCAAGGCCATATTTAGCCTTATCCCAAAGTTCTGTGCCTGTCTTTTGATGAGTCTCCCATAAAACTTGGATAAGTATTCTTCTTGGGAGAATCTGCTGATGGGGATTTGGATATAAGGTTAAGAGAAATGTTGCAAATCCTGATTTGTACATGAAGATTGCTTTGATTTCAAATAATTAGGATAAGTAATTTGGAGGTAATTAGCAATGCGGTGATTCATCCAGTTAGCATGAAGTTCGCTTTACATCTGAGTTGAATTTTTTTAACTTGAGTTGAAGTTTAATTATGCAACGATTTCTGTTAACATGACAAGTTCTATACTGAATTCTGGCTGATGTAATATTTTATTTCACATTAATTTTCTGTTAGTATGTTTTCTAAACATCTGTTGCTATGCTATGGAGAAAATTTATAAGTTTGTGAAATACACAAAATTCAACTAGCATCACAAATGTAAATATAGTGGGACCTTGATTATTTGCATTCCTGACTATCCTACAGGCGCAATATTTGCCTCACTGCAGCACACTTAATCTAATCTCTTCCTGTCTAGCAAAACTGATCTTGAAGGTCAAGAAAGATTAAATTCAGCTTAATTTTATTTGTATTGATCTGTCTTCATTCCCATGCCTAGGGTATTGCTATACCAACTGTGTAACACCACATTTGGGGACTTCTGATTATCTGCTCATTTCCTTTCTCCACCTTGTGTGTGGGGTGTCCTCCCACTGCAGCAGCCAATGGAAGCTCCCATAGATTTATGCCTCACTTTTATTTTGTTTTCATGACTTTTTTTCTCTCTCCTGTTACAGCTTCGACAGTTGTCACGTGTAACGCACCCCAACATTGTGAAACTGTATGGAGCCTGCCTAAATCCAGTATGTAATTCAAATCCTATTTATCATTTTGACTTGTGTAATCTAATTGTACACTATTATTGTTTGATCAAAATTTAGTGCTTTAACATTTTACTTCCTAGATATGATTCTAATGTCTCCTAAAGAGGACTCACCTAATTATAAGCAAATTATAAATAGAGCTCAAACCAATGTCAGAACCTCAAGCTGTGAATCTCTACTTAGTTACCTCTATCCCACCTTTTAGACCTATCTTTGAACAACTTGATTGAAACCACTACTGAACCCACCTACTGTAGGATCACCCTGGAGAGCAAAGACAGTTCCTGGCTTTTACCCATTAGCAACCATCTATACTGTAACCATAACAAAAAATTGCATTTCTATAACACTTTCAATATATAAAAAAAATTCTAAACCCCTTCATAAGGGTCTAAAAGATTTTAAGGAGGGCTTAAAGGAGGCTTAAAGGGGGAAGTGAAGAGGCAGAGATGAGAATTTCAGAGCATGGAGCCTAGATGGCTGAAGACAGTCACCTTTTTTGGGTGAAGAAGGGGGATGGACAAAAGGCTAGAGTTAGAGGAACAAAAAATTTTGGATTATGTTGTAAATCAGCTTGATGTTGAAAAGGGCCTGGAATCAGTGGCATAATGTGGAATTTTTTGCATGGCCTGACAGTGGTAGCTTTAATCCTCCCAGTGTAAAATCAAAGAAATTGCAGCTTAACTACAGCTGGATATCTGACAGCAACTGCCAGAATTCAAGGGGGTAAAAGTCATGCTTCAACTAATAAAGCCTTGGTTAGACTACTCTAGTTTTGGGCACCATGCCTTTGGAAGGATATATTGGCCTTACAGGGAGTGTAGTGTAGGTTTACTAGAATTATATGTAGACTCAAAGGGTTAACTTGTAAGGAATGATTAAACAAACTACAGCAACAACTTATATTTATATAGCATCTTTTAACATAATGAAATTTCCCAAGACATTTCACAGGAGCATTATAAAGCAAAATACAAGACTAAGCCACATAAGAAGAATTAGGTCAGATGACCAGAAGCTTGTCTGAGCGGTAGATTGGTTTTCAGGAGTCTCTTAAAGGAGATAGAGAGACAGAGAGGGTGTTCCAGAGTTTCAGGCCTAGGCCAATGAAGGCGTGGCCAACAGTGGTGAAGAGGCTAAAATTGGGGATGTGCAAGAAGCTAGAATTAGAAGAGCGTACAGATCTCAGAGTGCTGAGGTTGAAGGAGACTACAGAGATAGGGAGGGGCGAGGCCATGGAGGGGTTTGAAAATCAAGACGTTGCATGACCAATGTAGGCCAACAAAGCACAGGGTTGAAAGGGAAACAGGAGTTGCTGAGAGTTAAGGCATGGGCAGCAGAGTTTTGGATGATCCCAAGTTTATGGAGGGTAGGATATGGGAGACCAGTGTGTTGGAATAGTCAAGTAAACCAGGGCATATTCCCTGAAATTTAGAAGGTTAGGGGGTGATTTAATGGAAGTTTTAAACATATGTTAATTGAATGAACTCTTCAGGTTTTAACTTAAGTTTCTTTTTTTTTTGGTCAGTCAACATTCTCTCTTAAAAGAAAGACAGAATCAATATTTCATGGGGAATGGCCAAATCCATTTGTTTAACTCACTGTGATGCTTTCTTCCAGGTCTGCCTTGTTATGGAATATGCAGAAGGAGGCTCCCTTTACAATGGTGAGTTAAAATTGATGACTATCCCAATAAGACAGCAACACTTGCATGCCTATTTTTTCTATCTACATGCAAGGTTTCCTGTGACTTTTAAAATTAGAAATGTACAAGGAGTTATAAAATCACAAACAAAAGTGATTTAATTGTGGTTTCCCTCACCTTTGGTGAGTAAAGTGCTCAATCCGGTAGTGTGCCACTAAGTCTTACAGACCAGCAGGTTCCAGGTTTGATTCCTGGTTTGAGCTGTGTTGGGTATTTCAACTGAAGCAACAGTAGGAATGTTCTAAGTGGCCATGGCACTCTTAAGCTAAGGAGGCGGGGTGGGGTGGAATTGCCAGGTTTCCTTCTGAGTCTCCAATTATTGAGTGTGTACAAGTGTTAGATGAGAACCAGATCAGATTTGGCTGTGATGTTACTCGGTTATGAATTTGCTGACACTCTGAAGGTTTACAAATTTAAGATGGCTACTTGAGTGAGGTACTATCAGGCACCTGGCACCCAAAAACTGTACCCCAGCAAGAGTGTTTATATTAAACAGCCCATGTCATGAACTTGAGTGACAATGCAAGGTGGACAAGTCTCTCAGAACCTACAACAAAAAGTATAGATCGACAAAGAATCACTTGGAACTCAAACTCTTGTTTTCACAGACCTTGTATAGCGTTGCTAATAATGAGCTTCACTATATCACTTTAATCTCCTGGAAAGCTCTGCACAAATATTTCCTAATTCCTAAAGGTATTGAGACAAAACTTCAGCTTTTATTCAGCCCCACTGTTCAAACCAAACCTATTGCACTTGTTCCCCATAGATAATGTCCTCTGCCAGCAGGCACGGGAGTCATAGACTCATGTGGAACATTTGATCGTCATGATTAATGCCTATCGCAGGAACCTACCTCTTATTCCAGCCAGATATTTCTGCAGTTTTTTTTTGAAGATGTTAACAACTCCAGGTTAACTGTTTATGTTGGAGTCTGTTGTGTATATCTGCTACTCTGGAGCAAGGAAAAGGTGTTTTTTCCCAGTCACTGGTAATTTTAATTTGTAAGCTCAAAATTGAAGAACGTGAAGTTACTTGACTTTGAACATATCTACGATGGACCCATTATTATTCATCCTTTGAGTGTCTTCATTTAGGATTAATGAGGAACAAGATGAGCATTTGGGCTTTGAGATGTCCCATACTTTTGCACTGTTGGGCTGTAACTTCAGGTTGCATTTTGTATTGTTAGGAATTCAAGTCAGATTGTCTCCTTTGTCAGGCTGTTCAAGTTATCCTTCAAAATAAAGTGTTTCATAAAATTCTTTTGATGTCAGGTTAACCTCAAGTTGGGTCTCTCACCTGCCTTGTGTTGCAACTCTATTATCTACCGGGACATCCCTACAATGTAGAAGTTAAACAAATTCTCATTGTGCTTAACCTGTGTCTGGTCTTGGGCATTGCATTTACTAAAGCAGTTAATTGCTTTGTTCCACTCTAGCTACCATCAATGATCTACTTTTCTATTTTATCCTTACAAATGGTAAAACTCTTGCTGGTCCATCAAACCTCCTGTACAGCTGTGGCGCAACTGAGAATCAAATCTAATGCACCCCCTGCCTGTACCCCAAACACACACCAACAGCCACATATAATCTCCTTGGGGAGGCATTAAACCCTAGGCCAATTTAGGGTGAAGAAGGAAGTCTGGGAAATTCCTCACCAATCCCTCTGATCAAAATGAGTTCCAGCAAACCACAATGAAACATGCGACACATTGACCAATAGTCCAGCTATGTTATGACCCCTGATACTAGCAACCATTAAGAATTCTGTCTAATCGTTTTAGTTTGTCATCTTCAACTGACATCCTGAGGGTTAATTTTCTTAATTTGTCTTGATTCTTTATCTTCTAAGTGATCTTATCTTAAAGATTGTTTTTGGGGCATTTTTTGTATCATCTACTAAAGAAGGAACCCATTCAGCTCATCTTGCCAGTGCCAGATCTTTGGTAGAGCTATCTAAGGAGTCCTACTGCGCCTGCTCTTATCCCATGGCCCTGCAATCTTTTCCTTTTCAAGTATCTGCCCAGTTCTCTTTTGAAAATTACTATTGCATCTATTCCCACCACCCTTTCAGACAGTCCACTCCAGATGATCATAACTCATGGAAAAAAAATCTCCCCCCCCCGTGGTTCTTTTGCCAATTACATTAAATCTGTGTACTCTAGTTATCAACCCTCTTGTCAGTGCAAACAGTTTCTCCCCATGTACACTATAAAAAGCCTTCATAATTTTGAACACATCAATTAAATCTTCCCTTAACCTTCTGTACTCTGCCGAGAACAATCCCAACTTCTTTAGTCTCTTCACATAACTGAACTTCCTTCTCTCTCAGAATTTTTCTAATAATTCTCCTCTGCACCCTCTCTAAAGCCATGACATCCTTTTTAAAGTTTGGTGCCCAGAATTGAGCACAGCACTTTAGCTGAGGTGTAACCTGAGATATATAAAGGTTTAGCATAACTTCCTTGCTTTTGCATTCTATATGCCATTTACTTAACTATTACTGTTTTAATCTTAAAAAATAAATCAAAGAGAAAATGATTGATTCTGCAGTCCAGAACACTTAGAGAGGCAGTGTTCAGGCCGTGTCTTGGGGAAATGTGATTAATTTTAATAGTTTCAAAATATGTTCGACTGTGATTTCCTGAATGCTTGTTGCAAGAAGTGCCAAATTGTGACATGACCCCTAAAGTTTCTTTTAGCTTCTCTGATATATGTGTAGATTTGGGTAACAGTTACTTGGTGCAGTTTCAGTTAGCTGTTTAAAAAGCTGAATGACTGCATCACCATACTATATTATCAGCACAATACTGGATACTGCCACTAGGAGGACCAAATGAGAGAGAAATGCTTCAGTTTGTTGAGCTGCTCTCAATAGAGGTGACATTTCACTTTTCAAAAGAAAGCCTTGGCTGCAATGTGTGTTTGCTTAATGCATAACTGTCTCTAGGACGCTCTTCGTGATCCCAAAAACGCTTTTCAAAGTGTTACATGTTTATATTTCTGATTTAGCTGCTGCTAATTAGCAATATCAATTCTAATTAAACAATGATTGTACTGCTCTCTTACTTATAATTTACTAATCAATTCTCAAAAGATTTGGTTAGCAGCCATCTAACCTTCCTAAATAACTCAGCAAGTTTGATTGTGTTCTGGGAATTCTCTCTCAAGTGAAGGGCAAGAAGCCTGTTACCTGTGCAGAACTGGACTTGGCTGTTTGGCTATGGCACTAGCTGCTCTGTTTCTTCCATAATTTAAAAAAAAACCACAGGCAGCAAAATTCTTATTTTCAGTTTTCAAGTTGATGGAAATAAGCACACTTCCTCTGCATGCCCACAGGCTGTTAAATATCATGGAATGGTGCATCACTACCCTTTCTCTCACCGTCCCATAAATTCTTTCCCTTCAAGTATTTATTCAACTCTTGCACCAGCTTTTTCAGGTGGTGCATTCCAGATCACAACATAATGTATCACCTTTGGTTCCTTTCCCAACCACCTTAAATCTGAGTCCTCTGGTTACCAACCCACCTGCCCCATGAAACAATTTCACCTTATTTACTGTTTCAAAATCAGTAATTATTTTGAAAATCTCTATCAAATCTCCTGTTAATCTTCTCGTTTGATTTGTCAGCTATGGCTCAGTTAGTAGCACTCATGACTCTGAATCAGAAGTATATTGGTTCAAGCTGCACTCCAGGACTTGGGAACACACAAATCAAGGCTGACACTTCAGTGTAGTCAGAGGTGCTGTATTTTGAATGAGATGTTAAACCAAGGCCCGCCTGCCCCCTCAGGTAGATGTAAAAGATCCTATGGCACTATTATGAATAGGAGCAGGAGTTATTCCTGGTGTCCTGACCACTATTTATCATTCAATCAACATCAAAAAGCAGATTATCTGGTCATTATCAAATTATTTGTAGAAGCTTGCTGTGTGGTGGTATTTCATACATTACAGCAGTGACTAAATTTCAAAAGGACCTCATTGGCAGTAAAGTGCTTTTGGACATCCTGTGGTCCTGAAAGGTGCTATACAAATGCAAGTCTCTCGTTTTTTTTATCAGCTTCTTCAATGTCTCCACATAACTGAAGTCTCTCTTAACTGGTGCCACTATAGTGAATCACTTCTGCACTCTCCCTAAAATGTGGTGCACAGAATTGGACACAATACTCCAGCTGAGGTCTAACCAGTGTTTTATAAAGGTTTAGCATAACTTTCATGCTTTTGCACTCTATGCCTCAATTTATAAAGGCAATGATCCTGTATGCTTTTTTAAACAGCCTTCTCCAACTAATAGTTCTGATGAAAGGTCATCAGCCTTAAACCTTTTCTTTCTGTACAGATGCTGCTGGAACTGCTGAATATTTCCGGCATTTTATTAATTTCAGATTTGATGCATCCGTCATATTTTGCATTTGTATAAGTGCTTACTTCACTGCTACTTTTCTTTCAGGAATGCCCGCCTTTGAAGTTCTGCAGTTTCCTCTGACGGGGTTTCCATTTGTCTCATTTACCTTGTTCGCTTTCATTATTTTCTATTTCCCTTCTGATGTTCCATCAGGTATCTACCAAATCTTGCTTTCAGAGATTTCACAACATTTCTCAACAACTGTCCCCGGCTCCAATAGTTGTGGTAAAAGGTCATCGAACTGAAATGTTTTGTTTTTCTCTCCATAGATGCTACCCAACCTGTTGAGTTTTTCCAGCATTTTCTGTTTTTATTATCCATTATGTGGTACTTTGTCACATCTTTTGAAAGTCTACGCACATAAAATCAATGTGTACGTACCACCACCAATCCTTTCCATTGCTTCATCAAAGAACCTATTGAAGTTAGTCAAACAAAAGTTGCCTGTTACAAATCTGTGTTGACTTTGATTTGATAAATGCCAATTAATTTAGTACCAGATTATTGTCTCAAAGTTTCCTCACCACTGACGTCAGTCTAACTGGTAACATGGATGTAACATTTACGATTCTCTAGTCCTCTGATACGCCCCCACATTCAAGGAGGATTGGCAGATTGTGATCATGGCTGTAATTTTCATCCTTGGATTGCAGCAGTGAAGGATGCATCCCATCCAGACCGGGTAACTTTTCTACTTTGAGGCAGCCAATGTTCAAAGTTTTAAAAAATTTACTCTCTATCCCACAACTCCTCAGAGAACAAAGCAGTCCTTGCCCATTTACAGTAAGACCTGGGCAACATTCAGGAAATAAGTGGCAAGTGACATTTTTACCATTTAAATATCAGGCAATGACCATCGCCAGTAAGAGAGAGACACCTCCCTTGACATTCAATGGCATTCTCATCATTGAATCACCCACCATTAACGTCCTGGGGGGGTCACCATTGAGCAGAAATTTAACTAGGCCAGCAGCATAAATACTGTGGCTTCAAGAGCGAGTCAGAGATGGATATTCTGTGGCAAGTAACTCACCACCTCACTCTGCAAAGTTATTCCACCATCTACAAGGCATAATTCAGGTGTATAATGTCATACTCTTCTACTTTCCTGCGTGAGTGCAGCTCCAACAACACTCAAAGCTTGATACCATCCAAGTTGAAGTGGCCCACTTGATTGGCACCCACCCACCTTAAGCATTCACCCCTTCCACCACTGGCGCACTGTGGCTGAAGTGTGTACTATCTACAGGATGCACTGCAGCAATTTGCCAAGGCTTCTTTAACGGTACCTCAAATCCACGACCCATGACCTCTACTAGAAAAACAAGGGCATTAGGTGCATGGGAACACCACCAATTGCAAGATCAACTCCAAGTCACATCATTTTAACTTGGAAATATATTGCCTTGCCTTCACTGATCTTGGGTCAAAATCCTGCTAATTCTACTTTACAGTCCTGCAGGTGTACCATGTTCTCAAGGGCAATTCGGGATTGAATAAAAAAGTCTATTTTTATCCCATCCTCTATCATGACTTCTGTCTGCCCAATAAGATTTAATTTTTGTTCCTTAATAGGCTCCACTGTTTAATTGACTACGTTTTTTACTATTTTGTGTATTTATAAATGCCTTGGTTGCTGCAGTTGACTGGATTAAGATAATGGTACCAACTTTAAAGCATAAATAAAATCGTGGCTGTGCCTGGTAGGTTTAAGGAGTCTCGAAAAGAGTAAAGAGTTAGGGGAGAGGTTTAAGGAGGGAATTTCAGAGGTTAGGGACCAGGCAGCTGAAAGCGCAGTCACCAGTAGAGGAGCAATTAAAATCAAAATTGCTCAAGGGGCCATAATTAGAGGAATGTAGACATCTGAGATTTTGTAAGGCTGGAGAATATTATAGAGATGGGAAGAGGCGAGACTGTGAAGGGATTTGAAAGCACTGGTGAAAATTTTAAAATCAAGACATTGTTTCATTGAGAAACTGTCAGTCAGCAAGCAGAGGTGATGGGTTTACAGGATTTGGTGAGAGCTGGGACATGAGCACCAGAGTTTTGGATGGCTTGATGTTTAAAAAGGGTAGAACAAGGGAGGCCAACCAAGAGTGCATTGGAATAGTCAAATCTAGAGGTAACAAAGGCATGGATGCAGATTTTAGTAGCAAATGAGCTGAGGCAATGACTGAGCCAGGCGAAGCTACCAATGCAAAATAGTTGTTCTTCATGATGGCATGGATATGTGCTTGGAAGCTCATCTTGAGGTTGCAAAACAGTCTCACTCGGTCTCATACAATTGCCAGGGAGAAAGATGGAATCAGTTGTGGGGATGGAACTCAACAGCTTCAGTCTTTACAAAATTTAACTGAGTACTTGAGCAGAAATTGTCTTCAATGTCGGACAAGCACTTTGACAATTTGGAGACTGTGGAGCGTTTGAGAGAGGGTGCCATCAGTATGCTACTCATGCTGTGTTTTTGGATGATGCTGCTAGATAGCATTTAGATAATGAATAGGAGAGGCCAAGGATAGATCCTTGAGAGAGGGTAGGGGCACCAGAAGTAACAGTGCAGAATTGGGAAGAGAAACAATTGCAAGTGATTCTCTCGTATGATGAGACAGATAAGAATGGAACCAGGCAAATGCAATCCTGCCCAGTTGGACATGGATGGAGAAGTTGCAGCAGGGTGGTGTGGTCAACCATGTTAGGAAGAGACGGGATAGTTTACCTTTGTTACAGTCACATGAGATGTCATTGTGACTTTGAGAACACTTTCAGTATTGTGTTGGGTGGTAACTTGATTGGAAGGATTCAAGCCTGGAGACCTGGGAAACTGAGCACCAGGTTGGGAGGGGACTTAATGTGCAAGGACTTGGGAGAGGAATGGGATGGTAGTTTGCATGGGCAGAGAGGGGAGATGATAGCAGATTTGAGTGAGAGTGTCAGAACCTGAAGATAGAAGACAATTAACAATATCAACTAATCAGGGCACCAGGAAGGGAAAGTGAGTGGTGGGCAGTTGATTGAGAATATGGTCAAAGGAGCAGAAAGTGGGTCTCGTGTACAACCATGAAAATGAGCTTGGAGGGGGCATGAGGAGAGATGAGAGAAGCTAAAGAAAAATGCAAGTTCAGGGCTAAGGTAGGGGTATCCTTAGAGAAAGCTTGGCTTTGTGGGCTAGAGGAAGGGGTGGGGGTGGGGGAAGTGACACAGGCAGCTGATCAGATGGTTTCAGTGACAAACAGGTGAATGAACTCTCTTATTGGAGATGAGGGTGGAGGGAGTTTGATATTTTGCAGTAGAGAAAAACCTGTTAAGTTAAAGGTGATAGAGCACAATTCTATATGACAAGTTGCTTCACCTTGGGCAAACAGAATGCAAAGCATGGAGATAATTTTCCCTCTATATTCATTGTGTGCAAAAAGCAGACACTAAAAGCTTATGAATATTCAAAGATGTGGTCTGCACCAGTACTGTCCTCAGGAATAGCATACATGTTATAGCCCAATACATTCGCACAAGCAGTGATAAGGACTCGCCCTGTGAAAGTCATTTATAATGCCTTGGATTCATGGGAATCTTCTTTACTTGGGATAAGTGAAGTCCTCTCTAGCTGCTGCCTTCTTTGCTGTTGGAAAATTATCAAAAAGTTGACACTACAATGAACAGCCGATGGGCTGATTTGGCAGATAGCCTGAAAAGGTCCTGTGGTGTAGACCTTTATTGTGGTGGTGACCTTCATAACTAATGGAATGTGCTGTCATAGTTTTTGAAGTGGCCTTCGTCTGCAAGTTGATCTGATATGAATGGCATAGCTTGGCCAATTCCATTAGGCAACGGCAGTGAAGAGTGCACCCAGATTATTAAGGACTATAAATAGAACCATAGAAGTTTGTAACGCAGAAGGCGACCATTGTTATGGCACAGCCGATAGTAAATGCTGAGTTGTTCAAATCCCAGAGGGAAACTTGAGACAACTGCACAACTAATTTTTGCAATTTGTATGTTTTGAGATGCGAGCTTTGAATTCGGTAGTAATAATTCCACCGAGCCTTATAGGTTGCTACAAAACTAGATTAAACATTTATTTAGATAAGCGATTTTAAGTACATACATATGTTTACAAATTACTATTATAATAACTTCTAAATCCCCTAATTAATTTGACTCCCAGTTACACTTCCATTAAGGCAACAGTAACACATAGATTTTAAAAAACACAGGCAAAGAAACATGATACCCTGAACAATCCAATTCAAAGTGAATCTTAACTTCAGTACTTTGTAGGCAGCAGCCTGAAGGCTCTTCACACTTGCTAGATCTTAAACTTGCTTGCTTTTACACACAGCCTTTTCTCTCTTATACGTATTTTCCCCTTTGAATGTAAATTTCCATTGTTTCACCATGTCTTTGGACTTCACCTCCTTGATCATTAAAAAATTATCACAGTACTAATTTTACCAGTAATCTTTGGGAAAAATAGATACATTGTTTCTGAACTTCACCTGGCTAGGTGACACATCTCACCCCTCCTTTGAAAACAATCTGGCCTGGGTTTATTTAAAAGTGCAAATGTCCTTTTACGCCTTACATTCTAATCCACCTCATGTTCACCTATTTATCATTTCAAAGCTAGTTTATCATTGATACATCAAAGCCCCCAGACCAGCTGCCTTTAATCCAGTTAAGTCTCTCTCTCTCTCGTACACACACAGACATATACGCACACAAAAAGACACAGATACCACTATTTTCCAATAAATTCCAATAACATTATTATATCTTCCTGACAATCATTAAGTGTATGCTAGCTCTTTGTTAGGGCAATCCAAAGCTAGTCCCGTTGCCCTACCTTCTCCAGACTTTTATCTTCTCTGTTTAAGAATACTAATAGGTTCATGTCTACCTACTAAGAAACTTTTGTAGCTGCATGTGATCTCCCCTCAGAGCCTGCCCTTACCTGAGCCGTAGAGCAAAATGGGAACACAAAGGGATTCCCATTGTGATAAAAGTTAGCTACAACATACATATGTGAAAACAGACACAACTTCTAAGTTCCATTATATAAAACAGAATCCTAGTTTCAAGTAAACAAGGTAAGATAAAATTCATGGAAATTACCATAAGATTTAACTTGAATAATGATTCTCCAAAATTAGGCTCCTACAATGCTGTTAGGTAGGGAGTTCCAGGATTTTGACCCAGCGACAGTGAAGGATCGGCAATATATTTCCAAGTTAGGATGGTGAGTGGCTTAGAGGGGAAATTCCAGGTTATTGTGTTCCCATCTATGTGCCGCCTTTGTCCTTCTAGATTGTCGCGGTCATGGGTTTGGAGGTGTTGTTAAAGGAGCTTTGGTGAATTCCTGCAGTGTGTCTTGTAGATGGTACACACTGCGGCTACTGTGCGTCGGTGGTGGAGGGAGTGAATGTTTGTAGAAGGAGTGCCGATCAAGTGGACTGCTTTGTCTTGGGTGGTGTCAATCATCTTGAGTGTTGTTGGACCTGCACTCATCCAGGCAAGTGGAGAGTATTCCATCACACTTCTGACTTGTGCCTTGTAGATGGTGGACAAGCTTTGTGGAGTCGGGAGGTGAGTTATTCGCCACAGGATTCCTAGCCTCTGACCTGCTCTTTTGGTTGCAGTATTTATGTAGTTAATCCAGTTCAATTTCTGGTCAATGGTAACCTCCAGGATGTTGATAGTGAGGGACTCAGCAGTGGTAATGCCATTTAATGTCATGGGGAGATGGTTAGATTCTTGTTGGAGATGGTCATTGTCTGACACTTGTGTGGCGTGAATGTTACTTGCCATTTGTCAGCCCAAGCTTGGATATTGTCCAGATCTTGCTGCATTCGGACATGGATTTGCATGATTTCTTTTGACAATATTGGGATCAAGTTCACTCCATGCATCCAAGACCTACTGAAACAATGTTGCTAATGAAGTGCTCACATATTTCTACCTTTAGTGAATGTTTCTTCACATTCCAACATCCAATTGTTCCACAGTTTTTGGATACTATCCTTGAATACCATTGAATGTTGCGGGGTGATGGTTAGATTCTCTCTTTTTGCCGATGGCCATTGCCCAGCACTTATATGGCATGTGTGTTACTTGCCACTTGTCAGCCCAAGCCTGGACATGGACTGCTTCAGTATCTGTGGAGTTGAGTGGTGCTGAACATTGTGCAATCATCAATGAACATCCCCACTTCTGACCTTTATGATGGAAGGAAAGCCATTGATGAAGCAGCTGAAGATAGTTGGGCCGAGGACACTACCCTGGAATTCCTGCAGTAATGACACGGAACTGAGATGATTGACCTGCAACAACCACAGCCATCTTCCTTTGTGCTAGGTATGACTCCAACCAGTGGAGAGTTTTCCCCTGATTCCCATTAACTCCAGTTTTTGCACCCACATACACCTGTAATCTAGATTTTTAAAACTTGTGAAATTTTGGGCATTGGTGAGTTTTGCACATAACTATAACACATCCAAATCTCCTTGATCTTTTATGTTCATCGATCACAGTCTCGACCCACACAGCTGGCCACACCCCTAACTCAAATGCGAGTATTCTTCAGTTGCTCTTTGTTAGGTGGTGGCATGGTCTGCCAACATTGTAGCCAAATTTTCAGGTGCAGTGTGAAGCAAGGTCATTTTTCTGGTATTTTAACTGCAATTTTTGAGCATTAAAAAAAACCAAATATTCTCATTGTGACATGCCCAGGGTTTTAAATTCATTTTTATGCCATAAATATGAGTCATAATTAAAATTTCAAAGCTTCTGTGATTCCATATTCTTACACATACTGTTTTTGACATTCAGGAATGATAATTAACTGAATTGAAACTTAAATTTTAATACTCAAAAGATAAATATAGTGGTATGTGTTTGACATTTTCTTCAAGAGTCGATTGTTGACATTGATATATGCCCATTTTATGTTGGGACGCATTCCAATGAAATTGGGCAGATATTTGGGTATAACTTGACTTGGGCAGAGTGAGAGCATCACTGGGTGCATTTTCAGGTCTAACGTCTGGATTTGTTGCTAAGGGCAAAAACCCCAAGCTGAAGCGCCTTTTATCCAGTATTGAACTTGCAAACGTCCTACTGTTTGCTGTAGATGGCTTCACATGGGATAAAGAAAACTTTGTGAAAGGGTAAAGCTGGAGAGAAACTGCTCTAATCTCTCCAGGTCAAACAGCCTTGTTAGGGTTTATATTCAGAGCCATCTCATACAAACTGAGGCAACAATCATAGAATCACCAGGAAGGTATTACAATCAACTTTAAGGAACTTAATCTGTTACATTATAATAATTTGTAAGACACTTTTATATTTTGATGCTGCTTTTGGTACACGGGCATTCTAATGGCCTCCCATCCACATATCCACCTTTTTACACTTTCATCCATGGTTGTTCTCCATCAAGCACCAAGTAGAAACCGAGTTGGCAAAAACATGGACCCCCACTGATAGAACAAGGTGTAACTCAGCAAATCTCCATTTAAAGCTGCCCAACCAGTGAGGAGAGAACTGCACATTTGTTATTGACTATGGGTTTTATGTGTGCCTTATTTTTCTGCAATATTTTTTATAATAGCAGTGGATTTAAAATAGAAATTTAGAACTTCATTAGCTGAACAGCGGGAGAAAATTTATTGTGATAAATAGGCCTTAAAAAGCACTGTATATTGTATAGCAAATTAGCCAAGAGAGTTGCTGCAGCTGGTACACTTTGATTTTGACTTTTCAGTAGGTGACTGAAAATATTACAGAACCATTAAAGAAGCAGGAAAAGCTGATTTTGCTAGCTAACCTACCCTCTTTTTCTTAGTCATCCTACTTTTTCACCATATCCAGCAATGGCCTCTTTCTCCAGAAACACCCAATTATCTCTTGAACTGTACTATACTGTTTGTTCCAATTAATTTCTATGGTACATTGTGTTATAAATATCAAGCTAGTACTGTTTGATTTACAGTGGTGCCATGGGCATTCTAAATAAACTTAATCATTTCTGTAGCTTTTGAGGGAATTGCTTGGGGAGGCAGTGGCATAGTGATATTGTCATTGGACTAGTAATCCAGAGACCCAGAGTAATGCTCTAGAGACCCGGGTTTGAATCCCACCATGGCGGTGGTGGAATTGAATTCAGTGAAAATCTGGAATTAATGGTGACCATGAAACAATTGTCGTAAAAATTCAACTGGTTCACTAATATCCTTTAAGGAAGGAAATCTGCTGTCCTTACCTGGTCTGGCCTACATGTGACTTCAGACCACAGCATTGTGATTGACTCTTAAATGCCTGGAACCCACAACGGTTGAAGAAGGCGGCTCACCACTGCCTTCTCAAGGGCAATTAGGGATGGGCAATACATTCTGGCCTAGCCAGCAACGCTCACATTCCATGAATGAATTTTTTAAAAAGCTAACAACTTCAATTGGTAGTTGTACATTCTTGATGGATTTAATGCACTTTGTTGAATTTCTGATATTGAACTAAAATTGTCAAATACTTAACTAGAATGTCTTTCAATAATATCTCATGAAGAGCGTTTGTTGATTAACAGTGCTACATGGAGCTGAACCCCTACCATTTTACACTGCGGCCCACGCAATGAATTGGTGTTTACAATGTGCACAAGGAGTGGCGTACCTCCATGGCATGAAACCCAAGGCTTTAATCCACAGGGACCTCAAACCACCAAAGTAAGTTGTTTGTTAATGGATACAAGTATGGCAGTTATTTTAGAATGTAACAATGAATAGCGTTAGGATTTGCATAAGATGAAAAATAACTGCACTTGAGATTGGGGCCGAAGCAAATTAGAGAGAGCTTTACTCAGGAGCTAGCTGATTATATGCCTTGACGGGAGTGCTTAACATTGACTCTAAAACCACAAAATATTTACTTTCCCCGGTACAAGGGAAGGATTGTCCAAGCTGTGGCCAAACCTGGCCCTACCATGAGAAGGTGCTGCGTGACAGTGCACCCCACTGACCAAAGTTAGCACCTTGCCTCCTTGGCTTAGCCCTTGCAACAGTCCAGACCCTCCTGAGTTTCATGCTAATCAAGTTGCTGTTAGGAATTTGGAGCAGGAATCGGCCATTCAGCCTCTCGAACCTGCTCCACCATTCAATACGATCATGGCTGGTCATCCACCTAAGTGCCTTTTTCCCAGACCATCCCATATCCCTTTATGTCATTGGCATTTAGAAATCTGTCAATCTCTGCTTTAAACATAGTCAATTACTGAGCTTACACAGCCCTCTGAGGTAGAGAATTCCAAGTATTCACAACCCTCAGAAAAATAGTTTCTTCTCCTCCTGGCCCTAAGTGGCTTCCCCCTTATTTTGAAAGTGTGCCCTCTGGTTCTAGACTCCCCAACCAGGGAAACATCTCATCTGCATCTACCCTGTCTATTCCTTTAAGTATTTTGTAGGTTTCAATGAGATCACCTCTCATTCTTCGAAACTAGAGAATACAGGCCCAGTTTCTCCAATCTCTCTTCATAGGACAGTCCCGCAATCCCGGGAACAAGTCTGGTGAACCTTCGTTGCACTCCCTCTATGGCAATAATATCCTTCCTAAGGTAAGGGAACCAAAACTGCACACGGTACTCCAGGTGCGGTCTAACCAAGGTTCTATACAATTGAAGCAAGACTTCGCTACTCCTGTACTCAAATCCTCTTGCAACAAAGGATAATACACCTGCATGTTAACTTTCAGTGACTTGTGGACAAGGACACCCAGGTCCCTTTGTACATCTTCACTTCCTAATTTCTTACCATTTAAGAAATACTGTGCAAATCTGTTCCTCCTACCAAAATGGATAACCTCACATTTTTCCCACATTATGTCCCATGTGCCATGTTCTTGCCCAAGTCTGTCCAAAATCTTTTGAAGCCACTTTGCATCTTCCTCACAACACACATTCCCACCTATCTTTGTGTCATCCGTGAACTTGGAAATATTACATTTTGCCCCCACATCCAAATCTTGATATATATTGTGAACAGCTGGGGCCCAAGTATTGATTTTTACAGTACCACACTGGTCACAACCTGCCAATGTGAGAATGACCTGTATGTTCCTACTCTCTGTTTTCTGCCCGTTAGCCAATCCGTAATCCATACCAATATATTACCTCCTATCCCATGTGTTTTAATTTTGCCTCTTGTGGGGGATTTTATCAAAAGCCTTCTGAAAATCTTGGTATACCACGTCCACCTTTATCAATTCTGTTAGTAACATCCTCAAAAAAAAACTCTTAACAGGTTCATCAAACGTGATTTCCCATTCATAAACCTTGTTGACTATGCCCAATCAGATCATTATTATCTAAGTGCACTTTTATCACAGCGTTTATAATAGATTGTAGCATTTTCCCTACTACTGATTTAAAGCTAACATATCTGTCATTCCCTGTTTTCTCTCTCCCTTCGTAAATGGTGAGGTGACATTTGCTATCTTCCAATCTACAGGAACCGATCCAGAATCTGTAGCATTTTGGAAGATGATTACCAATGCATCCACCATCTCTATAGCTACCTCTTTCAACACTTTGGGGTGTAGAATATCAGGTCCTGACTTAACAACCTTCAGTCCCATTAATTTATCCAGAATTACTTCCTTACTAATACTAATTTATTTCAGTTCCTCAGTCTCCCTAGTCCTTTGGATCTCTAATTCTGGGAGATTTCTTGTATCTTCATCAATGAAGACAGACACAAAGTAATCATTTAGCTTCTCTGCCATTTCTCTAATCCGTATTATAAATTCTCCTCACTCTGCCTGTAATGGACCCACATTTGTCTGAACCAAACATTTACTTTTTATGTACCTATTGAAGCTTTTGCAGTCTTTTTGTGGTTTTGTTTTTGCTAGTTTACATTTATATGTTATCCCCTCTTTCTTTATCAGTTTCTTGGTCCTCCTTTGCCGTATTCTAAAATGCTCCCAATCCTCAGGTTTACTATTATTTCTAGCAACTTTGGAGGCGTTTTCTTTTAATCTTTTACAAACCTTAACTTCCTTTGTTAGCCATAGTTGGCTGACTTTTCTTTTTGGGTTTTCTGTTTTGAAAGAATGTATAGTTGCCGTAAACTATGTAATAATTCTTTAAAGAATATACATTGCCTATGTACAGTCATACCTTTTAATGCATTTTCCCAATCCACCTAAGCTAATTTGCCTCTCATACATTCATAATTTCCTTTGTTCAAATTTAACATCCTGGCTTCAGATTGAACTGCCTCACTTTCAAACATTATGTAAAATTCTATCTTATTATTGTCACTCATCCCTAAAGGTTCTTTAGGGATGATTATTACAAGATTATTAATTGGCCTTTTTTCATTATATTGTATTAGACCTAAAATAGCCTGTTCTCTGGTCGGATCGTCAACATACTGCTCCAGATAACTATCCCTAAAACACTCACTCTTCCTCCACAGCATTCGTGCTCATTAGGTTTACCCATTCTATATGCAAATTGAAGTTAGTCATGATTAGTGTATTATTCATGCGACATGCTTCTCTAATCTCCTGATTAATACCATGCCCCAAACTACCTCTACTGTTTCGTAGCCTATAAACAACTCATTCCAATGTTTGCTGTTTCTTAGCTCCACCCAACTAGATTCCATATTTTGTTCTTCCGATCTGAGATCCTCCCTTACTAATGTACTGACCTCATCCCTTATTATGAGCGCAACACCACCTCCTTTTCCTTTTTGCGTGTCCTTCCTAAATGTCGGATTCGCTTGAATATTTAGCTCCCAGTCTTAGTCGTCCTGGAGCCAGGTTTCTGTAATGGCAGTTAGATCATCCCCATTTACCTCTTTGTGCCTTTAAATCATTTACATTGTTGCGAGTGCTGTGTGCATTCAGGAAGAGTGCCCTTAACTTTGTTTTTTTGACATTATTCTACATTGTAAGATTAGTTGATGCTTGCCTTTGTTTCGCCTGCCGCCTTATTTCACTTGCTACTTTTCTACTTCCTGTTACCAGCCTTACTTCTTTCCAATTTGAGCTACCCCTCTGGTTCCCATCCCTCTGACAATCTAGTTTAAACTCTCCCCAACAGCACTAGTAAATCTCCCTATGAAGACATTAGTCTCGGTCCCATTAAGGTGTAACCTGTCCATCTTGTACAGGTCCCATCTGCCCCAGCACCGGTCCCAATGCCTGAGAAATCTGGTGCCTTCCCTTCGGCACCAATTCTCCAGCCACGTATTCAATCGATCAGTGCTTCTGTTCCTATGCTCACTATCATGTGGCACTGAGAGATTACTGCTCTTGAGGTCCTGATTTTTAATTTCCATCCTAACTCCCTAAAATATGCTCTCTGGACCTCATCCTTCTTTCTACCTATGTTGTTGGTACCTCCGGCTGTTCACCCTCCCCCAGAAGGATGTCTTGCAGCTGCTCCATGACACCCTGGCACCAGGGAGACCACACACCATCCTGGACTCATGTTTACTATCGCAGAAAGGACTGCCTGATTCCCTGACTAGCGAATCCCCTATCGCTATTGCTCTTCCACTCTTCTTCCTCCCCTTCTGTGTAGCTGAGCCACCCGTGGTGCCACAGACTTGGCTCTGGCTGCACTCCTCTGAGGAATCATCACCCTTACCAGTATCCAAAATGGAAAACCGATTAGCAAGCAAGATAGACTCGAGGGATTCCTGCACTATCTGCCTGTTCTCTCAGACTGCCTGGCAGTCATCCATTCCATTTCTGCCTGTGCGCTCTTAACTTGCGGTGTAACTATCTCTCTAAACATACTATCCATATAGTTCTCTGCCTTGCCAATGCACCACAGTGACTCCATCCCAACCGCTCAAGTTCTGAAACCCGGAGCTCAAGCTTCTGCACATGGTTACACTTCTGGTAGATGTGCTTGTCTGGGACACATGGGGCAGAATTTTCTGCCTGTCGGGCAGGCGGTGCGGGAGTGGGCGTGGACCTGATTGGCGCCATTTTATGTGGGCGGGTCACTGTGTGGGCATGCGCGTGAAAGAGTGCAGAAATCTCCGAGGCACCTCTGTGCCTCAGAGATTTAGTTTTAAGTCCAAAAAGCGTAATAAAGTAGCGAGAAAAATTTTAAGACATGTCCCCTCATGTGAAACTGTCGCATGAGCTGGGACATGTGCATTAATTGTAATAAAAATTTTACTGAAAATTTAAAATCATTCATGAAACCTCATCCTGCCCATAGATGAGGTTCCATGAAAAATGCAAAGGCCGCCTTGGCTCTTTGCCTGCCCGCCAACCTTAAGGTTGGATGGGCAGTTCAGCTGATTGCCTTAATTGGTTTTTAACAGGCCTTAATAGGCCTCTGACAGTTCGGCAGGCTGCACGCCCGCCGAACTGAAAATCTAAATGGCACACGGTGACATCGGGACGCACGCCCGACATCACCCTGCGTCATTTTAAGCCTCGACGAGTGGGCCCTGCCCCCACTCGCCGAGCCAAAGATTCTGCCCCTTGTGCATCCATGACTTCCCACATAGCACAAGATGTACTTTCCACTCGGCCAAGCTGGGCTGCCATACTGTAACTTCAAAAACTATTTATTATAATTGGAATAAGTAGAAAAAATGTAACAGTTACTCACCAATCGACTTCCTCCTCTGTACCAAAGTAAGAGCCAGCTACAGGAGGATGAAAAAAGGTGGAAAATGAAAGGAGCCCTTCCTCCTCACCTAACTTTCTCACCTGCCCAACCCTTTACACTCTGTGTGCCCAAAGCAGCAGACAGAGTGTAGATAAAGTAGCACTGAGCAGGGTCTGTTTTTATGCTCCCTCCATTTTCTGCCCATCAGCTGCTGAAGCCGTCATACGTCCAGTCTCAACCATTCCAGTGCTCTCCTTACTGACTCCCCACATTGAAAACTTAACCTCATCCAACACCTTGCTGCTCATCTCCTATCATGTACCATTCCAATTATCTATCGCACCTGTTCTTAATGAGCCGCATTGGTTCACGGCCTTTAAATATCTTCAGTTTTAAATTCTGTTCCTTGTCTTTAAATCTCTATACAGCCTCACTCTGCCTATATTTGTAACCTACTTCAGCTCTCCCTCCTACTGAAACTGCCTCTGACTTTAGCCTTTTATTTATTCTCAGAGGTCTTCTCTCAGCCATTGGCGCTGTGCCTTCAGCTGTCTGGGTCTCGTGCTGTGTAGTTCCCTACCTATGCCACTCCACATCCCTGTCCTCTGAATCATTCCTTAAAATCCAACTTTTTGACCAACATCTAGTTACCCCACCTAACCAGCTTGATGTCTATTTATTGCTGGAAGTGTCTATGAAGCTCATTGGAATATTTTGTTCATTAATGGTGCTATATAAGTATCAAGTGTTGTTGTTGTTTGCGCATTTAATGAAATGTACTGGCATACTGTACATGTATGAGATAGCGCTACCACATAAACAAAGACATCTCAAAGCACTTTACTGGATGCTGAATGAGAAAAAAAACAAAAAGTAAAGAGTTAAGATAGACAGGGGGGCTAAGGATTAACTGGAGCGAAGAGTTTTTAGGTGACTATCGGAAGCACAAATAGGTTTTGAGATCAGTTTGCTGGGGAATGGGGTAAGGAAGGAAGTGAAGGAAAATTTGGTTTGGTATAGGTGAGGTCATGAACTTCATTCTGCATGCATTGTCATTTATGGAGCGTGAATTACTCCAGGAGAACATTAGGCAAACCCAAGACGATAAGCATGGATCAGAGTTTCTCTAGCAACGATAAGAAAAGTAGGGGCAGAAATGTGTACTGTTGAAGTTGGGGGAAAAAAATAGCTCTTGGCAATGGAACAGACTAGAGTGTGCATTTTCTCACCTGAGATTACCTATAAGAATCTTTGGAATTTTTTTTTAGTTTAATAGAACACATTTTGGGAGAAACTCATTGTCAGCTGCTCATTTTAGTTTGGCTCATCTGGCAGCACTCTTACCACTGAACCAAAAGATTGAGTTCAACTCCTACTTTCTATGTTTTAAAGTACATAGACTAGATTAACACTTCAGTGTAGTAATGACGGAGTGCTGCATTTTTAGAAGTGGTATCCTTCTAATGGAGCTTTAAGCGTCAGGCAGCTATTTAAGTGGACATTAATGATCTCATTGCAGTGCTGAAGAGCAGCGGTCCCATGTGCTGGCCCAAAGCCCTGTCAAAAACAGATGAGCTGATCATTCATCAGCCTTTTGTTTATGGGATTTCACTGTGTATTATTGACTGCCATATTTGCCTACATAATAGCGACTAGGCTTCTATGTAACTTATTGTATGTGAAGCACTTTGAGACTTTTGAAAGGCATTGCCTTTTTCACAGCTGCTGTTTTACGAATATACTTCTTATTCTTTGACTGTGCTGAATACCGAAAGGCATATTTTGAATCCCTGAATATAGTTTACTGATATTTCCAGTCCTGTGTTTTACTATGACAGCTTGCTACTGGTTGCTGGTGGGACAGTTCTGAAGATCTGTGACTTCGGTACAGCATGTGACATTCAAACTCACATGACCAACAACAAGGGTAGTGCTGCTTGGATGGCTCCAGAGGTTTTTGAAGGTGAGGGGTTGACATTGTTGAGACATTACTTTAAAGTTTCTCCCAATAGCTTGGTCAGTAAAGGCATCACCGCTCTAATAAGCCGGAAGAATCAAAGACATCAGCCTTCATCCTTTTTCTGTGCTGAGTTAACTGATTCCAACGATGGCAATGAAACTGTCCTCAGTCCCCAGATAAGTGGGAGGGGGTAGGGAGGTTGACAGGTGAGAATTAGGGGGTTCGCCACTGGGAAAATCCAGTGACCCCTAGAAAGCCTGCACAAATAGATATTTCACTACATAGGATCAGACACACAAAGCAGTTATAATAAAAATAGAAAATGCTGGAAAAACTCAGGTCTGGCAACATCTGTGGAGAGAGAAACAGAGTTAGTGTTTAATTCACTGCTGCCATCTAACTCTGTTCCTCTGTCCACAGATGCTGCCAGACCTGCTGAGTTTTTCCAGCATTTTCTGTTTTCATTTCAGATTTCCAGCATCCGCAGTATTTTGCTTTTAACACAAAGCAGCTACTTGTTTTAATTTGAGTTGTCCCTTCTTAGAGAGAAAGGGAGAAAATTCTAATGGAAACAGACAAATTAAGTAGTTGGCTCAAATATTTCACCCTCCTGGAAGTTGTCCTGGCCAGCGTCAGAAATAAATTCTATGTTGCTGCTGACTGTCTTGAATAGGGACAGAATAATATGTAATATGGCCGTTTTGTTTCTTTTAATTTACTTGATCTGATGAGAGAAATTTATCTCTTGGGAAAGATTTGGTCAGAGATTTTGGAAACTGTAATTAATGCATAGAATCACTATTAAAAGTGTGGGTTCTGAAAAGACTCCCCTAGATAATATTAGGTCTGGGTTTGAGTCCCAAGGCTACCTCACGAGGAGGTCTCACTCTGCTTCTCTGGATTCAGTTTAGCCTTTGACCCCAGAATTACAATACCTCTTTAGTACCAGTACTAAGTAGAAATCTCTTCACTGATGCTAAACTAATTATTTAAATAAGCCCTAATTCTGTTGAGTATGCATAAAGGCACAATTAACAACCTGAGCCTATTTTTTTAACTGGATTTAGTATTGGCAATAGTTAATAGTGAGTCAAATGTGCAGGATTGATAGGGACAGCATATTTTAAAATTATTAGTAGTGCTGAAGTCTCTTGATGGATGACTAGATCTTTTAAACTTAAAATAATGTTATTTTTACTTCTATAGTCTTATTGTGATGTCACAGTGACTTGTTGAATTTTTGTCACAGGTAGTAATTATAGTGAAAAGTGTGATGTCTTCAGCTGGGGTATTATACTTTGGGAAGTAATAACTCGACGAAAGCCTTTTGATGAAATTGGTGGCCCTGCATTTCGCATCATGTGGGCTGTCCATAACGGTAAGTTCACATTTCAAGAATGTTCTTTTGTCTTTATTTTGGCATTAATATGGTAACTTTGAATTTGGAAGCCTCATCTGTTCTGATAGTAACTTATACTCTTGCATCTGTATTATTGGGAAATTATAGAGTTGAGTTAAACTTTATTAAATTTAATTTAATGTTTTGAATTTAGCTGAATTATTTAGTGCATAAATTTTGAGTTCGCAAAATGTTTTTCATGACCCCCGCATGCCCCAAAGTCCTTCACAGCCAGTTAAGTAGTTTTGAATTGTCACCATTGTAATGTTGGAAACAAAACAACCACAGCACAGCAAGGTCCCGCAAACAGCAATGAGGTAAATGACCATGTAGTCTGTTATAGTCATATCCGTTGAAAGAGAGAGATTGTCGAGGACACCAGAGGGGAGCTCCTCTACTTTTGTTCAAATACTGTTATGGGATCTTTTATGTCCACCTGAAAAGGCAGATGGAGCCTTGTTTTAATGCTTATTTGAAAGTTGATCCACCGGTAGTGTGGCACTCCATTAGAATTGCACTGCAGTGTCAGCCTAGATTATGTGCTCAGGTTTCTAGAGTGGGACTTGATCCCATAACCTTATGAGTCTGAGCTAGTGTTGCCACTGAGCCAAGACTGACTCTTCTTTGTATAACATTTTGTAATGGATGCAATAATTTTTTTTTTGAGATGTGGGCTCTTAATTTTGAAAGGCTGGGAGGAAATGTGCTATACCATATCAAAATTGCCAACCTCCAAAGTGCATTTGTCCTGAAATGACATTCCCCTTATGCAGGTAATGTACTCTTTGAAATTGCATACTGTTTCAGCATTTGCATTGTTTTTGCTTTGCAGTACAGTCTGTTTGCTATTTAGCACTTATTTAACATTTTAAATCTTCTTTGTCCTGAGTGACAAAGCAAAAGTTCAGTCTTAATGGTAAATAAGGGATTTTGCATCTGGCTTTGCATATCCAGGCGTTTTTTTTTTTATTTTGTACATGCACATTGTTTTGCCTGACGCTAATGTGTTAAGTTTTAAGAGCAAGCAATTATCCACGATTGAAATGAGTGACCTAATAAGCATAAGAGCCAAATATCAGGTTTAGGAAATAAATTAGACATGTTCCAACAACTTTACTATCTGCCAACGGGATCCCTAGGGGCCTAAATTTGTTTCCCAAGCACAAGAAATTTTTTTTTAAAAGAAGGAATGATAAAACTTCAAGCCTCACATAGCTACGGAAGCTGGCTGAACTGTAATGCTGTATATCAACTTTTACTCATTGTGCCCCACTGAAGATCCTAATTCGAATCTGGAGTTTAAGGAAGGAGAGAATCTGAGGCATGTACAGATATTCCACTCTTAAATCTTCCAGTGGCCAGTTGTATTGTACAAGCAGTGACCTGAGAGCAGATTATTTCCCTCAAATTCGGAGACCTGTTTGAGTTATTTTGAAAATTGGTAGGACAAGAGATAGTTGGATAATATTTAGCATCTTCAGTCTTGGCCCAGTGGAAGTGTTGGAACAAATTTCCCACACTTGAGGCTCTTCATTACAGTATCTTTATATTCCTATTCATTTAAGCATAAAGTCAACTCTTTAATGGTATCTTTGGACTACAGCTGGCACTAAGGTGGAAAAGCCACTCTGCTTTGCTCTGGGGTCAAGTCAGGCCCTGATTTACATGACAATTGCTTATGGTCACTGAAGCTAAACTGCTTTGTACCAAAGCTGCATTAGTGGCACAATTATACTTTAAGGCCATAAGATTAGATTCTGCTTACACAAAAGAAAAAGTTCATAGTTATGGTTTTTGATCATAAAATGAATGGATTTAGTGAGGCACTTTATGGGGAGCAAAATCAATTGCACATTGCCTGCAGATCAGGCTTGAGGGGCTAAATAGCCTACTTCCATTGTTAACTTCTGACCAACTGAAATTTTTTAAGATATAATTACAAAATGTACTGTAAATGAAATTTATACAGTTGTGCGGAAGTTAACACTATACACATGCAAGCAAGGTGATTGTTTTCTTCAAAAAAAAGTTGATTCCAGAAGTATTGTATTAATACCTTCCTGAACTTTAATTTGATTGACAGAAATTTGCATTGTAGATTCGTTGCAAAAAAGAAATACGCTGACTTGTGCAATAAAAGATTGCAGTTAAAATCGCTAATGAAGTAGCAAGCCTTGAAAAAATACTTATATAAAATCTAACATGAAGAGCAAAACTACTTATGTGAAATACCACCTCTATTAAAAGCTGTAATTAGCGGAACAGAAAAATGACTGATCAGTCATTTACCCAGTATTTTTATTCAAGGCTATCTAAATAGAGGGAGAGCTTCATTATAGGTTTGTCAACCTAGCAATATATTTACCAAAAAATGAGAAGCATTCAGTTGTAAGTAGTTTTTTTAAGTTCTGCTTCTGCAACAGCTTTTAATTTTTTTGTAGAGGGAGAGAAAGAGGATTGCTTAAAGGTCAGTTTTTTCTTCATCAATCAGCGATGATTTTTAAATAATACGACTATGCATTTTTAGGAGACCAGGTTCTATCTATATTTAATGATGCCAGTTTCAGCTTCATTGTTTGCCTCACCAATATTAGTAGAAATAGTGAGAATGTGGAATTTGCTACCAGATGGTGTGCTTGAAACAAACAGTATAAATGTATTGAATGGGAATCTTGATAAGTACATGATGGAGAAAGCAATAGAAGGACACATTAATGGGGCGAGGTGAATAAGGTAGGAGGATGCTTGCACGGAGCATAAACAACTGGATCTAGGGAAATTCTACTCTGTGTGGGAAGCCGGGAACATTTCCAGTGCCTGGGGCCAGCATGCATGCAGGAAGTGTCTGCAACTGCAGCTCCTGGAAGCCCAGGTTTCGGAGCTGGAACGATGGCTGGGGACACTGTGGAGCATCCGCGAGGTGGAGAGTATCATGGGTAACACGTATAGAGAGGTGGTCACACTGCAAGCTAAGAGCCCACAGGCAGGAAGGGACTGAGTGACCACCAGGCAAAGCAAGAGGACTAGGCAGGCAGTGCAGGAATCTCCTGTGCCTATTCCCCTGCAAAACAGATATACCATTTTGGATACTGTTGGGGGGGAATGGCCTTTCAGAGGAAAGCAGCAACAGCCAAATTCGTTGCATCACGGTTGGCTCTGCTGCACAGTGGAGGAGTAAAAAGTGTGGGAATGCAATAGTTATTGGGGATTCAATTGTAAGGGGAATAGATAGGCGTTTCTGTGGCCGCAAACGAGACTTCAGGATGGTTTGTTGCCTCCCTGGTGCTAGGGTCAAGGATGTCTCAGAGTGGATACAGGACATTCTGAAGGGGGCGGGTGAACAGCCAGTGGTCATGGTACACATTGGTACAAACGACATAGGTAAAAAAAAAAAGGATGAGATCCTAAAAGCAGAATATAGGGAGTTAGGAAGTAAGTTGAAAAGTAGTGACCTCAGGATTACTACCAGTACCACGTGCTAGTCAGAATAGAAATAGCAGGATATATCAGATGAATACGTAGCTGAAGAGATGGTGTGAGGGGGAGGGTTTCAGATCCCTGGGATAATGGGACTGGTTCTGGGGGAGGTGGGACCAGTACAAACTGGACGGGTTACATGTGGGCAGGACGGGGACTGATGTCCCAGGGGGAATATTTGCTAGAGTGACTGGGCAGGGTTTAAGCTAAAATGGCAGGGGAATGGGAACCTATGCAAGGAATCAGAGGAGGAGGAATCAAGGACAAGAACAAAAGACAGAAAGGGGAATAAGAAGAGGGATAGGCAGAGAAATCAAGGGAAAAGATCAAACCGGGCCTCAGTGAAAAATAGTGGAACGGGACAAGTAATTTTAAAAAGACAATCCTTAAGGCTTTGTGCCTTAACACGAGGAGCATTCACAATAAAGTGCAAATAGATGTAAACAAGTATGATATAATTGGGATTATGGAGACATGGCTGCAGGGTGACCAGGGATGGGAACTGAACATCCAGGGGTATTCAGTATTTAGGAAGGACAGACAAAAAGGAAAAGGCGGTGGAGTTGCTTTGCTGGTTAAAGAGGAAATGATTGCAATTGTGAGGAAAGATCTTAGCTCTGATGATGTGGAATTTGTATGGGTCGAGCTGAGAAACATTAGGCAAAAAATGTTAGTGGGGGTTGTATATAGAGCCCCAAACTGTAATGGTGATGTTGGGAATAGTATTAAACAGGAAATTAGAGACACATGCAATAAAGGAACATCTGTAATTATGGGTGACTTTAATCTGCATATAGATTGGGCAAATCAAATTAGTAACAATACTGTAGGGGAGCAATTCCTGGAGTGTATGCAGGATGGTTTTCTGGACCAATACGTTGAGGAACCACCTAGAGAACAGGCCATCCTAGACTGCGTATTGTGTTATGAGAAATGAGTAATTGGCAATCTAGTTGTACGAGGCCCCTTGGGGTTGAGTGACCGTAATATGATAGAATTCTTCATCAAGCTGGAGAGTGATGTAGTTGATTCTGAGACTAGGGCCGTGAATCTTAATAAAGGAAACTAGGATGGAATGAGGCGCAAGTTGGCTATGATGGATTGGGAAATGTTACTTAAAGGGATGACGGTGGATAGGCAATGGCAAGCGTTCAAAGAGCGCATGAGTGAACTACAACAATTGTTTATTCCTGCCTGGCGCAAAAGTAAAATAGAAAAGGTGGCCAAACCATGGCTTACAAGTGAAATTAGATCCAAGGAAGAGGCATACAGGCCAGAAAAAACAACAGACCTGAGGATTGGGGGCACTTTAGAATTCAGCAAAGGAGGACCAAGGGATTGATTATGAAGGGGAAAATAGAGTATGAGAGTAAGCTTGCGGGGAAGATAAAAACTGACGGTAAAAGTTTCTATAGGAATGTGAAGAGAAAAAGATTGGTGAGGTAAATGTAGGTCCCTTACAGCCTGAAACAGGGGAATTTATAATGGGAAACAAGGAGATGGCTGACCAACTACTTACATACTTTGGTTCTGTCTTCACAAAGGAGGACACAAATAACATACCAGAAATGTTGGGGAACACAGAGTTTAGTGAGAAGGAGGAATTGAAAGAAATCAGTATTAGTAGGGAAATGGTGTTGGGAAAATTGATAGCATTGAAGGCTGATAAATCCCCGGGGCCTGATAATCTACATGCCAGAGTACTTAAGGAAGTGGTCCTAGAAATAGTGGATGCATTGGTGGTCATCTTCCGAGATTCTATAGACTCTGGGATAGTTCCTACAGGTTGGAGGGTAGCTAATGTCACCCCGCTATTTAAAAAGGGAGGCAGAGAGAAAACAGGGAATTATAGACCAGTTAGCCTGACGTCGGTAGTGGGGAAAATTCCGTTATAAAAGATTTAATAGCTGAGCACTTGGAAAACAGTGGCAGAATCAGACAGAGTCAGCATGGATTTACGAAAAGGAAATCCTGCTTGATAAATCTACTGGAATTTTTCGAGGATGTAACTAGTAGAATTGATGAGGGGGAGCCAGTGGATGTGGTTTATTTGGGCTTTCAGAAGGCTTTTGTCAAAGTCCCACTTTTTTTCCCCAAAGAGATTAGCATGTAAAATTAAAGTGCATGGGATTGGGGTTAGTGTATTGAGATGGATAGAAAACTGGTTGGCAGACAGGAAACAAAGAGTAGGAATAAATGGGTCATTTTCCAGGCAGGCAGTGACTAGTGGGGTACCACAAGGATCGGTGCTGGGACTCCAGCTATTCACAAAATATATTAATGA
This sequence comes from Carcharodon carcharias, assembly GCF_017639515.1. Classification (NCBI taxonomy): domain Eukaryota; kingdom Metazoa; phylum Chordata; class Chondrichthyes; order Lamniformes; family Lamnidae; genus Carcharodon; species Carcharodon carcharias. The sequence continues at coordinate 142,119,548 of NC_054471.1, read as the reverse complement.
TTTAGATGAGGGAACTTAATGTAATATTTCCAAATTTGCAGATGACACAAAGCTGGATGGGCGGGTGAGCTGTGAGGAGGATGCAGAGAAGCTTCAGTGTGATTTGGACAAGCTGAGTGAGTGGGCAAATGCATGGCAGATGCAGTATAATGTGGATAAGTGTGAGGTTACCACTTTAGTAGCAAAACAGGAAGGCAGATTATTATCGGAATGGCTCTAAATTGAGAGAGGAGAATGTGCAACGAGACCTGGGTGTCCTCGTACACCAGTCACTGAAGGTAAGTATGCAGGTGAAGCAGGTGCTAAAGAAAGCAAATGATATGTTGGCCTTCATAGCGAGAGGATTCGAATACAGGAGCAGGGATGCCTTGCTGCAATTATACAAGGCCTTGGTGAGACCCCACCTGGAATATTGTGTGTAATTCTGATCTCCTTATCTGAGGAAGGATGTCCTTGCTATAGAGGGAGTGCAGCAAAGGTTTACCAGACTGATTCCTGGAATGGCGGGACTGACATATGAGGAGAGATTGAGTCGTTTAGGATTGTATTCGCTGGAGTTCAGAAGAATGAGGGGGGGGGATCTCATAGAAACCTATAAAATTCTAACAGGGCTAGACGAGGTAAATGCAGGAAGAATGTTCCTGATGGTGGGGGAGCCCAGAGCCAGGGGTCACAGTCTGAGGATACAGGGTAGACAATTTAGGACTGAGATGAGAAATTTCTTCACCCAGAGATTGGTGAGTCTGTGGAGCTCGCTACCACAGAAAATAGTTGAGGCCAAAACATTGTATGTTTTTAAGAAGGAGTTAGATATAGTTCTTGGGGTGAAAGGGATCAAAGGATATAGGGAGAAAGTGAGAACAGGTTATGGAGTTGGATGATCATGATGAATGGTGGAGCACGTTCGAAGGGCCAAATGGCCTACTCCTCCTACTTTCTATGTTTCTTCCAACTGCTCTATTCATTCTTTTCCTCCCTCGCCCAACTCCCCATGAAAAGATGTTGAATTTTTCAAATGAGAAGTTAGAATGAGAAATAAATTAATGCAATCTTTCTTTGATGGCAGTAATACATTGATGCTAGGCTATAATTTTGGTATTGTAAAATTGATCAAATAATAAAACATGCCGTAAATTAATTAGGATTTTTCATATTTATTCCATCTATGTTGATTTAGGTACTCGACCGCCTCTAATCAAAAATTTGCCGAAACCGATTGAGAGTCTAATGACTCGCTGTTGGTCGAAAGATCCTGCACAACGCCCCTCAATGGAAGAGATAGTGAGGATAATGACTCACTTAATGAAGGTAAGTTTCTGCATTTAATGTTTAGCGCTGATAAGGTTCTAATAACTATGTTCAAGCATATCTGGTAGTATTTTTTACTTAACTGCAGCTGTGCTATTAATGAATGGAAGGTGATTTATAATGGAGCATAGGAATAGGAGTTCTAATGTTTGCCTAATTTATGTGCTCGCTCAAGAGTGGTGTGTAAATCCAAATCCTCGGACTAATTTTACTGGTGCGACTGACTGAGCTAAATCACCTTTAATCCAGTCTGGTATTTGGAAAAGGTGTGTCAATTCATGATTGAGCAATGACACATTTCAATCTCCAGGCAAAAGCAGACAGGATCAAGACATCTGAAACCACTCTGAGCATATGACACCAAAATAGGTGGGAAAGTAAGTTGCAATGAAGAAATAAAAAATTTACTAATGGAAATAATCAGGCTAGGTGAATGGGCCAAAATTTGGCAGATGGAGTTTAAAGTTGATAAGTGTGAGGCTATCCATTTTGGTCAGAAGAATAAAAAGACGACTTATTATTTAAATGGAGAGAAACTTCAGAATGCTTCAATGCAGAGGGATCTGGGTGTCCTCATGTATGAATCACTAAAAGCTAGTCTGTAGGTAATGAGGAAGGCAAATGGAATTTTGGTATTTATTGCTAAAGGAATAGAGTATAAAAATAGGGAAATGTTATTGCAACTGTACAAGTCTTTGGTGAGACCTCACCTGGAGTACTGTGCACAATTTTGATCCCCTTACTTGAGGAAGGATGTAGTTGCATTGGAGACGGTTCAGAGGAGGTTCACCAGATTGATTCCAGAGATACGGGGCTTGTCTTATGAGGATTGATTGAGCAGTTTAGGCCTATACTCGCTAGAGTTTAGAAGGATGAGAGGGAATAAACAAAGTAGATATGGAGTGGATGTTTCCCCATGTCATTCCCCACTGGCATTCTAGAACGAGGCCATAGTTTTAGGGTAAGGGCTGGTAGATTTAAATCAGAGATGATGAGGAGGAATTACTTTTCTCAGTGTTGTGAATCTGTGGAATTCACTACCTCAGATATAAGAAGAATGGTAGCCAGCAAGAATGAGCGACTCCGTCAAACATCAGATGAGAAGTACCCTCTACATGGTCATACACCTACACCCAGCCGCCTAAAGTCAAGGAAGAGCTCCATGAACAATGTTGTTCCATTACAATCAACCCCATCTGAAACCCGCATCACCTTGTGGAAAGACCAGCTCGCCAGTCTCGAACAACCCCCAGCGATGGAAATTCTACCGGATGAAAGCCTTCCCCCAGGAGCTAATTGCAACTGGGCAACCTGGAAGTGCCTTAACAGACTTAGGACTGGTGTAGGTCATTCAAAGGTGTCACTAAGCAAATACAACCAGCCCGACAACTTGTGAATGTGGAACTGGGCCACAGACTATGCAACATCTCCTGCAATGTCTATCGCTAGAGGAACCCTGCACGGTTGCAGATCTTGCCGAATTCAACAACATGGCGCAATAATATGTCCAGTTCTGGCTGAGCCATGTATAGACTGTCTGTGGACACAATAAGAAGACTGCCTCAGTGCAGTGGATGCTGGGATGCTGAATAAATTTAAGGAGGAGATAGACAGATTTTTAATTAGTACGGGTTGAAAGGTTATGGGGAGAGGGTGGGAAATTGGAGTTGAGGCCGAAATGAGATCAGCCATGATCGTATTGAATGGCGGGGCAGATGTGAGGGGCTACATTGCTTACTCCTGCTCTTAGCTCTTATGTTCTTGTATCATCCCTGTAGTTCTTAATCTTAGTACATAAAGGCCTGGTTTTGTCTAAATAAAATGTGTCAATTGTGGGAGACTTGCGAACATGTCACCTGAAGCAAGAGTCTGTTTTAATTCTTTTATATTCAGTATTTTCCAGGAGCTGAAGAACCTCTTCAATACCCATGCCACTACTCAGATGTGAGCCAGAGTAACTCTGCCACAAGCACAGGTATGAAACAATATGATGGCAGTATGTAATAACCTTTAATTACTCCATGGAAAATAAAAAGTTATAGCCTATATTCCAGTGGGAGGTTATTTACCAAGCAGGACTGCTGGAAATAAAACCCATTTCTTTAACCAGTTTCTGAGGAAGAACTATAATCTTTGTGGCCTTGACTGTCAGATGTCCAATCTTTTCATGGAATGTTTATATAATAAGTGGCAAAGCAGATACAACAGCAAGATTTGAGAACAATTCAACATTGAAGTGCTATCTATTATGTAAATGCGCTGTGAACCATCCTCCGTAATATAAAGGACCTGATACTTGAAGATCTGGTGGTATTTTCATGTGTCTCATGAGCTGATGTAGTTGGGTCTCCTTTTAAAAACTTAAACCCATATGATGCAGTTCAGTTTCCTTTTAAAAGCTTAAGCCAACAGGGTCAGATTCGAAAACAAAAATTCTGGAAAAACACAGCAGGACTGACAGCATCTGTGGAGAGAGAGAGTGACAGGAGACAGAGATAACGTTTCGAGTCCATATGACTCTTCTACAGATACATGATCAGTTCCCCTTCCTTTTAACAGTGGAGCTCTGAAGTCTGTACCCTGCCCCCAATCTGCCCCCCCCTCCCCCGCCCCCTCCATCGGCCTAATTTAAGAGCAGTAGCATCAGCTAAAGAAAACATGAGAATATCGCTCAAAAATTGTAACGATATGAAAAGTAGCTTAACAAGAGATGTTTTATGAATATGATTCTGGTGGTAAATAGATCAGTAAAAGCTGCCAGAGTGAAAACTATTTTCTCGTGGAAGTTCTGGTAAGTCTGATTAGCAAATAATGTTGAACTACTAGATAAAAGATTCAAAGATCCCAACAACAGTATTCTTGATAAAAGTATTAACAGACAGTAACAAATGATGCTTCAAAATTCATTGCTTGTAGAGTTTCCAAACTGAAATTGAACTGCTATGGGGTTTACAATTCCTACATTCCTAGCATGGGTACACCTGATCAAGGAGCAAGATATAGGCTGGGATTTTCTGGCCCCGCCTAAGGCAGGAAACGGCATGGACAGGACTGGAAAATTTGGAGAGCAGCCAAAAGTCCATTGACTTTTCACTGGCAAGATTGGAAAATCCTGCCAATGGACTTTCTCTGCAATCTGCCAAACAGGATTTGACCATTGAGTGGATTTAATATGCAGAGTACAGGTGCACTGGCAATACTTTATTCACGCTTTATTCATAAAATCGACTGATGCTACACGGGAGGTGTACATTCATACCTTGCTGGATATCAGCAGTCAAATACATTTTGTAATATTGACACAGAGGATAGTGCAGCGTTTGAATGCTGGTGGCTCTCTTCCATCTACCTACTTGTAAATTATTGGATCCCTGCTTGTTGATTTTAAAGTTTACTATAGCTTTTTTTTTCTTGTTGACATCCAGACCATTAATGAGGATTAAAAAGTAAATTATGGGCAAGTATGCTTTCCAAAAAATTAAATGTTTGTAATGACGACAACAACTATTGTATTTCTATAACGTTTTTAATGCAATAAATCATCCCAAGATACTTCACAGGAGAATTATTAAAACAATATTTGATACCGAGCTGCATAAGGGGATATTAGAGCAGATGCCCAACAACTTGGTCAGGCGCATGTTTTAAAGAGCATCTTAAGGGAGGAAACGAGTAAAAGAGTCAGAGGGATTTTGGGGAAGGAAATCCAGAGCTTAAGGCTCAAGCAACTGAGGGCATGGTCATCCAGGATCCCCAAGAGCTCGAACTAGAGGAATGCAGATATCTTGAAGGGTTATGAAGCTGGAGGAGATTCTGCAAAGTTAGAGATGAAGCCATGGATGAATTTGAAAGTAAGGATGAGAATTTTAAAATCGAGCTGTTGCTAAACCAGGGAATATCGGAATGATGGGTGAACTGGACTTGTCTCGAGTTAGGACATGGGATAGTAGAGTTTTGGATGATGTCAAGTTTATGGAGGATAGCAAGTGGGAAGCCAGCCAGGAGTGCGTTGGGATAATCAAGTCTAGATTATTTTTCTGGCTTCTATTCAAGATTTTTTGTCATGACATTTATAGTTTATTGAATATATTTTAATCAGCTTGAAATGGAAAAGATGATGTAACCCTTTCCCCTCCTGCTTAATCCATCAAAGGACCAATATAGCATAAAGGTAAAAGCTTATAACTGTGATCACAAATTCCGGATTTTAACTCAGTGAAAATGCTTAAATGTGTTTCAAAGTGTTTGGTGTCAAACAAGCATTTTTCAATGTTGAATTTTCTTGAAGAGAAAGAGTTGAATCTGTTTAATTATGTGTTCAAAACAATCTTGGAACAACTCCTTGATACTTTTCCTGAAATTTTTAAGCACATTTTTGAAATATTTCCTTTATCTGAATAAGGAAATCTGAACTAACATCCCAGTTCCTATATGCGCTGGCAGCCTTCCCCACCTCACCCAAGTCGTTGTGAGTTTTATTTATTCGTTAATGGGATGTGGGTGCTGCTGGCTAAACCAGCATTTATTTCCCATCACTAATTGCCTTTGAGAAGGTGGTGGTGAGCTGCTTTTTAGTGTGCTGATCATCAAATAGGGGCTAACTATGTAAGCCCAACATTATGCTTTTCTGACCACCGCACTTGAACTTGTCAGCAACGGTCACTTGATACCAATCAACAATACAAACCCTGATTCTTCTTTGTTATATTACTGCACTATTCCCCTACAGAAGCTAATTGTCACATCCCAACTGGAGAAAATATCTAACTAATTATGTCTTGATCTCTGGTCCCATATAGTGCATTTACCTATCACATGATATAGAAAACTGGATTGACATGTTTTTAAATAAGATACATTCACAATTAATGTTACAATCTGATAATATTTAACAAGTTTTATATTATAGCCCAAATTAACAAAAAGCTGCTTTAAAATAATTGCGTTTGAATGTGACACCATTTTACTACTGATTTGAATTCAGTTGCCTTCTACATTAACCTAATATGAGATATATGTTAACATAATTCAACTATCTGTCCTTATTCAATTCAGTTTTAGTTTATATAACTGCAGTGGCCCTTTGAAAGGAGTGTTCTTTGCAGTTAATGCATTGGGCATTTTGGAAACTAATTTAATGCCTGTCATGATTTGTGATCACCCCTCTAAATTTGGAAGATGAAGTTAGTTCTTCATTGCTTTTTTTATTCCCCCTTCCCCCTCCCCACCCACTCTCTCTCTCTCTCTCTCTCTCTCTCTCTCTCTCTCTCTCACACACACACACACACACACACACACACACACACACACACACACACACACACACACACACACACTCTCTTCTAAACATGACATTAAATGCCATTACTGATTTCTTTCATTCTGAATTGCTCTATGGTTGCAAGAAGAGTTTTTCTTGAAAATCACAAATTGTACTGTTTGTTTGCTAGGATCTTTCCTGGAAATTACCTCTACAAATACCAGTAACAAAAGTGATGCTAATGCAGAACCTAGTGACCTACATGCAAATGCTACCAATGACACAATTAAACGTTTGGAATCGAAGCTGGCCCAGCAGCTTAAACTCCAGCCCAAGCAGGCGGTGAGTAAATTGCTCTATTGAAGACGTTATTTTACCTAAATTGAAAAATCTACATTATTTAAAAAAAGATCTTTCTTTTAACACAATACTGATGTACTGTTTAAGCTTAATAGATGCTACAGTGCCAAGGTTTAGTTTTCATTTCTTCTCTTATGCTATGCTATTTACATTCACTCAGCATATAGGCTCTGAGGGGGGCATGTTGTACTCTTGAGTTGAGGGACGTTTGTTAGCCATGTGGATTAGAAACATTTCTGCACTTTCCTCACTCACTGTCAGCATCAAGCAGTCACAGGTATACAGTCAAGTTCCCTCTACTGTGCTCCAACAATCTCTGCCTTACACACAGCTAACCTTGTGCTTTCCCTGAAAATTTGTTGAATTATAAATGTTTGTCTTCTACGCATTGGACTGAGACTACAGAGTTATTTCATATAGAGCTTATTTTTAGCAGAGGAGTGTCAGTTTTATCACAAAATTCTGGATTCAAGCCCAAATCACAGTTGCAAAATCTTCTTAGTGCCAACATGTCGCCAAGGGCTATCTATTTTGGAATCTGTATGCAGTGGTAATATTTGTGAAGATTAACTATACAATTGTTACACAATCTCTACAATGAGTAATTCGCAATGCAATAAATTATCACCTTAATGGTTTTATGCCAAAAGCTATTTAATAGTTCAGTGCTGCATAGATCTGAACAATGCAGTGAAACGGAAACGTCTAGAATTAACTTTACCATTGTTTTCAAAAACTGTTTGATTCATATGGAGCTCTTGATGTCACATATCACACGTATTAAGGTGTATTGCAAAAGCAGTTCCATAAAAATAAATCCAAAATATATGACTAAGCAATTTTTTAAAATCATGAAATGCAAGGATTTACTTGCCTAGAATAGTTGTTAGATGTCAGAGCACAAGTCATTTCACATCTAGAATGTTTTATTTTATTTTTAGGTCTCTATATTACAACAAAGGATATATATTAGGGTACAGAACAAGCAACGAACCTAATCCTAAGTATAATGGGGATGAGCTATGAGGAAGGATTAAAGAAGCTTAAGATTTACCGTCTAAGACTAGTGTGGCGACATTGAAATAGACAAAATAATAGTATGCTAATACATGCAGCAACTTTAGATTCACTGCAGATGCTCAAAAAGGAGCTAGACGATTTCCAATGAGTGGAAGCAGTCAGATGAGTAAATGTGAGATTCATGATTTCAGTCACCATGGGCAGAATTTTGCCATCGGCGAGCAGGGGGCGGGACCCACTTGCCGATGCGTAAAATGAAGCGGGATGACGTTGGGCAGAACCCCTGACGTCATCCCGCCCCAATTAAATTTTGAGCAAAATCAGCTGTGGGCCTGTCGACCTGTCAATGGCCAATTGAGGCCACTGACAGGATCATTTAAACAATTAAAGGACCTGCCCGTCCAAACTTAAGATTGGAGGACAGGCCAGGAGCCCCGGCAGGGAATGGAGAAAACATGAAACCTCGGCGGGATGAGGTTTCATGCAGGGTTTTAAACATTTTAATAAAGTTATTCTGTAAATTATGATCATGTCCCATCTCATGTGACATTGTCACAATGACTTTGTCACGTGAGGGGGACATGTTAGGGAGTTTTTCTTATTTTTAATCTTTTTCAAAGTGGAAACGATCTCTCTGAGGCTGCACTTTGCCTCGGAGATGTGCACTCTTTTGTGTGCATTCGCGAAAGAGCGCACTGTCGCTTTTGGGGATTACCCCCGGCCCGCACAGGAAGTGCAGAGCGCTTCTCGCCGGACGTCACGCTGGGCGGGCCTTAATTGGCCCGTCCACGTAAAATGGTGATGCGGCCCGCTTCTCTGGCAGGGATTGGCTCCCTGCCCGCCGGAGATTGGATCGGACCAGTCCGCCCAACAGGCAAAAAATTCTGCCCCTTGTTTACCAGGAATTTGCTTGATTCCCTTTGGAGCTGGAGAGAATTTTTCCAGATTGTTTTTTATTCATTAATTGACCAAGTTTTGATTGTACTCTGTCCCAGGAGATTGCGAGACTCTGGGACAGGGAGCAAGATGGGGTTACTGACCTCATCTCCTCTGGAGATCTTCCTTCCACAGCTTCCAACCTCATAGTCCCCCAATCTCTGACGGTCAGCTTCTACCTCCTGCCCAAAATTCACAAATAGGACTGTCCTGGCAGACCGATCGTGTCAGCCTGTTCCTGCCCCACGAACTCATTTCTTGCTATCTTGACTCCATTTTCTCTCCCCATGTCCAGTCCCTTCCCACCTACATCCGTGATTCCTCTGACACCCTACATTATATCAACAATTTCCAGTTCCCTGGCCCCAACCGCCGCCTCTTCACCATGGATGTCCAATCCCTCTACACCTCCATCCCCCATCAAGATGGTCTGAGGACTCTTCACTTCTTCCTTGAACAGAGGCCCGAACAATCCCCATCCACCACCACTCTCTTCCACCTGACTGAACTTGTTCTCACACTGAACAATTTCTCCTTAAACTCCTCTCACATCCTCCAAATAAAAGGTGTGTGGCTATGGGTACCTGCATGGGCCCCAGTTATGCCTGTCTCTTTATGGGGTACATGGAACATTCCTTGTTCCAGTCCTACTCCAGCCCCCTCCCACAACCCTTTCTCTGATACATCGATGATTGCTTCGGTGCTGCTTCATGCTCTTGTCTGAACCTGGAAAAATTTATTAATTTTGCTTCCAATTTCCACCCCTCCATCATTTTCACATGGTCCATCTCTGACACTTCCCTTCCCTTCCCTTTCTGTCTCAATTTCTGGTGATAGACTATCCACCAATATTCATTACAAGCCTACCGACTCCCACAGCTACCTTGACTACAGCTCCTCACACCCTGCTTCCTGTAAGGACTCCATCCCATTCTCTCAGTTCCTTCGTCCTTGTCGCATCTGTTCTGACGATGCCGCTTTCAAGAACAGTTCCTCTGACATGTCTTTCTTCTTCCTTAACCAAGGTTTTCCACCCATGGTGGTTGACAGGGCCCTCAACCATGTCCAGGCCATCTCCCGCGCATCCGCCCTCACACCTTCCTCTCCCTCCCAGAACCATGATAGGGTCCCCCTTGTCCTCACTTATCACCCCACCAGCCTCCGCATTCAAAGGATCATCCTCTGCCATTTCCGCCAACTCCAGCATGATGCCACCACCAAACACATCTTCCCTTCACCCCACCAGCGGCATTCTGCAGGGATCATTCCCTCTGGGACACCCTGGTCCACTCCTTCATCGCCCCCTACACCTCAACCCCCTCCCAATGCACCTTCCCATGCAACCGCAGAAGGTGCAAGACCTGCCCCTTCACTTCCCCTCTCCTCACCGTCCAAGGGCCCAAACACTCCTTTCAAGTGAAGCAGCATTTCACTTGCACTTCCCTCAATTTAGTCTACTGCATTCGCTGCTCCCAATGCGATTTCCGCTACATTGGAGAGACCAAACGCAGAATGGGTGACCGCTTTGCGGAACACATGCGGTCTGTCCTCCCAGACCCAGACCTCCTTGTCGCTTACCATTTCAACACACCACCCTGCTCTCATGCCCACATATCCGTCCTTGGCCTGCTGCATTGTTCCAGTGAAGCTCAACGCACACTGGAGGAATAGCACCTCAACTTCTGACGAGGCATTTTATAGCCTTCCAGACTGAATATTGAGTCAACAATTTTAGATCATGAACCCTCTCCTCCATCCCCACCCCCTTTCCAATCCCTCTTTTTTCCCAATAATTTATGTAGATTTTTCTTTTCCCACCTATTTCCATTATTTTTAAATGTATTTCCATCCATTGTTTTATCTCTACCTTTTAGCCTATTTTGATCCCTTCCCTCCACCCCAGCCCCACTAAGGTTATCTGTACTTTGCTCGTCCTGCTTTCTACCCTTAATGTCACCTATTAGCACATTCCTTAGATAATATCACCACCTTCAACACCTCTTTGTCCTTTTGTGTATGACATCTTTTGGCTATCTCCACCTATCACTGGCCCTCTATCCAGCTCTACTTGCCCCCCCCCACTAAACCAGCTTATATTTCACCTCTCTTCTATTTTTCCTTAGTTCTGTTGAAGAGTCACTTGGACTCGAAACGTTAACTGTATTCCTCTCCGCAGATGCTGTCAGACCTGTTGAGTTTTTCCAGGTATTTTTATTTATATTTATTTTTGTTGAGCAAGATGGGGCTGATGGTTTTTATAGGCTATGTCATGAACATATGGGACAGGCTTGATGAACCAATGGGTCTTTTCCTGTATGTTTCATAAGTATTATTACATCATTACATTGAGAAAATCAGACCAGTAGGCATAAGTGAGAAGCAGCAAAGATTAGACTTGATATCACAATGGCCTTCATTACTTTAAAAGATAAATGTTTGAAATAATCTGCAAGCAAAACAGTGGGCTACCATAATTGCAAATTTAATGTTCTCAAGGGATGAGTTTCAATGACTGAAATAGCCTTTCTCATTCCTTTGGTTGTATTCCATTCATCCATTCTAGTGAAAAATATTTTTTTTTTGTAAAGATAAAACTACTGCGTTGATTTGATATCCTTCCCCTGTTCCAGAAAATTTGAACTTGTATTCATCATCATCTGTTAAGGAGATGTATTTTGCAATGGGGAATATCAAAGTATGAAACTGTCTTGGAGCAGAATTATTGGTGCATTGTACAACATGAATATCCTGGTTGAGATGTTTATGTGAATGTAAAAGCACGTAAAAATAAATAAAACAAGTGGAAGGCGGTAGAGGAAAACACACCTTAAATAAAAGGGTACTGATCCATGGGAATCAGTGGCTGAGTAATAATGTTAAAAAGGCTTTTTAACAGCCTAATTAAAAACAAAATGTAAAAATATAACAAGTTAAATAATATGGAATATAGGCAATAGTGGACAGGAATCAACAAAACTGTGGGAGGGAATATTGTATTTTAAGATACTGCCTTTAAAAAGAAATTTAAATTTAGGCAGCAGCAACAGGTGGATCTTTTCAAACCTAGAACCAGTGTTCAGAAAAATCTTAATTTCCAATTGCAGAATAGGTTTTAAACTTGCCACAGCAGAAACATGCCTGTAAGTCAGTACTGGCATCAGAATTTTGAGAAGTTCAAAATGATTATCTGGTTACCAGAACTCAATAAGCAATGCTATGGACTAGTGATAGGTAAAATTTTGATACTGCAATTGTTCCCAAAGTGCTTACAATCAATGATCAATTAATGTGGAAGCAATCTCATAGTTTCCACGAACTAATGCAAAATAACTAGGATGCAGGAGTAGTAGAGAGAAGCAGGAGCAACTAGTGCTGGAAGTAAAATTTGATTTCAACTGTTGCTAATTTTGCAAGATACTTTGCAGGTTTAGTTTTCTGTATGCCATTACTAATGTTGGCTGTGCTGCTGTGACAAGGTGTCATACAAAAAAAAGAGTCCTTCCTCAGAGGTGGGAAAACCTATGAAGAATCATGCCCATCATATCTCCTATAGGCTGATTCAAAGCAACATAGGATTGGCTTGTCAACCACAGATGGTGAATGCATTGGAGAAAAAATAGCATTTCCTAACCTCTCAAAAAATTTTGTATTTATAATGTCTAGTTAAAAAGAAAGCAAAAATTTTATTCTTTAATTTTAAAATGTTATTGTTGCAATTTTCTTGTTACAATGTGCAAAATTACAAAGCTGTGAACAGATCTGTTCAAAATCACTTGTTCATGTCAAACATTTCTGCAAAAATTTTCATAAATTTTATACTGTCTCATGAAAACTGGAGAAATCCAGATGGATAAGCAAGAACGTATCAGAAAATGACAGACATTAACATGTTACACAGATTAATAGGGAAGATTTAATGGAAGGAGAATGGTGTACTGAAATACAATTTCTAATGCTCAGCATCTAGCTTGCAACACTAAAATGTGTAGAGGAATAATATTTGTGGTATGTTTTGAAAATTGCTAATTCTCTTTAAAAGTCACTTGCTACTCCTGAGAAATTTGCAAATAGCACTGCATCCTTGCTTTCAGAAACTTACTGCACTTCTGCACCTTACTGTAACTTAGGGTGACTCTGCACGATTAAACCTGCCACTGTCTCGAGGGAGTAGCGTTGAGAGCTTGTCTGGAGGACGCACACAGTCTGCTGCTGCCACTCTGGAGGGAAAAAGGTTGAGTGCTGACCTCAGCAATTATTCTGAATTGGAGGCCAGAATTATGAATGCTACCACAGGTAAAAATCTAGAACAACAGGGTCAGAGCTATGTGAAACAATATTATTAATATTCTTTATTATTAATGATTATCCTGGATTAATCATTTGTTTTTAGAATTTGCAGTTGATTAAAAACATAAATTTAATTTCTGACTTCTAAAGGTAGCTGTTTTGTTTTATTCCACTTCAAGCTGTCAGGCTAATACTAACTAATCCAAGTAATTTGTGTGTATGTGAGATAGTGTTTTTTTAGCAATTTTAGTTGGCAATCCTTTGTATAAGTACATTTTTTAACCACTGATGTGTCAGGAATACATTATCTAGCTTTATGTTTACTAATTTCAGATATGAATTTAAGAAAATAAATTACTTGACCACAGCTAAAAGTACCTGACATGACTCCAAAACTAAAATGACATTAAGAGGTTGTCAAATTGACTTTTGACAACTTGCCAAATGTTTTACCCCAAAAATATTTGTCATGCGGACTTGTTTCAATGTACTTGTTCTAGCCATATCATTAATGATGTGGTACGTTGCACCACATTTTTTAAACATTGCTATTTTAATTTAACAGTGTGGGTTGTGCGTGTTTAAATTTAAGGTATGAATGTTTTTCAAAAGGCTTTTCAGTAAAATATTTTGTAATCTACAAAGTTGGTTGTTCTATGCTTTAATTGTGCTTTTCATGAGCGATGTGTCTGGGTAAAGTGTAACATCTTTGCTTTTGCATGGTGCCTTGTGATGTGCATGACTGGTCCCATGTAATTTTTTTGTTTCATGTGAAGAGACTGCGTTGTTCTAATTGTAATGCGCTTCATACCCTTTTTAGCTATTTGTTGCATGCGTACCTGTGTGTGTGTATTTTGCAGCCCGTCCAAAGCCAAAACGAGGCCACCGTAAAACTGCTTCATTTGGTACCATACTGGATGTTCCTCAGATCGTCATATCAGGTACCAGTTCTAACTACTGGGCTGGCTAGCTAGCTGGCTAACTGCTGACAAATATGGTGCTTGAATGCTCGTTGCTCCAGACTGCAGAGAACCTTGTAGAATCCCATGTAAGCTGAAAGAGTTTCTAACTTAACCCTTCCTGAATAAAACAATGGAAACTAGCACTGGTAGTTTTATTGTTATTCAAATTACTTGGACCCTACACAATTCCTCACTGATCATAAAATTTCAAGTGCCGGCAACAACTCCGCAATGCCACTTTTGTGGTATTTAAGGACCGGATTCTGAACGTTTGTAGTGGAGGAGAAGGGAATGACAGAATTTGGAACAATAGCTTTGCGTATGAGGCACAATAGAACTCTATAATTTGGGATAAAATCCTCCAGACTTAAAGTGTTGAGTCTGGAGGATGTGGCATATTGGAACATGCAGTCTATTTTCCGCTGTGCTGCAGACAATGGATGACCACTTTACGTTTAATGTGATGCAGATCCATTTGAAGAAACTCTGCTGTTACTACTGCTAAATTCTCATCTGTCAACTCAGCAATGAAATCAAGTGAATTCACTTCACTGTTGTTGGATCTGAACTCACCTGGTTGCTTTAGTTATCTGTATCGAGTTCTTGGACAAGTTGCTGTGTTGGCATTCCTTGACCTTCCTCAACTGCTTGTTCCATGTACCTCTGTGAGGGCCATGAAAGATACCCTTTCTGCTTCCATTTTTGCAATTTGCACATAATATCCCAGTTGTCATTTTAGGTCATCTTTACAAATGTGGAATCTTGTCCAAGTCATACTTTTGTTATCATTTTTGACTTTTTGTACCCTGGATACTTCCAGTATTCCTTTCAACCAAAGATGTTAGTGTTTTTGGTTCATCAAATTTTCTTATGTTACAGCACTCAGATCTGTATAACAACATAAAGATATCTATTGCATCATAAAATCATGCCTTTTTTAACTGAAACAGCTTTAATCTTTCTTAACCTAAAATTTCAAAAAGAGTAGAAGCAAATCCACTCATTCTTTTGATGTATTCTTTGCAACTCTCATTCTCTAACCACCAAGATGTACAAACTTTTCCACTTGTTCAACTGCATATTGTTACGATCCTGTTCGGGACAGTTAACATTTAATGAAGAAATCCAAACACCCAGCAATTAACTAATAGAACTACGCCACAAGATTCCCTGCATTTTTTTTACAAAAACAAACTTTACTGTATGTATAAAGAGAAATTAAACAAAGTAAGCACCACTGACTTAACACTATAGCTCATAAAGACTATGCTATTAACTTAATTCCACCTGTTACTTGTTTGAGGACTACTCTAGATTTCCAACACTAGCAGCAAGCTTGAGCAAACCTTCTGGCTGCTTTTTCTTCAAAACCCATACTGCACTGAACTGCGTGCTTCTTTCAGGAAACACGGATACATTAAACAGAGGAACCTTTCATCCCAATACCTTGTCTCCATGACAATGTAGCATGCTCTTGGATGCTTTCAAACAGAAATGTAAGCAAATCTTTTTACCTTTCATGCTACTCTTTGGTTCTGTAACCCAAATGGATAATTTATATTGCTAATGGAGTTTTACGACCCCTCTCTCCCAGAATTGCTGTCCTGTTAAGGAACACCCTTGTTTACAACCTGGTTATATATTCTTTTGATCTGGCTTCCACATGCATAATTTAATAATTTTATTGAAGTAGGTACAGACTTTCTGACTATTCCCCCAAGGTAAAAGGCCCCCTATTGATTATTGCTTTTGCAACTCTACCCATGACTTTGTATGGTAAACATAGGTTATCCTTTAATTGTAATTCACTCCAAGCTTCTTTGAATTGTATTTACTTCAGTGTTGCTTATCAGTTTCTCAATCGGAGAACTCCCATTTACCCACAGCTAAAACTTTAATTCCTAGCACTAAGTTACATTCTAAAAGATATGAATTATGAACTAGATATTTGCAACAATATGATTCAACTGTAATGTGTACATCTTCCTAATACTTCCCAAATTGCATGATTTTTGTTGTCTTTTTAATAATCTGTGATCCATTTTTTCTACTTTTCACATAAAATCTCAAACTGAATGGATATAATACTGTAAATCATAGTTGGCAATACAAAACTGCTAATGTGATAACTAACGTAAGGAATAAACTATTAACATGAAATAAAAACAAAAATTTGGCAAAAATCAATCAGGTAGCATCTGCAGAGAAGTAACATTTCATCAGAACTGAAAAATTAGCCTGTACTCAGATCGTAAAGAAAAGTTGTGTCATAATTGATTTCATACAATGAGAATAAGTTGACAACATAATTTACAAAACTAAAATAAAAGCAAACTACTGCGAATGCTGGAAATTTATAATAACAGAAAATGCTGGAAAACTTCAGGTCTGGCAGTTTCTGTGGAGAAAGAGTTAATGTTTCGAGTCCATTTGACTCTTCAGAGCTGGTTTGGGACCAATGTGCAGCGGGTGTGAACCAGCTCATCATGCAGATCAATGTCCAGTAACCTGGTAGCAGTGATGATGTTTTTATTCTGCACCAGTCGGCTGTACCATCAGCATTTAAGCCACCCCAAGAGATCGGAGGGTGGTTACTTGATGGCAAAGACCATCCGCTGACCCATGGCTCATGACTCGATGTGCAATTCAGCGGACAGGGCAACATGCTTATCACAGTATACCACATGAAATGTGATAGAGCCGATGCCGGGGTGCTTAAGCAATGCTTTCGCTGCCTAAGCTACCATGATGGAGTCCTACCATACTCTCCAAGGTGCAAGTCATGATTTGTCTGCTGCACCTGCATACCCTCTCCATCATGAGGGCACAACCCTTGTCACCAGGAATATGGCAATCAGCTGAGAAGGAGGCAATCAATGCATCCCCTTTCATGCCTGGCTGTCAGTGATCGGCTCATCCAGCTATGGTACCAGTGAACACAATCCCAGCTCCCCATTCAATAACTTCCACACCTTGCCATCCATCTGTTAGAGCCCATCACAGCATCTTCTTGCTCACAAGGCTGCAATAAAGGCCGCCACAAATATTTCAAACCAATGTTATCAAACAAACCTTCCAATATTCCACACAAAAGTCACTGTTCACTTTTGTGCATTCTCTTGGTGCCTATTTTCTGGGTGCTTTTGCAGGCCCAGTGCTCCTATGCAATATTACCTCATGACTGGCAAAAGGCTGCTGACTTCAGTTGGAGAGACTTCAAATGGCATTAGAAGATGACTTTGCACAGTTCTGGACCTAGAAGACCTGACTTTGGATGCACCACCTTGGCATGGACACAGCAGTCTAGGCTGGCTAGCTGACAGACAGCAGCAAGGGCCCTAGCAGAGTGGCAGTAGTGAGAGCACAAATCCTGACAGAGGACAACAGGTTTGTACTCCATGGAGCCACTGATACTGCACGAGGCTGCACCTCAGCAATCCTAGTAACCTGTTGGAGTACAGATTGCTACTATAATGGATTTACAGCTTGTACTCCTAGGCAACAAAAGTTGATTCCAGCCTGAGTTGGCAAAGTGGCAGACATTAAACAAGAGAAAGCTAGGGCATTCTGAAATCGCTTGAAAAAAATTCTAGTAGGACTAATACTTTGGATCTTCAATGCTTTTATAGCTACCTTCTGATCATATTTTGGTACATGTTATATTTCAGTAGATAAATTGTAGGCAGAAAATTGTGTTCCTTTGATCTGAAAGTGCCCATCATGAACAAGCATTCCAAGAGGGATTTAAATCTGTCCTTAATGTTCTTTATGAAGCCATGAGAAAGTTAAACTTATTTTAAGAGTGAGTTGTAGGTTTATAACATTACACTGTCTTCAATGTGAATTAATTTGGGAGGGATCATGCTCTATTGAGCATTTCTTTTAAAAACCTTAATGTCCTTACAATAGCAATCTTAGCCTTGTACCATGATACAAGGTATTGAAAGAAAAGATCTACAATGTAAAACAAGTGAGCTTAGGTGGTATTTCTAAGTATAATTGTCCCAAATTATTTAACCTGTGGTTCTGCTGCAATGAAATTTATTCTGGAGCAATAAGTATTTTTCTCCACCTTAATTTTTTTCTTTGCTTGACATTTGAGCTAATGGCAACTACACCCGCTAATGTAATGACCAAATTATTTGTGTGTGTTTGTGCCGCACCTGCATGAGCTTTGTGCTATGTGTTTTATGATTTGCTTTGCATCGTTTGCTGTGAATTGTGTAAAGATTTTGCAGTTAGAAACTGATAGAAGTATGTATTCACAAAAGCTGTGAAAGTATTGAACTGAGTACTGTAGCAACATTTCTACATCTATTTAAAGATGTGTAATTTCTTCTCTAACAAACTAGTCACATATAAACCACAAACAGATGCATGTTTACAGTGCCTGTACTTTTCACATTTTTCATGTGAATTCAACTTCTTTCAAAAGAAGGAAAGGAAAGACATAATTGTTTTGAGAAGCAAAATAATCTTCCATTCTGAGTCAATTTTGTGGTGCTGACCTTAAGGTTATAGATTATATTTTGTGAATATCTGGTCCATCTTTAAGGCATATAGCTTAAAAGTCAAATTCTTATTTCTGTGTTTTGTAATTTTGAGTTTGATTTACTGATATTTTTGAGAAGACTCTGAAAGGTCATTTTGGTCATTTGAATGACAGGCATAATTTCTTTTTTATTGACATGGTCTGTTTGAGAAACTTATTAATATGTCGACAATATTTACTATTACAAAGCTTCCTTTCCAATAGAAGTCTAAATATATCATAATGCTTTGTCTTACCTCGATTAATTCAAAATTCTGTTGATTTATCCATTCAACATCTGTTGATGTTTTGTCCTCCACTTAATAGAATGTGAGCTAAAATTAAGGTGCATGGAAAAACCCTTGAGGCATTGGTAAGGAACTAGTTAGGAGGTAAAAGCAGAGTTAAAAGGGATTTTCATTCTTTGGGCAGTGAAAAGTGGTCTCCTGCCAAAATGTTTTGGAGCTGAAATCTGCATTTTACAATAGGTTTTATCAAACTACTCAGATCTTGCTATGGTAGAGTGAATTGTGAAGAAGAAACCAGAGAATTATGTAAATTAAGAGAATGGGTGAAATGATTTCAGCAAAGGACAGTTTGAATGCAAAAGTGGCAGATATAAAACTGATTATGATCCAGCAGTCTGGCAAGAACTTGCAGGGAGCACATCTTAGGGAACTCTAGTTGCTCAGTTCATGCAGTTACTGCTTGTAATCTGAATTGAATGGTGCTAGGGATCAAGTTGAATAAAACAATTGAATAATTCATTAGCTGTAAGTCAGTTTAGTTCACCAGGACTAATGAAATTATGGGTTTCATCACATGAGGATTAGAATGTGAAAGCAAGGGTGTACTAGTCCTAGGGAAAGTCCAGTGATGGTATTTCACAGGATAACTAATGTGAACAAATGACTGATTTATGATGAGAGACGGTAAACCTGGATAATATATTCTCTGGAAATAAGGACAGTTAGGGTGATCTAATTAAAATGTTTTTTGTTTTTAAAAAAAAAAAGGATAAAATTGGCTGGGTTGATGTATTTTTTACTCTAAGAGAATCCAATGCAAATAGTCATTATCTTGGAATTAATTTGAAGAGATTGGTGGAGGGGGAACTGCAGTGAAAATGGTGCATATGGACTTTCAGAAAGCCTTTAACTTGGTGCTACGTGAGACAAGTGTGGAGTTATGTGAAAAATAGAAAATGTTGTTTAAAAGCTGATCAGAAGGAAGGAATTGAAGAACAGGAATTAAAGAAAACTTCTATTGAAGCTGATTAGTATTGTCTCACAAGGTCTGTTCACTATGCATATCAGTGATGTGGACAAGTTTACAGATGAAACTAAATAGGAGGCATTGTAGATAATTCTGAGCTCCAAAGGGAACTAAGGAGAATTGGCAAATAAGTGACAGATGGTATTGAATATCAGTAAATGTGAGATGGTGCATTTTGGTAATAATACCTAGGATGCTAAAACCTGTTATTACAAATGTAATGTTATACGAATGTAAAAATCCTGGAACTCCCTCCCTAACAGCACTGTTGGGTGTATGTGCACCGCATGGACTGTAGCAGTTCAAGAAGGCAGCTCGTCACCACCTTCTCGAGGGCAATTCGGGATGGGCAATAAATGCTGGCCTAGCCACCGACGTCCACATTTCTGAATGAATTTTTTTTAAAAAGGGCACTTTGGAATTTAGCAGAGTCAACATGGATTCATGAAAGGAAAATCACGTTTGACAGATCAGTCAGACTTTGAGATTGTAACTGGAAGAGTAGATAAGGGGAACCAGTGGATGATGTTTATTTGGATTTTCAGAAAACATTCAAAAAGGTACCATGCAAGAGGTTATTGCTAAAATTAGGGCTGATGGGTTATGGGGTAATATATTAGCATAGATTGAGGATTAGTTAATGGAACGAGCAGGAATAAATGGGTAACTTTCAAGTTGGCAAGTTGTAACTAGTGGGGTGCTGCAAGGGTCTAAGCTATTTACAGTCTATATTAATGGTATTTTTGATAATGGTATTTTATTCAAGAAACTTGTTTATAGCCCAAAGACTGGATTGCTGTGTAAATTACAGCATAAAATTCTTAAAATTCATAAATAATCTATGTAATAACTTAGATGAGGGGACTAAGTGTATTGTATCTAAGTTTGCTGATGATACAAAGCTTGTCGGAAAAGTAAATTGCGAGGAAGCCGAAGAAGCAACAAAGAGACATAGAACAGTTAAGTGAGTGGGAAAAAGTTTGGCAGATGGAATGTAATGTGGAGAAATGTGAAGTTGGGAGAAGAATTAGGCTGAATATTTTTTTAACAGATAAGAGACTGGGAAATGTTGGGATTCAGAAGGACCTGGATGTCCTTGTACGGAAAGCTAGGAAAGTTAGCATGCGGGTTCATCAAACAATTGGGAAAATGATTTGTTAGCCTTCATTATAATCATTGACATCCTTCCATCTATGTAAGATGATAGACTTGCAGCAAATCAAATCTGTTAGGAAGGGGTTGCTTCAAATGGTGGACTTTAACTGATGGCTAAAGAAACCAATCTGTGAGGGGCAGGTTCTAGCAAATGTGCTGGATGTGAAGTGGTTATCGGGTGTTGTTAGGGGTTGTTTTTAGTGTTGGCTGGACTTGTTTTGCTGGACTGCTTTAATGGATTTACTGCACTTTTACTCTTAGGCAACAAAAGTTGATTCCAGCCTGAATTGGGTGAATTGGAAGACATTAAACAAGAGAAAGCAAAGGCATTCTGAAATCTCATGAAAAATGTTATATTTACATTGCCAAGCTATTGTATCTATTGATCATTTTGGTGACACACACCAGCCTACAGGTGATGTCACCATTATGAAGGGATTGGTGTACCAGAGTAAGACGACTTTACTGCAATTGTATCGGCCCTTGGTAAGATCACACCTGGAATACTGTCTACAGTTTGATTCCCTAACCTCAGAAAGTTTACAAGTATCTTCGAGGGAGCGTAATGATGGTTCGCTGAAATGATTCCAAACATGGGAGGATTAGTCTGAGAAGAAATTGAGTGGAATAGGCCTAGTTTTTTTAAAGTTTAGATGAATGAGAGGCGATCTCATTGAAGTGTATAGAGGGAAA
Organism: Carcharodon carcharias; assembly: GCF_017639515.1. Taxonomy (NCBI): domain Eukaryota; kingdom Metazoa; phylum Chordata; class Chondrichthyes; order Lamniformes; family Lamnidae; genus Carcharodon; species Carcharodon carcharias. The sequence goes on along the minus strand of NC_054471.1, from coordinate 142,097,761 downwards.
AATTTGGCGCGGCACTATGCAGCCTTGCGTCAATTCATGAGGGCAGACAGTCCCGCAGGCTGTTAACTGTTTGGGCTACAGATCATGCCTCGATGAAGCCAATCAAGTAAATTTAATTGTGATCCTATTAGTTCTTGATCAGGTTTGGGCCATTAAATGTTAGGGGTCTCATTGAAATTAATAAACTTGAAAATAAAGGTGGACTTACTGCAGTGTGCTGCATGTAATTAAGAAAGCCAAAATCTTTAATATCATAGATGTAGAACACAGTGGCTAATGCAAAATTTTAACCTTCAATTCTTCAGCAGCAGTAAGTCATTATGAAACAAATATGGCATACAGGCGGTACTTTTATGATAGCCTCATAGGATTAAGTGACAGCGTCTGGCTCACAGCTCCTGGCTGCAGAAGTCGTGCCTTACTATGCAACTGAGACAATTGCCTCTGACTTCAGTGTAAAAACGGAGGGGCATCTGTTAAAGAATCCATGTGTAAAAGTGGTTAAAAGATCCAAAATAAAACGTCAAAGGGCAGAAGTTGAGATGCAAGAAATTCTTTGAAAAACTAATTTGTGAACAGAAAAAACTAAAATTAGTTAAAATATCAGAAGTGCACATTTCCCTTTTTTTTGGAAAGTTTGGAAAAGGGCAGGGTAAATATCTGAAAATTTAAAAATGTTGATTCTTAAGTTACACCTAGCTTTAGTTTTATGTATTCTATTATTATATCCATCTAATCTGCTGAAATAATAGTAGCTGTTGTTGTTGGTCAGATTAAATGTGATCATTTGCTGTAATGTCCTTAGCTGCATCAGCTTCATTTTAAAAAAAATTTCATGCTCCCAATGACATTAAAAATTGCCTTGTGCGCGATGACCGCTATTAGCCTGCATTTTAACTCTGGAGCACTGGGTAAGCAGTACACTTTTGCAGCACTGATTTATGTTTTTGATTTTTAACTAGTTGCTGAAAATATCATTAGAATACCCCAGGCATGTCCAAAGCATTTTAGGTAATAGCACTATTTAAAATGTCGCAAGGTGGTAGAAATGAGTTATATTGCTGCTCCAGCTCACTACTTCTCCAGGAAAAAAGCCTGTGAATGGCTGCTTACACTAATGTGAAGTTCTACTCAAAAACGTCCAAATCCTAGTTAAATGCTAATGTTTGCAAAGAGCCCATGGTAGGCTCTTAGTTAATGTTAAAACAATTCAAAAAACATTTTTTTAAAGTTCCTGGCAGTACATGAAACTTTTGAAAACTTGTATTACAACACATGTGAACCTGAAGTATAATAACTGTCCCTTGGAGATGGTCTCATACTATAGGAACAGGAGTAGGCTATTCAGCCTTTTGAGCAGGTTTTGCCATTGAATTCAATCATGGCTGATCTGTACCTCAACCTACTTTTAATACATATTTCTTGATATTCTTACCTCATAAAATAAATCGATTTTGGTTTTGAAAGCTGCAAATGCCCCAGCATCCACAGCCTTTTATAAGAGGAAGTTCCAGACTTCTACCCATTGTACATTTTGATTTCACTCCTAAATGGGGTAGTTCTAATGTGAAGATTGTGCTTCCTTGTTATGTATACCCCATCCATGGAAATAATTTCTCTGTATCTACCCTATTGAATCCCATTTATCATGTCAATTAAACATCTCAATGAAATCATCCCTCAACATTCTAATCTCAAGTACAAGATAACTTTATGCAATCTGGTGTCATAATTTATCACTCTAATCCCTGGATTCTCTTCCTTCTCCCACTGGAGTTCCCGAAAAACCTATCCTTGGCAACCATCTAGTTCCCAATTGCATACTGCTGTTTGGCGACATCATCCAAAGGCAATGTCAGGTTCTATATGTATGCTGATGATGCTCAGTTCTACCTCACCACCACTCTTGAACCCTGCATTGTCTCTGATTTGTCATGCTGTTTGTCAGACATGTAGCCTTGGATGAGTAGAAGTTTCTTCCAGCTAAATATTGAAAAAACCGAAGTCCTTATTTATTGGCCCTGCCATAAAATCTATTCCCTCACCACTGGCTCTATCCCTGTCCCTGGCCACTGAGGCTGAACTCGACTATTCACAACTGGTATCAACTTCTGTGTACGCATTGGGCAGAATCTTGTTGAGGTGTTGGGGGTATCGCCTGTTGGCTGAAGAGCTGGTGAAAGACCCATGCTGCTCTTTTTGGGAAGGCCTGTCGAATCACAAGCCAATCAGGCAATGGTGAGGCCAGCGGTGGAGCTTCCCCTGGAATTGAGACCTGGGAGGATGTAAGTTTCATCAACCAATCAGAGGCCAGTAGCTCTTGCACTCAGCAGTGCCACTGGAGAGGCTGTGGCTGCTGCCAAAGGACAGGCACCAGAGTCCCAGGGCAGAATTCTCCCATCCCGCCCATGGCGGGTTTCATGGTAGGTGGGAGCAAAGAATCCAGCAGGAGGCAAAAAATTGGAAACTCGCCATTGCAAAATCAGGTCGCAATTCTCCCAACAATGTTTTTATGGCGGGTTGGTTATGCTGCTGACTCGTGGGGCGAATGCCATTTGCATTCATTAGCATGTTATAAATGCTCATTAAAACAGCTGTCTGGTGGAATCTTGCCACACCTTCCAATCATGCCAGTGGGAAATTACGTCGGCATTTGAAATGGGGTGGCATGCACAAGTCAGACTTCAGTTCGCTGGTAACTTCAAGGTGAGTGAAACATAGCTCCCATAGCGCTGTGCTGGTCTTGTTGCGATGAACGCCACTCTGCTGGGGCTGTAAGGTTGGACTGCTCCTGCTCTTTGCTTCGTTGTCCCAGGAACACCACTGTGCTGTGGTATTCATGCAGGCCTCCACTTTCAGAGACCAGCACTTCAACGAGGCCGGTGGGGGGGGGCCGCTGACAAACATGAGGGGGGCAACGGGGAGGGAAGGCTGTAGAATGGCAGTGAGAGGGAAGGGCGAACACCAGGGGAACTTTTCTGTGGCCACCCTCTAACCTCTTGTTGCCGTTGGAGTGAGCAGGAGTCTGCTTAGAAAGTAATGAGGAAGACCTCCTTGCAATGCAAGTCACTTGAAGCCAATGGCTTCATTAGCACTGTTAAAGGGTCACTCAGTGGCTACTCAGAACTCAGTGGCCATTCATCACAGTCACTGCATCTCAAGTGTAGCACGTAGGAATATAGAATTCGGGAATGCAGAAATCATTGAGGGAGACACAGCTGTATCATATATGGCATTCCATCAATGAAAGTTTACCAGATGTGACACTCCTAATGGGCCAAAGGGCATCCATCATTGACCATGAGCAACTGATTGGTCATTAATTGGAGCACAACTAGGTTGGGTCATTCATCTCAATTAAAATTTAGCATCCCACGCAGGGGTCAAGATGTTACATAGCTGTGATGCCATCTTGGTCACCTGTGTGTGCGCTGGTGTCTCAAGGACAAAGCAGCATCAGCCCCAATGCAAGTAGGCAGGAAAAACACTGGTCCCTTAAAGACTCGAAACGTGTCATCCTCTGAGCTTCGCTTTCTTGCCCCTTGAATCATTAATGTCATCAATGTTTCCTTTCAGAGAGAAGGCAAAAGCACATATGGATCCAAGGCTTAGTGCTGCCTTTGTCAGAGTCCTAATGCAATGGAGGAGGTGAAGAGCTCCAGCAGGAGGGACATGGTCAAGTGGAGCCACAGTATGAACAGAAAGGTCAGGAAGAGAGACCCAGTCATTGGGGTCGACTCGCCAGACCTAGAGCTAATTGCCCAAGAACCTCCTATTTATAGATGAGTGAGAGGCAATGTCGTGCACGTCTGTGCTTGCCCCGAGATCTGGTACATCACGTATGCCACGTTCTTCATGAAGACCTTGTGGAGTTGGAGGATATCCCCTGCCAGTGGTTTTGAAGGTGACCACTGCATTCAATTTCTTGGAGTCAGATTCTCTCCAAGGATCAACAGGGGACCTGTGCGGCATCTCTCAGTCCGCAACACATTGATGCATAAAGGAGGTCACAAATGCCCTTTACAGGAAGGCCCATTATTGTCAGGTTGCTCTGAACAAAGGTAGCCAAGCTGCAAGATTAACTGGCTTTTCCGGCATCTCAAGCTTCCCTAGAGTGCATGGTGCAATAGGCTGCACCCATCTGGCCATACAGGCTCCATGGCAGCAGTCCCTAATGTTTTTAAACTGCAAGGGCTATCATCTCAACAATGTGCAACTTGTGTGTGATCACCGGAAGCACATACTGCACGCTTGTGCATGGTACCCTGGGAGTTGTCATGACTCTTACATCCTGAGTCACTCCCAGGCACCTGAGATTTTCGAGGGGCCATAACGTCCACAGGGACGCAAGGGAATAAGGGGTACCCACCGAAACACTTGCTGATGACACTGGTGCATTGCCCCCAGAGTCATTCCGAGGAGAGCTACAATGCTGCTCACGGGTCCACATGGCTTCTGAAGATGAGTTTCAGATGTATGGACCACTCAGGTGGCTCACCCCAGTACACTCCCAACAGGGTTTCCTGCATCATCGCAGTGTGTTGTGCCCTTCACAATCTGATAATGCAAAGAGGTGAACCCCTGCCAGAGAATGAACTGGAGGATGATGAAAGCTCATCAGAGGATGACAATCCAGAATCTTACGAGGCTGCTCAGAGTCAGCGTGAGCATAATCACACCATGGAGGAAGGAAGACGTGGGAGACGTGCCATTGATATGTTAATTGCTGACAGGTTCCAGGAAGAGTAAAGCCAAGTGAGTGAATACAGCCACATTTCTCCTAGCCCTCAGTGCCATACATCTTTCAACACAGGGGATGTCCACCCACTTGCAGTGAGAATGAGTCGCGCATTCACACTTTCCTCATGAATCGCCAGGCCATGATCTTTGGTTTGGTCCGTGGGGCTTGTGAATGAGCTTACTGTGGAACTGACAGCCCTCTTAGGAACAAGATCAATACAAGAGAAGAGTTAGAGCCTTTGTCGCCATCTAACAATGCATCCTGGTGGGCACCATCAGAATGTAGATGACATGGAGACGAGGCACCTTGACCTCCCTCCGGGTATACCATTTCCTGCAGAAGTCAGGGCAGGGCCCTTGGACACGCACAGGGAGGATGAGTGTCAGCTGGACAGTCCTGGGGCTTCTTCTCAGAAGGAGGGTGTGCAGCTGCTCCCAGCCCCCTCTGCCTGTGATCTCACCCACTCCAGCTTCTCAGGCTGCTGATGTGGACTTGTCTAGGAATCTTCTCCCGTGCAGGTCTTTTCTTCTTCCACTACCACTGAGGAGACATGTATTATCGTGCCGTTAGATTATCAATGCTGATGAGCTACCCTCACTCAGTATGTTCTTTGCGGAAGAAGGGTGTGAAACACTTGCATCTCACACTTCCAATAAAGATTTAAATACATGTCCCTGACATCCTACAAGGGGTGCTGATACCTGCTTAACTGAGGTTGACATCACAGGAATATGAATCTCACAGTGGGACGCTATCACTGAGTGGGAAGAAGGCTAAACCTCAAAATAAGAGAACTCCAAAGTACAAAATCACAACACCTTCAGTTGCATTCACGTACCCATCAAATGTATTAACAAAAATGCAATTTAGTTACATGTCTAGCACACCCGTGACCCAAAAGTGACTTCAATTTTTCTTAACTTTCCTAACTCTAGCGCTACGTTTGGGTGCAACCCCGACATCCACAGCAGAGGTGGAGGCAGCTTTCTAACTGCTACATTCTGGTGTCTATGATGACCTTGGCAGATGTCCTCTGGTGGCTGTGGCCCTGGCCTGATGAGGGATACCTGCTCAGGGGCAGAAGCGCCCTCGGCGGCCTGAGAAGCTGGAATGGGTGGAGTCACAGGCAGAGGGGGCTGTGAGCAGCTGCACATCTGTGCCCCACCAATGTGCATGTCTCTAAATTAGTAGAGGGTGCATGTGAGTGCCGTGACAGTTCTTTTGGCGCTTCGTCCTCTGATGAGGTCTGGGTGCTGCTGGAATGTCTTGGGGGCCTCGATATGCTTGTGCCTAGAAAATAGAAAAGAGAGTTTCAGTTCATGAGCATGAGCTAGATAAGACTGCACGTGACTCACTATGAATGTCAGGATTGATGAGATGTTGGAGCTGTGATCTATACTAAGTTGGCTGGACAGGCTCCCTACAGGAGCAATCCCTGTCATCCGCAGCCAGCTCAGCTGCAGCCTCCTCAAATTCCCTGAGGGTGAGGATGTCAGACGTCCCTCGGTCTACATCCTCTCTCACCTATTGTGCGCCAGCTTGGCCTGTATTATAAAGAAAGGCATGTGGTGTGAAGGGATGCACCTGGAGTACTGTGCGCAGTTTTGGTCACACCTGGAGTACTGTGCACAGTTTTGGTCCCCTTACTTGAGGAAGGATGTGGTTGCACTGGAGGTGGTTCAGAGGAGGTTCACTAGATTGATTCCAGAGATGTGGGGCTTGTCTTATGAACAGAGATTAAGCAGTTTAGGCCCATACTCATTAGAGTTTAGAAGGATGAGAGGAGATCATAATTGAGGTATATAAGATGCTAAAGTGGATAGTCAAAGTAGACATGGAGCGGACGTTTCCCCTTGTGGGACATTCTAGAACGAGAGGCCATAGTTTTTAGGCCAAGAGGTAGTAGATTTAAATCAGAGATGAGGAGGAATTTTCTTGAAGTGTCATGATCTGTGGAATTCACTACCTCCAGAGTGCAATGGATGCTGAATAAATTTAAGGAGATAGACAGACTTTTAATTAGTAATGGGTTGAAAGGTTATGGGGAGAGGGCGGGAAATTGGAGTTGAGATTGAAATAGGATCAGCCAAGATCGTAATGAATGGCGGGGCAGGCTCAAGGGCCTGAATTGCCTACTCCTGCTACTAGTTCTTATGTTCTGAGGTCAGAGGTTTGTGAACAAAAAGAACTGCTTACATAGTTCTTTTCACCTGTTTAAACCTTCATGCAAACTGAAGCTTGCGGTTTAAAAACCAGTGCTGCTTCCTTTCCTCCTTTCTGTGTTTGCTGTGGAATGCAAACACCATTGCATGTAGTGATAGGGAGTTTTTTCAATTCCTTCAAAGTCAGGAATTCCTGCCCCTGGCATGTTGTAGATTTCAATGCAATGCTGTTGGCAAGAGTGGTGGTGGCCTTGTGAGGAATGGAAGAGTGCTACCATGAACTAGAAGGAGGAGAGGTGCCAGCTTGAACTAGAAGGGTGGGAAGTGTCAGCATAAATTGAGGGAATAGAAGGGAATAAGCTTCACTATTTTCTATGAGTAGAGTGCACATGTGCACTGAAAAGCAATTTATCATATTTAACAACAGAGTACCAAAATTTAGCAGACACCTCCAATTTCTGTGCAACAAATGAGCTAAAATTTTCAGATTTTTTCCAGTCTTCTACTGTGTCAGTAATGAATATTGGGTGTGCCTGTAAGTTTAAGTAATTAGTGTAATTATGCATCCTAAAACTATATTGAGGGCTGCTTGACCAAAAAAAAATTGACAATTCAGATTTTGCTAGTTTTCTGAGATGTACAAATCGATCACTCCCCTGGTCTTGTGGAGACAAAAGACACATTCAGTTCAATGGGAAATATGCTCACATGTTCTGGTTACCTTTGTATTCCATAATACCACCACTGAATCTAGCCAATTATAGATTCTGTTCAGCAATTCCACCCACATTGAATGATCAACTACCTTCAATTGCTTTTGTGATTTTTTTATTCCAGTTGATAATCAGTGATGTCATGAATTGAGAGAATTGGTGAGCAAAATAGTCTGTATACAAACTGTGCACTCTGCTGAACACAATCAGGAACATTATTTTTAGAAGAAACGTGTAACTTATGGCCAATCCAACCAGTAACTCAGTTGACCATAATAAACTAGCTCAGCTGGTTACAGCTTTGACATTGTGAACATGTTGATTACATAAACTTCCCTTTGATAAAACAGCAAATCTGAATTTCTGTCCTGGTGAATTTAATACATTAACATGCATCTCATAAATGGTTTTTCATTAACATTTATTTTAATTAACATTTATTTGTTGGTTTGGCCTTATAAGCAGTGGCAACAACAGAGGAGGAAGTGTATTTTAAGTATTTTCTTCCTGCTGTGGATCTTAATTATCCACTACAATATGAATAACTGCAGCAAAATGTTGCTGTGTCAATGCTGTAAGCTATTGTGATACAGCTGTTATTATAATATCAAGTGAATATGGAATCATTGGTGGTTATTTTAATACAATTGTGGGTTTATTTCAAGTTTAGTGCCAATAATTTTATTTCTAAACCATTACCATTGCCACTCTTATAAAGATGCACAAAAATTGTACAACATCAAATACAAACTTATTGTAGATTATGGAGTATTTCCAGGTGGAAGTGTTGAAGGCCTGGTTCAGTTACGTACAATTGGATTATAGTTTTTTTAACCAGTTGACTCGCTAATGTCATTAACCACAAACTAACCTGATATTTTTGAGCATAGTGTGTTACATGTTGGAAGCCTTATCTGTCTTTTCATATGAACTTAAAAGATTCCATGTCAAGATAAATAAGAGAGTTCTCCCAGTCTCCTGGCTAGCATTTATCTTCCGCCAATATCACCATAAAGGATTAATTCGTCATTTATCTCTTTGCTGTTTATGGGATCTTGCTATGCACAATTCAGCTATTATATTTTCCTGCATAATAGTGATTATACTTCAGAAGTAATTCATTGGCTACGAAGTGCTGTGGGTTGTCCTAAAGACGTAAAAGGTGCTAAATAACCCTTCCTTGCTTTTATTACCTGGCAGGAGAGGTAAGGGCTTATTGGCACTGAGGTTTGGTAGTGATGCTGACTGCACATGTTTAGGAAGGCGGTGAGAGCACTGAGACTAGTCAACCGTATTTTTTAAATCTGAAAAATATAAATAATATGTAACATTTTCCATGTGTAACCCTGTTAGTTTGAAATCACTTAGCTGTAGATTTCATCCATATAGCTGAAATCTTGAGGCTTTTTATGCATTTCCTTTTAAGGTGGGTTTATTATTGTGTATCCGTACAGACCTTCCCATATCCAAAGTCTCCTTGTCTAAATCTGGCCAGCTTTTCATCTGCCAGTGAATATATTTTTAATGAGAACCAAAATAACACTTGCCATCTCATCACAAATGATCATTTTAGTATTTAATTCCCAAAAGAGTTGTACAGTTGTGCTATCCCGTAAACACTGCAGAGTAATCAACCATGTGTTTTAGATTACTGTTATTTTTTTCTATTATATTTGTTTTAATGGTCTTTGAATAATTTGTTTCATTTCCATTACTTGCCTTCAACTGCTTCAGTAGTTCCAAGGTATTAGCGTAAGTGCCTTAGCATTTAGAAATTCTCAAGCTGTGCTTTAAACCAAGTTCAGTGGAGCTAAATACAGTTCATCTCTGCTTGTGGAAAACGGCCATGGGAATATACTGTTTATATAATCTTAGCATACTGTTCTCTCAAAAAATGGCAGATGTTATGGGGTTTTATAATCAAAAGAAATATAATTTCGAAGAGACTCAAATGATAGGAAAGCTTTATTGAACTACTCAAAGTGTAGCATATAGCAACCTCATAAAACTACTTCAGTAAGTCACAAAACAGGAGTGGTGAAAAATATCAAAGCAATTTCATACATAATTATCAAATATGTCAAACTGAGTAGGGAGTCACCAGTGCTGTTTCACTGTTTAATAGACTGACCTTGCTCTGTGGGAATTTTCACTGCCGTTGGTTCTCCCCCAGTTCCTCCCTCCTATCTGTTGTTGACCTCTACCAGCAAGTTTTCTTTGAACTCAGAAAAGCTGCTGATATTTAGCTGTCTTTTTTGTGATTACATTCCCAGTTTTTTATTGCACTATTACAACAGTCACAAATTACCTTCGTTCACCTGGAACTGACCTACAGAGGCTGTATTGCTATGCACATCAATGTACTGAATAATGGCCAGATGTTGCGTAGAAATAATGGTGACGCTATCTGCACTCACCATTATTAAAGAGCAGGGAGCAACTTCAGGTGACCGCACATGCATAGACATGGGAATCAGCATAATGCTGTCCGAGTTTCACTAGCCCTCCAAAAGCTGCACTATAATGGTATCTCAGAGAGAGATTCAGCATTGGAACAAGTGTGAAATTGTGGCACTTACGTGATAGCCACTAAACTCCTGAAAAAGTTAGGACTTGTCCATTCCAATCCAAATTAATTTTTAAGAGCGATGAATCTTAAGTACCAAAATTCCTTGACTCTTTTATATATCTTTCTCTCTCTCGCTCTCTCTCTCATATCTTTCTTTCCCTCTCTTTATTCCCCTTTGTGCATGATTGGCATTGGATTAACTATTCTAACTTTGACAAAATTCCAGCTGCGGGGTCTAAGGGCAGAATGTTTCACTGCCAGGCAGGACCCGAGCCTGCAGGGATGGGTGGCAAGACTCTGGGCAGCATTACTGGCAGTGGCCAATTAAGAGGTTGCTGCTAGGACCAACGGCCCACCTCGCAGAGCTGCTGGGCTAATCACAGGGCTGGGAAGGGTGTCCTCTTCTGAGGCTGCATGAAGAAAAGGAAGGCACCTCCATGCTGAGGTGCCCTTCAAGGCAAGGTAAGTTTTTTTTTATTAATTTACTTTGCCAGGGCTAGGAGATTGATGGGTATTGAGCGTGCATCCTCCAGCAGCAGCCCTGGTCAAGGTGAAACACTGTTGCTTGCCCTGCCTCCTGTAGAGGGCGCTGTACCAAATCAATTTTGTATCTGCCATTTTTAGTACAAAAACCCATCAAAAGAAGAGAAACAAAGACTTGCAATTTTTATATAATGCCTTTCTTGATCACAGGACATCTCAAAGAGTTTTACAGAAAATTAAGTAATTTAGAAGTAAAAACGATAAAACAAAGTACTGCAGATGCTGGAATTTTAGAACTGAAGTCGTTCATTGTAGTAATTTATGAAACATGGCAGCCAATTTGCACACATTAAACTCCCGCAAGCAGCAATGTGTTAAAGATAAGATAACCTGATAAGACAACCTATTTTTGAGCTGTGAATTAATGGATAAAATATTGGCCAGGACAGCTAGGATAACCCCAACAACTTCTCTTCAATATAATGTTATGAGACTTCTTGTGTTCATCTGAATGGGCAGATGGGGCCTTTAACACTTCCTCCTGAAAAGCAGCCCCTCTGATATTTCAGCACTACCAACATACTACACTGGAGTATTTGTCTGGAATTTTGTGCTCAAGTCCTGGGGTGGACTTGAACCCACAATCTTCTGGCTCAGGCGAGAGTGCCATCAACTGAGCCACAGCTGGCACTGATAGAAAATCTGTGAGCAGGAGTAAGTGTAATCAATGACTAGCATAGCTCGTTTGGTGCTGTCTGCAAAATCCAGGTCAATATACCCTTTCCCGCTGCACTGGCAATCTTGCAAGAAGTAATTTAATCATGGTAAAACAATACTTTTCAAAAGGCAGAAGTGAGAGGTGTATATTATGCATGGCTACTACATCTTTACAAAAACTTATAGCCTGGCGTGGGAGAGTGTTTATTACGTATACTCGAAAGATTCATGCTAAATATTACTGTGTTAGTTGTAACTTGACTATCTGTTAAGGTAATGAGAGATGCCCTTGTTGCATAAGGATCCACTTTTTAATCAGTTTAAAAGAACTGTCTGTGCGAAACTGGAATTTCATAAATGAGAAAAACTTCAAATAATGAAAATCAGTTCTGGGGCAAAAGAGATTATCCATTCTATTTTCACCTGTACTAACCAACATCGGCAAGCTAATTGCATGTTACTCAACTAAGTAAATCAAAAGTTGATTGAGATCCCTCATAGTTTCAAGCAACACTAACAGTCCCTGAGTATCATGGGTTAATCTTATCTTGTCTGGGACATTTCCCAAAAGAAGTCTTCTATGATCCAGACTGACAGCCATTTGGCACTATCTATCAATCTTTGTTTACCAATTAAGCCACTACAAAACCTTAGGGCTCTGAAAAGCTGACTGACATTTAGGCACCACTAAAGATTCTGGAATGTTTGACCTGTTTGACGTTGTCGAAGTAAATGATCACATTGTCATTGTAGAAAAGTTATTATGACCTGACTAGACAGGGTCAAAAAAAAGCTGCCAGCAATATTTTTTTTAAACTTGTGAATTTTTGTAAATATCATTGCATGCAAGATTTAATTTCAGTGAGATCTATCTGCTTGTTCATTTGAAATACATTTGTCCCCAAATATAGTGTCTATGCAAGATTGAAAGGGACCTGCACTTGATAATTGCTGCTGCTTGGCCTATGAGAGAAAATTAATGCTTTCTGTTAGATTCTGAGATGAGATTTTTTTTCCACCTGTTTTGGAGAATGGTTTTACAGGAGCTTTTTCTGTTGAATGGCTCTGGGCTAAATATTCTCTCTTTTTTAATCATGTACTGTTTACAAGTTAAATTGCAGAAGAATCTTTTTTTCTTTCCCACAATGTAAGTTGAGATGACTGAAGCAGAAGGCTATGGGAGGACGTCTCAGAGCAAGAAGCAAAGCTTAGCACAAGTAGGGGCTTATGTCAGCAGTCCAGTTCTTGCAAACCATAACGTAAGAGCCCTTAAATAGTTGCCGTCATCAGCACTGGCCTCCAGCATATGGTCTATTTGAACACGTGACAGAAAATGGCGGAGGAATTGAAGTAGCTATTCATGTGGTAGGAGTGGTTACTGTAATAGGGGTTTTAGTTTATGTTGACAAGGCAGTGTGTTCCTAGTTAGATCATTGCAGCTGTTTCTTTTCTCTCTCTCTCTCTCTCTGTCTCTCTCTTTCCCTCGCTCTCTCTCTCTCTCACTCTCTATGTGTAGAGATTCCGGGCTCCACCTGCAACAGTTGTGCTTGTGCTATTTTGCTGCTGGACAATTATTGCCTTTTTTTTGTTTGACAGGCAGTGAACAGCAAAGGCGTAGGTCTATTCAGGACCTAACAATTGTTGGAACAGAATCTAATCAGGTAAGACTTGTTCATTTAAAGTAATTTGGTCTGACAGCATCTCTAAGGCCTACTGGGTATGTTAATGGTCTCAAAATTGTTAGTTTAGTGTAATAATTAAAATTTTAGAATTTCGTATATTGGATCAGAAAAGGAAGGTGTTTGGTATTAAGGAAGACACAGTATGAAATCTTTGAATTGGTACCATTGGCACTTACCCCACATGCTTGATTGACAACAAATTAATTGTGGGCTTCAGCACAGAGCTACAAATTTCATGCTCCCATTTCAGTAAGAGCAGGGGCACAAAGACCATTGCATCCTTTAAGGAAACATTGGATAAATATTTTAAGCAGAAGCCAATTGAGATTTAGCCCCTTCAGTTCCCAAATTCTCCCATTAGACCTTTCAGCTCTATAATAACAACCCTAATGTTTTTGTTGCCATTACCCTACCTATCACATTCTAAATATTTTCCCTCTGCCTGCAAGATTTTTCTAATAATTATTTTAACATTTAATTTTCTCTTAAATTCACTGGCTTGATTTATTTTTTTCTGGCTCTAACTTACCTATGTCATTTTGTATATTTTTTATTTGCTTATTGTGACCCTACTCTTTAGGTAGCAGGAACATATTTTTTAGTTTCACAGAACAATGTAAACAAATACATCTGGGGGTGATGGTATTTAATTGAATCAGATGCCTGTCCGTATAACACCTGAACTCCAAGGTATTGCTTTTAAAGTGACTGCTGTATACTTCAGATTTTGGGGGAACAGTTTTGTGCAAATTTCCTTACTTTCTAAGGTTGATCATTGCAAGGCAGCATGTATTTGGTGTGATATTGAAGGATCAATGTTTGCTGTGTAATCGCTTCAAATTTATTAACCATCCAAATATCAGATAGGATATGCATTATAAAATGATATGCTTGGGGTGACGTGGTTATAGCTGTGCTGATTCCTATAATACTGCTGTAGTATTTTTTGACAACATGAGTTGAAGGAATAAACCATGATATTGTGTCATGTAGAGTTTTGATTTAATTACAAAATAAAGTTCAGAGAAATGATAACCATGCTTTTACTTCTGTTCCCATTGCCCTTAAATGCATTAAATTCACAGGTGCGACACTCTTGATACCTCACCCAAAATATGATTTCTAGTAATCTATCATAGCTAAATAAGTTAAATTCCATTTTTATTAGAAGAGGATCCAAATCTTCAACCCATATTTTTAGGATTGCATTGCATGATTCTGTACATTTTCCCATGAAAACCAGAAAACTGCTTTGGTCTTTATTCATATGGTCCTGGTGATTGATGGAATGCTATTCAGTTTTGATTGTATCATAACTAGGCCCAACTTGCTCTCATCTGATACCCACACTCAGGCTGGTATTTAATAGAGGTGATGGGGTTCTTATTTGCTGGCTGCAGAGCCCACTAGAGCCCAGTGTTACCTCTTTTGGGGAAGGCCTGACATATTAAGTGCCATTTGGACACTTAACTGGACAGAAGCAGGCCTTCCCCATGACCAAGGACCTTAGGGGCGGTGGTCCCACCCGCCAAGAGCTCACCACAGCGTTGTGGCACAGGGAGACATTCAAGTTGGGGGAGGAAATAGAAGCATAGTAGTGGTAGAGGACAGTATAATTAGGGGATAGATACTGTTCTCTGCAGCCGGAAGTATGAGCCCCAAAGGCTGTGTTGCCTGCCTGGTGTCAGAGTTAAGGAAATCTCCTCAGGGCTGGAGAGGAAATTGGAGTGGGAGGGGAGGGATCCAATTATCATCATCCACTTTGGTACCAATGACGTCGACAGAACTAGAAAGGAGGTTCTGCTGAAAGAATTTGAACAGTGAGGAGCTAAATTAAAAAACAGAATCTCTAAGCTAATAAGTTTGGGATTATTACCTGAGCCACGGGCAAATTGGCATAGGGTAAATAAAATCAAGGAATTAAGTGCATGACTCAAAGATTGGCATGGGAGGAATGGATTTTAGTTCATGGGGCACTAGCACCAGTACTGGGGTAGAAGAGAGCTGTCCCAGTGTCGAATAACTAGGGCTGTAGAGAGGGCTTTAAACTCAGTAACAGGGAGGGGGTAGGGTTTTGGAAAGGGGATACGTAGGAGTACAAAGCAAAAGGATTTGGTGGCATTGCAGGGCAGCTACTTAGGTAATGATACCTAGTATGTGACAGGAAGGAACAGAACGTGCAAACGTTTTTTAAAAAGCAGCAAATAGGGTCAAAGGGAGAAAATTGGTAAAAAAGCAAAACTAATGGCTCTTAAATGCAAATATTATTCGGAACAAGATAAATGAATTAACGGCACAAATAGAGGTTAATGGGTATGATCTTATAGCCATAATGGAGATGTGGTTACAAGGAGATCAAAGTTGGGAACTAAATATACAGAGGTATGTGACTTTTTAAAAGGACAGACAGAAAGGAAAGGGTGGTGCGGTACCTTTGTTAGTACAAGATGGAATAAGTACGATAGCAAGAAATGATCTTGGATCAGAAAACGTAGAATGCATATGGGTGGAGGTAAGAAATAACAAGGGGGAGAAGACACTGGTAGGATTAGTTTATAGCCCCCCCACTAACAGTAGCTATACTGTAGTAAAGAGAATAAATCAGAAGATAATGAGGGAATATAAAAGCAGTATATTAATCATGGCTGACTGTATTCTTCTTGTAACTTGGAAAAATCAAATTGGTAGAGGTAGCCACAAGCAAGAATTCATAGGTATATTCAGGACAGTTTCCCAGAACAATACGTTGTGGATCCAACCAGGGATCAGGCTATTTGGGATCTGGTAATGTGTAGTGAGGCAGGTTTTAATAAATGATCTGGGAGTAAAAGATCCCTTAGGAAACAGTGGCCATAACATGATAGAATTTAGCATTCAGTTTGAGAGTGAGAAACTTCATTCAGGAATAACTGTGCTAAACTTAAGGGTAATTACAAAACAATGAGGGCAGAGTTATCTGGAGTGGACTGGGAAAAGAGTTTAGCAGAAAAGATGGTTGATGAACAATGGTAAACCATAGAGCCATTGAAAAGTTACAGGCACAGAAGGAGGTCATTCGGCCCATCTTGTCCATGCCCGCCCGAGGACACCCAGGTGCCCTTTCTAATCCCACCTTCCTGCACCCGGCCCATAGCCCTGCAGCTTACAGCACTTAAGGTTGAGATCCAGGTACTTTTTAAAAGAGTTTAGAGTTTCTGCCCCTACCACCAACTTGGGCAGCGAATTCCAGACACCCACTACCCTCTACGTAAAAAAAGTTCTTCCTCATGTCCACCCTACACCTTCTGCCACTTATCTTGAATCTATGTCCCCTGGTTCTAGAATTCTCCACTAAGGGAAACCTGTCCACTCTATCGATTTGTTTAAGAAAATAGTTCACGACTTACAAAAAAGATATATCCCAGAGAGGGAGAAGGATTCCAGAAAAGGGATAAACCAACCATGGTTAACCAAGGAAGTTAGGGATATTATCAAATTGAAAGAAAAAACATACAGCGTGATAAGGATTAGTGGTAAGCTAGAGAATTGGGAAAGTTTTAAAAACTGACAAAAGAGGAGCAAAAAAAATAAAGAAGGAGAAAATAAACTTTGAGGGTAAACTAGCCAGTAACATAAAAATGGACAGTAAGAGCTTCCTTAAAGAGGAAGTGAGAGGCTAAAGTGAACATGGGCCCCTTAGAGAATGAGGCTGGGGAAATAATAATGGAAATGGAAGAGGAGTTGAGTAAATACTTTGCATCAGTCTTCACGATCGAAGACACTAATAGCATTCCAAAAGTACTAAATAATCAAGGGGCAAAAGGGGTGGGGGGAGGAAATGAATATAACCATCACTAGAGAAAAGGTGCTAGGGAACCTGATGGGGCTAAGGGCCAATAATTCCCCCTGGACCTGATGAGTTGCATCCTAGGATATTAAAGAAAGTAACTACAGAAATGGTGGATGCACTGGTAGTAACCTTCAAAGAATCCTTAGATTCTGGAAAAGCCCCTGAGGATTGTAAAACTGCCACTGTACCATCCGTATTCAAAAAGGGAGGGAGACAAAAAAAAATAGCTATAGGCCAGTTAGCTTAACATCTGTCATTGGGGAAAGTGTTAAAGTCTATTATAAAGGATGTAATAGAGCATTTAGAAATGCATAATATAATCAAGCAGAGTCAGCTTGGCTTCATGAAGGGGAAATCATGCCTGACAAGTTTATTTGAATTCTTTGAGGAGGTAACAAGCAGAATAGATAAAGGGGAGCCAGTAGAAGTAATATATTTGGATTTCCAAAAAGCATTCGATAAGTTACCACACATAAGGCTACTTAACAAGGTAAGAGCCTATGGTGTTGGGAGTAGTATATTAGCATGGATAGAAGATTGGTTAACTAATAGAAGATAGAGAGCTGGGATAAGGAGAGTATTTTCAGGATGGCAACCTGAAACTAGTAGAGTGCCACAGACATCAGCTGAGGCCACAATTATTTACAGTATATATTCGTGACTTGGATGAGGGAAGTGAATGTACTATTGCCAAGTTTGCGGATAACTCAAAAAATAGGTGGGAAGGCAAATAGTGAGGATGACGCAAGGAGTCTACGGGGGACATAGGACAAGTGAGTTGGCAAAAACTTGGCAGTTAGAACATAATGTGGGAAAATGTGAGGTTATGCACTTTGGTAGGAGGAATAGAAGAGCTGAGTATTATTTAAATGGAGAAAGACTGCAGAAAGCTGCAGCATGGGGATTTCGGGGTCCTCATGCATGAATCACAAGAAGCCAGCATACAAGTTCAGCAAGTAATAGGAAAGGCAAATGGAATGTCGGCCTTTATTTCAAAGGGAATGGAGTATAAAAATAGGGAAGTCTTACTAAAATTGTACAAGGCATTAGTGAGACCAGTTTTGGTCCCCTTATCTAAGGATATATAAACTGGCATTGGAGACAGATCAGAGGAGGTTCGCTCGATTGATCCCGGGTGTGAAGGGATTTTCTTATGAGGAGTGGTTGAGTAGGTTGGGTCTGTACTTACTGAAGTTTAGAAGAATGAGTGAAACATATAAGATTCAAAGGGGGCTTGACAAGAGTAGATTCTGAGACGTCGTTTCCCCTTGTGGGAGAGTCTAGGACCATAGGGCATAATCTCAGGGCAAGGGGTCACTCATTTAAGATAGAAATGAGGAGGAATTTCTTCTCAGGGTAGTGAATCTGTGGAATTCTTTACCACTGAGGGCTTTAGAGGCTCGGCCATTAAGTATATTCAAGACAAAAACAGAATTACCTGGAAAAACTCAGCAGGTCTGGCAGCATCGGCAGAGAAGAAAAGAGTTGACGTTTCGAGTCCTCATGACCCTTCGACAGAACTTGAGTTCGAGTCCAAGAAAGAGTTGAAATATAAGCTGGTTTAAGGTGTGTGTGGGGGAGGCGGAGAGATAGAGAGAGAGAGAGGTGGGGGGGGGTGTGGTTGTAGGGACAAACAAGCAGTGATAGAAGCAGATCATCAAAAGATGTCAACGACAATAGTACAATAGAACACACAGGTGTTAAAGTTGGTGATATTATCTAAACGAATGTGCTAATTAAGAATGGATGGTAGGGCACTCAAGGTATAGCTCTAGTGGGGTTTTTTTTTTAATTTTTTTTTATAAATAATGGAAATAGGTGGGAAAAGGAAAATCTTTATAATTTATTGGAAAAAAAAAGGAAGGGGGAAACAGAAAGGGGGTGGGGATGGGGGAGGGAGCTCACGACCTAAAGTTGTTGAATTCAATATTCAGTCCGGATGGCTGTAAAGTGCCTAGTCGGAAGATGAGGTGTTGTTCCTCCAGTTTGCGTTGGGCTTCACTGGAACAATGCAGCAAGCCAAGGACAGGCATGTGGGCAAGAGAGCAGGGTGGAGTGTTAAAATGGCAAGCGACAGGGAGGTTTGGGTCATTCTTGCGGACAGACCGCAGGTGTTCTGCAAAGCGGTCGCCCAGTTTACGTTTGGTCTCTCCAACGTAGAGGAGACCACATTGGGAGCAACGAATGCAGTAGACTAAGTTGGGGGAAATGCAAGTGAAATGCTGCTTCACTTGAAAGGAGTGTTTGGGTCCTTGGATGGTGCGGAGAGAGGAAGTGAAGGGGTAGGTGTTGCATCTTTTGCGTGGGCATGGGGTGGTGCCATAGGAGGGGGTTGAGGAGTAGGGGGTGATGGAGGAGTGGACCAGGGTGTCCCGGAGGGAGCGATCCCTACGGAATTCAAGGCTGAGATAGACAGATTTTTAATCAGTAAGGGAATCAAAAGTTATGGGGAAAGGGCAGGAAAGTGGAGTTGAGGATTTTCAGATCAGCCATGATCTCATTGAATAGCGGATCAGACTCGATGGGCCAAATGGCCTACTTCTGTTCCTGTGTCTTATGATCACATTAAGAGTGGCCTGCCACTCAGAGGTCTGCAGTTCTAGAGAACGGCAGCACCACGGGGTCTAGGATCATCGCTGGATCCCAGGTCGCAGGTGAGTGACCGAGTGCCTTATACTGAGGGAACCCCCAGGAACCTGCAAGCAATCCCACATGGGTTTGCTCCTTGTGCTCCCCGTAAGCAAGCTCCCCACTGACTCCCCCCCACCCCCCAAACGTTCAGTGGGCATTAATTGGTGGAGGGGCAAGAAATCCATTCACGGGCCTTCCTGCCACAGAGTTAATTGGAGTGGACATGGTAAGGTTGCAGGGTCCTTACCCATCACCCTCCTGTCCAATAACTGCCCCTGCCATCAAACTCACCACAGGGAGGACGTTAAATTTCACTCTTGCTTGCCTCCACCATTGGTCAATAGACAGCCATCGGAATCAGGAAACGTGGCAAATCTTCTTTTACACAGTAGGGTTAAGACGAGCTGTTGCACCTCTCCTTCCTCCACCCCTATTTTCATCCCTCATGAGAGTAGCTAATATCATATGACTGGCTATTCAACTTAGGACTTCTTGGTCTGTGTGGCTCAGCCAGCTTATATAACCTCACAATGGGGAAGCATAAAACATGGCACTAGATTTTGCACTCAGAAATGAAAATCCAATTCAAAAACCTAGCTATCTCTGTGACATTGCTTCCTCTTTCCCAACATCAGTTTGGATTTGGCGTCCAGTCAAGAAAATTTCCAGGTGTCCAGCAATATTGATGTCCTGAAGCAGGATAGGCAGCCAATAACATTCATGTATTCTCACAGACATCAAGCTAGCAAGTTGAAAAACCCTTCACTTTTAAGTGTTAAATTTTTCAGGTAGCAAAATAAATGATTAAGAAATACCAATGAGATTAAGATAAAAATTAAAATATCAAACTTTTAAAGAAATAATTTTTAAAAATTTGTAGACTTTCTTATCATAATGGAGACATTTGACATTCTGACTCTTTCAGACACACTGAGGCTGGATAGTAGTAATTATGAACTTAATATGCCATTTAAAACCCCAGTTATTCATTCAACAAGCTGTAACTTAAGGGTGTTTACAGCAAGACTAAGCACATAAAGAGAGGAATTTCTTGTCAGTTTTCTGATTCCAGTGTTAATAACACCCTCTGGAGAAGCATAAAATCACTGAGAACTTCTGGATTTCCACATTTAACTGAGTATGTGCCCTCAGCAGTTTATATGGCACATTTAACATAATAAAACGTCCCAAGGTGCTTCACAGGAGTATTATAAAACAAAATATGACACCAGTCTCTGTAAGGAGCTATTAGGACAGATGACCAAAGTAAAAGGATAGGCTTTAATGCGTATTGCTGAAAAGAAAGACTTATTCTCCCAAATTTTTTGCCTTGCACTCATCAGGACAAGCGCAAGGACCGGGATTTTCTGTCCCTGTTGCAGGTGGGACCTGCCGTGGGCGAGGCGGCAGCACCCTAGCCAGAAGTCCATTGACTTGCGGCAGGACAGGAAGATCCCGGCAGCGGGCAGGTGCGGAAATTCCCACCCAAAAATGCCAAATTTCAAACGATCACAATTTATACTATAGGAAGAAAGGGTGCTGATTGGTTGACAGGCCAACCATGATTGGCTGAGATGTCGCCATGGAGAAAGCAATGAGGAACTATAGGCTCCCGAGTAATTGTAAAAAGGTGCAAGGTTTGTCATTGGTGGAGTACAGTCTCAACTAACCCGTGCTTGCAAAACCCCAAAACAAAACATCTACTGTCAGTTGTGATTCTGTGGTTGGGCTGAACAATCCTGATTATACTAATAGCTATACTAACATACAATTTAAGGTAATCAGTCATGCTTGTAACATGGCTTATTTACACTTGCTAGGAGTGACATACATTTATACAATGGGACCTGTTTTCTGCAAACAAAAGGAATATGTTTAAGCTTCATGCCTTTTTTTGATTTACCCAGTAGCTTGGAGAGCCTATAGTTCCCCATTGCTTTCTCCATGGCAATGCCCTTGTGCAATCAGAGTCAGCTTGCCAGCCAGTCAGCCCCTATTTCCCCTGTAGTATAAATTGTGATTGTTTGAAATTTGGCATTCTTGCATTTGTCCTGATGTGTGCAAGACAGAAAGCAAGGAGGAAAGCAAGGTAGACTGAGAGACGTAGAGAGGATGTTCCAGAGTTTAGGGCCTTGGCAACTGAAAGTTGAACTGAAAGGATTCCAGAAGTTGCTGTTAGTTTCAGAGGAGTAATGACAGCGAGCGCGGATAGTTTTGCAGTCATTACTATTGAGAATCCGGGCTGTTGTTTCTAATAAGTTTTAATAAGATTTAAATAATTGTTCTACCTCAGTTTTATCACTTTTCCTAAACCAGCACCTTGCTTTTACCCTAACCCCCAATGTATTCTTTGTTTCCATTTTGTAATCTTCACAGTAGGTCAATAATTTTTCACAGTGGTATCTACTGCTTACAGTTGGTAATGATTACCTTTCATGCTACAAACGGGTATCAAGTCACAGATGGGATCACACCGAGGTGTGAAAACAAATTACATTTGTTCTCATTCTTTATTCCAATTTGTTTTTTCCCCCTCTGATGGTGGAATTTTTTTCTAACGGATTTTAACCCTGAGGCAGCATAACAATCTTGAATATCTAATTGCAAAGTTGCCCTAATTTTTTTAATACATTGAAATCAGTTCAGAAATTATTTTATTACCTATACATTTGAAAAACATCTTAAGAGTACTTTTAAAGCAGAAGCAGATCTATTGAAAGGTGCATTATGCTGAAGCTCTTTGTATATTGAATAAAGATGCTAATTTGATTATCTGAAGGTAATTATTAGCTTTTAATTGTTTATCAAAAAAAAAATTTAAATCATTCAAACCAGGTTTATATGATGAGAAATTTATTCTGACTTCTTTTGTTCACACATGCAGGGCAGCAGAAACAGCAGCCGGTCGTCTAGTCCAAGCGTGAGGATGATCACCACCACAGGCACTCCTTCTGAGAAAGCTACCCGCAACTATGCATGGACACCAGATGAGTCAACAGGTTCGCTTTGACTTATGTTTTACAACAGTGAAGTTGATAGAATGCAATTTTCTTGGCAGAAACAGCATGACCAAAATGACATACAGTTTAATTTTAACCTGAGGCGAACGTACATTATATAGGGAAATGTGGAGAACAGGAAAAGTGTGATGACTACATTTTGTATGCCTTGTCTGCGTGATCTTTAGCTAAAATATAGTAGAAGTCTGCATGCACTTCCTCTTTGTGCCATCTGATCTTTCTTTGTCATATTTTGTCTATTTTCCCATTATAAATCCATGATGCAGCCTGATCCCTTGCTTCCTCCTTGCCTGGAGATCTGGACCAGTGTTTGAAGTTCCCTTGAGTGGAGGCATATATCTCCCTTTCCACCTTTTAGCCCCAACCTATCCTCAATTTCTCCTTCCTCTCCCACCCGCTACTCCTGTCGTTTCACCCTCCTCTCTTCTGCCCCCTCATTCAACTTAATAATACTCGGGGCTTGATTTTACAGAGCGCTTTGTTCCCTGCTCACTGACTTAAAAAGTTGATCAAGAGCCTGCCAAAGAAATAGTTGGCTGCCTCACAGTCAGTCCTGCCTTAAAGAGTTGCTGGCCGACCCGATTGCCTCTGTTGGTAGGGGGCGCTCCACACACACACACACAACCCCTCCTCCCCAACTTTCCTGACGCCAGCCCCTCCAGTAAGAGCTGCCAGGATATCCTCTCGGCATGGGCCTCTCCCTGCTGCTGGTAAAATAGTGGCAGGGGTGGAATGAGTCGTTTAAATGGCCATTGATTGGCCACTTAAGGGCCTCAATAGGCCCAAAGTTGGACAGGCCACCCGATTCCTCCACTGTCCCCCATAAAATATGAGACATGTCAGGGGCGAGTGGGGAGACAGCAGGCAGGCCCCTTGCCGCATTTTATGAGCCCCCACTCCTTCAAACATACCAGTAAGTATGCATAAAATCCAGCCCTCCATTTCTTTTTCCATCTCAGCATACTTTATCTTCCCCCTCTAGCTTTTTGCCTCAGTCTACTTTTGGTGTTAGTCCATTTATCCTCTGCTCAATGACCCAGCTTAACCTAAGGACAACACTTGGGCTTGACTCCCTATATGCACCGTCGACTAGGAGACCGTCTAGTCATGTGCATGGTACATACACTGTCAAAATTACCCTTTCTTTTTGTGCCATAATTTTTAAGTAAATGTATCAAAATTTATAATGCAAAAATCCTGTGTCAGCAATTATAATAGGAAACCTGATGTAAACATTTTCCTGTTGCATTACAACAGGCCTCCTATCTTGTTGGGTTTCCAAGTTATTCCAATTCCTGTAAGTCTGTTATTTAACGTAGCTTTTTCTAGCCTACTGCCTTGCTTCCCAATCATTGCTCCTGCCTTTGTGCTGCACTTACTGTTAGGTAGAGGCAGATGGGGGAATTGATGATTATAGCTGAAGGAAACATGACCTTTGGTCAGGCAGAGGGGTAATAAGGGGGATATCTAGGCTAGATCTAGCATAGATCATGGCATACAAGGCTATGGGCCTAGTGCTGGAAAATGGGATTAGAATATTAAGTACTTGTTTGACTGGCACAGACTCGATGGGCCAAATGGCCTTTTCCTTTGCTGTAGACCTCTATGACTCTATCTGTAGGAGCAGTGGCTGATTGGGCAAAGGAATGGGCATTCAAAGGATAGAGAATCACAACTCAAAGATTAAATGATTGGGCAAGAGGATATGAGGGAGGGTGAGGGCTAGTAACACAGGGCAAAGTAATGGATAGTGGGTGTGGGGACATGAGGGACCAAGCTGCAGAAAGGAGAGGCAGTGAGGGCAGTAAAGGTTTCAGGGAATATTCAGGGATGAAATAAAAGCCGGATTAGTGTGAAGCTGAGGGAGCTGTGGACTGAGTTAATCAGAAATGGTATCCCAGGGTGAGAGGTTTAATGGCAGGGATGTGGTTGAGCAAGCGGGATGGGGTGAAGTGGTGCAGCATGTGAAAGAAGCTGATGAGGCCTGCAGCCTGCAAGCGAGATCCACTGTTTGCACTTTATATGAGGGCATATTACCCATCATGCTGCTCACTCTACATTAGATGATGTGCGTTCTTATGCTACATAATGTGAAATCTCACTGAATTGCAGTGGCTGTGAAAGTCAAACAGCATTTTACTGTAGGAATGTTGATGATTTCCAGTTTTTTACCTAAGTGGAACCTGCAAATCAGTGGCCCTGATTACTTTTAAATGTTAGAATTAATTGCATTGTTAAAACTATCTGTTATAGTTCCTTTAGAAATCCAGGATATAGAGGAAGGTGTAAGGGCATATAGATAAGAGGTAGGTAATAAGCCTGCAGAAACAATGGGGCCTTTATGAGTGTAATTCCTGTTCACAAAGTAGATGCAGGGTTTGGAAACATTGGGCAAGCTTTGCTATTTCAATTAAACTAATCTAATCATTTTATTGGCCTATGACTGACTCTGAGTTAGGCAAACAAAAACAAAAAATGTAGGAAAAACTCAGCAGGTCTGACAGCATCTGTGGAGAGAAAGACAGAGTTAACATTTCGAGTCCGCATGACTCTTCTTCAGAGCTAAAGAATAGTAGAAATGTGGTGAAATATGTACTGTTTAAGGGGGGGCGGAACAGTTGAAGCTGGATAGACGGCCAGCAATGGGTGGAGGCAAAGGAGAGATTGCGAAAGGTGTCATAAACAAAAGATCAAAGAGTTGTTAATAGTGGTGGTACTGGCTAAAGGAGGTGCTAATGGTGACATTAAGAGTGGAAAGCAGAATGTGATAATGGCAGGACCAGGGTAAGCACACTGTCAGCCTGTTCCTGCCCCATGGAATTCACTTCTTCCTATCTTGACCGTTCTCTCTCCCTTCTTCCAGTTTCTTCCCACCACTTCTCCCTTGAACAGAGGCCTGAACAATATCCATCCACCACTACTCTCCTCTGTCTGGCTGAACTTGTTCTCTCACTGAACAATTTCTCCTTAAACTTGTCTCACTTCCTCCAAATAAAAGGTGTGGCTGTGAGTACCTGCATGGACCCCAGTTATGCCTGTCTCTTTATGGGGTATGTGGAACATTCCTTGTTCCAGTCCTACTCGGGGGGGGCCCCCCTCCCACATCTCTTTTTTCGGTACATCGATGACTGTTTTGGTGCTGCTTCATGTTCTCCTCTGGATCTGGAAAAAATTATCAATTTTGCTTCCAATTTCCACCCCTCCATCACCTTCACATGGCCCATCTCCTGCTCTTCCCTTCCTTTCCTTGACCTCTGTCTCAATATCTGGTGAAAGACTGTCCACCAATATTCATTACGAGCCCACCAACTCCCATAGCTACCTCAACTACAGCTCCTCAAACCCCACCTTTCTCTCCCTCCCAGAATCAGGATAGGGTCCCCCTTGTCCTCACTTCACCCCGCCAGCCTCCGTATTCAATGGATCATCCTCTGCCATTTCTGCCAACTCCAGCATGATGCCATTGCCAAACATATCCTCCCTTCACCACCCTCCCCCCACATCAGCACTCCGTAGGGACCGTTACCCCCTGGGACACCCTGGTCCACTCCTCCATCACCCTCAACCCCCTCCCATGGCACCTTCCCATGCAATTGCAGAAGGTGCAACACCTGCCCCTTTACGTCCTCCCTCCTCACCATCCAAGGGCTTAAACACTCCTTTCAAGTAAAGCAGCGCTTCACTTGCACCCCCTTCAATTTGGTCTACTGCATTTGCTGCTCCCAATGTGGTCTCCTCTACATTGGTGAGACAAAACACAGACTGGGAGACCGCTTTGCAGAACACCTTCGGTCTGTCCACAAGCACGACCCAGACCTTCCAGTCGCTTGCCAATTCAACAGACCATCCTGCTCTCATGCCCACATATCCATCTTCGCCTGCTGCAATGTTCCAGTGAAGCTCAACGCAAACTGGAGGAACAGCACGTCATCTTCCGATTAGGCACTTTACAGCCTTCCAGACTTAACATTGAGCTCAACAACTTCAGACCATGAATTCTCTTCTCCATCGTCACCCTCTTTTTTGATCTCCCCCCCTCAGCCCCCCACCCCATTTTTTTCTTATTCATTTTTATTTTTTATTTTTTTTTTATTTATTCCCCCGTTTATTTTCATTATTTTTAAAATTTATTTCCACTTTTATTCTTTGTTTTATCCCCAGCTTTTAGCCTTTTCGATCTTTTTTCCCACCACCATCCCCTCCCCCCACCACACCCCCTACTAGGGCCATTTGTCACTTTCCTGAGTGCTTACCCTGGCCCTGCCATTATCACATTCTGCTTTCCACTCTTAATGTCACCATTAGCACTTCCTTTAGCCAGTACCACTATTAACAACCCTTTGACCTTTTGTTTATGACACCTTTCTCAGTCTCTCCTTTGCCTTCACCTATTGCTGGCCTTCTATCCAGCTTCACATGTTCCACCCCCCCCATTAAACAGTATTTATTTCACCACATTTCTACTGCCCGTTCACTCTGAAGAAGGGTCATACGGACTCAAAACGTTAACTCTGTCTTTCTCTCCACAGTTGCTGTCAGACCTGCTGAATTTTTCCTGCATTTTTTGTTTCGTTTTTGTTTCAGATTTCCAGCATCCCTAGTTTTTTGCTTTTATCTAAGTTAGGCAAATTTGATTGCAACAGTGAAGCTTGGCAGGCAGGTGCTAGTTAACTCGTGTAATATGGCAAATTAGGTTAAGGGATAGGTCAATAGAAATGCAATGGCAAACTTTTGAGCGGATATTTCAGAATACACAGAATAGATGCATTCCAACAAGTAAGAAAAAGTCCAAGGGACGGGCACACCATCTGTGGTTAACCAAAAAGGTTAAAGATAGTGAAACCATTAAAGAAAAAGTATATAATTATGCAAAAATTGGTGGAAGGCCAGAAGATTGGACAGAATATAAGGAACAGCAAAGGATGACTAAAAGATTGATAAGGAGGGAAAACTTAACACGGGAGAAAGCTAGCCAGAAATATAAAAACGGATAGTAAGATTTTCCAGAAATAGTTTAAAAAGAAACAAATTAACAAAGTGAGCTTTGGTCCTATAAAAATTAACAAAGTGAGCTTTGGTCCTATAAAAATTAAGCCTGGAGAATTGATAATGGAAAACAAGGAAATGGCAGATGAATTAAACAAGTATTTTGCATCAGTCTTCACTATAGAGGCTACAAGTATCATCCCAGAAGCAACTATAAATCAGGAAATGGAAGTTAGCGAGGAACTCAGGAAAATTACAATTACCAAAGAAGTGGTACTGACTAAATTGTTGGAGCTACAGGCTGACAAGTGCCTGGATCCTGATGGACTTCATCCTAGGGTCTTAAAAGAAGTGGCTAGTGAAATAGTTAATGCATTGGTTTTAATATTCCGAAACTCCCTAGATTCGGGAAAGGTCCCATTCGATTGGAAGGTGGCAATCTCCATTATTCAAAAAGGGAGGGAGAAAGCAGGAAGCTACAGGCCAGTTAGTTTAACGTCTGTCATAGGGAAAATGTTAGAAGCTATTATTAAAGAAGCTATAGCAGGGCACTTGGATAAATTCAAGGTAAACAGTCAGAATCAACATGGTTTTGTGAAAGGGAAATTATGTTTAACCAACTTATTGGAGTTCTTTGAAGAAGTAACATGTGCTGTGGATAAAGGGGAACCAGTGGATGTACTGTACTTAGATTTCCAGAATGCATTTGATTAAGTGCCACATCAAAGGTTATTGCAGAAAATAAAAGCTCATGGTATGGGGCAACATACTGGCAAGGAGAGAAGATTGGCTGACTAACAGGAAGCCAAAAGTAGACATAAATGAGTTTTTTACAGGGTGGCAATGCGTAATGAGTGGTATGCCAAAAGGAC
This sequence comes from Carcharodon carcharias, assembly GCF_017639515.1. Lineage (NCBI taxonomy): Eukaryota > Metazoa > Chordata > Chondrichthyes > Lamniformes > Lamnidae > Carcharodon > Carcharodon carcharias. The sequence continues at coordinate 142,069,356 of NC_054471.1, read as the reverse complement.
CAGTGCTGGGACCTCAACTGTTTACATTTTATATAAATGACTTGGATGAAGGAATGGATGGGATGGTTGCCAAATTTGCTGATGACACAAAGACTGGTAGGAAAATAATTTGTGAAGACATAAGGAGGCTACAAAAAGACATAGGTTAAGTAAGTGAGCAAAGATCTGGCAAATGGAATTAATGTGGGAAAATGTGGAATTGTCCATTCTGGCAGGAAGAATAAAAGAGAAGCATATCTAAATGCTGAGAGATTGCAGAGCTCTGAGATGCAGAGGGATCTGGGTGTCTGTGCATGAATTGCAAAAGGCTAGTATGCAGGTACAGCAAGTAATAAGGAAAGTCAATCGAATTTTATCATATATTGCAAGGGGAACTGAACATAAAAATAGGGAGGTTATGCTTCAGTTATACAGAGAACTGTGAGACCACATCTGGACTACTGCATACAGTATTGGTCACTTTATTTAAGGAAGGATATAAATGCATTGGAAGCCGTTCAGAAAAGGTTTATCAGACTCATACCTGGAATGGGCGGTTGCTTTATGAAGAAAGATTGGACAAGCTAGGCTTGTATCTGCTGGAGTTTAGAAGAGTGAGAGGCAACTTGATTGAAACCTTTAAGATCCTGGAGGATCTTGACAGCGTGGATGTGGAGGCAATGTTTCCTCTTGTGGGAGAATCTAGAACTAGGGGTCACTGTTTAAAAATTAGGGGTCGTCCATTTAAAACGGAGATGAGGTGAAATTTTTTCTGAGAGTCATGAGTCTTTGGAACTCTCTTCCTGAAAAGTCGGTGGAAGCAGAGTCTTTGAATATTTTTAAGGCAGAGGTGGATAGATTCTTGGTAAGCAAGGAGGTGATAGGCTATTGGGAGTAGGCAGGATGCAGATTTAAGGTTACTATCAGATCACCCATGAACTTATTTAATGGTGGAGCAGGCTCGAGGGGCCGAATGGTCTACTCCTGCTTGCATATGAGCACAATCCTGGCAGAATTGAGCAAACCAAATTGCAAAAAATCAAGGGATTTTAAACATAAGTTTCATCCAGAACCACTTGCGTTCATCTTTTATACTCGTCCAAGATACAGTTCACCCAGGTCAGGCCCTGCCATAAGACTGGGAACGCTCCTAGGTTAAAAATTGTACAATTCCATTGATTGTGCTGGTTCAGGAAGCATCTTCAGATTACACTCATTTTCTTAGGCACACAGGCATGATGAAACCCTTTTTAATAGTTTTTTTTCCCTATCATAGTATAGTTAATTTACTAAGAAACAGACAATTTTGCAGCAATTAAACTTTTAAGTGCTTCCATGTTTTGTAAAGTTATTTTCAGTGATTTTAAACCTGCTCATGGAGGATTGGGCACCCTTATTAAAAATGCACATTTTTACAGTTAAAACTATTACCAGTTGTATTAATAAAACTGCACCAGGTTACCGTTTTTAAATGCATCAGGGAATAATTTTTAATGGACTGAAGAAGAACAAACAATCATGTTCTATTATGCTGCCCAAGTGAGCTGGATCATGGAAGTTACTACTTTTTTGATTATGCAAATGAATTTTAGTGGTAATTATAGTTTATTTAACTAGCGCAATTTCAAGCATATTTTGGCCACAATTTCCTGATTTGTGTATCAGCCATGGCTCAGTTGGAAGCACTCTTGCCTCTGAATCACAACGTTCCTAGTTCAAGCCCCACTCCAGGGCTTGAACATAAAAATCAAGGCTGACAATCCACTGCAATACTAAGGGAGTGCTGTATTGTTGGAGGTGTTATACGAACATATATACAAACATACAAGTTAGGAGCAAGAGTAGGCCACTCAGCCCTTCAAGCCTGCTCCACCATTCAATAAGATCATGACTGATCTGACTGTAACCTCCCGCCTACCCCCGATAACCTTTCACCCCCCTCGTTTATCAAGGATCTATCAACCTTTGCCTTGAAAACATTCAAAGACTCTTCTTGCACTGCCTTCTGAGGAACGGATTTCCAAAGACTCTCAACCCTCTGAGAGAATTTTTTTTTGTCAACTTTGTCTTAAATAGGCGACCCCTTATTTATAAACAATGGCCCCTAGTACTAAATTCTTCTACAAGAAGAATCCTTTCCATATCCACCTTGTCAAAACCCCTCAGGATCTTATATGTTTCAATCAAGTTGTCTCTTACTCTTCTAAACTTCAGTGGATACAAGCCTAGCCCATCCAACTTTTCCCCATAAGGCAACCTGCCCATTCCTGATATTAGTCTAGTAAACCTTATTTGAACTGCTTCAAATGCATTTACAACCTTCCTTAAATAAGGAGACCGGTACTGTACATGGTACTCCAGATGTGGTCACCCCAGTGTCCTGTGCAACTGAAGCATAATCTCCCTACTTTTGTAATCAATTCCCCTCACAATAAATGATAATATTCTATTAGCTTTCCTGATGACCTGCTGTGCCTGCATACTAATTTTTGAGTCATGCACTAGGACACCTAGATCCCTAAGCATCTCAGAGCTCTGCAGTCTCTCACCATTTAGATAACATGCTTTTTTTTTCTTCCTGCTAAAATGGACAAATTCACATTTTCCTGCATTATACTCCATTTGCCAGATCTTTTCCCATTCGCTTAACCTCACTATGTCCCCTTGTATACTCCTTATGTCCTCTTCACAACTTGCTTTCGGATGAGACGTTGCACCGAGACCCAGTCTGCCTTCTCGGATGGATGTAAAAGATCCTATGGCACTATTTTGAAGGAGAGCAGGGGAGTTATCCCAGGTGTCCTGGCCAATATTTCTCTCAACTAACATCACAAAAACAGATTATCGGATCATTATCACATTGTTGTTTGCTGGAACTTGCTGTGTGCAAATTGGCTGCCATGTTTCCTACATTACAACTATGGTTATACTTCAAAAATAATTCATTGGCTGTAAAGCAGTTGGGGCATCTGGTTGTTGTGAAAAGCACTTTATAAATGCAAACCCTTTTTTTTAAAGCTGAAACTCCAGCCTGTGAAATGCTACATTGTGACAGGAGGAAGTAATTAATTATTATATTACACGAAGTGCATATATGTATGGGATTTTCATGATGTTCCATTCCAGCTAACTTTCATACTTGCATGCTGAATATTGCAGTCAAATTTGCTAATTACAAAGTACTTGCCAGGGTTAGCTCTAGGGCTGCGACCAGGAAATTGCCAAGGTGAAGTTACACTGAAGTTTCTGCATAAACTCATTTGAGTAAGGCAGAATGTAAATCTGTCATGAATTATCATAATCAAGTAATCAAATCAATCATAACCACTTCTCATGACACTTCTCAACTGCCTAGCCTTTGTTTATTCGCCATGACATTTCTGCAGCTACCAATCTGCTCTATTACACCTTCATTTCACCTTTGATGCCATTGTCTCAATTAAAACCATTACTTTCTCACCCTGGTGACAATCCTTCAGTCCAGGGAACGCAGATTTGAGCATTTTAAGGCAGGTAGTGATTCAGTCATTCATTCTAGCTACATAAAGCCGCATAAAGCACTGTTGAGTCCTGCTCTCATCTCCCAGAATTGTTCACTATTCCAGGAGGTTCTGGAATGTAAAGATAACCCCCAGTTTCTCTGTTTTGAAGAGGGTCATCTGTTCTGGTCAGCAGTCACGGACAGGAGGATTTGTCTGTCAGTGAGGCAGGTAATGGGACTGAGCAGACAGTAGGGGAGGAGCCTCAGGCTTTGCAATTGTCAAACAGGTTTGAGGTGCTCACAACCTCTGTGGATGAAAGAAAAGGTTGCAAGGTAGATGAGCTGGCTGGCCATGGCACTGTGGTACAGGAAGCCCTTCAAGAGGGGGGAGCAAAAAGGAATGTCGTGGTAGTAGGAGATAGTATAGTGAGGGGGATTGACACTGTTCTCTGCAGCAAAGAGCGAGAGCTTCGACGTCTATGTTGCCTGCCTGGTGCCAGGGTTCGGGACATCTGCTGAGGGCTGGAGGGGAATTTACAATGGAAGAGGGAGGATCCAGTTGTTGTGGTCCATGTAGGTACCAATGACTTAGGTAGAACTAGGAAAGAGGTTCTGCAAAGTCAGTATGAGGAGCTAGATACCAAATTAAGAAGCAGAACCTCAAAGGTAATAGTCTCTGGATTATTACCTGAGCCATGTGCAAATTGAAATAAGGCAAAAGAGATTGGAGAGACGAATGCGTGGCTCAAAGACTGGTGTGGGAGAAGTGGGTTCTGGTTTGTTGGGCACTGGCATCAATACTGGGGAAAGTGGGGTCTGTACCATTGGGACAGTTTACACCTGAACCATGCTGGGACGAGTGTCCTTGCAAATTGCATAACTAGGGAAGTAGAGAGGGATTTGAACTGAACAAGGGGAGTGAAGGATCAAGCTTAGGTAGAGGTAGCAATTCAAGGTATAGAGTCAAGACAGGAGAGCAAAATAGTAATATGAGAAATGAGTGTCAGAGAATGGCAGGAAGGGACAGAGAAAAAACCTAAGAATACATCAACAGTCAAGACTAGATGTTACAAAGGTAACAAAAAGACAAAACTGAAGGGTCTCTATCTGAATGCACATAGCATTCATAACAAAGTAAATGAATTGATGGCCCACATTGAAGTAAATAAATATAATCTGTTAGACGTGACTGCAGGACAACAAAGATTGGGTCCTTAATATTGAAGGGCACATGACATTCAAGAAGAATAGGAAGCTAGGTAAAGGTGGAGGGATAGCACTGTTAATCAAAGAGGGCATTGGTACAATAGATAGAGGTAACCATGGTTCAGGAGATCAGGATATAGAATTGCTTTGGGTGGCGATGAGGAATAGTAGGAGAAAAAAGTCATTAGTGGCAGTGGTCTACTGGCCCCATAACAGTTGTCAGTGTAGGACAAAGTATTCAAGAGAAAATATTGTGTGCTTGTGATAAAAGGACGGCAATAATCATGGGTGATTTTAATCTATACACAAACTAGAAAAATCAGATTAGCAGTAGTAGTCTGGATGAGGAGTTCTTAGAATGCTTTCGAGAGAGTTTCTTAAAGTAGCATGTTCTGGAACCAACCAGAGAGCAGGATATATTAGATTTAGTATTGTGTAACGTGACAGGATTAATTAATTAATGACCTCGGAGTAAAGGCACCCCTGGGTAGCAGTGGCCACAATATGTTTGAATTTTACATTGTTTGAAAAGGAGAAGAGTGAGTCTAAGACTTGTATCTTAAACTTAAATAAGGGCAACTATATGGGGATGAAAGCTGAGCTAGCTGAAGTGAACTGGGGAACCAGGCTAGGGGATAGATCAGTAGAGAAGCAGTGGGAGACATTTGAGGGGATATTTCAGAGTATTCAGAATAAGTACATTCCTACTCTAAAGAAAAATTCTAAGGAGAGGACCCACCATTCGTGGTTAACTAGAGATGTTAAGGAAAGCATCAAACTTAAGGAAAAAGCTTTCAACTCCACAAAGATGAGTGGCAGGACAGATAATCAGACAGAATATAAAGAACAGCAGAGAATGGCTATAAGGTTAATCAGGAGAAAGAAAGCAGAGTATATGGGGAAGCTAGCTAGAAATATAAACACAGAGCAAGAGTTTCTACAGGCACTTAAAAAGGGAAAGAGTAAATAAAGTGAATGTTGGTTCTCTAGAGAGTGACAGTGGGGAGTTAATAGTAGATAATAGGGAAATGGCAGAAGAAATAAACAAATATCTTGCTTCTGTGTTCAGTATAGAGGATACAAAAAACATTCCAGTAATAGCTGCAAATCAGGAGGTGAACGGGAGAATGGAACTTGGTGAAATTGCAATCACTAGGGAAATGGTACTGAGCAAATTGATGGAGCTGCGGGCTGGCAATTCTCCGGGTCCTAATGAATTACATCCTAGGATCATAAAAGAGGTGGCTAATGAGGTAGTCGATGCAATGGTGTTAATTTTCCAAAATTTACTAAATTCTGGAAAGGTTCCATCAGATTGAAAAGTAGCAAATATAACCTCTCTATTCAAGAAGGGAGGGAGACAGAAAACAGGAAACTATAGGCCAGTTAGCTTGACGTCTGTCACGGGTAAGTTATTAGGATCAATCATTAAGGAGGTTATAGCTGGTCACCTAGAAGAGCTCAAGGCAATTGGGAAGAGTCAGTATGGTTTTGTGAAAGGAAAATCAAGTTTAACCAATTTATTGGAGTTTTTTGAAGGAGTATCATGTCCACATGGATAAAAGGAAGCCTGTAAATGTACTGTACTTGGATTTCCAGAAGGCATTTGATAAGGCACCACATCAAAGATTATTACGGAAACTAAAAGCACATAGTGTAGTGGGTAACATATTAGCATGGATAGAATATTGGCTGGCTGGCAGAAAGCAGAGGGTATGCAGAAATGGGTCTTTTTCTGATTAGCAGGGGCATCCCACAGGGACCTGTACTGGGGCCTCAACTTTTTACGATTTACATCAATGACTTAGATGAGGTGAGTGAAGCCGTGGTAGCTAAATTTGCAGATGACAAAGATAGGTAGGAAAGTATGTTGCGAAGAGGACATGAGGTTGCAGATGGATATAGATAAGTTGAGTGAATGGGCAAAGATCTGGCAAATGGAGTTTAATGTGGGAAAATGTGAAGTTCACTTTAGCAGGAAGAACAAAAAAGCAGAGTACTGCTTAAATGGAGAACGGCTGCATAATTCTGAGGTGCAGAGGGATCTAGGTGTTCTAGTACATGAGTCACAAAAAGTTAGTTTGCAGATACAGCAAGTAATTAAGGCTAACGGAATGCTATCCTTTATTATGGGAGGGATTGAACATTGAAGCATAACATCCTTACTTTAGTTATACAGGGCATTGGTGAGACTGCACCTTGAATACTGTGTGCAGTTGGTCTCCTTATTTAAGGAAGGATGTAAATGCATTGGAGGCGGTTCAAAGGAGGTTTACTAGATTGATACCTGGGTTGAGTGGGTTGTCTTATGAGGAAAGGCTGGACAGACTGTGCTTGTTTCCACTGGAGTTTAGAAGAGTGAGGGGTAATTTGATTGAAGTATTCAAAATCCTGAACGGTCTTGACAAGGTGGACGTTGAAAGGGTGTTTCATCTTGTGGGTGAGTCCAGAACTAGGGGACACTGTTTTAAACTTAGGGGTCACCCTTTTAGGACACATGAGAATTTTTTTTCTCTGAATGTTATGCGACTTTGGAATTCTCTGCCTCAGAAGGTGGTGGAGGTGGGATCGCTGAATATCTTTTAAGGCAGAGGTAGATAGATTCTTGTTAGGCAAGGGAATCAAAGCTTATCGGGGTTAGTTGAGAATGTGGAAATCAATAAGATCATCAGTCATGATCTTATTGAATGGCAGAGCAGGCTCGAGGGGCCAAATGGTCGTTTCCTATTCCTTTTTCTTACATTCTTATGTTTTACTACAAGCAGTCTTCTTAAACCCCTCTCCCCTCTAACAAGTGCGAGGGGATAAAGGACTTCTTTATCATTAATATTAAGACCATCTGTTCAGCTGTCTCAGCTGGCCTTGAATTTTAATCTGACTCCAATTTTTAACCTATCCTATCTCCTGTTATATCAGCCCTCTGAATTCATCATGTTCATGAGATCCATCTCCTGCTTGCTTGAACCTGTTCCCACTAAACTGCTCTCTACCCAACTTGGCTTCCTAGCTCCTATGTTAGTTAATATTATTAACAATTCCCTCTCCCTCTCCCCTTCAAATTTGTCATCGTTCCCTCCTCAAGAAACCTACATTTGACTCTGTATTTTTGCAAATTTCCACCCAATCTCTAACCTCCCTTTCCTCTCCAAAGTTCCTGAATGTGTTGTTGCCTCCCAAATACAGGCTATTTTTCTTGCTGCTCCACGTATGAACCCCTCCAGTTATGTTTCTGCCTCATTACTGTGCTGAAACAGTTGTTGTCGAAGTCACAAATCACATGCTATGTGATTGTGACCATGATAAGTTAGCCCTCATCATCCTTCTCAATCTGTCTGCTGCCTTTGACAATCTTGGCCATACTATCCTCCTCCAAAAAGTGTCTCCCCATGATCCACCTGGATGGCACTGCTCTTGCCTGTTTCTATTCCTATCTAATCCTTTGTAGCCAGAAAAATACCTGATGGCCTCTCTACCTGCTTTCCCACCTCTGAAGCCCCCAATCTATCCGTGACCCACTTATTTGTCTCAGTACATACTGCTCCTTTGCAACATTATCTATGGGCAGAATTTTCCAGTCGGTGTGCTGGTGCAGGCCTGGCACGCCAATGTGTAAAATGACACGTGATGATGTCAGGTGTGCATCCCGACATCATCGCGTGCCATCACAATATTCCGTTCGGTGGGCGCATGCCGGAGGTGCTGCACCCCCACCGAAATGTAAACTGCCTATTAAGGCCATTAAGAAATTAATTAAAGCACTTAAGAACGCTGCCCGTCCAAACTTAAGATTGGCGGGCAGGTGAAAAGCCCAAGCAACCTTCGCATCTTTCAGGAAACCTCACCCACAGGTGGGATGATGTTTCCTGAACATTTTATTAAATAAATAAATGTTTTTTTATAAATTTAAAAACATGTCCCAACTCATGTGACGCAGTAACATGATGGGACATGTTTAAATAAATTTTTAAATCATTTATTCAATCTTTTTAATATCCATTCCGTCTCCCTAAGGTAGTTCCGTGCCTCAGTGAGATTGCTGCGTTCTTTCATGCTGGCCCCAACTCTCCCTCCTCCCCCAGCCCGCACAGGTAGCATCAGCACTACCAGCCATGAATTAGGCTGGGCGGGCCTTAAATGGCCTGCCCACATAAAATGGCGCACAGCTGAAGGCGGGTGACAAATGGCTCCACACCTGCTCCTGCCCAGTCCACCTGCCATACGTCAGAACCTATGTGTATGCTGGTGACAACCAGCTCTACCTCACTACCACACGTCTCGACTCCTCCACTGCCTCTGACCTGTCACACTGCTTGTCTGACATCCAGTAATGGATGCACAGAAATTTCCTCTGGCTAAATATTTGGAAATCTGAAGCCATTTTCTTCAGTCCCTACGATAAACTCCAGTTCCTAGCCCACCTATTCCATCCCTCTCCCTGGTCACTAAGGCTGGACCAGACTGTCCACACTGATTTTGACACTGATCAATATCCTCCATCACCAAGACCCCTACACCCACCTCCTGTAATGTCACCTATCTCCACCCTTGCCGCAGTTCATCTGCTGCTGAACCCCTCTTCCATTCCTTTGTTACTTCTAGCCTTAACAATTCCAATTCCCTCAAAAGAACATAGATAGGATCTGGGGTAAGCCACTTGGTCCTTTGAGCCTGCTCTGCCATTCATTGAGTTCATGGCTGATCTGCACAAAGTATATCAGGTGTGGCCTCACCAATGTCTTATAATTACAGTAAAACTTAGTTACTCATACCCCAAATCTTTGTAACGAAAGCTAACATACTATTTGCCTTCCTAATTACTTATTATACCTGCATCCCCTTCGTGGATAATCACCCTGGCGTGGTGGAGAGGTTTCTGTGCTCCAGCAGTCCTTCCTTGAGCAATGCTCCTAGCAGGGCCACTCATGGCAGGAAGATCGGGGGAAGTACCAGACAAAGTGCAGTCCAAAAAGTTTCCAAAGGCAGAACAGATGAAGAAATACTTTGCATCTCACCAGCTGTGAAGGAAGGCTGCAGCAACAAGGTGGTCCCGGTCAGCATGATTCAACATGTCACCAAAACCTGACCACCAACCTGTCAAGATTGTGTGGACAATGACTGGGCCCCAAGGTTCCCACCTTAAAGTCACTCACAGGCATTTGACTGAGCAAATTGCAAGGCTCTATGGATTGTGCTCCAGAGATTTGGGTGTCTAAGGAACTTCACAATCCTGCCACAGTTTCATGATGATAATATGACTGCGACCTCCTTGAGTGGGAGATCAGAAACCATCCCATTCAAAACCTGGACCAGTGTCAAGCAAGGCTGTGTGATAGCCCTCAACAACACCACCTACAAGCTCCTCCCCCAAGCCACATACCAAACTGACGGAAATATATTGCCATTCCTTCACTGTCACTAGGACAAAATCTTGGAACTCCATCCCTCAGCACTGTGGGATGTACCTACACTACGTGGACTGCAGCAGTTCAAGAAGGCAGCTCACCACCACCTTCTCGAGGGCAATTAGGGATGGGCAATAAATGCTGGCCTAGCCAGCAATGCCCATGTACTGTGAAAGAATAAAAAAATGCTATTTGCAATCTGCCTGACAGTGGCTATTCACTTCATCAAAGGCCAACTGTCTTCTGGTTTGAGTTTTAAATACTGCCTGGATGGAAAACTTTTTAACCTCAATCGCCTCAAATGCCAAAACTAAACTGACCACCATAGATACAAATAATTTGTGGGTGACCACAGTGTCATTCATTGCCCACTCTACACCAGACTTGCAAGCCACTGTCAATCTCTTCAATCTGCATAAGGAGACCCAGCCTGTCCTTCAAAGCCTCAAAACAAAACACATATATCAAGCCACACCAGGTCACTCAAATGGTCCACCTCCCATAAATGTTGAAGGAGAGACTTTGGAATATGTTGAGCACATCCCATATCTTGGCTCTCTCACAACACCACCATTGATGCGGAGATTCATTACCAGATCAGCTGCACCTGCTCAGCTTTATATGAACTATGGCAGCAACAACAAAGACTTCACAAGTCAACAAAAGTCCTGCTGTACAGAGCAGTTGTCGTCACCATACTCCTGTGAGTCATGGACTGTGTATCAGCAACTGATAAGCACATTAGAGAAATTCCACTAGCAATGAATCCAGAAGATGTGGTGGAGGCAATGGGAGGACAGTTGAGGAAATGGTAGTGTCTTGAGGCCAGCTCCACAAGCATTCAAGCAAAACTCCTGCAAAATCAACTTTGATGGATTAGTTACTGTGTCCGGATGGCTGAAAAGCATCTCCACTCCACCAGGTCCTGTTTTCTCAACTCTCAAATGGCCAACATTCCAGGGAAGAACAAAGAATACACTTCAAAGACACTCTGAAGCTCTCCTTGAATAGTGGCAGCATTGACATTAATGACTGGGAGGAGCTTGCTACCAATTGTTCAAAACGGTGAAAACTTGTCCATCAAGCTGCAGCAAGTTTTGAGTCCAAACACCTTAATGGGGAGGCAGAGCGGCGGCAGAGAAGAAAAGAAAAAGAAGCAAACCCTGCAACCCACTACCTCATGGGACGTACTGCCCCATTTACAGTTCAAGAATCAGCTTGTTCAATCGCATGAAGATCCAAGGCAGGAACTCACTGAGTCAACATCATCCTCAAATCGAGGGACAACAGACGAAAACAACACTGTACCTGCATATTAATTTTCTGTGATTCATGTACGAGAAGATCCAGTTTCCTCTGAATGCAAGCATTTCCTAGTCTCTCAGCATTTTATAATATTCTGCTTTTTTGTTTTTCCCATGAAAGTGGATAACTTTGTACATTAACACATTTTATTTCATCTCCCATGTCCTTACTCATTCATCCAACCTGTCCCATGTTCCTCTGCAGTCTCTTTGCATCCTCCTCAATGCTTACTTCCCCACCTAACTTTGTGTCAGCAGCAAACTTGGATAACATTATACTCAGTCCTCTCATCTGGATATAGATCTACGATATAGATTGTAAATGGCTGAAGCCCATGTACTGACCTTTGTGGTATAATGCTAGTTGCATCCTGCCAACCCAAAAATGACCCATTTTTTCCTACTCTTTGCTTTCTGTTCATTAACCAATCCTCAATCCATGCTAATATATTACCTCCAATCCCATGAGTCCCAATTTTGTGTAATAACCTCTTGTGTGGCACCTTATTGCATGCTTTTTGAAAATCCAAATGCACTGCATCCTCTAGCCTTTACCTATCCTACTTGTTACATGCTCAAAAAATACAAACAGATTTGTGGAACATTACTTGCCTTTCATGTTGACTCTGCTTAATCATATTATGATATTCTAAGTGCCCTGTTACTAAATCCCTGCTGCTGAAGTTAGTACTACCTACCACTGCGACTTTCCTGGCCAATCTCCGCCTAGCACCCACCATAAACTTAAAGCTCATCCAAAACTCTGCCTGTATTCTAACTCTCACCAAGTCCCATTCACTCATTATGCCTGTGCCCACTGCCCCACATTATCTCCCTTGATTTTAAAATTGTCACTCTTGTTTTCAAATCCCCCTATGGTCTCACCCCGCCCTAGTTCTGTAACCATTTCCAGCCCCACAACCTTCTTAGATCTCTGCATTCCTACAATTCTGACCTTTTGTGCTTCCTGATTTTCATGGCTCTATGAATGGCGACCCTGCCTTCAGTTGCTAAGGCCTTAAACTTTGAAATTCCATCCCCAAGCCTCTTTGCATTTCCACCTTTCCCTGCTCTTTAAAATATACAACTTTGACCAAATGCCTGGTCACTTGTCTTAAGTTTGATGCTTGAAATTTTGTTCGATAACACCTCCTGTAAAGTGCTTTGAGATGTTTTGCTATGTCAAAGGCACTATTTATGAATGAATGCAAGTTGTTGTTGTCGTCAGTTGTTGATTGGAACATGGCCAAAGGGACCTCAAGATTTCTGAAGTAAACTAATTTAGACTAAGAATTTGTTCAAATATTTGTTGCAGCTGACAAATGGACCAATCGGTGATTTCAGTTGACTTTTGGTCTCACAGATCGTATGCACCAAGTCAAATCAATTGACTGAATTTGAACTCATTTAAATCAAGTTTAAGTAACTTAAAGTAATTGTAGCATCAATGTGAGAAATAGGCAAGTGCTAGTCTTCAGTTAACCTTTGGTCTCTGTAGGTGCAGGCCGTTTAACGATGGATTAATGTGACTGTGGTTACTGGTGCAATGTGATGAATACCCCAAGTGGGTACAATCAGTGAAGACTTGCCATGCCGACTGATGAGGGGCTCAGCTAATTTTGTGGGCGGGACTGCTTTCATCTAATTAGCCTTTGAACCAGCATTAAAAAAAACACAGAAACATGAGTGCAGCTGGTTTGGGCATAATACACTGGCAATTAGAAGTTCCACAATATTTTTTATTGATTCCACATGGATTGTGCTGATATCCGAGCAGAAAAGAACTGGACTCTCCAGCCACTTTCTTTAGAAACTCCAGTGTGGCAATAAATATGATGCTTTAGCCAAAGCTAGACTGCTTTTTCTGGAATTCAGCATTTTGTTGGGTTAAGACTTTTTTTATTTACTATTTAAATACACTTCTGGTATTTTTAATTTGTCCTATGGACATTTATAATTTTTTTTGAGATAAATGTGTGAAATTGAATCAAAATTTGATATCTTCAGTATTTGCTTTTAGTAATGAAAGCAATTAAATATCATTGAGGCTTTAACTGTACTATGTGTGGGAGGGGGAGATACATCAAGAATTTTAGGTCAGTTGGCTGAACTAACCATAGAGATGACATTCAGGTCAAAGGTTTGCTTCACAAAAATCAACTGACTGTAACAAAAGTTGATGGAATGAACCACATTGCATGTGCACTGGTCAACAAGCAACACTCTGTATTTTATACAAGTCCTTTTGTGATGACTTGAGCTGAGGTTACAGAGCGTTGTCATTATATGTTCACTTATCTGTTAGTCACTATCCATTACCGTCTTTTAGTTTATGTGACTCATGATGAAAACTGAAAAGCAGAATAACATTTGTGATGTGCAATAGGAATACTCTACAGTAAGTATGTGCCAGTGTGTCTTCTTAATAACGCACTTGTGTAGCATTTTGTAATGGTTTTCTTATGTTAAAGGTACTTATAATAAATGCTTGCTGTTACAGCTAGTAAATTAAATTTTGAGCCTGTTCTTTTGCTGTTTTATACGTACTGGGTTTCAGACATTGTTTATATGCATTTCCTCCCAGTCACCACTAATTTTCTTTTAAAAATAAAATATTGCAGCTTTATGGGCAGCCCTTTGCTAGCTCCCAACATCTGATACTGTGGTTCCCAAATGCCACTGTGCTGTCAGTGCACCCATGTGGTCCACATTGAGAGTCCAACAAGAATTTTTATCTGACTTGAGCTCACATTGCTTAGTAATATCAGCCCACTGGGGCAAAGGTGCAAACAATGTGTATAGAATAGTTCCAGTGTGTTGTGTTAGAATAATATTCACCTGACTGTTTTAACTAACAGTTAGGACTGATATAAAAATAGAAAATGCTGGCAAAACTCAGCAGGTCTGGCAGCATCTGTGAAACAGAGTTAACATTTCCTGTCTGTATGACTCTTCCTCAGAATTAAAGAGCCCTGAAGAATCATATGGACTCAAAATGTTAACTCTGTTTCTCTCTCCACAGATGCTGCCAGACCTGCTGAGTTTTAACAGCATTTTCTGTTTTTATTTCAGATTTCCAGCATCCGCAATATTTTGCTTTTGATCTTGGACTGATTTTTTTTTACTTTTTAAAATTATGCCTAGGTTGCAAGGCACATTTTGAAGATGGCTGCTTTTTGTAGGTGATACCAAACTGTTTATCTGCTATCACTTCTCCGTTAACTGGTTAATCGCAGTGATCTACTATGGGAATGGAGGTCCAGTGATTTACAGACAAGAAGGAGTTGCATCTCTTATGCGCTCTTCTCATGCCTTGATTAGAAGTGGCCTAGGCAGTTTTAGAGCCAAACAAATATTACTGAAAGAAACCTGGCAGGAGAATAAAGAAAATAACTTGAAGGGAGAAGTATCCATTGATAAAAGCATAAATTATGGTGATTACTAAACATAATTTGGTATCACTCACAAACACTGCAGCTTTTACCTTAAGTATTTAAATTATTTTCTCTTTATAGTCTACAACATCTCAAACTGCACTAAGAGTAGGCCTGCTCTAAGGCCAGTTGCTAGCTTATAAATAGTGACGGTTAATATATTTTTCTTTAACATGTCTCCCCATCCCCTGAACTGGATTTGCTACTGCTTATTGTTGCCCAGCTAAGATCAGGACCTCACCCAGTAGAGAAATTTGACAAAAATCCATGCTGTACCAGTTTGTAACAGTATTGTGGTTGTACCATCATACTATATCATCAAAACCTGTGTACCACCTTCTTAAGGCTTAAAAAAAAAGCCTTAAGACAAAACTTAGATAATGAAAGGAGAACAGATGAAAAGTCCTCCATTGGTTGAGTAGTGTGCATGGAGCTATAGATAGCAGAAATCCACTTGAACAAACAGCTGATCTGTTGAACTTGTTTTATATGTGATGATCCTTACCAGACTAAGCAAGCAGCTGCCCTCTGCCAGCTGGACTTTGACAAGATTTGATCTCAGTTCCCATAAATAAATATGAGAAAATATACTATCACACCATGTAATAATTTGAGTTAATGCTTTGCTATTTATTTCACAGATACAAATGGTTCTGATAATTCTATCCCAATGGCATATCTTACCCTGGATCACCAGTTACAGGTAAGAACTTTAAGATTTGCCCAAAACATGTTTGATCACTTGAATACTGAACCTCTACTCATTATGAAGCACATTGCTTCAGTGGCTTTGTGCTTATCTTCTGTTGTTTTTAAGGAGCAAATTTCTACTAATTGATCCAGTGGGTACACTCTAAGATAAATGGTATTTTTAACTATGCAGTTATAAATTTAAATCTTCACATTCCTAAAGTAGCTTGTGTCCACTTTGAATTCCAGTTGCATGAAGAAAGGAGGACTTCCCTTAGCATTTGTCCCTTTGCTACAACTGTGACTACGTTTCCGAAAGTTCTTCATTGGCTGTAAATTGAGATGTCCAGTGGTCGGGAAAGTCTATTTTAGCTATTCTCTTAGCAATGGAAACAGAAAATATTTGATTCTCAGCAGGTCAGGCAGTGTTTGTGAAGAGCGAAACAGAGTTAATATTTTAGGTCAATGTTTGTAGCTACTTAGGTGCAGAACTGTGATTGTATAAATCTTCCCCAAAGCTGGTGACAGTTTTGTTTTAGTTTCATTAATTGATTGGGTGTGAACACGTTTCTGAAGTGTACAAGATGTTCCTGATTCTGACTCATATAGTATGCCTCATTCACACTGTATGAGTTGGCTTTTCTTTCCCACACACTCCTGTGCACTGATGCAAATAATCATTTGTCAAATTATTGCCCCACTTCACTCCAATCTAACATCATATCTGTGTGACAAGGATCAGTACTTGGGCCTCACCCATTTACCACCTATATTAAGGACCAAAATGAGGTGACAGAGTATAATGTTATCCAAAGAGATAAAAACAAAAAACTGCGGATGCTGGAAATCCAAAACAAAAACAGAATTACCTAGAAAAACTCAGCAGGTCTGGCAGCATCGGCGGAGAAGAAAAGAGTTGACGTTTCGAGTCCTCATGACCCTTCGACAGTTCTGTCGAAGGGTCATGAGGACTCGAAACGTCAACTCTTTTCTTCTCCGCCGATGCTGCCAGACCTGCTGAGTTTTTCCAGGTAATTCTGTTTTTGTTAATGTTATCCAAGTTTGTTGCTGATATAATATGAGGTGGGAAAGTAAGCATTGAGGCGGATGCAAAGAGACTTCAGTGGAACACGGACAGGTTGGGTAAGTGGACACGAACATGGTAGATGTCATACATGTGCCAAAGTTCAAAGTTATTCGCTTTGATGGGAAAACCAAAAAAGTAAAATATTTTTAAAATGCTGAGAGATTGGGAAATGTTTGCATTCAGTGGGACCTGAATCTCTTTGTACATTAATCACAGAAAGTTAACGTGCAGCTGCAACAAACAATTGTAAAGGCAAATGGTATGTTAGCTTTTGTTACAAAGAAATTGGAGGATAAGAGTAAACTGTCTTACTACAATTATACAGGGCATTGGTGAAGCCACACCTAGAACAATGTTCCTTCTAAGCTTCATAGCAAAGCAACTACTTAGAATTTTCCCTGCAGTCGGGCACACAGTCCCTCCATGTGTGTGCGGCTGTGAAAAAAAAAAATGAAAGGGCTCTTGCACTTGTATGAGCAGGCAGCGCACTACAGGAAAATTAGAGGCAATGTTGACCAGGAGTAGTGTGTGCAGATTTGGCCCCCTTAACTAAAGAAGGCCATATTTGTCCTAGAGGGAGTGCAGCAAAGGTTCACTAGACTGGTTACTGGGATGAGGGGTAAAGTGCTGGTAGACTAGGCCTATATTCCCTGGAATTTAGAAGAATGAGAGGCTATCTAATTGAAACAGATACAGGTACAGTATTTCAAAACCAGCAACCTCAGGACAGAGTCCGTGCCAGATTTCGGATCTTGATGGTTTTTGGTCTAGGGGATCGGGCCGAACCAGGTCAGATTAGGCTAAGGGTCGCTTGGACCACAGAAAAAGATGGGTGCGCAAAGTCGATAACTAGTCGGTGTGTCACTACGCCAACCCAGCACCTAGCCAAACAAGCCAGTAAAGTATTTTACTCATCTAATAATTTAAGTTCATGCATGGCAGCTTAAAAAGTGTCCAGTTTTCAGACCAGTTTCAAAAAGCTGGATTTGAGACACTGTACCTATTATGTCATTAAGGGGCTTGACACGATAGATGCTGAGAGAATGTTTCCTTTGGCTAGGGAATCTAGAACACAGTCACTCTCTGAGGATAAGGGGTTGGCCATTCGAGACTGAGACGAGGAAAAATTTCTTCGCTCAGAGGGTTGTGAATCTTTGTAATTTTCTACCCCAGAGAGCTGTGCATGCTCAATCGTTAAATATATTCAATACAGTTGTTTAATAATTTTTGGGTACTAAGGAATTTATGGAATATGGGAATAGTGCAGGAACATGGAATTGAGGTAAAATTGAATGGCAGAGCAAGATCAAAGGGCCAAATAGCTTACTCCTGCTACTATATCTTATGTTCTTTTATATACTGAATGTAACTATGTTTTGAATGTATTCCTGAATGTCTGGTCAAGTTTCCTGACAGCTCAAATGAACTGCCTATTTACTTTTCCAACTGTGATCCTTGTACTATTTTAGATCAGTTTGTAAAGGCATGTTTAAAGGCATTAGATTTTACAGTTTGTTTATATTTCTCTACAGCCATTAGCTCCATGTCCAAACTCCAAAGAATCCATGTCTGTATTTGAGCAGCATTGCAAAATGGCTCAGGAATACCTGAAAGTTCAAACTGAAATCGCATTGCTACTACAGAGAAAGTAAGTGAGAGTTATTTGTCTTTGCTTTGATGTGCCGAAGGTTTGATTAAGTGAAAATGACACCTAACTTGCAAGTTTTTTGTTCTTGAAAGATCTAATAATACAGCATTATTAGAGAACATTTCCATGGGTGGAGTGAGAATAGAGAATTACTTGTTACAAATTCAGCTGTGCCATGGTTTTTTTATTACTATATTTGTTCTCCTTACATGGGCAAAAAGGCCACATTGCACATTCCTGGCTGCACTGAGAAGATGATGGTGGACCAGTTATAATACTGGCTACAAGAGCAAGGCCGGGGCTGGGTCCTTTTTGATCCTTGGCTCACCTCTTGATTCCTCCAGACTTCTCCTCTATCTCCAAAGTTCAAGTAAGGAGTGTGATGGCTGCAGCATGTGACTCCTCACAGAAAGTAGCAATTACATGGGAAGACCATCACCACCTTCACCTTTAGCCTCTACAGCACTTGTGCTGATAGTGCTTTCACAATGATGTGAGTAGAGATTCCCAATGATGACAAAGGAATAATGGTGTCAACCTTGCTTAGCACTCTTGCCTGAGTTAGATAGCTGTGGATTCATGTCCCATTCCAGGGGTTTGAGCACCTAATCCAGACTGACACTTTAGTGCAGTACAGAGGAGTGCTGCATTATTGAAGTTGTCACCTTTCAGATGAGATATTAAACCAAGGCGCCTCCAATGGACATTGAACGATTCTGTGGCACTATTCAAAGAGCAGGAGAGTTCTTCCCAATGATCTGACATAGGTTTAGCACTCATCTAATATCACTAAAGCAGAAAATCTGACCATTACCTCATTGTTATTTGTGGGATCTTGCTGTATTCAAATCAATCCCTGCATTAGCCTATCTTACTGCAATAATTACATTTCAGAAATACTTCATTGGCTTTGCGATGCTCTGAGATCAGGAAAGGCACTAACTAACTCCTGGTTCTTTGTTGATACATATCCATGTCAAAAAGGCACACCCAATCCAGTTGACCTTGCAGAGACTTCCTCACGAATATATGGAGACTTATGCCAATACTGGGAGTACTGCCCCACAGGCTAGTTGAGCAACAACCTGTCACAGAATCACACCTTTCAGACAGTGTCTCAGATTCTTCCGTCACCATATTGTGAGCTGGCCGATCTCTGTAGGGCATAGTTGCCAGACTGGGCCTGTGGCCGGTGCAGAAAGAATGAAGCCGAGGGGAAAACATACTTGGCCTTGTCCCCATCAATCTGCCATGACAGTATTGGTAGGAATGACCATTTTGGCCTTGTGGTGACAAAGTTCCTTATTCACACACAGGATACTGTTCATTGTTGTGTGGTACTGCAAGTAGAGTACCTCAAATCTGGCTACCCTAATACCAGCAGTGTCCAAAAACTGGGCATTTTCATGATGCTCCATATATCTATTTTAATTGTCTAAAATTTTTTAAAAACTTAAACCTGGACAATCCAGCTAGGTGCTGCATTGACATGGTGTGGCTCCAGACTAGTTAATGACCCTTGACCCCACCTCATCCAGCTTGACCTGAACTGCCCATAACCCGAATTGTCTGACCTCAAATCCAGCAGTATCTGAAATCCTTGGTCCCAAGGGTGCCAGATTTGAGGTACCGTAGCACCATACTAAATGGGATAGATCCTTTGCAAATCTAACAGCTCAAAACTGGACATCTATGAGGCCCTGTGGACCATGAGCAGCAGCAAAATTGTATTCAATCACAATCTGTAGCTACATGGTACAGCATATCTCTTATTCTACCATTTGTATCAGGCCAGGAGACCAGTCCTGGTGCAATGAGGAATGTAAAAGCGCATACCAGGAGCAACACCATTATTTCTACAAATCAAGTGCCAACCTATTGAAACTATAGTGCAGGATTTGTATGTTAAACAATGGTAGAGGCAAGCTGTAAACAGAACTATGTGGTCCCACAATCAGTGGATCAGATCAAAGCTCTGTACTTATACTACATCCAGTAACGAATGGCAGAGAACAATTAAACAGGAGGAGGAGGCTCCATGAAGATCTCCATCCTCAATGTTGGCGGAGCCCAACACATCAGTGCAAAACACAACACTGAAGTGATTGCGACCATCTTCAGCCAGAAGGTTGAAGCATCTCTACCTCTACCTCAAGTCCCTGCTTTTACGGAAGCAGTTTTCAGTCAATTCAATTTACTTCGTGTGGTATCAAGAAACAGCTGAAAGCAATGGGTACAGCAAAGGCCCCAACAACATCCTAGCCAACAACATCTTAGCGTTGTGCTCCAGAAATAACTGACCCTTTAGCCAAGCTGTTGCAGTACAACTACAACACTGGCATCACGTGAAAAAGTGGAAAGTTGTTAAGGTACTTCCTGTCCACAAAAAGCAGGGTGAATTCCATCCAGCCAAATACCATGCCAGTCTACTCTCAATCAAAAGTGATGGGAGGAATCGCCAACAATTTTATCAAGCAGCAATTACCTGCTTGCTGATGCTTAGTTTTGGTTTCATCAGCACCGCACAGCTCTAGCCCACTTTACAGCCTTGTGTCAATCATGGAGCTGAATTCCAAAGGTAAGTTGAGAGTGACTGCCTTAGCATCATGCAGCATTTAACTGAGTTGTGATATCAAGGAGCCCTAGTAAAATTTTCAGTGGAAATCAGTGGGGTAGGGTGGGGACAACTCGCCATTGGTTGGAGTCATACTGAGCACAAAAGAAGATGCTTGTGGCTATTGGTCACCAGTCATCTCAGCCCCAAAATATTGCTGCAGTAGTTCCTCTGGGTAATGCTCTAGACCCAGCCATCTTCAGCTGCTTCGTCAATGACTTCCCTCAATCATAAGATCAGAAGTGGGGATGTTCGCAGATTGCACTGTGTTCAGTTCCATTTTCAGTCATTTGATATTGAAGCAGTTTGTGCCCACGTGCAACAAGACCTGAACAACTTTCGGGTTTGGAAGGATAAGTGGCAAGTAACATTCGCATCACAGAAGTGTTAGGCAGTGACCATCTACAACAAGGGAGAATTTACCCATTTCCCTTTGTCATTGAATGACAATACTATCTGACTGAATCCATCATCAGCACCATCCTGGGGCTCAACATTGATCAGAAACTTAACTGAACCAGCCAAATAAAGTATGTGACTAAAAGCACAGGTCAGAGATTGGGAATTCTGAGATGAATAACTCACATCCTGACTCCCCAAAACATTTCCATCATCTACAAGGCACAAGTCGAGCATGATGGAATAGTCTCCACTTGCCTGGATGAGTGCAGCTCCAACGACATTCGAAGACTGACACCATCTAGGACTAGTGAGATGCACTGCAGCAACTCGTCAAGACTTCTTTGACAGCATTTCCCAAACCTGTGACTTCTAGCAACTTGAAGGACAAGGGCAAGTGGTTGGTAGCCCCACCACCTCCAAGTTACATATCTTCCTAACTTGGAAACATATCACCATTACTTCTTCATCACTGGGACAAAATCTAACACCACTATGGGAATACCTTCACCATGTGGACCATAGCAATTTAAGATGGTCTGCCACCATCTTCTTGGACAATTAGTAATGAGGAATAAGTACTGTTCCTACTAGCAATGCCCACATCCCATACGTGAATAAAAAATTGCCAAGATGATGTGTGTATTGGAGGACGGCAGAGAGACAATGGTAGAACTTTGAGGACAGCACTAGATGGACTCAGTGTCAGTGTGATTTGAAAATGGATTTGAATGCAGAGCCGAATTCTTCAGTTGGTAATCATGGAACCAAAACAGTAGGAAGTATTCAAAAAAGTAAATGAAACATTACATAAAACCCAAAAAGATAAAGATAAAAACAAAAAAACAGCGGGTGCTGGAAATCCAAAACAAAAACAGAATTACCTGGGAAAATCTCAGCAGGTCTGGCAGCATCGGCGGAGAAGAAAAGAGTTGACGTTTCGAGTCCTCATGACCCTTTGACTGAACTGAGAGAATCCAAGAAAGGGGTGAAATATAAGCTGGTTTAAGGTGTGTGTGTGGGGCGGGGGGAGAGAAGTGGAGGGGGTTGGTGTGGTTGTAGGGACAAACAGGCAGTGATAGAAGCAGATCATCAAAAGATGTCACAGACAACAGCTCAGAATGTGACGGGAACAGCAGTCCGAGAAACTTGTGGGAAACTTGTGGGAACAAGGTGGCCAGTGAGTCGGTGAGCGAGGAGGCAAGATCAAATTGTAATTTTTACGCAATCCCAAAAAGATAAAGGCTGTACTTGTGTAATTAAGCAAACTAAGTGAACAAATGAGATAAAAGACAATATCAACCTAAAACAAAAGGATTGCACAAATGCAAAAAAAAAAAATGTGATTATAATGGGTAATAAGAAAATGCCAGAATTGTTAAAGGAATACTTTCTATCTGCTTTCAGTGCAGGAAAGACGAAAGACTATCTTCTGACTCCAAACCGGAACAGGAACTCGGCACCCACTCTGTCCGCAGCACATCGGGTTTCTCCCACTGCTGTTGTTGTTGTTCTGCACCCATTGAACACTTACCACCTTCTTGCTGCCACCCGTCCCCGGCCCTTCATTGCCCTTAGCCACCTTGCTCACCAGTCCTCTGCTGAGCGCTCGCCTCGGTGATTGGCAGCAAGGGAGCAGGGTGGTAAGCAGGAAGCACTGAGGGGTAGGGAGCAAGGTGGCCAGTGAGTCGGTGAGCGAGGAGGCAAGATCAAATTGTAATTTTTACGCAATCCCAGGATTTTTAACCCGTGTTTTGGGGATCAATATGCTGTGAAAACTGGAATCCTTAACCAAGGTGTTAGGTGGTCAGTGAGGTCGCACATCATTTAAGACTCAGCGCATCGGAGAAACATTTTTTTGATGCTGCACTTGTTAAAATATCTTCACACTGCTCAGTACTGCAAATGGTCCAATTCTTTGATGCAGACATCTACCTGCGTTGTCACTGGCAGTGATGTTACAGACTGTATGTGCACAAGTACACCCCCTGCAGTTGCGGTGTCAGCAAATGCAACCAAGGAAAAAAATACCAACAACGGAACTAAAGAAATAAAATAAGGGGTGGAATTTTATTTTGTAGGGTTAATGCAAGTTTCCTTAAGTGGTAATTAGAAATAAAACCAGTAAGCACTTTTTTGCACAAAGGGCAGTGGAAATTTGAAATAGTCACCCTGATAAAAGCTGTGCACACTGAGTGAATTGCAGTTTTTAGACTGCAATTGATAGAATTTTGCAGGTAAGATGAAATAAAAGTTGTTAAATAGAGTTGCAGTATAAAAACTTGAGAAATAGGAGCAGGGGTAAGCCATTTATGGCCCTCAAGCCTGCACCGTCAGTCAATAAGATCATGGCTGATCTGATGCGGCCTTAATTCCACTTCCCTGCTTTTCCACCAGGACCCTTGAGTGTCGCTCAAAAAATCTTTCTAACTCAACCTTGAATATATTCAATGACCCAGCTCACTGGCTCAGAGGATTTCAAACACTATCAACCCTCTGAAATAAGAAATTCCTCTTCATCTCCATCTTAAATGGCAGATCCCTTATTTTGAAACTGTGCCCCTAGTTCTAGATTCCCCACGAAAGGAAGCATCCTCTCTGCCTCTACCCTATCAAGCCCCCTCCGAATCTTATGTTTAAATAAGATCACCTTTCATTCTTTTAAATTCCAATGAGTATAGGCCCAACCTGCTCAACCCTTCATCCAGGAATCAGCCTAATGAATCTTCCCTGAACTACCTCCAATGCAAATATGCCCCTCCTGGAGTAGGGTGGCCAAAAGTGAAAAAAAATTAAGTGTGGTCTCACCAATGCCCTGTACAGTTGTATCAAGACTTCCCTACTTTTGTCTTCCATTACCCTTGCAATAAAGGGCAACATTCAGTTTGCTGCCTTTAATTACATGCTGTATCTGCATGTTGACTTCTTGTAATTAATGTACAAGGACACCCAAGTCCCTCTGTAATACAGCATTCTGCAGTCCCTCTCCATTTAAATAATCATCTGCTTTTCTATTCTTCTTGTCAAAGTGGACAACTTCACATTTCCACATTATACTTCCCATCTGCCAAATTTCTTCCCACTCAGTTAACCTATCTATATCCCTTTGCATACATTTTGTATCCTGTGCAGATCAGACATGGTATAATTGATGAGTGCAAATAGCTCAGGGATCAGAATAGTTTACTGATCCCATATTATTGCAGCGATGCACTATGGCTATCATGAAATATATTTGCGACACAAATAGAAATAGCAATGTTAAGCACCGCTTTCAATGCTGTTGCCCTAAAACTGAGATACTTTCCCCCTTTTCATTGTTGTTAACAGAAGATAAACTTCATTACCCAGAGAATGGCAAAATGCAGAACTCACTACCACAAAGAAAGGTTGAGGCAATTAGCATTAATGCATTTAAGGGCAATCTAGGTAAACACGTGAGGGAGAAAAGAGTAGAAAGATATGTTGACAGGGTTAAATGAAATAGGATGGGAGGAGGCTCGTGTGGGTCATAAACGCAGGAATGGACCAATTGGACTTTATGGCCCGTTTCTGTGCTGTACTTTCCATGTAGTATTCTCACTTTGTCTTGGCTTCATTGGTCGGTACTAAAATACTGTAAGATTTCTTTTAAAGATGCTATTAATGTTGAATCATTGATTCAGCACAGAAGGAGGCCGTTCAACCCTGTTACATTTCTTTAATAGAGATATCAAACTACTCCCACTCCCCTGCTCCTGCCCCATAGCCCTATAACTTTTTTTCCCTTCAAATATTTACCTAATTCTCCTGAAAATTACTTTTTTTCATTCATTCATAGGACGTGGGCTTCACTGGCTGGGCCAGCATTTATTGCCCATCCCTAGTTGCCCTTGAGAAGGCGGTGGTGAGCTGCCTTCTTGAACCGCAACTGTCCATGTGGTGTAGGTACACCCACAGTGCTGTTAGGGAGTTCCAGGATTTTGACCCAGCGACAGTGAAGGAACAGCGATATATTTCCAAGTCAGGATGGTGAGTGGCTTGGAGGGGAACTTCCAGGTGGTGGTGTTCCCATCTGTCTGCTGCCCTTGACCTCCTAGATGGTAGTGGTCGTGGATATGGAAGGCCTTTTGGAAGGAACTTTGACGTGCAACTTGTAAATGGTACACTTCGCTGCTATTGTGGTGGAGGGAGTGAATGTTTGTGGATGTGGTGCCAATCAAGTGGGCTGCTTTCTCCTGGACAGTGTCAAGCTTCTTGAGTGTTGTGGGAGCTGCACTCATCCAGGCAAGAAGGGAGTATTCCATCATACTTCTGACTTGTGCCATGTAGATGGTGGACAGGCTTTGGGTAATCAGAATCTGCCTTCACAACCCTTCCAAGGAGAACATTCCAGATCAAAACAGTTGGGAACGTTTTAAAAAATGGTTTCCTCATTGCTTCTGGTCCTTTTGCTCGTTGCCTTAAATGTGTCCTGTGGTTACTTACCCTCTGCCACTGAAAACAGGGTAAATAAGTAAAAACTATCAAAATCTTTCACGATTTTGAACTTCTCTATCAAATCTCCTCTTAACCTTCTCTGCTCCAAGGAGAACAACCCCAAATTCTCTAGTCTCTCCACATGGTGCCAATCCACTAAATCTCTTCTGAGCGCTCTCCAATGATTGATTCAGAAACATATGTTATAGCACAATAGTATCATCAGCTCTGTTAAAAGGTGTGAAATTCAGTAACTTTTTCAAAATTGTTTTTCTCCTTCTATAATTATAGACAAGAACTAATAGCAGAACTGGACCAGGATGAAAAAGATCAACAGAATACCTCCCGGCTGGTTCAAGAACATAAGAAGCTTTTGGAAGAAAACAAAAGTTTATCCACATACTATCAACAATGTAAGAAACAGCTAGAATACATAAGAGCCCAGCAGCAAAAGCGGCAGGGCACATCATGAGGCAGTGGAAAGCATGGGCCATCATTTCTATGCTACATGCCCCAAGACTATTGCTTAGTCACACAAAGACTATTGGAAGATGACCTGTCAGTGTTTGGGCCTCTCTGTTGTGTTCTGTAAGTGGATTTCTGTGTGTCTCCATTGCAGCCTGTACATCTGACAAACTTTGATTTTAGTTGATTTTTTTTTTTAAAATTAAGTTAGTATTTAATTTCATTCCATGCATATTTTAGTTCAATCACCAAATAGATTTGAGAGATGCTTTAGGTAAAGTTGTGGCAATAAATTATTTGTATGAAGCTACAATTCAGTTAAGATGTTACAAGGAGGGAAGGGAATATCTAAACCAAAACAGGGTTGGGCCCCACTGATCATTTTTATCTGTTATGGACTAAATTGCTCATAATGCCGGATGTTAACTTGTGCCTTGGAGGCTAGCAGTATTTTCCTTTGTCACCATACGTTATCTATTTTGTTCTTTAATTGGGTCAGACCTGCATAAGGTTCGTTGCCCAGAGCTCGATGCTAATAAAAAAAATAGATTCTATGATCTGCATATTTTGGAGAGTTCTGAGTAGCATCCAGTAGGATTACTCTCTGAAGTCACTCTAATGTGAAAGCAAATGTAGTGCATTGAGCATAGTTATTCCATACTCTTCTTGCACAAGCTGCTTATCCTACAGTAAGAGACTTTTTTTTAATTCCAGAAGTTTTTATAAAAAGTACAGCAGTTAACTTGACAGCTATCTTGAATAGTGGTACCACTACAGTAACTCTTTGTTTTCCTTTGATATGAATGATATGTGGCACACAGCCTTGAAGTTTTAAATAGCAAATAGATAAATAATATATAGAAAATCACCTTAGGCATAGCAGTTGTACTGGAAAGCTGAATCTGAAATAATAAATGACATCCATGAAACATATGGGATGATCTATCACATGCAGGGAACAGTACTCGCAATACACTCATCTCAGAAAATCATGGGTGTATGGACTTCTATTTTTTTGTGATGTTTCCTGGAAGACTGGATCACAAAATCACCCTGATGTGGCTTTTTATCCTGTCCTTAAAAAAAAAATCAGCTCTACAGTTTTCCTGCAGAATGATTGCAGATTTGTACAAAACAAATTTGTTGAAACATCAATGTGATTTTCTCTGAATAAGCTTTTTGAAAATTTGTTCTTAATGATGATTTGGCTACCACAAAATAACAAATGCCCTTTGGGATTTTAGGCAGAGATATTCTCCCAAAAATCAAGTTTGAAAGTATGTCCTTATAAATGCAATGGACCTGTTTGACCACAACAAGTTGGAAAAATTGCACTTTATTTTTTTTTCTTAGCATGGAGCATGGATGGGCTTATGAGAAATGCAGCTGGGCCAGGTGGAGTTAACAGTACTGTAATTGTTTACATTCTCTAAATTAGCATCAGCCAAGGTTCTATAAAGGATTTGATGATGTAACGTAAATGAAATGTTGGTTGCTTGGATAAATTCAGTGCCAGGCTGAACATTATGATCTGATGCTCAGCCAAGCACGTGTACTCTCCCACTCCTCTTTGGTGGAAGGTAGGTCATTGGAATTGTGGAAGTTACAACCATGATGTCAAAACAAGTATTTTTGTTAGAGATGATATCCTTTTTGAAGGATGTATATAAGCTGGATTAAAACAATCGCATAAGAACTCTGTTGAGCAACTTGTTTTACTTGTTTGGGTCGAAAGAAAGCTCATCGTTTTTTAAAACAAAAATTTTGTTTTCACTCCAGTAAAACGATAGACAGTGATGGTCAGCTGTCACGTTCAACAGTTCTCATAAAACTGTAAGTGTTGGACCCTTTCAAGGACTGCAGGAGCATGTCTGCATCACAATATTAGGATCAGTTTTCTTGTTCAGTTTATTCCAATATGCTGTGAACAAACAAATGTTCTGTGGTTCTCTCTATTTCTATAATTTGCTCTCTATTTTCATTAATGCAAGAAATGAGTCTGCAGATTTTATATGAAAAAAACGTTCAATTCTGTAAAGCAACAACTGTATATACATATATTTATTTGAAAGAATGACTTATTTTGAATGGTATTTTGTAGGTCTAATTTTTTTGAAGGGTAGGGATGGGTTATATTGTAGCGTACATTGGTCAATTAATAGGGGCTACTGACTCTTAAGGCGTATGCCAGAGTTGAAATACCTCAACAAAAATACAGTGTAGTCTGCTTATTATCAGGCTACTCCTGCAGTCGTATGTTAGAATTTGAAAGATCAACCAATCCCATGTTAATTTGTGTAAATTATAGCATGCTTTTTAATTGCTGGATAGGCTCCTTTCCCAGTGCCTTTAGAAATTATGGATTTTGATTCTTGTATGTCCTTCTACCTGCCTGTCCATCTCTGTGGACACACTCTTGTCACCTTATTAACTTAAAAGCACTTCACCTGTAGATAAACACTCCTGACATAGTACCATGCCATATAGACCAGGAATTTTCAAGATATGATCCATGATCTGTTTTGAGCTTGCTGACCTCAGTCAGGGTCGCATTGGGGATGCTATAATTGGTCTCCTCGACCTTGAGCAAGGGAAAGGAATCTCCTGGTGAATTTGCAGGAAAGTCATTGTGTCCAGACATCGGGTGAGAATATGATTCAACTCAGCTGATATCCTCCCCACGTTTGAATTGCCTGCTAATACTCATAGCCTAAGCTCCAGCATGAAGAATGGCAATGTGCTAGTTACAAGAGAATTGCCGGCAGCTGACCAAATGTGTACCAGCATGAATTAGTGCTGTCAGAAAAGTTAAAAATAAGATTGGTACAGGGGAAGGGATGGGAGAGGTACTTCATCAGAAAACAGCATTGTTTGAAAAATGGATTGTGTATGTACTTGGTTATGAGGTCTGTGTTTTTGAAATATGTTTGCTGTTACTAAAATTGAAAGGTGAATCATTGGAGGATTGCAATAGTATTTACAAAGAATAATAAAGTTTAGAAGTTTTTCACTTACACAATTAAATATTGTAAGTTAAGAAATGTGCTGGTGTGCCTTAGATTTAATTAAGGGTGAACTGTTTTTACAGCTAAGCTCCAATTACAGCTTCAAATATGGGGCTGCAACTTCTAAGAAGGGTCCAGTAAGTACTTCAAATTTTTGTTTCACTTCTAAGCTCTGGAAAAATTCAAGATCTTTGTTAAATAATTTAAGTAAACAAATGTTTGTCAGCAAATTTAAAAGAAGAGAATATGAATTATGTCCAATATTTTACTTGTCTCAGTTACAATGACCCTGCATTGTGCAAAAGTTTGAAGTCTTGCATATCAGATTAATAAAGGCCCTCGTTTTAAAAAAAAATCTCCAATTATAAAATAAGTCTCCCATATTTGCTTGAATAGGCTTGCAGGAATCAAATATAAGTGAGTATCATGCTGTGCTTTGCACATGGATGGAAAGTTACACACATTTCCAAGTTACATAGCTCAATTCTGTACTCAGATTGTGGAGACACTTTAAGATTTTCAACCGTAGATATATTTGTTGCAGTGCTACTTACATACCGGTTTTTCTAATATTTTAAATTATTTTCAAACAACTTTTAGTACACTTCTCATAGGAGAAAAAGATGGCAATTTGCTGGCATTGCTGACATTCCTAGATGTTAAAATTCTACATAATTAAAGATTCAAGGATGGAATCCATAGGAACACAAGTAGATCATTTAGCTCCTGGAGCCTATACCGGCAATTATTGAGATTGTGGCTAATCTGCAGTCAAACTCCATATCCCTTATTACCTATTGGTTAACAAAAAAAAAATCTATCAATCTCGGAACTAAAATTAACAGCTGTAGAAGAATTCAAAGTTTCTAACATGGATAAATACTTCCTAATTTCAGTCCTGAATGATCTGTCTTTAATTTTTAGATTATGTCCCCGAGTCTTATCACCTGTTCCCCTTAATATATTGAAATCTTCAATCACTTCACCCCAGAATCATCTTTATTCCAGGAAATGCAAGCTTAATTTGTAGTCTCTGCTCCTACCTTAACTCCAAGGATTAAATTATCATTTTAGTCAGTCTCAATTGCACTACCTCCAAGGCCAATATATCCTTTCTAAGGTGATGTGCCCAGAATTGCTCACAGTAATTCAACTTCTGTTCACCTTGATTGTACCTAGGTGCAACATGCACACACAAACATTAATGCTTTCATAGCAAACCTACGAAACTCAATTTAAATCGGATTCCTAGCCTTCACTTTGCTACTTAATAGAACCATAGAAAAGTTATGGTGCAGAAAGAGGCCATTCAGCTTATTGTGTCTGCGCTGAGCAAAAAGACAAAAAAGGATTTAACCATTCACTTTAATCCCACTTTCCAGCACCTGGTCTGTAGCCTTGCAGGTTACAGCACTTCAGATGCAGATCCAGGTACCTTTTTAAATGAGTTGAGCATTTCAGCCTCAACCACCAACTTAGGCATTGAATTCCAGACGCCTACCACCCTCTAATCCTACCAGTCACATTAAATCTATGCCCCTGGTAATTGACCCCTCAGCTAGGGGAAGCAAGTCTTTCCTGTCCACCCTATCCAGGCCCCTCATAATTTTGTACACCTCAATCCCTTAGCCTCCTCTGTTCTAAAGAAAACAACCCCAGCCTATCCAATCTCTCCTCATAACTGCAATTTTCAAGCCCTGGCAACATTCTTGTAAATCTCCTCCGCACCCTCTCCAGAGCAATTATGCCTTCCTGTAATGTGGTGACCAGAACTGTACACAAAATTCTAGCTGTGACCTAATCAGCATTTTATACAGTTCCATCATTACATCCCTGCTTTTGTATTCAGTGCCTCGCCCAATAAAGCAAATCATTTCATATGCTTTTTTGACCACCTTGTCCACCTGTTCTGCCACCTTCAAGGACCTCTGGACATGCACTCCAAGGTCTTTCACTTCCTCAATCCCTCTCAATAACTTCCCATACATTGAGTGTTCCCTTGCTTTGTTTGCCCTCCCCAAATGCATTACTTTATACTTTTCTGGATTGAATTCCATTTGCCACTTTTCCACCCACTGATATCATTCTGGAGTCAACAGCGATCCTCTTCACTCAATTTTTGTGCCATCTGCAAATTTCTCAATCATGCCTCCCACATTTAAGTCTAAATCATTTAATATACACAACAAACAGCAAGGGCCCCAACACTGAGCCCTGTGGAACACTGCTGAAAACCATTTTCCATTTGCAAAAATACCCACCGACCATTACCCTTTGTTTCCTGTCCCTGAGCCAATTTTGTACCCATTCTTCACCTTCCTCTGAATCCCATGAGATGTCACTTTCCTGACCAGTCTGCCATATGAGACCTTGTCAAATGTCTTACTGAAATCCATGTAGACTATGCACTGCACTACCTTCTTCAATCCTCCTTGTTACTTCCTCAAAAAATTCTATTAAGTTAGTAAATCACAATCTTCCTCAAACAAAACCATGCTGACTATCCCTGATCAGCCCGTGCCTTTCTAAGTGGCAGTTTTTCCTGTCTCTCAGAATCATTTCCAATAATTTGCCCACCACCTAAGTCAGACTGACCGGCCTATAATTTTCTGGCCTATCCCTCGCACCCTTTTTAAATAATGGTACAACGTTCGCAGACCTCCAATCCTCTGGGAACTCGCCTGTATCTAGTGAGGACTGGAAAATAATCCCCCAAGCATCTGCTAATTTCCTCCTTAGCTTCCTTCAATAGCCTGGGATACAATCCATCCGGCCCTGGTGATTTATCCACCTTCAAGGATGCCAGTCCCTCCAGTACTTCCACTCTCACTGTTCTTATTGTATCTAATATTTCACACTCCTCTTTAACTAGAATGTCTAGATCATCCCTCTCCTTAGTGAAGACAGAGACAAAGTACTTACTGAGAACCCTGCCCACATCTTCTGCATCAACCCACAGGTTATCATGTACCTCTCTGATAGGCCCTACCTTTTCCTTCGTTATTCTGTTGCTCTTAATGTACTGTTAAAACATCTTAAGATGTTCTTTGATTTTACCTGCGGATATTTTTTCATATCCTCTTGTTGCATTTCTAATTTCCATTTTTACTTCACCTCTGTACTTTCTATACTCCTAGGCTTTCTACGGCATTAAGTCTTTTGTGACTGTCATAGGCTTTCTTTTTCTGCTTTATCTTGGCCTGTATGCTTGTGTATAACCAGGGGGCTCTAGATTTGGCAGTACCATCCTTTTTCTTTGTGGGGACATGTCTACACTCAAAGTCATAGAGGTCTACAGCACAGAAAAAGGCCCTTGGGCCCATCGAGTCTGTGCCAGCCAAACACCTAACTATTCTAATCCCTTTTTCTAGCACTAGGCCCATAGCCTTGTATGCCATGATCTAGGCTAGATCTAGCCTAGATATCCCCCTTACACCCCTCCGCCTGACCAAAGATCATGTTCCCTTCAGCTATAATCATCACTTCCCCCATCTGCCTCTACTTAACAGTAAGTGCAGCATAAAGGCAGGAGCAATGATTGGAACTGTGCCCGTAGAATCTCACCTTTGAATGCCTCCCACTGATTTGACAGTTTTTCCTTCTAATAGGTGAATCCGGTCCACTTTCACCAGCTCATCTCTCAGCTTTGTAAAATTTGTCTTCCTCCAATTTAGAACTTTTACTCCTGTTCTCTCTTTTTTTTTCATAATGATGCTAAATCTAGCTCTATTATCATCACTATCTCCAAAATGGTCCCTCACTGCTACTTCATGCACTTGCCCAGCTTCATTTTGTAAGAATAAATCTAGAATTGCGACCCCTCTTATTGGGCTTGTTACGTGCTGACTAAAAAAGTTCTCTTGAATGCAGTTCAAGAATTTTGCGCCCTCTGCCCTTCACACTGTTTGTATCTCAATTGATATTAGGGTAGCTGAAGTCCCCAGTGATTGCTAACCTATTGTTTTTGCACCCAGAAACCTGTTTAAGTATTTGCTCTTCTAACTCCCTTCCACTATTTGGTGGTCTATAGTGCACCTCTAGCAGTATGGCTGTCTCTTTATTTCTGAGCTCAACCCATATGGCCTCATTGGATGCTTCATTTAGTACATTACCCTCCACCCAGCTGTAATTGATTATTTTACCAATAATGCTACACCCCCACCTTTTCTATCTCCCTCCCTATCCTGTCTGAAAATACTATATCCAGGGATGTTCAGCTACCATTTTTGCCCCTCTTTAAGCCAAGTTTCCGTTATAGCAATGATATCATGCTGCCTTCAGTCTATCTGTACATTATTAAACTTTGGCCCAAAAATTTGGGCATTCCCACATTTGGGCGCACTTGGTCGCAGTTCCATAGAGCTGCAGAGAGCAATATACAGCTTGCTGGTGAAGTGCAATAAAAATTCAGGCTGCAGCTGGTGGTGCAACTGCCAACCAGTAAGTGAGGAAGCAGGTATTTATTGGAAGAGGGGAGCCTTTGGCCATCAGAAAAGGTAGTAGCAGCAATTGGCTAAGGTGTGTGGGGAGGGAAATGATCAATGGATGGCAGTGACCACTGTTCTTTGAAAGTGGAGCTTAGAAGAGCGCTCCTGCATCAGATAATATATTTTTAAAACTTAAATTTTGGCTGGCAACTTGCAGCAGTTCCTTTTAAGGACTGCTTGAAGTCCTAGGTTTCCTGAGCGCATGCAGCTGCCTCGGCAAACCAGCCATGCAGTCAGGACCTCAAACAGTGGTTAGGCCCTTTACATATATAAAAAGGGAGCCTTATACTTGTTTCAGACATGGACACTGCACAATGAATTTTTGGCCTCAACCAATATAATAAATAATGAGTTTTAGCTTCCTACTGCCATATTGTAGGTTTGAGGCCACTCAGCATCCACAAAACAATGCGGCCAAATTTCTAGGCTTTTGGTTCCCATAATGGAATAAACACTCATGAGTGGGTGTATTCAAATTAATTTAATTAAACCCACGATTTGTAAAATTCAAGGTGAGTTGTGTAACTTGCTTTATTTTATATAGAGCTTGCATGAGTTAACCACATTTTCAAAAGAACCATTAATTACTGCATAATTTGATTGCTCCAATTGACACGTGGAGCTTGGCATGTAACCATTTTGCATTTTAGTTCTAATAGCTCCTGACCTGGCCAACTTCCGAACTAGCAACTAATACAACTATTGATGCTTAATACTTAGTTACTTTCATTGCAATTACAAATTTGCTTAATTATTGTCCATGAAATACTTTGTCCTCATTGAGCCTGTGATTTGTTTTTCATCTTCAGTGAAATTGAAGCCACAATAACCTGATGACTTCACTGTACAAAAGTAACGGGTCAGAAATATTAAATTACCTGTGTAAGTCTTTGTTTCAAACTCAGCTGAACACAGTAAACACAAAAATATATTGAATCTAAACTGGGATGATAATTCCAAGAAATGATAAACCAAAAGTGATCTCAAATTCAGATTCCAGCCTGAATCATCCATATTTACTGAGCATTGCTCTGAAGTGATTATAAAACAGTTTTTAAGCCTGCCAGAAGTAGCTTCCTCATATTTCAGCTGAAAGTGATTTAGTTAAAAAATTCACCATGAGCCAAAAGGTATCATGTGTGAAATCAAGAGCTTTAATTACAATGCTAAGAAAACTTTTGAGCCCGATGGAGTATTATGCCTTATTTTCAGTAAATTCTCTGGAGAAAGATATCCTGATGAATGAACAGTTAAACATATCTCAGTGTCCGCTGCAAGAGGCAGAACTGGCTAAAGGATTGGAAGCACGTGAGGGTTTTTTTTGTTTTTGAAAGCTACTATGATTTCCATGATTTACAATTCTGTAGATTGTAAGGTAATGAGGAAATGAATTGCCATACATCTGAAGACAAAGGCTATCCTAAGAGGATTTCATCATAGCACAGATTGGCATCTTTTACCTTTCAGACTGCAGCTTACAACAATTTTAGAATGATGCATTTCTGGAAACCTGATTTTGCAATCAAATATGCAATATGCCAGCTACAATGAATTGAAGCTCTGCTTTAAACCAGCACTCTGTGTTTTTCTTCAGTATTGTGCAATATGATGACCATTTCCAATAAAGTACAAACTTCATTTGAAGTTTATTGCTGTTTGCATAAGTTACTGACCATTTTCAATAGAAGTGCTTATGATCCAATTGTAAAGTAATCATAATCATACCACATTTGCCAGTGTATCTGTCTGTCTGTATGTCTTTCTTCTCCCTGTGACCCATTCCCACCCAAAGAAAAAACAGCCATGTTCACGATATCTTTCTCCAATCCAAGCCAGGTAGTATATCCCTTTCATCCCTGTTTTGTTGTTTGTGTGTGTAATGTCACTTGTGGTCCTATTGGGTCAGAGGATCTCAACATTCTAAGGCTATTGCACATTGCTGCTGGCTTTGTGTCTCTTGTTTTAGATCATGGCAGACTTTCAGTTTGTTCATGGGTAAAAAAATTCTGACCTTAAGAGTTTTCATGGAGAAAATACTTCAATCAATTATGTGTAGCTTGTAAAAAGGAATGGTGAATCCAGTAATTCCAGCTCCTAATGTGGAATGTTTTCGAACTATTTCAAATCTAAAAAAACATGATGCTAATTTCTAAAATAAACCATTTTATTTGTTCGTACCAATATTTCACATTTGAACTAGTGGAACGGGCGACAATGAAATGAAAGTGAAGTTTTGTAAGTTGCCTGAAAAGTTCAAACTGTCTAAGATATTGCATTAAATGTTTTTTGACAACTTTTAAATTCGTTTATGGAATGTGAGCATCGCTGGCTAGGCCAGCATTTTATTGCCCATCCCTAATTACCCTTGAGAAGGTGGTGGTGAGCTGCCTTATTGAATTGCTGCAGTCCATGTGGTGTAGGTAGACACACAGTGCTGTTGGGGAGGGATTTCCAGGATTTTGACCCAGCAACAGTGAAGGAACAGCGATATATTTCCAACTCAGGATGGTGAGTGGCTTGGAGGGGAACTTCCAGGTGGTGCCCTTATCCTTCTAGATGGTAGTGGTCATAGGTTGGCAGGTGCTCCTTAAGGAGCCTTGGTGAGTTTCTGCAGTGCATCTTGTAGATGGTACACACTGCTTTCACTGTTCGTCAGTCGTGGAGGGAATGAATGTTTGCGGTAGCCAATCAAGCAGGCTGCCTTGTCCTGGATGGTGCCAAGCTTCTTGAATGTTTTGGAGCTGCGCTCTTCCAGGCAAGTGGAGAGTATTCCATCACCCTCCCGACTTGTGCCTTGTAGATGGTGGCTTTGGGGAGTCAGGTTAATTACCCACCGCAGGATTCCTAGCCTCTGACCTGCTCTTGTAGCCACAGTATTTACATGGCTAATCCAGTTCCGTTTCTGGTCAATGGTAAACCCACAACCGCCCCCCACCCTCCAGGATATTGATAGCGGAGGATTCAGCTTTGGTAATGCCATTGAATTTCAATGGTTGATTATTCAATTTTCTCTTTTTGGAGATGGTCATTGCATGGCAGTTGTGTGGCGTGAATGTTACTTGCCTCTTGTTAGCCCAAACCTGGATATTGTCCTGGTCTTGTTGCATTTGGTTATGGACTGCTTCACTATCTGAGGAGTCACAAATGGTGCTCAATGCTGTGCAATCATCAGCAATTAACCCCACTTCTGACCTTATGCTGGAAGGAAGGTCATTGATGAAGCAGCTGAAGATGGTTGGGCCTCGGGCACTACCCTGAGGGACTCCTGAAGTAATGTGCTGGAACTGAGATGATTGACTTCCAAGAGCCACAACCATCTTCCTTTGTGCCAAGTATAACTCTATCCAGTGAGAATTTTCCCCCAATTCTCACTGACTCCAGTTTTGCTGGGGCTCCTTGATGCCACACTTGGTCAAATGCTGCCTTGATCTCAAGGGCACTCACTCTCACGTCACTCCTGCAGTTCAACACTTTTGTGCATGTTTGAACAAAGGCTGTAATGAAGCCAGAAGCTGAGTGACCCTGGCAGAACCCAAACTGAGCGTCAATGAGCAGGTTATTGCTAAGCAAGTGCCGCTTGATAGCACTGTTGATGACCCCTTCCATCACTTTACTGATGATTGAGTATAGACTGATTAGGCAGTAATTGGCAGGTTTGAATTTTCCTGTTTTTTATGTGCAGGACATACTTCGGCAAGTTTCCACATTGCTGGGTAGATGCCAGCATTGTAGCTGTCCTAGAGCAGCTTGGCTAGGGGCGCGGCAAGTTCTGGAGTGCAAGTCTTCAGTACTATTGCGGAATATTGTCAGTGCCCTTAGCTTTTGCACTAACCAATACCTTCAGCCGTTTCTCGACATCACGTGGAGTGAATCGAATTGGCTGAAGACTGGCAACTATGATGCAGGGGACCTTTGGAAGAGATGAGATGTATCATCCACTCGATACTTCTGGCTGAAGGTTGTTGCGACTGCTTCAGCCTTATCTTTTGCACTGACTGCTTCAGATTGCTTTGACTGCTAAAGTTGTAACATCAGGCTAAAAAGCATATTAAACACAACATTTAGGCCCATTTCGAGGCCTTTGCAAAGTAATGGCTTGTAAGTGCTTGTACACAAACAGACAGAAAATGCAAGCATTTTGCTATTTTTTAATTGCTGAAAGGAGTTCTGTAATTACCATTATAACATTAAAGTGACAGTTTTATTAAGAAACCAAGGAGATCAAGCTCCATACTGCAGGACGTCACAAGGCAAAAGAATAACAGTGATGAGATAAGACAAAGTGATTGACAATTGCCAAGTTTGGATGTTAAAAGTTTGAAAGGACCTGAAAGAAGGGAAGTCTGAGGGAGGTAAAATGTACTGGAGTATTGAAGTACTGGGAAAGAATTAGAGTGTGTTGTGAATTTGAATTTCAACACAGCATGGATGAAAGACAGTGACAAAAAATGTTGCACCTGAAGTTGGAGGCAGGATGTAGAAGTGATTCGCTATCGTAGTTTTTACTCATTTTATCCAAGAATGTGATTGAGATGTTGGAAGAGGCTCTCCGGTTATGAGAGCAATTTGCACTTTGGACTGACTTGGGGAAGAGACTTGATGATTGAGGAAAATGAGTGAATGTTGTGACGTAAAAGAGGAGACCCAGCTTCATGAAGGTGACGTGAAGGCTTCATTTGAGATCATAGGAAATATTGAGATCAGGAATGTTAATCAAGTTCAAGGAGTAAAGTTGAAGCCATCACGGGTGCAAGGAGGTAATGATTATTAGAATTAGTCACAAAGAAACTCTCAAAAATAGGGCCAAAAGATTTTCATTAACTTTATTAAAGGCCATTGAGTTAGTATAAAGATTCAACATCAGTCATCAACTGCAGATCAGATGGAGTGATTTGAGAAGAAACTAAATAGCTGCAGACCATTTCGTAGTTACTTACTTGGAAATACATAGCCTGTAGATGACAAATAATTAATCCAAATAATTGTGTTAAAACACTCAATGGAGCACTGCCAAATCTAGATGCTCAGTTCTACTTTCAGGAATTCCTGAGCATAGTCCTAACCTCCAAAGAACAAATCATTGTGCCGACCCAATATTTTGTTCAATTTGTGCTCTGCTATCAGATTATCTGTCAGATTCACTAACTGTATTGAACTATTTTTGGAGATGAGTGTTGTTGCCTTGTTTTGATGTCTCACTGCACAGACATCACCTGTTAAGCAGTAATTCTTCATTTCACTGCAGGCATCAAGATGTTTCCACATTCACTCCTATCCTGAAACGGCCTCTTCTATGCAAATTAATATTCAGTGGTCCTGCAAGTACCAGGTAGCAATGTAACTCCTGGAGAGCGCAACATGAATATTTGTCTCTCATTTTACAACTTAGAAGGTAATATTTTGAGTACAAGGAAAATGATTCAGGAAAAATGTACTCCTCAAGACACACAATAATGCCTCCTGTTTGCACTAAATATGAGGCTGTTGGAGTTTGTCAAGATATCAACAGGCTGAGCCAGTCCAGCCTTCCAATAGAAAAGGAGTGAATTCAGGAGAGAATAAAATAAACTCCAGTAGGAAGCATATGTAGGTTAGGCAATAAAAACCTGGGCCTAATTAATTTCTGCTATCTTCCTATTATTTAATGCATTTTTCTGTATTTTAAATCTCGGGTATTCAAATACCATTTTACTAATATTTTTGTGAAGGAAAGTAAGCTTTCAATTAAGAGAAAATTAAATACTACAGTCTACATTAAACTGCAGCAGTGTTTTAACCTTGGTCCAGTATTGTTCATTTAGTGATTTTTGCTGACTCATTCTACTATACACTACTATACATTTGGGTCAAATAAATCTTAAGGAAATGTAGTTGAGGTTTGCTGTTATGTCATGGTGGTGTCTCTTACAAATCACTCTTAAGTTCTATCAACCATTTGGTGATGGAAGACCCGATTTTAAAAACAATGGAATAATTTTTAACATTAATCTGTATTTACAACCCAGTAACAACCTCAAAATGGGGTTGAATGACTTATTGCTGCATTACTACTAATGCTTTGTCTGCTTATGGTCCTACCATGTGCTTTGAACTTCAATTAGCATTTTAGGGTAGAGCACCATGAATTCTCCAACCAGTTTCACTGTGATAAGCTCTGAAAAAGAGTCAAAAGGGCTTGAAACGTTAACTCTGTTTCTCTCTTCACGGATGGTGCCAGACCCGCTAAGTTTTTACAGCATTTTCTGTTTCTATTTCACTGTTATGCAGTTGAAGAGGCTCTGTATAGTTACTAGTAATCATTCTTTTGGGGCCAGGAAATCAGAAGTTTTCCTCTGAACCCCACAAAAATAACCTGGTCCACTGCCAGCCCAAGCTACATCCATCCGTGACCTTAATGCCTACCCTGGGCTCACCTTGCTACCGATCTGGAGGCCTAATTCAGGGCAGCTCATTAGCACTCTCATTTGAGGCAGGAAACTCAAGATGGTTCTAGTCTCTTCACTGAAGTAACAGGTGAGCTGGTGGATGCACTCTGCCAGTCAGATGCACAAAAGATAAAATCCAACCCAAGGCAAGATTTTTTTCAGCAATGAGACTGTTAATCTTCCTACCAACTGTTGAGACCTCTGTAGCACTGCTCACCACTGCTGAGTGTTGCATAGGCCATCTTTGGCTGTGCAATGTTAGCCCAATTTATGCATTAATAGTTGGGACATAGGTTGAGAAAATGAAGCTGAGGTGGATGATCAGCCATGACCTTAGTGAATGGTGAAACAGGCTTGAGGGACTGTATTGCCTATGTATGCTCACATTGTGTTCAAATAAAATTGATGAAGGCATCAAACGTAATTTCCCAGATGACCTAAAACACAAACAGTGGATAATGTCCTTACAGTGGAGACCAGACTTAGTGTTGACAGGTGTGCAGGTTGCTGAGGACAAGGTCAAGTAAAACGCATTTACATGTCAGTTTTCTCACCATTTAACCAATCCAATCTGGCAGCTGTGTCTTTCAGGACTCAACTTGGTCATTGGTGGCACTAGCAAGCCACAGGATGCTGAAGTGCTCCATTCAGAGCATATTTGCTTTGTTGATTACTGGCATGTGGTGATGAGCAGGTGGTTTATTTTTCCTGAAAGC
This sequence comes from Carcharodon carcharias, assembly GCF_017639515.1. Classification (NCBI taxonomy): domain Eukaryota; kingdom Metazoa; phylum Chordata; class Chondrichthyes; order Lamniformes; family Lamnidae; genus Carcharodon; species Carcharodon carcharias. The sequence continues at coordinate 142,028,556 of NC_054471.1, read as the reverse complement.
ATGAATTTTGGTGCCTCTGTATCTCCCCTCTGGTGGAACATGCTGAGGGATAATGATGGGGGGAGCCTGGGATGTACAGTGACAAGATATCATTGAGTACAACTATGCCAGGCTGTTACTTGATTAGTTTTGAACAGCTCTTTGAACTTGGACATACATCATCCTCATATGTTGGTGAGGATTTTGCAGGATCAAGTGGACCAAGTTGTTTTTGCCTTATCTTAATAGCATTGCCTGATCATTGCTGATATGTCTGACCATTTTTTAATTAAACATTGAACTTTATAGTAATTGTTTACAATTGGGTTCCTTGCCAGGTCACTTTAGAAGGCATTGAAAGTCAACCACTTAGTGCAGGACTGGGGTCACATGTAGACCAGATTGGTCAGGGATGGTGGTTTCCTTTGCCTGTTGGATTTTCATGAACCAGTTGGATTTTACGACAAAACTAAATTTTTCTTCTTATTTTTTTCTTGTGCTAGATCACAAATGACCAGATTTAGTGAATCCAGTTTCACAATTCACACTAATAGGATTTGAATTCATAACCTCTGGTTGCTAATTGACCAGGCTATTGTATCATATGTTGTAATATAACTATGCTGTGTGGTTAATTGTGGCAGCACTGCATGCTATTAAGAGTTACTCTGTGGTTTGTTAATGGGAAGTTCTAGATTTTAATGAAAGTAATGCTGTATCAGTGACTATACTGAAAGTAACTGCATTATAATAACCAAGGAATAGCCCTTTAAGTAGCTCCTATTGACACCATAATCCCTGAACAATAAAAGCAAATGTTAAATATTTTGATAAAAGGCCACCATATTGATTGATCGTAATAAAGAAAAAGCCACATGATACTAATCTTGCAGTTTCGTTTTTATAATAGTACTCCAAATATGCGAACATAATGTCTGTTTCTATAAGATGAATAGACTTCCGTTCAAAAGGAAAAACTCTGTAAAGTTGATCATTTAACTGCCTGAGTCATAATGAAAACCAAAACCTGATTTGTCAACTCCGGAATTAGCTGTGGGTGGAGTGCACGCAGTACCAGTGGCTAAAGCTCAATCTCATTTAATAATGTTCCATTTTTTGGCGCTGTTTATGTACATAGAATATAGAATATCTAGCACAGAAGCGGACTATTTGGCCCAGCCAGTCCATGTCAGCATTTATGTTCCATTGCAAAAAAGAAATGGAAGGACTCTGAGCAATAACTATTTGGAAAGGATTTTCTGTGTAATTATTATTTTTAATAGGCTGTTAATTGTAATGTGAGCATGTTCAGGGGAAATGGTTGTTTGGGTTTCCTAATCCTCTCCTCTGCCCCACCAAACTAAAAAGTCTTAAGGTTGAATGCTGGACTGAGAATTATTTTTCTGCTAAATATCAACTGTCCCCATAGGGAAAGAGAAATAACAAAAACCGGAGAAGAAATGGCTAGCAGCTCTTGGTGAAAAGTGAAGGAAACTCTGAGGATTTTCAGGGTGTTGGACTGCTTGTTCCTCACTACTGAGGATACCTGGGATAGGAACTGGAAAAGTAAACTAAGAGTTAAACGAATGACTGAGCAAATCCATCCAGTTATTCAATTTGTGAAACAAATTAGTTACACAATTAAGGTCCTATGGCCTTGGCACAGTTGTGGTTATTTTCAACTTCACCACATGGGCGTAGAGGTTGAAAATTATCATCCATATATATATAATAATACATAGGGCAAATATATGTATCCAAACTTAACGTCTTCTTGTCCAAGAAATGTAACTCTCTAAGCTTCTTGTAAAAATACTTGCTAATGTATAGGTGGATTTAAACATGAATTTGTAGATTATATTCACTAATAATGAAACGCTTACATAGAAAATAGGAGCTGGAGTAGGCCATTCTGCCCTTCGAGCCTGCTCCGCCATTCAGTATGATCATGGCTGCTCATCCAACTCAATAGCCTGCTCCTGCTTTCTCCCCATATCCTTTGATCCCTTTCGCCCCAAGAGCTATATCTAACTCCTTCTTGAAAACATACAATGCTTTGGCCTCAACTACTTTCTGTGGTAGCGAATTCCACAGGCTCACCACTCTCTGGGTGAAGAAATTTCTCCTCATCTCAGTCCTAAATGGTTTACCCCTTATCCTCAGACTGACCCCTGGTTCTGGACTCCCCCACCATTGGGAACATCCTTCCTGCATCTACCCTGTCTAGTCCTTTTAGAATTTTATAGGTTTCTATAAATAACAAATATCCCCCTCATTCTTCTGAGCTCCAGCGAATATAATCCGAACCGACTCAATCTCTCCTCATATGTCAGTTCCGCTATCCCAGGAATCAGTCTGGTAAACCTTTGCTGCATTCCCTCTTTATCAAGAACATCCTTCCTCAGATAAGGAGACCAAAACTGCACACAATATTCCAAGTGTGGTCTCACCAAGGCCCTGTATAATTGCAGCGAGACATCCCTACACCTGTACTTGAATCCTCTCGCTATGAAGGCCAACATACCATTTGCCGCCTTTACCGCCTGCTGCACCTGCGTGCTTATCTTCAACGACTGGGTGTACAAGGACACCCAGGTCTCGTTGCACATTCCCCTCTCTCAATTTATAGCCATTCCGATAATAATCTGCTTTCCTGTTTTTGCTACCAAAGTGGATAACCTCACATTTATCCACATTATACTGCATCTGCCATGCATTTATCCACTCACTGAGCTTGTCCAAATCACCCTGAAACATCTCTGCATCCTCCTCACAGCTCACCCTCCCACCCAGCTTAGTGTCATCTGCAAATTTTGAGATATTACATTTAGCCCCCTCATCTAAATAATTAATATATATTGAGAATAGCCGGGGCCCCAGCACCGATCCCTGCGGTACCCCACGAGTCACTGCCTACCATTTGGAAAAAGACCCGTTCATTCCTACTCTTTATTTCCTGCCTGCCAACCAGTTTTCTATCCATCTCAATACACTACCCCGAACCCCATGTGCTTTAATTTTACACACTATTCTCTTATGTGGGACTTTGTCAAAAGCCTTCTGAAAGTCCAAATAAACCACATCCACTGGCTCCCCCTCATCAATTCTACTAGTTACATTCTCAAAAATTCTAGTAGATTAGTCATGATTTTCCTTTCGTAAATCCATGCTGACTGTCTGATTGTCACTGTTTTCCAAGTGCTCAGCTATTAAATCTTTTATAAGATTTAGAATTTTCCCCACTACTGACGTCAGGCTGACTGGTCTATAATTCATATGTTATTTCAGTTAGAATAGCTTCATTACTAGTTTAATTTTATGCTGAAGTTGAAAAGTGTGAAAGAATGTCAGCACCTCTCCCTCGCAAATGTAAGGGTTAAAATGCATGTGGAACAGAGAAAGGTTAACATTGCTGAAGAATTAAGTCTGAACAATTTTTATATCACAAGCATTTATTTACTTTTGGCATTCTGCTACTTTACTAGTGTCAATGAGTGGCCAATCTAATCCACGAATTCCTCCAACTAGGCTAATGGTAAATATGCTATTCATGCAATCATGTAAAAGCAGATTACCAAACAAGCATGGTAACTTGATCATAAGGGACAAGGTCTGCTTGAAGAAAATACCTTGAAACTGAGAAAGAAGTCTGACAATGTAATGATGAATACTGCTTTTAAAACTTTCTTATTATCAATTCAGGGTTTGAAATCATCTCTTGTTTCAGAATCCAAAATTTTTGTTTAGATCTCTCAAATTGGCTTAATGAGAACATGGGGTAGCATTTAATGCGAGCTGCTGGAGCAGAAACCATGGTGTGGGGAAGGGGACGGGGGCGTGTGCACTATGGAATCGCATGGGAGGCCACATGTTGGAGGCCCGACATAGAGAAACTCGGCTGAGGCGCACTGATGGTAGGGAGTTAGTGAGGTGGCTGTGCTGTATTCAAGCAGCGGGAAGGTAATTGAACTCATTAAAGACATTATTAACTTGAATTGACATACCCGTGGATGGAATTAAATGCTACTCTCTGAACAGGGATCACAGCCGTCAGACATCCAACAATTTCAAGGTGGCAGTTTCGAGACAAGGTTGAGACTCTAAGAGGAAGGTCAACCTTTCACAGGAGTGCAAACTTTTGTCGAAGAAGAGAGGAGACCAATGAACATCTAAAGCAGAGGGACAGCTTTGAGAGGCTGAGACAACTTTTGAAGGGGAGGGGCAGCTTTGAGAGGCTGAGAGAGTTGTCAAAGACAGTGGCAGCAATGAGAAGCTGAGGGGGCAACAGCTGGACGCATCCAGCAGCCAGTGAAGGGGGTGTCATTCAAAGATGGAACTTATCCACTAATCTTCCTGGACCCATGCGCAGTGGAGGAGAGGCACAGAGGAAGAGTGCACAAGGCCTCAGAGCCCCTAATGCCAGAGCAACGAGGTGCAGCCTGTGTCTGGGCAGGACGCTGGGAGGACGGCAGCAGGGGAGAGGCCGACTGCTTCCTCTCTGACTGCTTATGCCATGTACCAGAGTGTTCAGAAGCCACATGAATTGCCAGAAGTTGTCAGAGTGCTAGTATCAGAGAAGACAGCACCTTTCAAGGGAGTCCATCACTGACCTCTGCATGATGCTGCAGGATGACCTGTGATCAATGGGATTGGATGGGCACTCTAAGCCAGTGGCACTGAATTTATATGCTGCCAGCTCTTTCCAAAGACCCACCGAGGACATGCATGGGATACCCCAGGCAGTTGCTTACTGCTGCATTGGAGAAGTGATCAACACACTGTTTTAAGAGAGCTGAAGAGTTTGTGCGATTCCATACTGACCTTATAGCCATACTGAGGGGTTGGTAGACTTTTGGAGCCATTACAGGCTTCCCATGTGTGCAGGATGTAATGGATTGCACACGTGGCCATCAAAGCTCCGTTGGATCAAAGCTTCCTGCAGCCTTCATCAACAGGAAGCATTTCCAGTCCACAAATACCCAGCTGGTATGCAACCACTGGAAGCGCATCTGCAGGTATGTGCCCGTTTGCTGGGGAGTAGTCACGATTCATATGTTCTCTGGCACTGCCAGCTGCAACAGTTGTTTGAGTCCTCATACTCCTCCATGGATGAATCCTCGGTAACAGGGGGTACTCTCTCAATATATGGCTGCCAATGCTGGTGAGGAACCTAAGCACTGTAGCCAAGGAGTGTTAGTGTCTGTCACGGATTGATTGGGTCATGGCGGAAAACAATAGGCCTACTCGAGATGAGATACCATTCCCTGGACCATCTGGAGGAGCTCTGTAATATGACCACCGAGGGTTTGCAGGATCATTGTTGCCTGCTGCTCTCTTCACAATCTAGCGCAGCAGAGGGGTCAAGTCTTACTTCTGGAGAACATCGAGGAGACCCTTTCCTCCTTTTATGAGGCAGCTGTGGAGGAAGAGAAGGCAGAACAGCCAACTGCACTGGAAGCCAAAGCCTTAGAGATATGTGCTTGGAAGACTTATGACAACTGGTTTCATAACATCATAGGATCATAAGAAATAGGAGCAGGAGTAGGCCATTTGGTCCATCTGATCCTGATCCTCCATTCAACAAGAAAATGGCTGATCTGATTGTTAACTCCACTTTCCTGCCTGACCCCCCACCACCCCACCCCCCCCCCCCCCCACAACCTTTAATTCCCTTGTTGATTAAAAATCTGTGTAACTCTGCCTTGAATGTATTCAATGCTCCCTTAGAAAGAGAATTTCACATACTAATGACCTTCTCAGAGAAGAAATTCCTCCCCTCTCCATCTTAAATGGGAAACCCCTTATTTTTAAACTGTGCCCCTAGTTCTAGATTTCCCCCACAAGTGAGAACATCCTCTCAGCATCTATCCTGTCAAGCCACCTCGGTATCTTATGTTTCACTAAGATCACCTCTCACTCTTAACTCCAATGAATATAAGCCCAACATGCTCAACCTTTCCTCATAAGACAAACCCTTCATCCCAGGAATCAGCATAGTGAGCTTTCTCTGAATTGCTCCCATTTGCAAGTATATCCCCCTTTTAGTAAGGAGTCCAAAACTCTGCACAGTATTCTGGGTGCAGTCTCACGAATGCTCTATACAGCTAAAGCAAGACTTTCCCTACTTGTATACTCCATTAACCTTGGTATAAATGCCAACATTCCATTTGCCTCCCTAATCATTTGCTACACCTGCAGCTAACTTTTTAGTGTGAAGTGGTGGCATACTGGTAATGTCACTGTACTAGCAATCCAGCGGCCCAGGGTAATGCTCTGGGGACACCAGTTCAATTCCCACCACGGCAGTGTAGGTGCACCAGAGGAGGTGGCAATGGTGGGACTTAAATTCAATTAAAAAATATGGAGTTAAAATCAATTCTAATGGTGACAATAAAACCATTGTCGATTGTCATAAAAACCCATCTGGTTCACTAATGTCCTTTAGTGAAATCTGCCATTGTTACCTGGTCTAGCCCATATGTGACTCCAGACCCACAGCAGTGTGGTTAACGCTTAACTGCCCTCTCAAATGGTCTAACAAGCCACTCAGTTGTATCAAACCGCTACCAAGTCTAAAAATAATGAAACTGGATGGACCACCGGGCATTGATGTAGGCATTAGAAACAACAACGGCACACATAGCCCTGTTGACCCTGCAAAGTCCTCCTTGCTAACATCTGGGGACTTGTGCCAAAATTGGGAGAGCTGTCCCACAGACTAGTCAAACAACGGCCTGACATAGTGAAACTCACGGAATCATACCTTACAGATAATGTCCCAGACATTTGGGTATGTTCTGTTCCATTGACTGCTTCCATTGCAAGCATATCCCCTCTTAAGGAGACCAAAGCTGTGCACAGTTCTCTGGGTGCGGTCTCACAAATGCTCAGTACAGCTGTAGCAAGAGATTCCCTTTATACTCCATTACCCTTGGAATAAAGGCCAACATTCCACTTGCTTCCCTGATTATTTGCTATACCTGCATGCTAACTTCTTAGAGCGAGATGATAGTGTACTGGTAATGTCACTGGACTCGCAATCCAGAGGCACAAGGTAATATCCTTTGCACATCTGTGCACCAGAGGGGGTGGTGCAGTAGCATACAGTTGGGAGGGATTTGTTTGAGGAGTCCTCAGCATCGACTCTGGACCCATGAAGTCTCATGGTGTCAGGTCAAACATGGGCATGGGCATACTGGTTACTGCCTACAGTCCTCCCTCAGATAAGAATGAGTACTCCTCCATGTTGAACACCATGTGGAAGAAGCACTGAGGACAGCAAGGGCATAGAAGGTACTCTGGGTGGAGGACTTCAATATCCATCACCAGAATTAGTTTGGTAGCACCACTACTGGCCGAGTCCTAAAGGACATAGCTGCTAAACCTGGTCTTCTGCAGGTGTTGAGGGAACCAACAAGAGGGAAAAGCCTAATTGACCTTGCCCTCACCAATCTACCTGCGCAGACAATTCCGTCCAAAACATCATCAGTAGCAGTGACGAGGTCACAGTCCTTGCGGAGACAAAGCCCTGTCTTCTAATTTAGGATATCCTTCATCGTATTGTGTGCACAACCACTATGGGATAGATTTTGAACAGATCTAGCAACTCAAAACTGGGCATCCATTAGGCACAGTGGGATATCAGTAACAGAATTGTAAACAACCACAATCTGTAACCTCATTGCCTGGTTTATCTCTCACTCTACCATTACCAGCAAGCTGGGGAGCAACCCTGGTTCGATGAAGAGTGCAGAAGTATATGCCAGGAGCAGCAACAGGCATACCTAAAAATGAGGTGTCAACATAGGACTACTTGCATGCCAAACAGCAAGTGATAGATAGCGCTAAGCGATTCCACAACCAACGGATCAGATCTAAGCTCTGTAGTCCTGCCACATCCAGTCATGAATGTTGGTGGACAATTAAACAACTCACTGGAGGAGGAGGCTCCACAAACATCCCCATCCTCAGTAATGGGGGAGCCCAGCACATTAGTGCAAAAGACGAGGCTGAACCATTTGCAGCTATCTTCAGCTAAAAGTGCCAAGTTGATGATCCATCTAAGCCTCCTCCTGAGGTCCTCAGCATCACAGATGCCAGTCCAGAACTAGCCGCTTCCCTAGCCAAGCTGTTCCAGTACAGCTACAATGCTGGCATTTACCTGGCAATGTGGAAGACATGCCCAGATATGTCCTGTCCACAGAAAGCAGGATAAATTTAATTTAACCAATTTACCTGCCCATCAGTCTACACTCAATCGTCAGCAAAGTGATGCAAGGGATCATCAACAGTGCTATCAAGTGACACTTGCTTAGCAGCAACCTGCTCACTGACACTCCATTTGGCTTCTGCCAGGGCCACTCAGCTCCTGACCTCATACAGCCCTGGTTCAAACATGGACAAAAGAGCTGAACTCCAGAAGTGAGGTGAGAATGACTGCCCTTGACACCAAGGCAGCTTTTGTCCAAGGGTGGCATCAAGGAGCCCTAGCAAAACCAAAGTCAGTGGGAATTGGCGGGGGGTATTCGCCGCTGGTTGGATTCATACCTAGCACAAAGGAAGATTTTTGTGGTTGTTGGAGGTCAATCATCTTGGTCCCAGGCTACCAATGCAGGAGTTCCTTAGGGTAGTGCCCTAGGCCCAACCATCTTCAGTTGCTTTATCAATTACCTTCCCTCCAGCATAAGGTCAGAATTGGAGATGTTTGTTGATGATTGCTCAATGTTCAGCACCATTTACAGCTCCTCAGATACTGAAGCAGTGCATGTCCATATGCAGCTTTGGCTGACAAGTGGGAAGTAACACTCGTGCCACAGAAGTGCCAGGCAATGATCATCTCCAATAAGAGAATCAAATAATCAACCTTTGAAATTCAATGGCATTACCATAGCTGAACCCCCCCCCCCCCCCCCCACCACCATCAATATCCGGGGGGTTACCATTGACCCGAAACTGAACTGGACCAGCCATATAAATACTCTGGCTACAAAAGCAGGTCAGAGGCTGGCAATTATGCGGAGAGTAACTCACCACTTGACTTCCCAAAGCCTATCCACCATCTACAAGACACAAATCAGTAGTATGATGGACCACTCTCCACTTGCCTGGATGAGTGCAGCCCAAACAGCACCTAAGAAGCTCAAAGCCATCTAGCCCACGTGATATTGGCACCACATCCGCCACAATAACATTTACTCCCTCAACCATCGACACACAGTGGAAGCACTGTCTACCGTTTACAAGATGCACAGCAGCAACTCAGCAAGGCTCCTTCAATAACACCTTCCACATCCATGACTTCTACCACCTAGAAGGACAAGGGCAACAGATGCATGGGAACACCACCACCTGGAAGTTCACCTCTTAAGTTACACCGCATCCTGACTTGGAAATATATTGCCATTCCTTTACTGCCACTCAATCAAAATCCTGGAACTCCCTTCTTAACAGTACTGTGGGTGCACTTACACCACATGGACTGCAGAGGTTCAAGAAGGAAGCTCACCGCCACCTTCTTGAGGGCAATTAGCGATGAACAATAAATGCTGGCCTTTCCGATGATGTCTACATCCCATGAATGAATATATAAGGAAAACAATACCCAGATCCTTCTGTACTGCTGCATTCTGCAATCTCCATTTAAATAATATTCTGCTTTTCTATATGCCAGAGTGGACAAACTCACATTTGCCACATTGTATTGCATCTGCCAATGTTTTGCCCACTCATTTTACCTATCCAAATCCCTTTCCAAACTCTTTGTATCCTCCTCACAACTTGCTTTCCTACCTACTTTTGTACCATCAACAAATTTGGCTACAATAGCCTGTCCCCTCATCCAAGTCATTAATATAGATCATAAATAGATGAGGCCCCATCACTGATCCCTGCGGCACTCCACTAGTTACGGTTTGCCAACCTGAAAATGACATATTTATCTTGAAACTGTTTCCTGATAGATAGCCAATCCTCTATCCCTGCTAATATATCACTCGAAACACCATGAGCTCTTATGCGATAACCTTTTATGTAGCACCTTAATGAATGCCTTTTAGAAATCCAAATATGTGACATCTTCTGGTTCCCTTTTATCCACCCTATTTGTTTCATCTTCAAAGTATCCTAATAAATTTTCAAACATGATTACCCTTTCTCAAAACCATGTTGACTTTGACTGATAGTAATATGATTTTTTAACATTTCCTGCTCCTACCTCCTCATTAATGAATTTTAGCATTTTCCAAATGACAAGTTAGCCTAACAGACTTATAGCTTCCTGCTTTCTGAATCCCTCCTTTCTTGAATAGTGGTGTTACGTTTGTGTTTTTTTTAATCTACTGGGATCTTTCCAGAATCTAGGGAATTTTGGAAGATTACAACCAAAGTATCCGTAATCTCCGCAGCTGCTACTTTTAAGACCCTAGGATGCAGACCTTCAAATCCAGGAGACTTGTCAGCCTTTAGTCCCATTAATTTTCCTGCTACTTTTTCTCGTGATTGTGATTTTTTTTTTGCATTATTCCCTCCCTTAAGCCTCTTGATTTTCTGCTATTCTTAGAGTGCTTCTGTGTCTTCTACTATGAATGCAGATACAAAATATTTATTCAAAGCCTCTGCCATTTCCTTGTTTCCCATTATTAATTCCCCAATCTTGCCCTCTAAGGGACCAACGCTTACTTTAACTACTCACTTCCTTTTCATATATTTGTAGAAGCTTTTACTGTCTATTTTTATATTTCTTGCTAGTTTTCTCATTCACTGCAGTTTCTCTCTCTTTTAGTCATTCTTTGTTGGTTTCTAAAATTGCCCAACTTTCTGGGCTACCATTAATCTTTACAGCATTGTACATCTTTTCTTTTAAGTTCATATCATAACTTCCTTAGCAATGGATGGAACATCCTTCTTATAGCATCCATCTTTCTCAATGCAATATATCTTTGTTGAGAATTATGAAAAATCTCCTTAAATGTCTGCCCCTGCTTATCTACTGTCTTTCAACCTATTTTCCCACTATTTTCTCACTAATATACTGATCTCATCCTTTATTCACAAAGCCATCCCATCTCCTTTTTCTTTCTTCCTGTCATTCCAAAATGTCAAAAAAACACTCTTGAATTCAGATCCTAGCCATGGTCATTTTGTAGCCATGTCTCTGTAATGGTTATATCGTTTATTCATTTATTTATATTTGTGCTCTTAATTTATACATCTTGCTATGACTGTATGCATTCATATAAAGAGCCCTAAATTCTGTCTTTTACCATTTTTCTCTAGTCTAACGTCAATTCCTGGTGCACTCTTAGGTTTGTACGCTCTGTCCATTCCTGTCACACTCTGGTTATCATTACCTACATCTTTGCCTTGTCCTTTCTCTTTAACTTTCCAAATCTCCCCTCATGTGAACTCTTTACCCACACCCCACACTGCCACCCACACCCCCCGCCCCCAACTATTTAGTTTAAAACCCTCTCCACGTCCCTAGTTATATCATTCACCAGTATACTGGTACCAATGCCATGAAGGCCGTCCCAATGACACAGTTCCCTCTTTCCCTAGTAGAGGTGCTCCATAAATTGATACTCATTTCTCCAACACCAATCTTTGAGCCACACATTCAACTGACCTATTTATCCTGTGCCAATTTGCTTGTGGCTCAGATGGTAATCCAGAAATTGTCGCCTTTGTTGTTCTGCTTTTTAATTTAGCCCTAGCTTCTCATAGTCCATCAGTAGAACCTCTTTCTTAGTCCTGTCTGTTGTTTTACCCACATGGACCATGATAACTAGACCCTTCCCATCCCACTCCCAAGTTCCTCTCTTGCCCTAACAAGATGCCCTTAACCCTTGCACCAGGCAGTCACATAGCCTTTGGAACCCTCATTCTCAGCTGCAGAGAATGATCTATCTATACTGTCCCATTATACATTCTTGAATATTGCTGAAAAGATGAAACTTCCCGTCTTGCACTCATCAAGACTGATGCAAGAATACCAAATCTAAAAGGAACAACAATTTATACTGCATGAGAAGAGGGCACTGATTGGTTAGCAAGTGGGCTCCGATTGGTAAAAGCGTTGCCATGGAGAATGCATCAGGGAAGAGTTAACTGCCAAGCTTTTGTTTAAATTTAAACCAGGCAGGTCAACTGATTGGTCAAGGCATTGCCAGTGAGCTGTTTTCTGGTGCATTCTCCATGGCAATGCCTCTACCAACCAGAGTCCTCTTGCCAACCAATCAGCGCCCTCTTCTCACGCAGCATAAATTGGTGTTCCCTTTAGATTTGGTATTCTTTCATATGTCCTGATGAGAGCAAGACAAAATGCTTCTACAGCCTCTTTCTTTCAGCAAAACTCAAGTTCTGTACTACCAAGCAACTCCAGCTACATTCTTTTTGCTCCCCCAACTTGACTGGCTCCCTGCACCACAATGGCATGGCCAGTTTAGTCATCCTTTCTCCAGTGCCTGCTCTTGCCCACACAAGTTTCAAGATCCTTGAACCTGTTGAACAGTTGCAAGTGCTGAGACCCCTCCATCGCTACCATCCAGATCCCCATACCTGCATCACTTATCGTCACACAGACCAATTCTGAAGTACCTAGCCTAAGAGGTGTGACTGCTTCCTGGAACAAAGCATCCAGGTAACTTCCCCCCTCTCTGATGCATAGCAGTGGCCGAAGCTCGGACTCTAGCTCAACAACTCAGAGTTGAAGTTCTTCAAACTGCAGACGCTTACTGCAGATGTGGTTGCTGTGGATCACACTGATGTCTGCCAGGCCCCACGTACTACAGCTGCAAAACATCCCCTATCCTGCTAACTTTATTGTATTTAACTACTTAGGCTTGAAGTTTAGAAATATCACTCAAGTGTTGTCTATAGTAATACCAAGTAATTCAACTATTTTAAGTTATAAAGTTAATGCAATATTTATATCTCCCCAGCACCTGTTGAAACTACTGCCTGCATTTTAGAGGGATAAAATCTTGTAAACTCATAGAACAATCACTTACCTGCTCACATAATTAAAGCCTGGAACATTCACCGCTTCTGGAGCCTGAATAAAAAGATATAAAAAACAGCACCTCCTTTCCTTCTGCACCAAATTCCCAAGTTGGCACTCTGGCCTCATCGCACTCAGGCCTTATCCCACTCTTTGTTCTCATACTAGAGCAGGCATCAGATCCCTGAGCAGGCTGCTGCACAATACCAGCAAGCCACATCTCTTCCACATCTCATCACAGACAATACTTACTACTGCTCATGGACGAGCCTCTCCAAGCCCAGTGCATCAGGTATTGAGATGGCCACACTCCTCCTTCATCCCTACAGATAGATAAGGGTTCAAAGATTGTCACAGCCCTTCAGTAGCCATATGATACTGAATAAAGGACACAGAAATAAATGCACAAATACAATCTAATGAAACACAGCAACCATTAACTAACATCAAAGATATAAGCACCCATGCTACCCTGGAGGCTCTAAGTTCTCCAAAGAGGTGTTGCCCCAACATCTACAACTGAGGTGGACGCATGCTGCTGGTGGTGATGCCCATGGCCTGAGATGACTTTGGTGGCTGCCCTCTTGGTGCCTGAATCTCATAGATGTTTACAGCACAGAAGGAGGTCATTTGGCCCATCGTGTCCTCACCAGTCAACAAAGATCTGACAACACTAATCCCATTTTCCAGCACTTGGCCCTTAGCACTGGAGGCAATACAAGTGAATACCTAAATACTAAAATGTTACGAGACTTTCTGACTCAACCACCCTTTCAGGCAGTGAGTTCCAGACTCCCACCACCCTCTAGGCGAAGAAATTTCGTAGAGGGCGCTCAGATGCTGAGGGGCTATTGTACAGGTGTAACTTCCTCTTCTGTGGCCTCAGCTACTGGAGGCACTGGAGTCACTGACAGAGGTGCTGAGGAGTGCCTGCACCAGCGGGATGCCTTGACAGGCGATCCCAGATCTGGCAGGCTGCCGCATCTCTTTCTTGGTGCGCAATGGCGCCTCCCTGTCTACTGAAAATGGAGTGGACTCCAGGTGCCCCATTCCCTCTCTCCCTGGCCACTGTGACATAGAACTCCTGGCCAAATTATGGGATGCAGGTCTGCATGCATACCCAACAGTCAGTAAGCGGCCTGCTGGACCTGGCTCTCCATGGCAGTTAGCAACCTCTCCATGGAAGAAGCCATTTGCTCACATACCTGAGACATGGTAGAACTCATGATCTGGATAGACTCCTTCATTGTCCACGCATTGGCTGCTCATGGTCTCTAGCGGCTCCACTAGATTTTCCCATGTTCTACATTGCAACTCCAGCAAATTCCCTGTGGCTGATGCCAGAGGCCTGTAATCAGCCTGGGACTCAGCATATGCCTGGCCTCAGAAAGGACCCTCCTGTCACATCCTCCATCAGCTGCTTCTCCACATCTCTGATATGCTTGTGACCCCAAACCAATTCATGATCACACCAGGGTAGATGTATCTTTGCTGGTGGAGGTGCTGGTGATTGTGTCTCTGCATCCTCTGAGGCTTGGAGGCCCTCCAACTCAGGTGTACTGCAGAGTCTCTGTCAAGGCAGCAAACTGCTCCTTTGGATTCCTGAAACCTGTGTGCGAGAGCATAGTCAATTGGGTTTGGGCCCTCTCATTCAGGCCTCCCACTTATGCCTGCCATTTATTTCCTTTCTGCTCAGAGGTGGACATCACATTCTCAGCCCCCTCACTCTCATTGCCCATCAGTCCAATCTCTCCAGCGAATGCCTGGTTGCCCCGGTCTCCAGCTAGGTTGTGAGCCTCCACCTCAATGGCACTCAGGGTTCTCAGATCTAGTGCACCTCCACACATTTTTGCCCCTTTCCTGGTATTATGGGCCCTTTCCTCCTCCAGGCAGAAGGTGAAAGTGAGTCTCCAGACAATGATCAACTGCACACCCATCATCTGGCTTCAATCATGGCTGATGTTTCTCAACCCCATTCTCCCGCCTTCTCCCCGTAACCTTTGATCCCCTTACCAATCAAGAACCTACCTATCTCAGTCTTAAATACACTTAATGACCTGGCCTCCACAGCCTTCTGTGGCAATGAATTCCACAGATTCACCACCCTCTGGCCAAAGAAGTTTCTCCTCATCTCTTCCCTTTACTCTGAGGCTGTGCCCTCGGGTCCTAGTCTCTCCTACTAATGGAAACATGTTCCCCACATCCACTCTATCCAGGCCTTTCAGTATTCTGTAAGTTTCAATCAGATCCCCACTCATCCTTCTAAACTCCATCGAGTATAGACCCCGAGACCTCAAACGTTCCTCATATGTTAAGCCTTTCATTCCTGGGATCATTCTAGTGAACCTCCTCTGGACCCTCTCCAGGGCCAGCACATCCTTCCTGAGATACAGGGCCCAAAATTGCTCTCAATATTCTAAATGTGGTCTGACCAAAGCCTTATAAAGCCTCAGCAGCACATCCCTGCTTTTATATTCTAGTCCTCTCGAAATAAATACCAACATTGCATTTACCTTCCTAACTACCGGGTCAATCTGCAAGTTAACCTTAAGAGTATCCTGGACTAGGACTCCCAAGTCCCTTTCCACTGCAGGTTTCTGAATTCTCTCCCCATTTAGAAAATAGTCTATGCCTCTATTCTTCCTACCAAAGCGCATGACTTCACACTTCCCCACATTGTATTCCATCTGCCACTTCTTTGCCCATTCTCCTAACCTGTCCAAATCCTTCTGCAGCCTCCCCGCCTCCTCAATACTACCGGTCCCTCCACCTATCTTTGTATCATCTGCAAACTTAGCCAGAATGCCCTCAGTTCCTTCATCTAGATCATTAATGTATAAAGTGAAAAGTTGTGGTCCCAACACTGACCCCTGAGGAACTCCACTAGTCACCAGCCGCCATCCTGAGAAGGACCCCCTTTTCCCCACTCTCTGCCTCCTGCCAGACAGCCAATCTTCTATCCATGCTTGTACCTTGCCTCTTACACCATTGGCTCTTATCTTACTGAGCAGCCTCCTGTGCGGCACCTTGTCAAAGGCCTTCTGGAAGTCCGGGTAGATAACATCCATTGACTCTCCTTTGTCTAACCTACTCATTATCTCCTCAAAGTATTCTAACAGTTTGTCAGGCATGACCTCCTCTTGATGAAACCATGCTGACTTTGCCCGATTTTACCATGCACTTCCAAGTATTCTGAAATCTCATCCTTAATAATGGACTCTAAAATCTTACCAACGACCAAGGTCAGGCTAATCGGCCTGTAATTTCCCGTCTTTTGCCTCACTCCCTTCTTAAACAGTGGGATTACATTAGCGAATTTCCAGTCCTCTGGGACCCTCCCTGACTCCAGTGATTCCTGAAACATCACCACTAACGCCTCCACTATCTCTTCAGCTATCTCCTTCAGAACTCTGGGGTGTAATCCATCTGGTCCAGGTGATTTATTTACCTTCAGACCTTTTAGTTTTCCTAGCACCTTCTCCTTGGTAATGGCCACCATACTCACCTCTGCCCCCCCGACTCTCTTGAACTTTGGGGATGTCACTTGTGTCTTCCACTGTGAAGACTGACGCAAAGTACCTATTCAGTTCCTCCGCCATTTCTTTGTTCCCCACTACTATTTCTCCAGCATGATTTTCCAGTGGCCCAATGTCCACTTTTGCCTCTCTCTTACCTTTTATATATCTAAAAAAACTCTTGCAATCTTCTTTTATATTACTGGCTAGTTTACCCTCATATTTAATCTTCTCTCTCCTTATTTCTTTTTTAGTTGTCCTCTGTTGGTCTTTGTGGCTTCCCATCCTCTGGTTTCCCACTGCTCTTTGCCGCCTTCAGGTCCTCCTGAATGTGTCTCACATATTCACTCTCATCAGACTTGGAGGATGCTAGCAACTAGAGGCAGATGCCTTTAACCCGCATGCAGCCATTCCTCATTAGGCAGCTCCTGCTGAAGCAAACTATTCTCATGCCTGGCCAATTCCTGCGCATGTTGAGACCTATCGTGCGATGCCCACCTGGCAGCTATAGTGTGCACATCTTTCACCCTGGCAGTTCAGCGGAGGTCATTGGACCACTTCCAGCATTGGACCCTATTGCCCTGCAGGACTCCACAGCTGCTTACCCCTGCTGCTACTTCTGTCCAGGCTTCCTTGGTCAGACAGGAGAGTCTCTTCTTTCTGTCCATTGATAACAAGACTTCCTGCCATTCCCAGGCTGAGGGCAATGCACTTGGAAGGATCGCTGAACCATGGGGCCATTCCTTGTCCGGCCTGCACCACCCCTGGCTATCAGCCTGGTTTTCTTCACTAAAGGCTGCAGACACTGGAGATGCTGTTGTGGTCATTTATGGATCTAGATATTCTGTTCAATTCTTTATGATATGGAGCTAGGCTAGTATTCTGAGCTGCACAATGACTCCTCAGCTGCAGTCGCAAAAACAAAGGCCTTGGAACCACTGCAGACAGATTTGGCTACCATTTAAAAATTACTCCAGCGCATGTGCTGCCATCAGCTGGCACTGGGATTTCCACCTTCCTGCCCGCCCCTGTCATTTGATTGGATGGGTCCTATATCTGTGTATCGTTTTTTGGCCAGCCATTTCCACTACAAGGGACATTGCCATCCAGGTCTGCCATCAGGACCCATGTGGTCAACATTAAATTCCACCCATGGATTTTATTTCAACTTGTATTGCAAGGTCCCTGATTTTAAAAACTAGCTCAAACTACCTCTCCTTAATTTGTGTCAACAATGCGTGTTCAATCATTTTACATTTCTGCATATTTGGGACTTTCTGTAATGATAACGGAACCTTTTATTTTCACCACATGCCCACAAAACAACATCTATTGCTTTTTCCTTAAAAGGGGAAAAAAAATTGTACCATGCAAAATGGAACTTTGAGGCAACGTGGATAGCATGCACACTGGACCAATGACTATCAATTGCAACCCATTTGTAATCGATTTTCTGATTTTTGAGAAAGAATAAAATATTTTTTTTATTGGAGAATTGCATAGAAAATACAACACAAAAACAAAGCATTTAGTCCAACCAGTCCACGTTGATGGTTATCCTCTACACCATCAGTAGTCCTAATTACCTTCCATGTAGCCATATCCATTTATTCCTCCATTCTTCAGTCACAATTTCTGATTAAGAAACACACTCAGATATTTGTTCCCTTTAGACCTTTATCATCGTGCTGCTTCATCTAAATTTTCTGTCTCTATGTATATGGTTGCTTTGAGAAAGTCATACTGAGCGCTTCTTTTTAATTTGATATATATTCCATTTTAAAAGAATATATATAAGGACATCTCATAAATAACCTGAAAAGTCATGTCAGACCCTGTTTTGAGACACTGATG
This sequence comes from Carcharodon carcharias, assembly GCF_017639515.1. Taxonomy (NCBI): domain Eukaryota; kingdom Metazoa; phylum Chordata; class Chondrichthyes; order Lamniformes; family Lamnidae; genus Carcharodon; species Carcharodon carcharias. The sequence continues at coordinate 142,010,211 of NC_054471.1, read as the reverse complement.
GCTCAGCATCAGGTCTATGTGGCAGATGGTTGATTCGAGAATGTAAACAATATTAAAAAAGGGCACTGACATCAGAGAATGTTTTTTCAGTTGATACCAAGGCAAGAATAGACCAGTCAGTTGGCAATCCAATTAAATTGAAATAGAACAGACTGTGAATTTGAATCCTAACTTACATTACAGTGAAACATATCACATAGTAATGGTCTATTTGTAATTATGTAGTTCAGTTACCAAGGTTTTTGAACTGCAATCTCCCATCTTGGTATTATACATGAAGACAAGTTTAACTTTTACCCCATCCTCAACATGCACATAAAAGCAGTGTTTTAGATAGGAGAAGCCTAAAATTTCTCTTGTAGGAAAGGATGTTCCGTGCACGTAGTTATTAATAATTAGCAGTAATGCAGACAGAATCTTGATAAATTGTTAATGTTAGTAGTAGAAAAGATATTAGAATCTTTGCTACATGATCAGGTAAAACATCTAGAGATGAAGAATATAAAATGGCATCTCAAAGGAAGATGATGTTTAACCAACCTTATTCAATGGATTGATCAAATAACAGAAAGAGTAAATGAGCAATGCAGTGGATGTGGTTGAAATGGACTTTCTAAGGGTCTTTGATAAGATGCCTTAAAAGAGGCTCATGATAAATGTAAGGTCGTGTGGAGTTGTCAGGTCACAGAATGGATTTAAATGTGATTACAAAACAAAAAATGGGATAGGAGTTGAGGGAAGTTTCTCCAATTTGCAGAAGATGAGAAGTGTCCCTTAGGTGTTGGGACTACTATTTGCCAAATGCATTGGGCTCAGAAATTGAAGGTAAAGTATGCAGATGATATTGTATTGAAGTGCATAGGTAATAACATGGACAGCTGAATCAAAAGATAGACATTAACAGACTTGCATTGTGGGCAATGGCAAATGAAATTCAATATAGTAATGAGTGAGGTTTCTCAATTTTTGTGAGGAATAAGGAGACCCCCATATTCCTTGGAAGGTAAGAAACTAAATGAAGCAGAGAGATTATGCGTTCTGTGAATACAGCTACATAAATCGCTAGAAGTAGCAACAAATGTTGATAAGGCCTTAACAATGCACAAAGCGTCATTTCTAGATGAAATACAGAAGCAGGAAGATAATGTTAAAATTATATAAACTTTGACTAGATTTTGAGTACTGTGTTCTGTTCTGGTTTCCATACTATAATGGAGATTGAAACACTGGAGAAAGTGGAAAAAAGATTTACAAGGCTGTTAACATAATTAAGAGGATGCACCTATCGGGAAAGATTAAGTCAGCTGGGGGTCTCTTATCTGGAAATGTCACAAATTGTAAGAAACCCAACAGTGGTCATTAAATTAGGAACATGTTCAGTATGGTAGAGGTACAGAAACTGTTTCTATTTGAGTTTAAGGCAAAGGGACATTAAAAAAAGTAGCAAATCAAATAAAGAATTTAGGGTGTAAAGGGTTATATATTGGCATGGATAGAAAATTGGCTAGCTAACAGGAAACAGAGGGTAGCCATAAATTGGTCTTTTTCTGGTTGGTGGGATTAAAAGAGTGGTGTGCCACAGGGATCAGTGCTGGGGCCTCAATGATTTACAATTTATGTAAATGACTTGGTTGAAGGGACAGATGGTATGGTTGCTAAATTTCACAGAATCACTGAATTACACAATGTAGAAGAGGCGCTTCAGCCCATCAAGTCTGCACCAACATGTGAGAATCACCTGACCTACCTCCTAATCCCATTTACCAGCACTTGGCCCATATCCTTGAATGTTATGACGTGCCAAGTGTTCATCCAGGTACTTTTTAAATGATGTGAGACAACCTGCCTCCACCACCCTCCCAGGCAGTGCATTCCAGACCATCACCACCCTCTGGGTAAAAGATTTTTCCTCACATCCCCACCTAAATCTCCTGCCCCTCACCTTGAACTCATGTCCCCTCGTGACTGATCCTTCAACTAAGGGGAACAGCTGCTCCCTATCTACCCTGTCCATGCCCCTCAATCTTGTACACTTCGATCAGGTCGCCCCTCAATCTTCCCTGTTTCAACAAAAACAACCCAAGTCTATCCAACCTCTCTTCATAACTTAAATGTTTCATCCCAGGCAACATCCTGGTGGCAACCAGAACTGCGCGCAGTACTCCAGCTGTGGCCTCACCAAGGTTCTATACAACTCCAACATAACCTCCCTATTTTTGTAATCTATGCCTTGATTGATAAAGGCAAGTGTCCTATATGCCTTTTTCACCAGCCCACTAACATGCCCCTCTGCCTTTAGTGATCTATGGACACACACACCAAGGTCCCTTTGTTCCTCAGAACTTCCTATGTCATGCCATTCATTGAATACTTCCTTGTCAAATTACTCCTTCCAAAGTGTATCACCTCACACTTTTCAGGGTTAAATTCCATCTGCCACTTATCTGCCCATTTGACCATCCTGTCTATATCTTTCTGTAGCCCAAGACACTCCACCTCACTGTTAACCACCCGGCCAATCTTTGTGTCATCTGCAAATTTACTAATCCTACCCCTCACATAGTCATCTATGTCGTTTATATAAAATGATGAATAATAGGAGACCCAGCACAGATCCCTGTGGTACATCACTGGACACTGGCTTCCAGTCACTAAAGCATCCTTCTGTCATCACCCCCTGTCTCCTATAACTAAGCCAATTTTGAATCCACCTTATCAAATTACCCTGTATCCCAAAGGCATTTGCCTTCTTTATAAGTCTCCCTTGTCAAAGGCTTTGCTGAAATCCATATAAACTACATCAACTGCACTACCCTCATCTACACACCTGGTCACCTCCTCAAAAAATTCAATCAAGGTCATGACCTCCCTCTGACAAATTTGCTGAGGACACAAAGATAGGTAGGAAAGTAAATTGTGAAGAGGACGCAAGGAGGCTACAAAGTGACATATTTTGGTGAAGTAAATGGGCAAAGACCTGGCAAATGGAGTATAATGTGCGTAAGTATGAAATTATCCATTTTGGCAGGAAGAATAAAAGAGAAGCATATTATCTAAGTGGTGAGAGATTGCAGAGCTCTGAGATTCAGAGGGATCTGGGTGTCTTAGTGCATGAATCACAAAAGACTTGTATGTAGGTACGGCAAGTAATTAGAAAAGTTAATAGAATGTTATTGTTTATTACAAGAGGAATTGAATACAAAGTAAGGAGGTTATGCTTCAGTTGCACAGGGTACTGATGAGACCATATCTGGAGTACTGTGTACAGAATTGGTCTCTTTAAATAAGGAAAGATTTAAATGCATTAGAAGCAGTTCAGAGAAGGTTGGGCGGGTTGTCTTATGAAGATAAGTTGGACAGGTTAGGCTTATATCCACTGGAGTTTAGAAGATTAAGAGGTGACTTGATCCTTTAAGATCCTGAGGGGTCTTGACAGAGTGGGATGTGAACAGGATGTTTCCTCTTATGGGAGAATCTGGAACTAGGGATCACAGTTTACAAATAAGGGTTCGCTCATTTAAGACAGCGATGAGGAGATTTTTTTCTTCTGAGAGTCGTTAGTCTTTGAAACACTCTGCCTCAAAAGGCAGTGGAAGCTGAGTCTTTGAATATTTTTAAAGCAAAGCTAGATAGATTCTTGATTAACAAAGGGGTGAAAGGTTTTGGGGTAGGCAGGAGGCTACAATCAGACCACCCATTATCTTATTGAATGGTGGAGCAGGCTTTAAGGCCCGAATGGCCTAATCCTGTTCCATGTTTGTATGAGCAATCTTTTGGACAATGATGAGAAGATAAACGTTGAACAATTGGAAGACCAAAAGGATAGGGCTTTAGTTGCATCATGAATGTCCTAGGATCTGCTGGGACTCCTAAATATCAATGAGCACACTGAGCTGCAGAGCCAAATGTGCAATGGGATCGGAACATTGTGCCATTTATCAGGTCTATCAGGGTGGCTGCACATCTTGACTTCTGTGCCCTCCTGAATCTATGTGTAGTGCCAGAAATCTAACTGAGCCAGTATGCCCCCACAGCAACAGAGTTGCTGCATGTCTGCAGCCAGGCCCCCCTCAAATTTGTTTTCTTAAGTGATTGTCAAACATGAGCACCTCAAAACCTTGATTGAACCACAGCAACCTCACGTCTACAGTGTTGCAGCTACTGGGGAAGCACTTCATGGAAGCATAAGAATAAAAGTTCATTTAAAACATAAGGAGCTCACATCATTGTAATAATTAGTCTGTATGCATTTGTATACGCAGATAAAATAATAACCATTTCTGATATCTTCCTATACAGCATGTTCCTGTAGTGGGCGTTGACCCTCCAATGCTTGCTGGTTTGTTGACATAAAAATCAATTTCTGCATGTGTTTCTTTTTGAAGATGGAAAATTGGGGAAGATGCTGAATATGACTATTAAATCAGGAGAGCCAAAGTGGACTACAGTCCTTTGACTGACCCAGGGATCTGGCTTCAGCACAGTTCAGCCAACAAGAGTGGGTGCCAGAGGAGAGACACAAGCCATCTAGTAGCCAGTTCCTTTCTTACTGTGCAAAGGCAAAGTAATATGGGGTGTGTGTGTGTGTGTGTGGGGGGGGGGGGGTGGATGCAGATGGAGGATTGCCACAACATAAAAGCTTCAAGGTTGCTCTCAAGAAAGTGGCACAGACCTGCATGACATGCTGTTAGTGATCACATACCAGTTACACATTCATAGAATGAAAACCTTTGTGATTCCTGAAGTCAGTGCAGTTATGTGAAGGAGCCCCCTGGGCAAGGTGTGTGAAGTACATGATGTCCTACATGTTTTTACTATAATTACAACCAAAAAACATACACAACTGATACTGCCAGAGTAATTAACATCACTATGTGATTAACGAAAGTGTTATCATTTCAACGGAAGTAATGAAAAGAGCAACTTTTTTTCTTCTTCATTCCTATGTACTTTCATTTAACCTATCTTTCGTCCTTCCCTTTCTGCCTGGGTACCTCCATCCATTTCCATTAACTTGATTCTGCTTTCTCAACACCTATGTCAAACCTCAAGTTTGACAGCAACTCCACTTAATGGTTAGAACTGTGACATTGATTTGTCTTAATCAAAGACCCTAGCTTGCTTTTCTCTACCGGTGGATTCTGTAATTCCAGCAAACTTTCACTTTCTTTTTGACTTTCACTCTGTCAGACTTTCACTCTGGGCTTTAGGTGGAATTTGGATAATAGAAAGTTTCTCCTGCATTCCCCTTGTCCGATTTTTTTCTTTCAAGTAAGTAATCTACATGACACTGGAGGGGTCTCTCTCCAATCTGCATTAGATATGTAAATGTGTGTAGTTTCTTTACAACAACTCCAGTCATACACTTCTCCTTATCACCTCGCAAGCTTTTCACCATGACCTCCTGACCAACACTGAATTCTAAACAAAAACAGAATTACCTGGAAAAACTCAGCAGGTCTGGCAGCATCGGCGGAGAAGAAAAGAGTTGACGTTTCGAGTCCTCATGACCCTTCGACAGAACTGAATTCTAAGTTTCATGCTGGGTGTACCATGACTCATCTTCGCTTTGTCTTGCTTTTCTCTTACCTTACTATTGATGTTAGCTTTAAGCAAACTAAAACTTGTCCTAGGAGTGAATTTAAATTCTAACTTGTAAGGTGAGCAACCTGTTGTAGACCGTGGAGTTATTCTGCAAGAGAACAGAAAATTGTCTAGCCTGTGCTGAAGAGAAGCGTGGCAATGTCTGCCTAGCTTGTCACCTGGCAAATACTTCTGCAAAGTCCTCTTCACAATCTGTACACTTCCTTCTGCTGCACCATTCGATGCTGGGCGTGCTGGTGGTATTAGAATATGTTTGACTCCATTCTTAATCAGAAATATTTCAAATTCTTCTGAAGTAAACTGTAAACCATTATCTGAAATCAGTACCTCTGGCAGCCCATAAATTGCAAACTAATTTCTCAAAACTTCAATGGTTTTGACATTTGTGGCATTGGGCACAGACTCCACATTTATCTACTTGCTATAGCTATTGACCAAAACAAGGTACTCTTTCCTTTCCATTTGAAAATAATTGACATGCACTTGTTCCCAAAGTTTTCTTGTGTTTGACCGTAGCATGAAAGGAACCTTGGCTGGATCATTTCTCATTCCGGATACGCTTCACAACTTTTTCACCAACTCTTCAATATCTCTATCTGTCTTATGGATACCAAAAATAGCTCCTTGCTACTGCTTTCCCTGTGAGCTCATGATGAAGTTCTTCTGGCAATCTCTCTCTCTCTAAACCTTGGCGGAATAATGTCTCTTAAATCCCATTGGAGCCTTGATATACACTCAGTTAATTTCTACGTGTGAAATACCCCTGTAATTTCTCATCATCACATTCTTTCGGCCAGCCATTCATGACATAATTGAGCATTTTTATTGAGCACCACATCCTTGAAAGTTCCATCACTAATATCTCTGGCAGGCACTGACGTGTCATGTAAAGTAATTCACAGGTAACTCAGTGGCTAAAAATGAATCAGTCTTCATGGGAAATGTTGAAAGAACATCCACATTGGCATGATCTGCTGACTTACGATATTTAATATTGTACTGTTGGCTAATTTTATCATTTGGTGCTCCTTGTTCAAAGACCACTATTAACATCTCAGTCAAGATCAATTACTTTCTTTAAAAAAAGAAATCCAAAATCCAAGCTATTTACTGAAAGATTGAAGTCACAAGATGCCATGGCTTAAAACAAAAAATTACCATACAAAAGGCAAATAAAGCAAACACTAAATATGACCTTTGGTAACCACCTTTTCTCCTAGTTGCTTTCCTTCTAGGATGTAGCCCGATCCTCAGCCAACAGCAGCACGTGGCCAACCTGAGCTCCACAGGCACAGTCTTCACCAAAAATGACACACATTTGCAGAACCTCCTCATCTCTGCTTATGATGGTCTGGATTGCATAAATCTACCAATGTTAAATTTTATTGCTGCAACTGCTGCTGCTACTGGTATATTTACCTATTCCCAGTTTCTGGATCTGGCCTCCGTCATCTTCAACCTGCCTGTACTGCACCACTAGGATAATAATCTGAGCTCTGATGGTTCTGCATCTTTTTACATGATTTTAACTAGTTTCAGTCTCCCCAGAAGTTTTGGTTTCCAATCTCAGTTTCATCCTTAGTTTCCTTAAGAACTGGAAGCATCAGTTTCCTATCTCAGTTTCACTTTTCAATCAGGTTCTGTCTCCAAAAAATACAAAACTGTGAAACCACGGATTCCATCACATCACTTTATGGTCTCTTTACACTTCCTCAACATCAGATGTACTGTTACTGATCCCTAAGTCGGGCCAGCTTAACCATATTTTAACCTTCCTATCAGGGAGACACTGTTTCCTCCAACTTCTGCCAAAGGCAAGTAATAGAAAATATCTTCATATTCCACCCCAAAACTAACTTCGCCTAAGACTAGAATACTGTTATTTTAATAACTTGTCAGTTTCACTCACTTTTGCGTAAGGTAATGTGACTGGGGATTTCTTAAACTCTCCTTCCAAGATTACTGACATGGCTGCAGCTACATCAAAGATGAAAGTAAGCAGTGAATCTCCAACTTTCACTTCTACTGTGGGTGCTGGAATTTTATCTTCAGCCCTCATACTCTCGTCTTCCATGTGCTGTTTTCTTGCTCTCTGAATGAGTACAACTCTTGATCTTCCTGCTCGATAACATCAACTTCCGTTTCCATATCTATCATATCACATTTCATGATTCCCAGACTCCTGGGCCAGAATATTGCCATCGGCATGCAGGGATGGGCCCGACACACCAACTCGTGAAATGACACGTGATGACGTCGGGCGTGCGTCCCGACATCATTGTGCGTAATTTGGATATTTTGTTCAGTAGGCTCACACCAGTGGTGGCTGCATACCCGCCAAATTGTCAACGGCCTATTAAGGCCATTAAAAAACCAATTAAAGTTGTTAGCAATACTGCCTGTCCAACCTTAAGGTTGGCGGCAGACAAAAAGCCCAATCAGCCTTCATGTTTTTGAGGAAACCTCATCCATGAGTGGGATGAGGTTTCCTGAAGGTTTTATAAAATAATTAATTAAATTTTGCACAATTCACAAATGTGTCCCAGCTCATGTGACATTGTCATATGATGGAACACGTTTAAATAATTTTTTCCCTGCTTTATTAAGAAGTTTTACCATCAACTTAATCTCCCTGAGGCAGCTCTGTGTCTCAGGGAGATTGCTGCGCTCTTCCACACGCATGCACGAAAAAGCGCAGGCCCCAACTCTCCCTCTTCCCCCCGCCTGTAAAGGTAGTGCTGCCCCCATGTAAAATGACGGAGAACGGCTCTGTGCCTGTTCCTGCCCAGCCCACCGGACATAGGTAAGATGCAGCCCCTGAATGACATTTAGATCCACCACAACCTCTATCTGGTGCATGGCTGCGACCTGGAGCATTACTGTTTCTTTTACTGCATGCCATCTTGATATGACCGACCTTTCCACAGATAAAGCTTCCTTGACTGGAAAAGGATATTTAAATGTTTGGCGGCTACCAAGGCAATGGCAGCATCTAAATTTCTGACTCTGAGACTGTGAACCTGGCTGCAGTGGCCTGGATCTCACTGAAATCTGGTGGACCTCCCCTGCTGGCTCAGGAAAATAACTCCCTTGCAATTTGCAACTGTCCCTCTCTGCAATTTCCATGGCTGTTGCCTCATCACAGGCCCTCCTTCCACGTCAGCTTATTGCCTTTGTTCAAAAGCTTGGCTGATTTTATTGTTCTTTTGGTCTCCTACAAATACATCTCTAAGATTGATTTCCAAATTTGTGCCATGCCCACAGTGACAAGAGAGTTTCATTAACTCAAGATTGTAATCTGCAACAATCTCACTTAGCAACTGCTTCATTTGATGGAACATAACTCTCAGTGCAATTTCATTCTTAGTCATGCTTTACTAAGTTCATACTTTCATTAATTTCAACATATTTCTATCAAACTGCAGGGCCTCTGAAAACATTGGTTAAAAACTACAGCAAAAGCAAGTTGTACAACATCACTTTAATTGTATGCACAGTTAAATCCCGCTATTAGATGCTAACCAACAACAAATATTTGATATGGCACCTTTAACATAATTAAAAGTCCCAAGGCATTTTACAGGACCATTCTAAAACAAAACCAAACCGCGAAAGGATTTATTAGGTCAGATGACCAAAAACCTAGCCAAAGAGGCAGATTTTAAGAAGATCTTGAAGGAGGTAAACAAGTTAGAAGAGTATTCCAGAGTTTGGGGTCTAGAAAGCTCACCTAGTACTGGATGTCAAAAAAACAGTCTGATAATTTAGCAACAGCGGAGTAGTTGAGAGAGGTGATGATGATGGAGAGCTAGTTGTCATCAGCGTATCTGTGAAGACTGATGTTGTGCTTTTGGATCAAGTCACTGAGGGGCAGCATGTAGATAAGGAATAGGAGGGGCCCAAGGATCCTTGGGGGATGTCATAAGTAACAATGTGAGAGCAGGAAGAGAAGCCATTGCAAGTGATTCTCTGTTTTCAACTAGATAGATCGGTTGCAGACAAGTCAAGAAGGATGAGCAGGGAGAGCTTACCTTTGTCATAGTTACAGAGGATGCCATTTGTGGTTTTAAAAAAATGCTATTTCAGTCCTGTGGCAGGATCAGAAACCTGACTGGAGGGATTCAAACATGGACTCCCTGGAAAGATGGGAACTGATTTGGGAGGCAACAACACATTCAAGGCCTTTGGGTAGGAAAGGGAGGTTGGAGATGGGATGGTTAGATAGGTGGACAAATGAAATGGGAATGGAGCAGGCACATGGATTTGGACCTATTACTCATGTGAAAGATAAACAGCACACTGACAAAAACTGCCTGTTTTCCTTGTGCTATTTCTGTGTAATATTCCATGTCATGATAACCAAAAGTAGTTTGGCTCCACTTGCTTTTGTTTCCAATAACAAGATTGTCCATAGCAGCAAGTAGAGAGCTGGAAGAGGTGGATATCCTCAAAGCCATGTACACTTTCTTTTTGAAAGCCACAGTTGAATCTTCCTCAACCACATACTCAGGTAATGCATTCCACATCCTAACCACATGCTGCATAAAAGAGATTTTCCTGACACTGCCTTTGATTCTTTTGCCATTCACCTTAAATTGGTGTCCTCTGTTTCTTAACCCTCCCAACAATGGGAAAATTTCTCCCTATCTTTTCTGTCCAGATCCTGATCTTGAATATCTCTATCAAATCTTCTCTCAAACTTCTCTTTAACGAGGACAGCCCCAACTTCTCCAACCTATCCACATATTTGAAGTTCCTTATCTCTCCCAAACCTGTGTTTTATAAATTTATAAATTTTCGGCATAACTTCCTAGCTTTTGTATTCTGTGCCTCTATCTGGAAAGCCCAGGATCCAGGATCCCAAATCAAAACAAAGTACTGGAGAAATTCAGCAGATCTGGCAGCATCTGTAGAGAGAGAAACAGAGTTAATGTTTTGAGTCCAATGTGACTCTTCAGATCCCATATGCTTTACTGACCACTTTCTGAACATGCCTCGTTCAACAACTTGTGCAGGTGCACCCCCAGGTCCCTTTGCTTCTGCATCACTTTTAGAATTGTGTCCTTTATGTTGGCTCTTCTTGTTCTTCGTATAAAAATGAATCATTTCACACTCTAATGCATTAAATTTCATCTGCCACTTGTCCGCCCATTCCACTAACCTCTGTCCTCTTGAAATCCATCACTATCCTCTTCACAGTTCACAATACTTCCAAGTTTTGTGTCATCTGAAAATTTTGCTCTGCGTCCTCTAGTCTAGGTATATCTTAATATAGGTTAAGAAAAGCAGTAGTCCTAGTATTGACCCTCAGAGAACCTCACTGTATACTTCCTCCAGTTTACTACATTCTATTTCCTGTCACTCAGCAACTTTGTATCCATGCTGCCACTGTCCCTTTGATTGCATGGGCTTTAACTTTGCTGACAAGTCTGTTATGTGCCACGTTTGACAAACACCTGTTATGAAAGCCACCTTACCTGCTTCTCAGGAAATCCAAGTCCCAACAGTGTTCTGAGTTTCAAAGACTGGGAGTGGGCTGCACATGCACAAAATTGCATAAGTTATTTGGGCCCAACCTGCTAGCGCATAAAGAAAAATGGTGTGAGAACCTGGGTCAGGTGACCGTGTGCAGAGGGCCATTGCCGACAAGTGTCCCAAGCAGGGAACAGGGAGAGGTCCCAGAGAGGGAACAAGGCAGGAAAAGGTCTCAGTCCAGTTAAAAAGAGAGACGCAGAGAAACAGGCTCCAATCAGGAAAAGGGCTGCAGGGAGCAGACTTTAAGTGAAGAAAGCACCCAAAGATTGGTGACTGCGTGCTGCAGGCTGCAGCGGCAAAGGCATTCCTTTGGAGCAGTCATGTTCTGTTCAGCGTAGCAGAAGATCTGAAAGTTGTGCTTGCCTGTTGGTGCTTGGATACATACTTGGGAACCCAGGGGAACTGAATCTCAAGAGAGGAGATTGAAACCCTGCAAGGTGGGCCATCACTGAAGCCGTCCGCGTTGGAGCAACATTTGGAGAGAATTCCGAGGATAGACCTTTGAAGGTGAAGACTGAAATCCCTCATGAGAGAGACCAGAGTTTCGGGAGATTGGTTGCCTGTGTTACTGATGTCTGGGTGGGTTGTTGCGAATGGATTGGTTTCATCTGCCATTTATTGTGTAGTATGGTGTGTTTGATCACAGTTGGCTTGTTAATTCCCACGTAACTCCTACCTACCCTGAATGTTGGTGTATAAGATCGATATTGTAAATTGTTTTATCTCTCTGACCTTGTATAGTAAAGTTTATTTTTGTTTGTTCAAAACCCTTGGAATCTAACGGCATTCTTCACTGAGCAAGTGTTTTAAATCTCAAATTTTGTCTACCTTAAACAAAATGTTACTGGTCCCTAACTGGATCTTAACAACTTGGGGGTCTGGCCAAGGATCATAACATACCCCTTGTAAGTCCACACGCACCGTATCCACAGCATCACCCTCATCAATGCCTTTGTTAACTCATTTAAAAACGCAATCAAATCAATTTGCCTTTAAAAAATCCATACTAGCTTTCTATAATTAATCCACATTTATTTAAGTGACTGTTAATTTTGTCCTAGATTATTGTTTCTAGAAGTCTCTCCACCACCAAAGTTAACCTACCCTGTGGTTGCTGAGCTTATCCTTACATCCTTTATATGAACAAGGATGTATGTAACATTTACAGTTTTCCAGTCCTCTGGCACCACCTTTGTATCTAAGAAGAATTGGAAGATTATGACAAGCGCCTCTGCAATTTTGACCCTCACTTTCCTCAATATCCTTAGATGTGTCTCATCATGCAGCCCTGGTGACTTATGAACTTTAGGACAGTCAGCCTTTCTAATACTTTCTCATTATCAATTTTCATCCCTTCTAGTGCCTCAGTGACTTCTTCTTTCACTATAACTATGGTAACATCTGTCCTTGGTAAGGACAGATACAAAGTACTTATTTAATACCTCAGCCATGCCCTCTGCCTCAATGCATAAATTTTATTTTTAGTCCCGTATTGACTCTCCTACTTTTACTATCCTTTTACTATTTGTAGAAATCTCTAGAACACTTTTGCATTCCCTATGTTATCTGTCAATCTTTTCTCATATTCTCTTTGCTTCTCTCATAATTTTTTTTTCACTTCCCCTCTAAACTTTCTATATTCAGCCTGGTTCTCACTCATATTATGAATCTGACACCTGTCATACACACCCTATTTCTGCTTCATCTTTCTATGTATCGCTTTTGTCATCCAGGGAACTGTAGCTTTGTTTATCTTACCTTTCTACTTTGTGCGAATGTACCTCAACTGTACTTAAACCATTTCCTCTTTAAAGGCAGCCCTTTGCAGTTTTTGCCCGTCAAACTTAGGGCCAGATCTGTTCTTACCCCACTGAAATTATTTTTACTCTGGATTGCTCATTTGTCCTTTTCCATAGCTAACCTATGATACTATGACACTGTTCCCTAAATGTTTGCATACCGACACTTGATCCACTTTAACTCATCCCCAGAACCAGATGCAGCAAAACCCCCTTCCTTGTTGGGTCAGTAACATATATATCAAGATAATTCTCCTGAACACACTCCAGAAACTCTTCCCCTTTTCAACCCTTTGCATCAGTACTATCCCTATCGATACTAATTACACTACAAGAAGAAGGTTGGATGACAATGCTCTCTTTCATGATAACAGCATACATGTACCCTCCAGCCAGCAATATTGGATGCCTGCACATGTGACAGGTTAGGCCAGATTGCTCATGTAGCAGTCTGCAGCTGGTCCATTTCAAAACTTCACAGTCATGAGGTGGGGACTTGTTCAGTCACAGGAGGCCTCTATTGCAAACTGCGGCAAGTCAACTACCTCTTATACACTTACTACAAAGTAGAATCTAGGGAACTACAAAATTGAGGTAAAGAGCACATGTATCATGCAGCAGCGCTAAGGGAAACATTGTGGTAAGAAGCACTGGCACACTAGCAATATGATTTCAAAATTCTATCGCTCTTCCTTTAATAAATAACATGGGCATTCCCAATGGGTTGAGAACATGATGTCTGCTTGCATGCCCTCTCTGCCACAAATAGCCCTTGGCCTGTGAAACTTGACTGAATAATGACCCTAAAAAAATTTCAAGCTTGTCCAAGGATACGGTAAACTAAAACTATGATGGACAAATGGAACTGCAGTTGCTGAATTTCAACTTGTATTTGCGATTTGGCTTCAAAGTACATTCCAACATATGGTTGTTCTTTTCACTAAATGGTTGGAGTGATGGCTTAAGATGTAATTAGTTATTACCAGTTAATGCATTTGATCCACAATATTATTCAGCATGGTTTTGCTGGGTGGTAATCATCATGTAAGCTGCATTTGTTGGGCATTTGAGAATTCCTGAACATGCGCCTCCTCTTGGGAAAGCAGCTCCATGTTTAATGGAGGGGAGGCAACAGAAGGTAGAAACACTGAAGAGACAATTACATGGGAGAAAAACGGATGATAGGAAATGGTGAAAACAACTGAAATGTTAATTTACCATAGGAGACAAAAATAAAAAAGGTGCTAAGTTGATTCCAGCTCCGTTAACTCGGCCAAGCTCCAGTTCAGTTTCTAGTCAGCATTGCAGATATTAAGGAAGGCTATTTCCATGCTACGCTGTCAATGCTCAGTTAATTAAGTAGACAGTTTGCACATTCTTTGTGTGTTTGCCAGTATTTCCAGGATACTGAAGTCAGCTCTGTATCCATTAATCACAGAATGAATAGAAATAGGTGTATAGAATGTAAATTCTTTCTGGCTGTCAAGAATTCAACAGAACTAATAAACATGTTTGAGAATGAAAGTGTAAATCAGATTTAATGACATAAATGCAAAAGACTGCAATGAGGATTCTAGGCTAGTCTAAATGCACATGTACAAAGAAGATGAATGAAGTTAGGCAATACAAGTTCGGTCTGTTCACAACAAAAAGAGTGACTAGAGAAAAGTTGTTTAATATTGCACTGAAGTCAACTCAAATAATTTCTCCTTCTATAATGTAAACCTGAAATACAGTCCCTGACCCTAGCTGGTTCAGTGATCCTTTAATTACAACCATATTTGCTAAATTATTGTCTTACATCATTTGGTTAAGTATTTTCTCCAAGTCAGTTTATCCCAAAGATATCATTAGGGCATGTTATTGGATTTGTGAAAAAATCAGGAAGCAAAGAAAGAAACTGATGTGTTAACCATTCTCATTTATTTTTCAAACATAAGGTTCCCATTGTGAAACTTGTTACCATTGTATATTGCTCCACCTGTTGTAATAGGCCATAAGGGAATAACAGCATGCCATCACTTTAAGGGAAGTGTGTCACATGATCCAGGTTCAGTTTCACTTCGGTCTGGAGCAGCACAGAGACACACCGTTCTGGTGTCCTCAAGCTTTCTATCCGTGTATATATGTGCACATGTGCCTGTTCATAATAGATGAACCCCAAAATATTTGCACAATCCCGTATGAACAATTGGTTCCTTCATATCATTATTAGCACACGCAACAGGCTGTGCAGAAGTAGCTCTTTCTAAATGCAAGGTGCTCAGCAGAGCAGCAAGATTCAGTCCAGGTACAAAATGGTGAACATGCTCATGGCATGAGACAACCCTTGAAGTTCTGATCAGACCATTACAAAGCCGTGACGTCAGGGAATATTGAAATCACAGTGTGGTGACTGCACAGAAATGTTTTGAAGACACAGTGACAAGATAGTTCTCATGTAAAGGGCTGATAAGCAGATGAATCCCACGTGGTGAGGTTGCAGCACATAGCCTGTAAGTTCAGTGAATGGGACAGTGCATCGTGAGGACCAGCACCAGGTTAGCTCAGACGGTAAAGCAAATGACCAGGGTTTGGGCTGGATCAATAGTAAGTGAGGGAGAGTCAACCGAATAAAAAAATGTCCTAAAAGTTGGGCCAGATATGGTTGAGGTTATAGTAGGTGGAGTTTCAAAAATGCTTCAAAAATGGCTTCAGCGACACTCATCCAGGGTACTACAGAAGAAGGAAAGTCAAAGGGATATTGTCAAAATGTCCACAGAATTCCCAGTCTGACTTGGGATACATCTGACCTACTCTCCAAATTCAAAATGTTTAAACAACATACAGAGCTATGGTTTCTTGATTCAGGTGATCTGAACTAGAAAAGCAAGCCATAAAAATCCACCTAGCAATTGGGAATGAAGGTCAACACAGGCTGAACATACCAGAATTAACAGAAGAAGGGCTAAAGGATCCCCAAAAGATATGGACTTCATTAAAAGACTGTTTCAGAATCAGGTTAAACTTCCGTATTCATTAGCTAGAGTTCATGTAATTTCAACAACAGCCTGCAGAATCCACAGATCATTTCATCAGCCGATACAGAGAAAAGGGATTTTTCAAACGCAGAACTAGCAGACAGAATTTTTGGGTTGGTAATCACATCCATTCCCATGGAAGCATTCCAGCAAGATCTGCTAGACAAGCCCAAAACATATAGAATTGATGAATTACTCAAGGATGAACAAAGGTCAACTCACAGTTTGCCGAAGCTTACAGGTCCTAAGCACAACCCCAATATTGGCACGCTTACTAGAACACCTAAACCTAACAAGACATGTGGAAGGTGTGACCTTCTGCTTATACCAAGGAAATGTCCAGCTTCCCATCAATTCTGCAAGGCATGTAGTGGAAATGGCCATTGGCAGCACAGTGCACTGGAGCAAAGGCTGATACAGCTACAAAGAGCTGTGCACTGATCCAAACAGACGGTACACAATGGCTGTCTTCAAACAATAAGAATGACCATTGAGTATGTTGTAAGAAACATATGCATGATTGACAAACTAGGAAATGACGATGTGCATGATGAAACGTAAACACATGTTTCACACCATGAATCTCGTGGAAAACAGAGAAGGTGGTTTCAAGGGAGCTGCAACATTATACTTGCAGGAGAATGCAAGTCCGTCCATCACGTAAATTCAGCATCCACTTACAATACAAATTAAAGGTCAAACTAGACAAAATGAAGAAAGATGGAATCATTGGAAGAATACAAAAGCTCACTGACTGGTGCAGTTCGATTATGTGTCTCATAGAAAAGGACGGATCATTGAGAGCATGCCTCGATCCATGACATTTAAACGCAGCTTTGAAACTGTGTCCTTACAAAATACCCCCATTAGACGAGTTAGGAATTACAGGTGCAAAATTCTTCATGAAGCTTGATACCAAACATGGCTACTGGTCAGTGCATCTCACGGAGAAATCCCAAGAGCTTACAACATTTTGTTCCCTGCTCAGACGATACTGTTTTCAACTACTTCCTTTCAGGCTATCTCTTAGCCAGGATCTCTTTCAAGCTCACATGGACCACATTACATGCACTGTGCCAGGATCACTAATGTATCACCAATGACATTGCTGTTGTGGGTAGAGCGAAGCAAAATCATGATCATAATCTGCACTCAGCGATGCAAGCAGCGTGTAATGAAAGATTGATGTTCAACAGTCTGAAACGCGCCATCGACGATCAGCTGATCAATTTCTTCAGTTCTATTTATTCCAGTGCTGGCAAGTGTCCCAATCCAAGTAAAATGGAGGATTTTCAGGACTTCAATCAAGTCACCTGTCACTCTTCTAAACTCCAGTGGAAACAAGCCCAGTCTGTCCAACCTTTCCTCATAAGACAACCCACTCATTCCAGGTATCAATCTAGTAAACCTCCTTTGAACTGCCTCCAATGCATTTACATCCTTCCTTAAAAAGGAGACTGAAACTGCACACAGTATTCGAGGTGCGGTCTCACCAATGCCCCGTATAACTGAAGCATAACATCCTTACTTTTACATTTAATCCCTCTCATAATGAAAAATAGCATTCCATTTGCTGCCTTAGTTACTTGCTGTACCTGCATACAAACTTTTTGTAACTCATGTACTAGATCCCTCTGCACCTCAGAATTATGCAGCCGTTCTCCATTTAAATAGTACTCTGCTTTTTTGTTTTTCCTGTCAAAGTGAACAACTTCACATTTTCCCACATTAAATACCATCTGCCCGATCTTTGGCCATACACTCAACCTATCTATATCCATCTGCAATCTCCTCATGTCCTCTTCACAACATACTTTCCTATCTACCTTTGTGTCATCTGCAAATTTAGCTACCATGTCTTCACTCTCCTCATCTAAGTCATTGATGTAAATAGTAAAAAATTTGAGGCCCCAGCACAGATCTCTGTGGGACTCCACTCGTCACATCCTGCCAATCAGAAAAAGACCCAATTATGCATACTCTCTGCTTTCTGCCAGCCAGCCAATCTTCTACCCATAAGTTACCCCCTAAACTATGCACTTTTACTTTCCATAATAACCTTTGATGTGGCACCTGATAAATGCCTCCTGGAAATCCAAGTATAGTACATCCACAGGCTCCCTTTTATCCATCACGCATGATACTCCTTCAAAAAAACTCCCATAAATTGGTTAAACATGATTTACCTTTCACAAAACCGTGCTGATTCTTCCCAATTGCCTTGAGCTCTTCTAAGTGCCCAGCTATAACCTCCTTAATGATCAATTCAAACAACTTCCTCAAGACAGACATCAAGCTAACTGGCCTATAGTTTCCTGTTTTCTGCCTTCCTCCCTTCTTGAATAGGGGAGTTATTTTTGCTACTTTCCAATCTGATGGAACCTTTCCAGAATCTAGTGAATTTTAGAAAATTGACATCAGCGCATCAACTATCTCATTAGCCACCTCTTTTAAGACACTAGGATGTAATCCATCGATACCCGGAGACTTGCCAGCCCGCAGCTCCATCAACGTGCTCGGTACCGTTTCCCTAGTGATTTCAATTTCACCAAGTTCCTTTCTCCCTTTCACCTGATTTGCAGGTATTACTGGAATGTCTTTTGTATCCTCTATAGTGAACACAGAAGCAAAATATTTGTTCATTTCTTCTGTCATTTCCTTATTATCCACTATTAACTCTCCACTGTAATGCTCTAGAGGACCAACATTCACTTTACTTACTCTTTTTCTTTTTAAGTACCATTAATTAACCCTGTCACATTACACAATACCAAGTCTAATATATCCTGCTCTCTGGTTGGTTCCAGAACATGCTGCTCTAAGAAACTATCTCGAAAGCATTCTAAGAGCCCCTCATCCAGGCTACTACTGCCAATCTGATTTTTCCAGTTTGTGTAGATTAAAATCACCCATGATTATTGCCATCCCTTTATCACAAGAACGCAATATTTTCTCTTGAATACTTTGTCCTACACTGGCTACTGTTAGGAGGCCTATAGACCAATCCCAGTAATGACTTTTCCCCCTACTATTCCTCATCACCATCCAAACCAATTCTACATCCTGATCTCCTGAACCAAGGTCATCCTTATTGCACCAATGCCCTCTTTGATTAACAGTGCTACCCCTCCACCTTTACCTAGCTTTTTCTTATTATTAATGTCATTTACCCCTAATATTAAGGACCCAATCTTTGTTGTCCTGCAGTCACGTCTCTATAATTGCTATCAGATCATATTTATTTACTTCAATGTGGGCCATCAATTCATTTACTTTGTTATGAATGCTAAGGGCATTCAGATAGACAGCCTTCAGTTTTGTCTTTATGTCACCTTTGCAACATCTAGCCTTCACTGTTGATGTATTCTTAGGATTTTTCTTTCTGTCCCTTCCTGCCATTCTCTGACCCTCATTTCTCATATTACTATTTTGCTCTCCTGTCTTGACTCTGCACCTTGAATTACTACCTCTACCCAAGCTTGATCCCTCACCCCGCTTCTTCAGTTCAAAGCCCTCTCTACTTCCCTAGTTATGCAATTTGCAAGGACACTCGTCCCAGCACGGTTCAGGTATAAACCATCCCAACGATATAGCCCCCACTTTCCCTAGTACTGATGCCAGTTCCCCACAAACCGGAGCCCACTTCTCCCACGCATTCATCTCTCTAGCCTTATTTGCCCTATACCAATTTGCCAATGGCTCAGGTAATAATCCAGAGAAGCAGAACCTTGAAGGTTCTGCTTCTTAATTTGGTACCTAGTTCTTCATACTGACTTTGCAGAACTTCCTAGTGCTACCTATCTCATTTACCTATATGGACCACAACAACTGGACCCTCCCCCTTCCACTGTAAGTTCCTCTCCAGCTCTGAGCAGATGTCCTGAACCCTGGTACTGGGCAGGCAACATAGCCATCTGGACTCCCGCTCGTTGCTGCAGAGAGCAGTGTCAATCCCCCTCACTATATTATCCCATACTACCACTACATTCCTGAAATAGCCCACTTGAACGGCTTCCTGTACTATAAGTGCCATGGCCAGTCAGCTCATCCACCTTGCAGACCTCGCTTCCATCCTCACAGGTTGTGAGCACCTCAAACCTGCTTGACAATTGAGTATATGCCATGTCAGCACAAAGAACCACTGATCCTGCATGAAGTTCTTACCCATCCTTGGTCCAAAATCACATCCAGCCTCTCTCATGCGCTGAGTTTGTCATTGTCGACTACTTTACCAATTACGCCATTATTCAACAATCGCAAAATAAGCCAAGCACAACTGCCATGCTCACTCTAAGTGCTACTTTCAGTTTATCTGGCATGCCTAGAGACATCATCACAGATAATGGTCTGCAATTTATTGATAAGCTATTTCAGGATATGTGTGAGAAGTAGAATATTGATCGCACTACTTTTTCTCCCCATTACCCTAGATCTAACAGCCTAACTGAACGAATGGTTTGCTCAGTGAAATCCCTGGACCTAAATTTTCAGAGCACTGAATGATATAAGGGGGGACTTCTGCCCTTCACCAGGAGGAAATCCTGCCAGCCCTTCCAGGAACAGTGCTGCAGTGGATGGAAGATGCACTGCTGGCAGCTGCCTGGAACTGTGCTGAGAACTAGAGAGGTAAGTGGCAGAGGTCCCGGGGATAGGCCGGAGGGCAGTGTGGAGGAAAGTCCAGAGGTCACCAGGCCTTCAGGATAGGGTGCCCCCCCCCAAGACAGAACTCTGTTTTCGGGTTTGCCCCCCTGATCTATCATCCACCTGCCAGCCTAAAATTTGATGCTGGACACAAAAAGGCCCTTAAGTGGCCACTTAAGGGCCTTAATTGAGACAAGGGCGCGCTTCCTCTCTGAGGCTCTGCCCACCCTACTGTAAAATCGCAACCAGGTTGAGGTGGGCGGGATCCCGGAAGGAATTCCATCCATGCAATTTCCTGCTCCTCACTGACTCAGTACCTGCCAAGGGGTGGGGGGAGTGTTAAGTTCTGGCCCCTAATTCTCTCAAATGTAGACAGACCAAGCAAGACCTACAGATTGTAATGTTGCATCTGAAAGCGACACCTTTAAATGCAACAATTCCACACCGGCAGAGCTCATAATTGGCAGATCAGTACGCACCAATCTACCTACTCTTACCCATTCTACAGTCTCTGAAACTAGAGAGCAACTTTCAAAACTGGAAGAGAAGGTGACCAATGTGCGCAAATAAAATGCAGGTACAGAATTGCCAAGCTTACAGTTGGGACATCAAGTTTGTATCCAGAATCTCACAGAAGGTACATGACTACCAGCCGAGGATTTGATGAGGGTTTGTTCCGAAGCAAGGTCCTTTGAAGTCATTACACACACAGGTACAACAGTGAGGTGTAACCGAGAACAAATTAGACCGATTCCAGCTCATCAACTATCGTGCAGTCCAGTTTCACCGGGGACACAATCCCAAATACAACCCGGAATAACATCCAAGAATGACAATCCCACAGATCATTCTGAGCAATTAAAGACACTTCTAGACAAGGCTACCGTTACCAGATCTGGAGGTACCAGCAGATTACCTCTACGCTTTAGATAGTCCTATACAATGTATTGGTAACTAAACATGAGCATGTATTGTAAATAGTTATACTTCGTTAGGAGGGAAGTATTTTTAAAAAGAGAGGGAGATTTTACAATATGCCTTTAAGGGATAGCAGGATGCCATCATTTATGGGAAGTGTGTCATGTAATCCAGCCTCGGTTTCACTTCAGCCTGCAGCAGAACACAGCCCTGCAGCTCTGATGTCCTCAAGCTTTCTATCCATGTATATCACTTCATGTGTGCCTGTTCTTGATAAATGAATGCGCAAGGTGGTTGCACAATCCCTTATGAGCAATTGGTGCCTTTATATAATTATTAACACATACAACACCACCCAATGTTCTTCCTCTTCCCTTGTCTCTCCCAGGCACTCATGCAGGCTCAGATACATTTCTGCAGATGCTAACTGAACTTTGGTAGATCAGAGAGAACATTGTCAAGGGTATTTGACCTGAGGAAGGGTGTATATCACCCAGCCTGATGATGTCTTCACCCAAAATCCACACGTCATGCAATTCCACTGGCACTAGACATTGAGGAGAACTCTAGCATTTTCTTCCTACCCACTGAGGAGGAACAGAGCTAACTATTGTGCTCCACTGTAGTCTGAGCTAAAATCAGCTCACTTAGTACTGACCCAAGTTCAGTCCTGGGATTGTCCTAGTTTGTACAGCTGTTTGCCATGCTTTAGTGTGCATTTACCCACTGACTTATCAGCAGAGTTCCTCATTTGCCTATTATTTTAAGCAGGAACAGTTAAAGATGTACGGTGTTGTGAAAACTCCATTTTCAGGTTGGCAGAACAGTCCTCATTGCAGTCTAAGACCTTTATGTACATTTTTTATCAAAAAGATATATTTTTTCCATCATCTGATGTTTATCTGTGTGTCTGACACACGCACACCAAGATTGAAGCTACTTTTGTAATGCGTAAGGTAACATGCTTCTGCTGCTGACTGCTGGGATAGGGAACTTATGTAGCAACCCAAAGTTTGAATTCAGTAAGACATGTAGCTGGAAGACCAGTTTTAAAAAAAATAAGGTCTTCCTAGCTACTGGCCTTGGCATATTCAGCAAGTTTACTTTCGAGCTGTCTCTAACTGCAAATACTGTACTAGGTCAATTATAAACCCAGTTCAAGAGTGTCCAAACCAGACTATGGAGAAATCCACATAAATAGGGTTTCAGTTTGTTTGGTATGCAGTCTGTACTCTCTCACCATCTGGAAAAAAATCCCAACCCCCTCTGACTAGACCTGGAAAAGTAGACCTATCAGTTATGCCAAGGAAAGCAACTGGTTGTGAATAAATAATATGGGGTGTAGCTTAGATGGATATTCTGTAATTTTCTTCATTTCCTATGAAGGGATGGGAAGGAATTTTCCAGAGAATTTTCTTTAAGAGATGAAGCAGATTGAGTATATTTCTTGATAGACTGGATTGTAAATGGTTTGTAGAAGGAATAATTTTGGTGGGCTGAATAGACTTTTCTTGTAGCATGGGGCAGGATTTTTCAGTCAGCAGGCCCAACACTCTGACACGTAAAATGACAAACGATGATGTCGGGCCTGCGTCCCAACTTTATCACGCAGTCCCGCGGCATTTCGTTTGGCGGGCATGTGCTGGAGTCGGCTGCAAGCACGTCGACATGTAAACGACCTATTAAAGCCATTAAGAAAGTAAGTGAAGTAATTAAGGTTGACAGGCAGATGAAAAGGCCAAGTGCCCTCCATATTTTTTAGGAAACCTCATCCACGAACGGGATGAGATTTCCTAAGGCTTTTATTAAATAAGTTTTTTAAATTTCCTAAATATAAAAACATGTCCCATCTCATGGGGATATGTTTAAATAAATTTTTACACCATTTATTTAATTATTTCAATATCGATTCAATCTCCCTGAGGCAGCTCCTTGCATGTGCGAAAGAGCACTGGCCCAACTCTCGCTCCTCCCCCCCGCCCACACAGGTAGTGCTGAACGCTACAGTTCACATATTACGCTGGCTGGGCCTTAATTGGCCCATCCTGGTAAAATGGCGGCATGGCGCCAACCACAGGTAGCAATCGGCTCCACGACTGCCTGCTCCCACCAAGCCTGCCCGCCATCTGAAAAATTCAGGCCACGGTGTTGGAACTCTCGCCTCTGAATCAGAAGGTTGTTCGCTGAAGCCTTACGCCACACAATCCAGGTTGGCACTTCAGTGCAGTCACTGAGAGAGTGATGATCTTGAAGATGTTACAGTGGCATATCTCAGTGGATATCATAATCACAGTGGTACTAGCAGTCACTCCTGAATTGGTATTCTTGCACTACTAATGTAGTGAAATTCTGCAGTGAAAACTGTTGCTGGCACAGTGGCACTGTTCAAGGAATTTCTGTCATCACTTGATTGGAAAGGGACAAGAGAAGTTGCTGCTCAGCTTTGTATGTCCATCTGTCTCTGTACCACTGTTCCTGGAATAGTTTCACATAACTTGCATATTAAGCCAAAAACTGGCTTGAAACCTCATCCAACGCAGTCATACAAAATAAACTGTGATTTGATTTTGCCAATTCTGGAGGCATTTCTGAAGTAAAGTTTAGTCTATGAAACAGCACAGTTGATCTTTTAAAAAAGCTGTGCATCAGAATGGTGCTAACTATATGACCATGGTTCCACATACAGTAAGTTACCAATCTGGGAGATCTTGACAGAGTCCTAAAGTGGCAACAAACAAATCACCTGCTGTCCTTCTCAGCTGGGTACAGCACAAGCAGCCTGTGTGAAGCATAATTAACACTACAGTAAAGGGTGAGCCGCAACAGCTGTTGTCATATTACAATAACAGCTGTGTTGGTGAAGTAACCCTGAGATACTGGAATCAGAAGATAAGGAAGTACGCTGTTCACACAATACATCCCTGAGTACTAGGTTGCAGATTCATCCCTAAAATCTCCATCTTCCATCTATTGTGCAGCACCTTTCACAACCTCAGGAAATTACTTACAGCCAATGAAGTATAATCGCTGTATCCTGTGCTGGAGTCTAGGATATTGTCCTCCAGGCTCTGGAATTGGAACTAGACTCTTAATCCTCTGAGTTAGACGTAAAGAGCATTACTTGGGTGCTTAAATGAACACATTTTTAACAATGTTTTTGTCTGGTTTCAAACCAGGAGCTTATCACGTACTAGGCGAATGTGATAACCACCACATTACAGAAAGACTGTAATCTCCATCTTCCATAAATTCAAGACCAATCTCAACTGTTCAAAGGTGATGGGTGGAAACCAATCATTACCAAGGAAATCAATGGTTAAGGACAAATAATGTAGAGCAAACAGGAAAACCAAAAGGATATCATGCTTGAGTCTAATGCATCTAATACTTGATAGGCTGGCTGAAAAGTAGAACTGGCAGATCTCCATTATTCTTACATTGGGAAAAGTATGGGACACCAAGAGATCAAACAATAAGCAGAAATAGTGATGATAGAAGAAAAACAATGTAGCAGAAATGGGGTAACATGTTGGTATGGTACACTGAAATTCCAGCGCAAGAAAAAGAGGTGCAAGTAGACACTGGTCTAGCACACAGTAGGAAAAAACAAATAAAGATGCAGGTTTGTTTTTGTGATTCCTGACATTGGGCAGAGATTTTCACTCAGCAGGTGGGCACGTATCCGACCAGCTCGAGTGTGAAATGAAGCGCGTTAGCGTCGGTCAAGCTTGCCGATGTCAATGTGCAGTTGTGTAATTGTTCAGTCGGTGGGCACGCGCCAGAACTGAGAGAGTCCCGCCAACAAATAAAAGGCCTGTTAAGGCCATTAAGTTATCAATTAAATTAAAATTTTCACCGCCCGTCCAATCTAATGGTGCCTTTGCCTTTTTTTGGAAACCTCATCCACGGGCAGGATGAGGTTTCCAACAGCAAATAAAAATAAAATAAAAACTTTAATTTTTAATTAAAGTATGTCCATGATCATGTGACAGAGTCACATGAGGGGACATGTTTTATTACATTTTTATTTTTTTATATGTCTTCATCACCCTGAAGCAGCTTCATGCCTCAGGGAGATTATGCAGCGTTTACTTGCGTTTACTCACAAAGTTCATGCTCAGCCAGCTTGCACTCTTTCCCCTCACCCCCTCTGACACAGGCAGCGCTCAGTGCTGCTGCTGGTGGGCCTTATGCCAATTGTGGGTGGCGGTCGGCTTCCTGACCGCCCCCACATGCCAAGGGCAAAATTCTGTCCATTGTGTCTGAATGACCTTCTGCCTTTTGTAATTTACATACACGTTATTTTGTTGTATCAAACAGAATAAGGAAGGGTTTGTGACAGTAAGCTTCTGAGTGCCAGTGGAGCCCCTCATCCCCATAAAATGTGGTCAAGTTTCTCAACCATGTGCCAAAAGCATATTTTTGCCTTCATTAAATCTTTCTCACGTTGGAAAGTCTGTTTTTGGAAGGATCCAGGAGATTTCCTTTCCACCATGGACATTTTATATTATAAAGACAACTGAGGAAAAACACAGAGGAGGAACAGAGATGTGAAAGCTATCCAGGCAATCTGAAAAAGCAACCAAAAAAAGGCAAATAGGCAAAGAAGGGGGATCAATGAAAACATTAGGGGAAATCATTGTTTATATTCATTGGATGGCTGTAAAAACATATATAAAACATCCAGACTGAAAGTTATTAAGCAAATTTCAGTCCATTCTAATGTTCAGTCCTGACTTCATATCTTTTAGGTAGTGGTAATGGTTCATTCAACTGGCAGCCAGTAGGTGGCGATGTCTCATGCCGACATTCTATATGAACTGTTTTGTTCCCCACAATCCAAAGTCCTTCTCCTTTAATAAAGAGTGAGTAGCATCTTTCAGATGCCTTTGATGTCTTCAGGTAGAATTGATCAATGTTAACTTTTTGATTTTTTTTTCTTCCATTTTTTAACTTTTGTCCTGTCTTTAACATTTCTACATATTGAGTATTGCTGAAAGAAAGAGCCATGCTATCAAAGCTTTTCCTCCTGTACTCACCAGGATAGCTCACAAGAAATTACCAATAGCACAGGGGGAACATCAATTTGTATGGCATGAGAAGAGTGCTGATTGGTTGGCAAGTGGACTCTGATTAGTGAGGGTGTTGCCATGGAGAATGCAGCAGGGGACGGTTAATTGCCCAATTTTGTTCAAATTCAAACCGGGCAGGTCACTCTGGTCAAGGCATTTCCCTGAAAAATGAACTGTCCCCAAGCTTTTGTTTAGTTGAAAAAGGCACAAAATGTGGACATGCTCCTTCTGTCTGCAAAGGACAGGGCCCTGTGTGTGAATATATGTAGCTTCTAGCATGCGTAGGTGAGCCACACTGCAAGCTTGACTGATGAACATAAATTGGTTTTCAGTGTAATTAGGATTGTTTAGCAAGTATTGTCCAATCGTGGAATCACAGCTAATGTTGGATACTATGTTTTGAGTTATGCACGCTTGGCCTGATTAGGTACAGCCAGCACTTTGCCTGTTGCGAATAGCCAAAGAGACATGCTGTTTGATACGATACACCAGTTGTTGGGATGTACGGCCTACATACTTAGCATCGCACCAGCACTGAAATTCAAATACCACATTACTCATTTGTGTGATAGGAAGAACACCTTTTTTGGCTTGATGGCAGCATCCTGTTAGTGGAGAATACCACTCGTGTTGCTACTGCGTAGTAACAGCGTGAAACAGCTAGCTTCACCTTTTGCCCAAATTTTTGAGACACCTCACCTTTCCAGGGTAATCTGAGGTAGACGGGGTACATTCCAGGACCAAAACTGGCAGCCTTAGGCCCATTCATGAGTTTGTGTGACATACACTGTCTGATCTCCACTCACCATCTTACAGCTTCACGATTACCATAGGGCTGTATTCATTTTGTTTATTTTGATGGACTGCATTTCTTTCTATATATCTGTTGGCATTAATTCAACTAGCTTGTATTGTTAGATTTAATTCCTCCAAGCTGTGTCTATCATCCACTGTATAAACAAATCAAGAGAAGTAGAAAAGCAAGAGAATGTTCATCATAATTCTTTGGAATGATTTCTGACTAAGGTTTCTGATGCAGCATAACATCTCAGTAAGACACTGAGGTGTGAAAGAGCTTTAACCAAATAGCCTCTGCTGTGTCTAAAATGTCTTGCACTCTGAGGCTGTCAGAGTTGATTTAGGTCAGTTCAAAAGAAGTCCAGGATGGGTTCTGGGAGCAAGCTTTCATCATGATATCAGATGAAACACAACAGAGAGAAAATATATTTCAGATAAGGATGAAGAAATGTGTTAAAAATGGGAAAGAGGGTTTTTCTCTTAAAGATAGAAAACTTGCTCAGGATGGCACCAGTACAATGCTCTAGAGGATCTACTCAGGACACTACCTTTGATTTCTCAATCTGAATCAGATTACCTGGAAAAGGTGCCCTGCAGAGATGAGGCAGAAGTAGAGCATGAGGGGTTTTTGCCTTTAGCCCCCAATCCCAGATTACTATTGTGGAATTTCTGGGACAGAAGGTGGCCTCCTTGAACATTTTTATGTAGTTTTATTTTTCTTTCTAACGGTATCCACTTGCAAAATTGATGATGAAGATCAGAACTGAAACAATTCTACAGGTAATGGGCTGTAAAAACAATCCCTGGAAGAATGTATTTAAAATGTACAAAACAAGATTGGTTGGCCCTTCCTTATCATCCCCTGTCAGTTAAAGACTGTTCCCCAAGACAACAAGTCTCCTGGTATCAAATCCAACTGGCTGACTAATGTGTTTGATGCTCCTCCTGACCTTGGGAAACCTTGCCTTGCAGTTGAAGCTACAGGAATGATGAAACATTGAAACTACATTTACTCTGCTTTTTAGAAGAAAAGTACCAAAAACAAGATAGTCATTTATAACTCGCAATAATTATCTTGTATTGAGTCAGTATTAACTGTAAATTATAGGTAGTGAACAGACAAACTTTATTTCCTGTAAGATTAAATACTGTAATATCACTCAATTAATTTGGCTCTGTGAATGTCCCTAACTGAGGGTGTGAGCTCACTATTGCCATGATTCTCCACCTCAGTTTCCAGTTTTATTTTACTTGTTGATGGAGCAGGCTGCTTATTTATGCTCTAGCTTCTGCCAATGCTTCTTTTGAACCAGCCTCTAGGAAATGCAGTCTATGGCAATTTATTCTCCACTCAGAATTTCCTCTTTCTTACCCACTCCTCTCCCCCAAAACCACCCACCTAATAGCATAGCTATGGTTGGAAACCCAAAATGGGGTAGTCACAGGCATTTCCCTGCAGCTGTGTTTGAGACGACTGTTAAGAAGAATGTTGTTAAATTGGGCTTGACATTTATTTGTACATTCATGTGAATGACCCTTAGTGTCAGAGAGGCAGTTTTTGAAGGAATGGCCATTTATCATCTCACTGTATAGCACTGGCAACTAATGTACTTCATCTTCATAATCAAATCTGTCTGGAGCTGCTACCACACTTTTTTGTCTCACAGAGAGCAATTTTTGTGTGTGTGAGGTTATAAAGGCGCATGTTACAGAATGAATTTAGCAAGTGCACAGATAAGAAAGTTTACCACTGAAAATTCTCACAGTGCTGAGTTTTACAAAAAAAAATCCTGTCAGCCAAATTAAGTAAGAATCATCAGTTGTCCTCATTACCATGTTTTCTGGATTTATTTACGTAATAGTGACCCAAAAAGGTGGGCTTACATCTAGATAAATACCGCCCACTTTGGATTTCATTGTCTCCGCCAGCCTGCTGGTATTTAAAGAAAGGCTCGTTTTTTCCATTACAGGTTAGCAACTGAATCAAACCAATTGTTTATCATGGGTTTTTAATCCACTTCTAAGCCAGTCAAACTCACTCCAATATGATAGTGCATGGAAAAAGTTAACAGCATAATCTTGTGTGTAATTTTCAATGCAATTTCCCTGAAATGTCATTAGGTCAATCCAAGGTATTTTGTACAATTTGTCAAGTAGGCAATTCTCTTCTCAAGTCTTAGGGGATAATTTTAACCTAATCTACCCAGGTTTGGGTCAGCGCCCACTTTATGCCCACCCTGGTTTTACTCTCCGTTGAACTCAACCTGACTGTCTACAAGGTGGGCAAAGTTAAAATTACCCCCTTCGAGATTGAGGTTCATGTCAAGATTCTAAATTAAATCAGCATTTGTTTTGTGAATGCTCTGTACGTGGATTGCAGCATACAGTACATACAAAGATGTGACATATTAGAATTTTACCTCATCGTGTCTGCACAATTCCTAAAGCCACAGCCAAGATCAATCTCTATACCCGAGGAATAAGAATCAAAGTTCCAATACAAAAACACTGTCACTGTACCACCCAGTTCTTTCTGCTGTTCTAATCAGCTTATGAATAAACTTGACAGAATAAAGGCTTTAATGTCACCTTATTCAAATAAAGTAACTTATTTTTTAACTGTTTTTACTTGCTTTACTTTCTTTGTTATGCCCAACTCCAGGCAAGAGCACAAACGATCATTGCAACGAGGAGGTGTATGGCCTAGGGTGATCTTATTCTTAATTTTTACAGAAGCTGGTTTCTGATCAGTTCTTCGCCATGGCCAGGATAAGGAACTCTGTGTTGGGAACTCTGTATAAAAACCTGCATCTGACCATTCCTTGGAGCAGTGCAGTTTTGCATCATCCTCCAATCTTTCCAACAGACTTTGTGATCCCAGAGATTTTTTGTTGACTTTGTAAATGTTGCTTCTCAATCCGCCCAAGTAATTATTAGACAAATTCACTCTACATTTTCCTATCAGCACTTTTTGTGCCAGGTTTAACATGATTGTGCCAAGAAAGTTTGACCATGGGAATTATTTTCTAGAAGACCCCTGACAAGACAATGACGTCTTTAAAAATCCTTTGATGATCAGATTACATGATTAAGAGACTCAAGCATGAACTGCACATAGAAGGCAATGAAAAAGGTGTTTTCTTTTTGTCAACCACAATGACTAAGCATGACTAACAAATAGTGCCCATAGAAAGGAAACACCTCATGATTTCCTTCCTGTCAATACTTGACCATTCTGTTAAAAACAAATTAAACACTCCATTGGTTAAAAAAAAGATACGTGGTCAACTAGCATTACATAAACAGGCTGAAAAACATACAAACATAAGAAATTGGAGCTGCAGTAAGCCATACAGCCCCTTGAACCTTTTCAGCCATTCAGTAAGATCATGACTGAATTTTTACACCAATTTTGCTTTCAGGCTATATTCCCCATATCCCTTTGATTTCCTTAGTGCCCGAAATATTTTGATCTTAGTCTTGAATATACTCAACAACTGAGCATCTGCAACCTCCTGGTCTAGAGCCACCCAAAGATACAACCCTTTCTGTGAAGAAATTTTGCCTCATCTCAGGCCTAAATGGCCAGCTCCTTATCTTGAGGCAATGACCCCTCATTCTATACCCCAGCCAGGGGAAACAGCTTCTCTGCATCTATTCTGCCAAATCCTCTAAGATTGTTTTATTTTTCAATGAGATCACCTCTCATTGTTTTAAACTCTCTTCATAGGACAATCCCCTCATCCTAGCAATCAGCTGAGGGAACCTATGTTGCCCCCTAAGGCAATTGTATCCTTCCTGAGGTAAAAATTCCAAAACTATCAGGCATGATCTCATCAAAGCACTTCATAATTTCAGTAAGACTTTCTTACCCTTATACTCCAACCTCCTTGTAATAAAGGCTAACACTTCATTTGTCTTCCTAATTGCTTACATGCTAGCTTTCTGCATTTTGTGCACAAGGACACCCAAATCCCTGTGAATTCCAACATTTGCTTATCCATTTTTTTCATTCTTTCTACTAAAGTGGATAACTTCATATTTTCCCACGTTATGCTCTACCTACCACCTTCTTGCCCAATCACTTAGCCAGTCTGTATCCCTTTGCAGCCTCTTTGTCTTCCTTGCAGCTTACTTTCTAACTAAGCTTTGCATAGTCAGCAAACAGCGATATGATACCCAGTCTGCTCATCAAAGTCATTGATATAGATTGTGAATAGTTGAGTTGTAAGCACTGTGACGATCATTGTGGCATTCTACCAGTTACACCTTGCTTCCCAACAATGATGTGCTTATTTCTATCGTTCGTTTTTTGTGTTTTAACTAATGCTCAATCTATGCCAGTATATTACCACCAACACTATGAACCCTAAACTTATGCAACAATCTATTATGTGGCACCTTATCAAATGCCTCCTGACAATGCAAATATACTGCATTCATTGGTTCCCCTTTATCTACCCTGCTAATTGCACTTTTAAGAAGTCCTATAGATTTGTTTTCTTGGAAACCTACTTCATCTCAGTTCTGGCTATTACTTTTGCAGTTTGATGATTAAACTTGAAAATAGTACAACCATGTGCACACACAAATGTCTAAGTGTATTTATTTGAGTCATGCTACTATTAGGATTGAACTTTATTTTTAAATAAATAAATAAAATTGAGGGAAATTATTTATACATAGAGCTCCTACCTTGGCTGGTTAAGGGGAAGTATCATATGGAATTAACCACAACATCGTCCATCCCTATCTCTAACTTCCTCCAGCCCTACAAACCTCTGAGAAATCTGCACTCCTCTAATTTTGGGCACATGCACATTCCTAATTTTCATTGCTGCACCATTGGTCACCGTGCCTTTGGCTACTAAGGTCCTAAGCTCTCGAATTCTCTCCCTAATCATTTTGCTTATCTTTCTTCCCTCCTTTAAAATGCTTATTAAAATATACTCCTTTGATCATCTTTAATATCTGCTTATGTGATTCAGTATCATATTTAGTTTGATAACATTCTTGTGAATATTTTGGGCATTTTACTATGTGAAAGATACTATACGCATAGAAGGTAACATTGGTTGTGAGATGCTTTATAGGTGGTGCAGAGTGCTATATTAATATTTTACTTTTAATTGAATTAATTGGCAGTACATACAGGCTACTGTCAGAGTATGTATCACATTCTGGTTAAAAGGTAACATCAGCAGCAACCTAGAATAAGGTAGTCTCACTTTCATCTTGGTTGAGTACTGGTATTTAGTGTGAAATGATTTAAGCAAAATGGAAAAATATTTTATTTTTCCTTTCACTCTCCTCACTTAAATATTCTATGCTATGCTGAGATTGCTGGCCTAGTACTCAATCCAAGGGGTGGCACTGCAACCAAGTTGATTTCATCCAGTGCATTTTCCAGCAGGCCTTACTGAATAGCAGATGGAAACTGCAGATCTTGCTGGACATTTGCCCCATTTAGCTCAGGAGCACTGATGGTAATAGCATTATTTTTAACTGAGAGAAAATAGTATTTATAATAAAATTTTTATGAACAGTCACTTGGGAGTGTAGAACTTGAATTTTGCTGAAAAGAGAGACATGTTGCCAAAGCTTTTCATCTTGCACTCATTAGGACATTCACAAGAATATCTCATTTCAATCAATCACAACAATTTATACCACAGGAGAGAAGATTGTCTGAGATGTTGACTCTGATTGGCCAAGGCATTGCCATGGAGAAAGCAACAAGGAACTATAGTCCCCCCGTGCTGCTGGGTAATTCAAAAAGGCACAAGGTTTGAACATATTCCTTCTGTTTGCAGAGAACGGGTCCCTGAGTATGTATGTCACTTCTAGCAATCATAAATGAGCCATATTATGAATCTAACTGATTAAATTGGTTGTTAATGCAGTTATTAGCACACTCAGGATGGTTCGGCAAGTGCTACCCAATCACGGAATCATATATAACAGTAGACATTTTGCTTTGGGTTTTGCAAACATGGGTTGGTTGAGTACAGTCTGTACTCTGTCCATTACTAACAACCAGAGGAAATGCAAATGCTGTTTGATTCGAATAGCCAATCGTCGGGATGTACACCCCAAGTACATCGCACTGGCACTGTAATTCATACATGACATTGCTCAATTGTGTGGTAAGCAGAATGTCTTTTTGGATTGATAGCTGCATCCTATTAGTGAAAAATACCACTCGTGTCACCGTTACATAGTAGCAGCGTGAAAAGTCTTGCTTTACCTGTTTTTCATATTCTTAGGATACTTTGCCTTTACAGGGTAATTTGCTGAATAACCCTGAGCACTAATAGCTACACTAATAACTAATTTAAGCTAATCAGTCAAGCCTCTAATATTTCTCTAATATTGTCTACTGCAAGCTGACCTTCGCCGGTCAAAATACCTGTTGGAATTCAATAACATGCTATCAGAAAGGCCTTATTACCAATCTTCAATGTAGGGCCCTAGCCATTTGCTCACCTTGCAAGCTTGATACAGAAATGGAACGCATCAGAGATAACCTGCAGGACAATAGCTACCCTGATCAAATCATTGTTCACTGTGTATTGTAGTGTTTGGGTTGTGAAATGTAACCAGTCTGATGTCACATCTGACTTGCTGTAGTCATATGACTGCCATGAGGCAAAGTCACTGTAGGCTGCCAGTTCTACTCAGTTCAACAAAGCTTCTCACAGAGAAGACACTATTGAAGCACAGCTGTCCTTATACATGAAACATGGATAGATTTTTCAACCCTGGAATTTAAGCAGAAAAGACACTGAGAACTCAGGAACACAGAAAGATGTTCAAATCTGCAAAAAATGTTGCTGAAAAAAGGACAAATAGAAAATCTGCAAGCTAGTACAATATTGGCTACAGAGAAGACATAGATTGCTACAAAGTGTATATATCACCCTAAATATAACTGACGAGCAGAAAAAACAGACAGCAGAGATTTTGAATGCCTTGAACACACGTTTGATGCCCGAGCGAATGCTACATAGGAACGATATGTATTTAACACTAGAGTGCAGCGTGAAAATTAGACCATTGATTGCTAAGTGACTGCAATAATGCAGCTTGCAGCATCATATGAATTTGGACAGCTAAAAGATGATCTGATTAAAGATAGATTAGTCTTAGGTGCAGGAGATCCTTCGGTGAGAGTAAGTCTACTGAAAGATGAGAAACTGATGCTAAAGAAAGCGTGTGTTGAAATGCGGAAGTTGTGAAATGTCAGCTGGAACATATGGATGGCAGAGTAGACCAAGCGATATTTTATGCTGAGGGACAGTCCAGGTGAAAAAGTGGAGGAATCACAAACAAAGGGGAGGATGCAAATACCGCTGACAACATCATACAAAGGAAAAGAAGGATTGCCTAGCATGGGGAAACCAGTATTTTAACGGCAGGAATCAAAATCATTTCACACGTGTTTGGCTAGAAAGAAGCAAAACAAGCTTATATAGTTGGCCACTGTAGAGATATCAGCACGAGTGTAATGAAAAATTATACACTATACAACAGGTTGGTTTAGTCAAGTCTATAGGTGACAAATGGTTTGTGAATGTTGCCATGATGACTGCTGAAGGAATGTATCAAGCAAACAAGAAGTTTGGACAAATGGACACAAGTGCATCATGCACCATAATGATTTTCACAGACCTGTGCGAAGTGGCTCAACTTGGCAATCCGAAAATGAAACCCTCAAAAGTAAGTTTGAAGCTATATGGTGGCACGATACAAGAGGACAAATTAGCCTGAGGGCCCAATTCAATGGCAAGAAAAAAGATCTAGAGGTCCAGATCATAGATGGGACACAACAGCCACTCATTTCGGCTGAAGCCAGTCTAAAGCATGGAATGGTAAACCTAAACAAGCAAACAGAGGTGTACAACATGTCACGGCACACAAAATCATTGACAGCAGAAAAGATCCTGGGGGAGTACGAAGATGTATTTTACAGGTTTGGGATATCTACCAGGAGAATATCATCTAGAAGTAGATGACAGTGTAAGACCAATTCAGCATCTGCTGAGAAGAGTTCTACAGAACCATAGAAAATAGGAGCAGGAGTAGGTCATTTGGCCCTTCGAGTCTGCTCTGCCATTCAATATGATCATGGCTGATTGTCTATCTCAACATCATACTCCCGCTTTCTCCCCATATCACTTGACGCCTTTAGAGTCCAGAAACCTATCTATTTCCTAAAATATATTCAGTGACTTGGCCTCCACAGCCTTCTGTGCTAGATAATTCCACAGGTTCACCACACTCTGAGTGAAGAATTTTCTCCTCATCTCAGTCCCAAATGGCCTACCCTGTGTCCTGAGACTGTGACCTCTTTTTCTGAACACCCCCAGCCAGAAGAAACGTCATCTCTGGATCCAATCTGCCCAGCCCTGTCAAGATTTTATATGTTTCAATGAGACCCCCTCTCAATTTTATGAACTCATGAATACAGTCCTAGTTGACCCAATCTCTCCTTGTACGACAATCCTGCCATCCCAAGAATCAGTCTGGTAAAACCTTCGCTGTACTCCATCTATGGCAAGTATATCCTTTCTTAAGTAAGGAGACCAAAACTGCACACACTACTCCAGGTGTGGTCTCACCAAGGCTGTACAGCTGCAGTAAGGCATCCTTGCTCCTATACTCAAGTCCTCTTGCAATGAAGGCCAACGTACCATTTGCCTTCTTAACTGTTTGCTGCATCTGCATGATTGCTCTCAATGATTGGTATACAAGGACATCCAGATCCCTTTGCACATCAGCATTTCCCAATCTATCATCATTTGAATAATACACTGCCATTCTGTTTTTCCTACCGAAGTGGATAAACTCACACGTATTCACATTATACTGCATCTGCCATGTATTTTCCCGCTCACTCAACCTGTCTAAATCACCTTGAAGCCTCTTAATACCATCCTCACCACTCACATTCCCACCAAGTTTCATGTCATCAGCAAACTTAGAAATATTAACAATATTAATATTAATATTAAATAATATTAATATTAGAATTTCAACTGAAATTCCACCCATCATGTTTCGAACCCACCCAGGATTACAGGTATCTCCGGGACATAAAACATTTCTCGGACTGCTGTTCCCGTCACATTCTGAAATCCACACTCAGTGCCATGCGCCGCCATATGAACACACTCGACCTCTCCTTCCAGCAGCACCGCCGTACCCTTTTTCAAAGCTGCGCGTGCCCCCAGTTTCATTTTATCCTTCGGCTCATCCGACGCCTCAACAAGAAACTTTTTCTCTTTCTCTCAAGTGCTAAGGAACGCAAGCTCCAACAACTCATCAACACCAACACCCATCTAGGACCCTTCACCCCGGCCTGTCCCTCCGTCCCCACCCCATCTTCCAATCCCAACCCCAGCCGTGTATTCACTATACCCCCTGACCTTCCCCTCTCTGATGCTGAATGTTCAGTGCTCAGCAAAGGACTTAGTTTCATACCCTTACACCCTCACCTCAATGAATTTCGGGCTCGGCATGATGCTGAACTCTTCTTCCACCGTCTTCGTCTCCGGGCTCACTTCTTTGGGCAGGAGTCCTCTCCCAGTTCAACGGATCCTTTTACCCATCTCCAATATTCTCCCTCCACCTGGACCCCTCCCTCTGGATTCTTACCTTCTCTTGATCTTTTCATTGAGAACTGTCGGCGCGACATTAATCGTCTCAATTTGTCTGCTCCTCTCACCCATTCCAACCTGTCTCTCTCTGAACTTACTGCACTCCATTCTCTCAGGTCCAACCCTGACATTGTCATCAAACCCGCTGACGAGGGTGGTGCTGTTGTTGTCTGGCGTACTGACCTCTACCTCGCGGAGGCTGAGCATCAACTCGCAGACACTCCCTCCTACCTCTCCCTGGACCATGACCCCACCACTGAACATCAAGCCATTGTTTCCAGGACTGTCACTGACCTCATCTCCTCTGGGGATCTCCCTCCCACAGCTTCCAACCTGATAGTCGCCCAACCTCAGACGGCCTGCTTCTATCTCCTACCCAAAATCCACAAACAGAACTGCCCTGGTAGACCGATCGTCTCAGCTTGCTCCTGCCCCACAGAACTCATTTCTCGTTATCTTGACTCCCTTCTCTCTCCCCTTGTCCAGTCCCTTCCCACCTACATCCGTGATTCCTCTGACACCTTACATCACATCAACAATTTCCAGTTCCCTGGCCCCAACCGCTTCCTCTTCACCATGGATGTCCAATCCCTCTACACCTCCATCCCCCACCTGGATGGTCTGAGGGCCCTTAGCTTCTTCCTCGAACAGAGGCCCGAACAGTCACCATCCACCACTACTCTCCTCCGCCTGGCTGAACTTGTTCTCACGCTGAACAATTTCTCCTTCAACTCCTCTCACTTCCTCCAAATAAAAGGTGTGGCTATGGGTACCCGCATGGGCCCCAGCTATGCCTGTCTCTTTATGGGGTATGTGGAACATTCCTTGTTCCAGTCCTACTCCGGCCCCCTTCCACAACTCTTTCTCCGGTGCCGCTTCATGCTCTCGTCGGGACTTGGAAAAATTTATTAATTTTGCTTCCAATCTCCACCCCTCCATCATTTTCATGTGGTCCATCTCTGACACTTCCCTTCCCTTCCTTGACCTCCCTGTCTCAATCTCTGGTGATAGACTGTCCACCAATATCCATTACAAACCCACCGACTCCCACAGCTATCTCGACTACAGCTCCTCACACCCCGCTTCCTGTAAGGACTCCATCCCATTCTCTCAGTTCCTTCGCCTTCGTCGCATCTGTTCCGATGATGCTACCTTCAAAAACAGTTCCTCTGACATGTCCTCCTTCTTCCTTAACCGAGGTTTTCCACCCACGGTCGTTGACAGGGCCCTCAACCGTGTCCGGCCCATCTCCCGCGCATCCGCCCTCACGCCTTCTCCTCCCTCCCAGAAACATGATAGGGTCCCCCTTGTCCTCACTTATCACCCCACCAGCCTCCGCATTCAAAGGATCATCCTCCGCCATTTCCGCCAACTCCAGCATGATGCCACCACCAAACACGTCTTCCCTTCACCCCCACTATCGGCATTCCGTAGGGATCGCTCCCTCCGGGACACCCTGGTCCACTCCTCCATCACCCCCTACTCCTCAACCCCCTCCTATGGCACCACCCCATGCCCACGCAAAAGATGCAACACCTGCCCCTTCACTTCCTCTCTCCTCACCGTCCAAGGACCCAAACACTCCTTTCAAGTGAAGCAGCATTTCACTTGCATTTCCCCCAACTTAGTCTACTGCATTCGTTGCTCCCAATGTGGTCTCCTCTACGTTGGAGAGACCAAACGTAAACTGGGCGACCGCTTTGCAGAACACCTGCGGTCTGTCCGCAAGAATGACCCAAACCTCCCTGTCGCTTGCCATTTTAACACTCCACCCTGCTCTCTTGCCCACATGTCTGTCCTTGGCTTGCTGCATTGTTCCAGTGAAGCCCAACGCAAACTGGAGGAACAACACCTCATCTTCCGACTAGGCACTTTACAGCCATCCGGACTGAATATTGAATTCAACAACTTTAGGTCGTGAGCTCCCTCCCCCATCCCCACCCCCTTTCTGTTTCCCCCTTCCTTTTCTTTTTTTTCCCAATAAATTATATAGATTTTCCTTTTCCCACCTATTTCCATTATAAAAAAAAATTATTTTTTTTACATCTTTTATGCTCTCCCCACCCCCACTAGAGCTATACCTTGAGTGCCCTACCATCCATTCTTAATTAGCACATTCGTTTAGATAATATCACCAACTTTAACTTTAACACCTGTGTGTTCTTTTGTTCTATTGTTGTTGACATCTTTTGATGATCTGCTTCTATCACTGCCTGTTTGTCCCTACAACCACACCCCCACTCCACCTCTCTCTTTCTCTCTCTCTCTCTCTCTCCCCCCCCCACACACACACCTTAAACCAGCTTATATTTCAACTCTTTCTTGGACTCGAACTTAAGTTCTGTCGAAGGGTCATGAGGACTCGAAACGTCAACTCTTTTCTTCTCCGCCAATGCTGCCAGACCTGCTGAGTTTTTCCAGGTAATTCTGGTTTTTTTTGTTTTAGAAATATTACATTTGGTTTCCTCATCCAGCACTGATCCCTGCAGTACCCCACTAGTTACCACCTGCCACTTGAAAAAGACCCATTTATTCCTACTCTCTGTTTCCTGTCTGCTAACTAATTCTCAATCCATGCCAATATATTACCCCCAATCCCATGTGCTTTAATTTCACACAATTATCTCTTATGTGGGATTTTATCAAAAGCCTTCTGAAAATCCAAATACACCACATCCACTGGTTCTCCTTTATCTATTCTGCTGGTTAGTTCCTCAAAAAAAGCTCTAGTAGGTTTGTCAAACATGATTTTCCTTTCATAAATCCATGTTGAATTTGTCTAATCCCATTGATATTTTCTAAGTGTCCTGTTATCACAGACTGAAACATTTATAATAGACGCTAATATTTTCTCTGTTACTGGTGTTAGGCTAACCAGTCTGTAATTTGTTTTCTTCTCCCTCCCTCCTTTTTTAAGTACTGGGGTTATATTTGCCATTCTCCAATCTGCCGGGACTGTTCCAGAATCTACAGAATTTTGGAAGATGAGAACCAATGCATCCATTACTTCCATAGCTACCTTCTTCAATAGCCTGGGATGTAGGTTACCAGGCCCTGGGGATTTATCGGCTTTCAGTAGCATTAATTTCTCCAGTGCTATTGTTCTAGTAATAATAATTCCCTTCAATTCCTCCTTCTCATTAGACCCTTGGTTCCCTAGCATTTCTGGGAAGTTCCTTGTGTCTTCCTCCGTGAAGATGGAACTAAAGTAGTGGTTTCATTTCTCTGCCGTTTCCCTGTCCTCTATTATAAATTCTCTCATTTAGGACTGTAGGGCACCTACATTTATCTTCATTAATATTTTTC
Organism: Carcharodon carcharias; assembly: GCF_017639515.1. NCBI lineage: Eukaryota > Metazoa > Chordata > Chondrichthyes > Lamniformes > Lamnidae > Carcharodon > Carcharodon carcharias. The sequence goes on along the minus strand of NC_054471.1, from coordinate 141,969,859 downwards.
TTTTTAGATACTCATAGAAGCTTTTACATTCCGCTTTTATGTTCCTTGCAAGTTTACACTCATACTCTATTTTTTTCCCTCTTAATCAATCTCTTGGTCCTCCTTTGCTGAATTCTAAACTGTCCCCAGTCCTCAGGCTTGCTACTTTTTCTAGCAACTTTATATGACTTCTCTTTGGATCTAATATTATCCTTAATTTCTTTTGTTAGCCATGGTTGGGCTGGTTTTTCTGTTGTGTTTTTGTGACAAAAAAGAACGTATAACTATTGCAATGTATATATTCATTCCTTAAATATCAGCCATTGTCTATCCTCCGTTATGCCATTTAATGAATTTCCCCAATCTACCTTAGCCAACTCATACCTCATATCTTCGTAGTGTCCTTTGTTTAGATTTAGGACCCTAGTTTCAGATCGAACTACTTCACTTTCCATCCTAATGAAGAATTCTAGCATGTTATGGTCATTGTTCCCTAAAGGACTCCGCGCAACAGGATTATTAATTAACCCCTTCTCATTGCGCAATACCAAATCTTGGATAATCTGTTTGGTAGCCCATTCATTGATATACTGGTCTAAAAAACCAACTCATAAACTCTCCAGGTATTCATCCACCACAGTATTATTGTTAATTTAGTTTGCTCAGTCTATATGAAGATTAAAGTCACCCATGATTACTGTAGCTCCCTTGTTACATGCATCTCTAATTTCCTGTTTAATGCCATCCCCTACCTTACCACCACTGTTTGGAGGTCTATAGACAACTCCCAATAATGTTTTCCACCCCTTGTTGCTTCTTAGCTCCACCCAAAGTGATACTACGTCTAGATTTTCTGAGCCAATATCCTCTCTCCCTATTGCACTGATTTCAACCTTAACGAACAATGCCACACCACCTCCTTTTCCTTTCTGCCTCTCCTTCCTAAATATCAAGTACCCTTGGATATTAAATTTCCAGCCTTGGTCACTCTGCGGCCATGCCTCCATAACCACAATCACATCGTACCTGTTTATATCCATTTGCACTGCTAATTCGTCTACCGTATTGCGAATGCTCTGTGCAATTCAGATACAGTGCCTTTGGAGTTGCCTTTTTAAAATTTTTACCTTTTTTTGTATTATGGCCCTATTTGCTGTTAGCCCTTGTTTCCTCTGCCTTCCATTTTTGCTTTCCACTTTTCTGTCTTTCTATCTCTCTTGTTTCCCTCTCTTGTTTCTGCCCACTCAGGTTCACATCCTTTTACCAATCTAGTTTAAACCCTTCCCCACAGTACTAGCAAATATCCTGTGAGGATATTGGTCCTCGTCGTGCTGGGGTGCAACCCGTCCAACTTGTACAGGTCCCATCTTCCCCAGAATCAGTCCCAATGCCTCAGGAATTTAAATCCTTTCTTCCCACAACATCTCTCAAGCCATGCATTCATCTGGTCTATTCTCCTATTCCTGATCTCGCTAGCAGATGGCACTGGGAGTAATCCTGAGATTACTACCTTTGAGGTCCTGCTTTTTAATTTATTCCCAAGCTCCCTATATCCTGCTTTCAGGATCTCATCCCTCTTTTTACCTATGTCACTGGTACCGATATGAACCACAACCTCTCTATTCACCCTCACTCTTCAGAATGTCCTGCAGCCACTCAGTGGCATCTTTGATCCTGACACCAGGGAGGCAACATAACATCCTGGTGTCACATCTGTGGCTGTGTAAACATCTATCAGTTCCTCTTACGATAGAATCCCCTGTCACTATTGCTCTCCCACTCTTTTTTCTCCCCCCACTATGCAGCTAAGCCACTCGTGGTGCCACGGATTTGGCTGTCACTGCATTTCCCTGAGAAACCATCTCCTCCAACAGTGTCCAAAATGGCAAATCTGTTAGAGAAGAGAGATGGACCCAGGAGACTCCTGCACTACCTGCCTTTGACTTTTACTCTGTCTGGTAGTCACCCATTCCCTTTCAGCCTGTACACTCTTTACGTAGTGTGTGATTTCCTCACTGTACATGCAACTCATGAAGATCTGATCATTGAGGATGCTCCACAGTGACTCCAGCCACAGCTCTAGATCTGAAACGCGGATTTTGCGTAGCTGCAGCTGGAGACACTTTCTGCACACGTGGTCACCCTGGACTTTCCACATTGCACATGAGGAGGATTCCACTTGACCAAGCTGCCCTGCCATGACTTACTCTTAAGTGACATCCTTTATCTTTACTTCCTCTAGTTTAGAGAATATTAAGGACAGAAGACGTACTCACCAGGTCCTACTTACCAAGGCCACCGCTCTTCTTAAACAAAAACAGAATATGCTGGAAAAACTCAGCATGTTTGACAGCATCTGTGGAGAGAGAAACCATTAACATTTCGAGCCCATATAACTCTTTGTCAGAGCAGTCATACGGACTCAAAACCTTAATTCTGTTTCTCTCTCCACAGATGCTGTCGGACCTGCTGAGGTTTTCCAGCATATTCTGTTTTTATTTCAGATTTCCAGCATCTGCAGTATTTTGCTTTTACTGCTGCTCCTCTTACTGAGGACAGGTAGAAAATGAAAGGATCCCTCCTTCCCTCTTCAGCAAACTCTCTCTCACCAAACTCCGAGCACTCTAATGCAGCCCAAAGCAGCACTCCTAGCTGCCCTCAAGTCAAGATTAAAAGCAAGGTAGAAGAGCTGAAAAAGAGGGCAGTGATCAAAAAAGTGACAACTCCTACAGACTGGATTAGGAGCATGGTAGCAGTGAAAGAACCATGAAAGCTGCAAGTATGCTTAGACCCAAAGAATTTAAATAAAGTGCTGAAGAGACCTCACCACCCTATGCCAACCTTTGAAGGAATTTTGCCACAACATGCCAAGGCAAAGATATTCACTACCCTAGATACAAAGGATGGTTATTGGCAAGTGAAGCTGGATGAAAGCCACAACTTTCTAACGACCTTCTGGATGCCATTCAGGAGATATAGATAGTTGCACATGCCATTTGGCATTTCTCCAGCTCCAGGAGAGTATCTTGCAGACAACATAAGGTAGTCAATGATCTTCCCGGATTGGAAGCCATAATGGATGGTCTATGAGTCTATCGATGTGGAGACACAATTGAGGAAGCCATAGCAGACCATGGTCAGAATGTAATACAATTGTTGGACAGAGCTTGCCAGATGAAACTTAAGCTGAACAAGAACAAGTTGCAACTAAAGATGCCTGAAGTCAAATACATAGGTCATGTATTGGCAGCAAAAGGTCTTCACCTGGATCCTGACAAGGTAAGAGCTGTGCCAGCGATGCAGCAACCAACAGCTGTGAAAGCAGTGCAATAATTTGTTGGATTTGTGAATTATTTAGCTAAAGTTTTGCCTAATTTGTCAGCCAAATATGAACCATTACACAAGCTCACTGCCAAGGATGTACTGTGAAATGGCATTCACTAAAATCAGTCAACTAGTGACAATAGTGCTGAAGTACTATTATGTCAATGATGAAGTCACCTTGCAAAATGATGCCAGCAAGACAGGTCTTGGAGCAACTCTGATGTAGCAAGGACGACCAGTCGCATTTGCATCTAGGACACTGACACAAATGTAAAGACGCTACGTTCAGATTGAGAAAGAGTGCCTTGCTATTTTATTTACCTGTGAGCATTTTCATCAGTACGTGCTTGGGAGAGAAAATGTAACAATGGAGTTCGACCATTAGCCACGTCAAAACATTTTTAGAAAACGGCTACCACTTGCTCCAAAGTGACTGCAAAGAATGCTATTTTGTTTACAAAGATATCATCTGGACGTGACATACAAGCAAGGTAAACAGATGTACATCGCAGACATGCTGTCGAGAGCAGCATTCCACATGAAGAAAGCTGAGGATGCTACAACAGAATGTGAATTCTTCCAAAATCAGCATGAAGCAGCAGCTAGACATGATCTGGAAGCTATCAGCCCAGCAGAGACATTGAATCTGACAGACAAGAGCCTGGCTCAGATCAAGCGAACTACCCAACAAGATACAACTACAAGCACTACAAGAAGTAGCGATGAAAGGATAGCCAGAGAGCATCAAGACACACCAGTGGTCACAAGAGCCTATTGGGCAGATAGAAGTGAACTGACAGCCCAAGATGGCATTTTGTACAAAAGACAAAGGACATTTTGTACAGAGTCATCATTGCTAAGCAGATGAAAGAAGAGATGCTGATGCGTATCCATGCAAGACAAAGAATTGAATCGACTCTGAGAGAGGCAAGAGATATGCTTCACTGGCCATACATAAGCAATGAAATCAAAGACCACATTGGCCAGTGTGGTGCATGTAATGAGTACCGAGCTAAACGAGCTAGAGAGCCGTTGATACATGAAACCCCAGACAGACCATGGATGAAGTTAGAAGTAGACCTTTTCACTTTGGCAGGAACTGATTATCTTGTCACTGTAGATTAATACTCTGACTACTGGGAGTTAGACCAGCTGACTTCAGTGATGATGAGAGAAATAGTAAAATGCCTGAAAGCAGTACGGCATTTCCGTTATTGTGATGAGTGGCAATGGCCCTCAGTTCACAAGTGAAGAATTCAACCAATTCACAAAGGATTGGGAAATTCAGCAGTACACATCATCTCTCCACTACCCCCAGTCAAATGGAAAGCTGAGGAGGCAGTGAAAATCGTCAAAGGATTCATCAAGAAATTGAGCAAATCTAGCACAGTCATATACAAGGCAATATATGAGTGGATAAATACACTGACTGAAGGCATGGAAAGTAGTCCTGACCAGAGACTAATATCATTCTGCATACAAACTATTCTTCAAAGCAAAAAAGCCATTGAAACCAGAAGTAGTATGGAAAGGTGGTGGCAGAGTGGTATCATCACTGGACTAGTATTCCAGAGACCCAGGGTAATGCTCTGGGGGCCTGGGTTAGAATCCCACCACAGCAGATGATGAAATTTGAATCCAAAAAAAAATCTGGAATTAAAAGTCTAATGGTGACCATGAAACCATTGTTGATTGTCAGGGGAATAACTCATCTGGTTTGCTAATGCCCTTTACGGAAGGAAATCTGCCACTCTTACCTGGCCTGGCCTACATGTGACTCCAGACCCACAGCAATGTGTTTGACTCTTAAATGCCCTCTGAGCAAGGGCAATTATGCCCACATCCCATGAACAAAAGAGAAAAAAAAAGACATGAGTGAAAAGATCAAGATGAAACAACAGAAATCCAAATTTCAGTTTGACAATACTGCCAAACCATAGCTGAGCATTGAAGAGCCAGTCGGGGTACAAACCTTCAACACTCTCAACAGGAGTCAGCTCACATGGAAACTTGGTAAATATGTAGAGAAGTTATCACCTCAATCGTGGAAGTGAACTACACAACCACAGGCTTTTCCAAAAAACTAGCGAAGTTGTTCCTTCACAGCAATCGGGCAATCAGGGAGAAGGGACCTCACCAGCTGTACCGAGTACAGAACTACCACCAATCCCAGAGGTCCACGAGTCCCCAACAACTGCCTGCAATGGAACAACAACAGCAGTCAACAAGACAACAAGGGCCTCGGGATCAGACAAGGAATATCACCCAGATGAATAGCCAATGCCAACATGCATGAGTTCCATTAAGAGAGCTGCACAATTTAAAGACTATGTATGCAATGCATTGCAAAGACTGACTGGTAGAACAAACATTTTTCTATGCATTAGAACAATGGCTGTATAGTAAGTAACTTGGGTAACTCACAGTCATGCAGGATCGTGCATGCAAATGTGTCTTTTGTTCACTAGGAAAAGAGGGATGTTTGTATCTTTTGTTTAATTTGGAAAGGGGGATGTTTGTGTTGTGAAATTTAACCAGACTGATGTCACTTCTGACTGTAGTCATGTAGCTCTGCAATGAGGCAAAGTCACTGTAGGCTGCCATTTGCATTCAGTTCAATAAAGCTTCTCACAGAGAAGGCACTACTGAAGCAATAAAAATTACCTGGAAAAACTCAGCAGGTCTGGCAGCTTCGGCAGAGAAGAGTACAGTTGACATTTCGAGTCCTCATGGCCCTTGGTTCTGCTGAAGGGTCACGAGGACTCGAAACGTCAACTGTGCTCTTCTCCACCGGTGCTGCCAGAGCTGCTGAGTTTTTCCAGGTAATTTTTATTTTTTGTTTTGGATTTCCAGAGTCCGCAGTTTTTTTTGTTTTTATTACTACTGAAGCAATGCTGCCTTTATACATGAAGCATGCAGAAACTCACAAATGGGCCAAAAGCCACCACTTTTGGACCTGAAAAGTGACCGGTCTACCTCAAATTACCCCAGAAAGGCAAAGTGTCTCTCTTTTCAGCAAAACTATTATGGCGACAAAGTTATGTTCTATATATTTGTATTTTAGATACCTTTGCTGCTTTATCAGTCATAAAGCAAACAACATTTTTAGTGGCGTACATCTTGCTGTACACTAACATGTTTTTTAAATAAATAAAAGGATTGAGTTTCCTAACAGTAATAGCTCTATAGTCACCACCAAAGGAGCATTAATTGGCTGAGGTGTGACTTCCACCCACACTCAGGTAGAAGTCCTGTATTGGAGAGCTGGCGGTCTAGTTGATTGCCTGACAGCTCTTGTAGTCCCAGCCGTGCCAGTGGCAGCAATGACCAGGACCAGGACTATAGGCAGTCCCAGATTCTAAATTCTGAAGTCCAACAACAGGTAAATGCAGGGGGGCCTCCCGGCAGGGAGGAGAAGTGAGGCCCTAGGTGTGCTTTGTGTGCGTGTGTCTTGATGAAGGGGTGGGTTGGGGGAGGATGCACCCACCAGGGCAGACCTTATTGGCGGGGCGGGGGGAGTGTCTGATGTGGAAAGGGGGTCCCTCAAGGGTGGCCTCCAATACCCCTTCGCAGCTGAGGCCCAAGTAGGTGATCTGACAAGCTTCCATCCTGCCTCTGAGCTCCTCCCCGGGTCAAGAAGCGGCCCTTAAGTGACCGATAATTGGGACGAGGGCAGGCAGGCTGCCTAGACCTAGCCCACCCCATGTAAAATTGCAAACAGATCAGGAGATCTGGCAGGAAGGCTACCCAGTGAATTTTACAGGCACCCCCTCCCCTCACCGCCTGCAAACCCACCAGCAGAGTCTGTAAAACTCGGCCCTCTTGATATTAGCTGTGCAGCGCTAATATATCCTGAGGATGTGAAAGACTAAATAAATGTAAGTAATAGATATATATACAACTTGCTTTAATTTAGTGTTTCACAACATTAGGGCATCCTAAAGTGTTTCACAGCTAATAAGTTACTTTTGAAATACAGTGTAATTCCTCCAATGTAATGGAGGGACAAGCAGCAATGAAATAAAAGACAAATGAAACTTTTTTCATGGATTGGTTGAGGGATAAGTGTTTGTCAGGACACAAGGGTAACTCCCCTACTCTTCTACAAATAGTGCCATGGGATCCTTTGCACCCACCTGAGTGGGTAATGGGGATCTTGGTTTAACATTTCATCTAAAAGATGGCACTTCAGACAGCACAGCACTGCTTTAGTACTGCACTGGTGTGTTAGCCTAATTTATGTGTTCAAATGCTGGGTACTGAACCTATAACCCTCTAAATTAGAGGTGACAACACTATCAAGTTAGGTGTTTATGTAATATGCATTTTATAGCAACAAAGGCAGGAGTTACATTGAGTTGCATCGAGCCTACAGCACAGAAACAGGGCATTCGGCCTAACTGGGCAATACCAGCATTTATGCTCCAGTCAAACCTCCCCACTCCTTTTTGTCTAACAAATCAGCATATTGTTTTATTCCTTTCTCCCTCATGTGCTTTATTTAGCTTCCCTTTAAACATTACTATTTGATTTATCTCAACTGCTCCTTGTGGTATCGTGTTCCACCAATCTTTTAGAAGAGAAGATCCTCCTGATTTCTCTATTAGATTTATTAGCGACTATCCTGCATTTATGACCTTTAGTTATAGATTTGCCAACAAGTGGAAACATTTTCATTATCTTAAAGACCTCTCATCTTGTCATCCCTCAACTTTCTGCCTTCTGTTCTAGGGAAAAGATCACAGCCTATTCAGCCTTTCCTGGTACATGTATCCTCTCAGTTCAGGTATCATCCATGCATATCTTTTTTGCACCTTGCCCAATGTCTTGCGTTCCTTGCTATAATATAGAGACTGGAACACTGTTCACAATACTTCCAAATGTGGCCTAGCCAAGGCTTGATATAAGTTTAATATAACTTTCAGCTTTTCAATTCTATCCTTCTAGAAATGAACACTAATGCTAGGTTTATTTGTTTTATGGCAATTTTACAATTCTGTACATTATACTCTATCTTCTTGTCCAATCATTTAATCAGATTATAAGCCTTTCCAGTCTTTTTACATCCCCCTTACAGCAAACTCTCCCACCAATGTGATAGTTCTGTCGCCAGTCACCTGACTAAGCATAGAAACTAAGAGCAGGTGTAGGCCATTCAGCCCTTTGAGCCTGCTCTGCCATTCAATATGATCATGGCTGACCCTCTATTTCAATGCCATATTCCGGCTTTCTCTCCATACCCCTTGATGCCCCTAATATCCAAAAATTTATCAATTTATTTCTTGAATATAGTCAGTGACCCGGCCTCCACAACCTTCTGTGGTAGAGACTTCCACAGGTTGACCACCCTCTGAGTGAAGAATTTTTTCCTCATCTCAGTCCTAAATGGCCTGCTCTGTATCCTGAGACTGTGGCTCCTGGTTCTAGATTCCCAACCAGGGGCCTCCCTGCATCCAGTCTGTCTAGCCCTGTTAGAATTTTATATGTTTCAATCAGATCACCTCTCATTCTTCTAAACTCTAGTAAATACAGGCCCAGTCGAACCAATCTCTTCTCATACGACGGTCCTGCCATCCCTGGTATCAGCCTACTGAATCTTCGCTGCCATCTTTCTATGGCAAGTACATCCTTTCTTAGGTATGGGCCTGTGACCAAACAGCTGCTGTTACTTTTTAAAAATTCTTCGATAGGATATGGGCATTACTAGCAAGGCCAGCATTTGTTGCCCATCCCTAATTGTTCTTGAACCAAGTGGCTTACTAGGCCATTTCAGAGGGCAGTTAAGAGTCAACCACATTGCTGTGGACATGGAGTCACATGTAGGCCAGACTAGGTAAGGATGACAGATTTCCTTCCTTAAAGGAATTAGTGAACCAGATGGGTTTTTAGAACAATCGATGGTAGTTTCATAGCCTTCATCAATGAGACTAACTTTGAATTGCATATTTGATTAGTTGAATTTAAATTCCACCCACTACTGAGATTGGGAAATTGAACCTGTGCTCCCAGAGTGGGCCTAGGACTCATCTTCCCACAAGAGGATTGCCATAGAATAAATGTATCATGGCTGCTGCCTGGAAACTCAACACAGATTTGCATGGTGCGCTACCTGCAATCGCAAACAAGCTGGACATTCAGGGAATGGAACTCCTTTCTATTCAGAAATATGCCAGGCTGGTCATGGTGGGAAATCAAGGCAATCTGGTGCAGTCTGAATTTGGCACTTATACCCTAGGAAAGCCTGAATTATGAATAAAGCCTTCTGCTCTCTTGCCCAACATTGTTTAGTCCATGAGGAAAGAGAGAAATTTTCTCCTCCTGATTTGGAGAGCCTCAGTCACTTCCCTGACAATGTTGTGTATTGCACAATGGCAGGCAGACATTATTGAACTAACTTTTCTTAGACCTCCCAAACAGAGAGGACACAAAAAAAGGCTGTACACAAGACTCCCTCCCCACTTAGAAAAAACAATCTATACAACAAAATGTAAACTGATTCATGTACAAAATTCCCCAGAATACAATATGACTAGACCACAATACCTGAAGTTTAACAGGTTGGGTTCCAAATTTGTTGTTACTGTAAAATCACAACCAAAACGTAAATGACCAAAATAACCAGAATAATTTACATGTAAATTAAACAAAGTTTTCTCTTAAGCCAGTATGTGTTTAACAAAAATATCATCATTTGACAAGAGATAATAAAAAGAACATTTTTCTTCTTCATTCCTACTTCCTTTCAATTAACCTATCTGGCTACTTTCTTTTTCTGTCTAGGTATCTCTTTCCATTTCCATTAGCTTGACTCTGCTCTCTCAACATCACTGACTGTGTCAAATCTGAATTTTGACTTTGACTACCAACTCCACTTAACAGTTGGGACTGTGGCATTGACTGAATCGTCTTAATCAAAGACCTTGGCTCACTTTGCTCTACCTGCTGTTTCTATTATTAAAGCAAACTTGCCTCTTCTTTTTGACTTTCACTTTGGGCTGTAGGAGGAATTTGAATTATAGGAGAGTTCTCCTGCCCTCCTTTTGTCACTTTTCAATCTTTACTAGGTATGTGAATGCATCTAGCCTCTTTCCAACAACTCCAATCACACACTTCTCCTTACTTTACTATTGATGTCAGGCTTACGCAAACTAAACCTTGTCCGAGGAGCATGTTTAAATACTAACGTGTAATTTGAGCAACATTTTGTAGATTGTGCAGCTACTCTGTAAGGGAACAGAAAATTGTCTAGCTTGTGTCACAGAGAAACATGGAAATTACTGTCAAGCTTGTCATTCAGCAAATACTTCTGTGATTACCTCTTCACAATCTGTACGCTTCTTTCAGCCATACCATTCAGTGTTGGGTGTTATGGTTGTATTAGAGTGTGTTTGACTCCATTCTTCCTCAGAAATATTTAAAACTCTCCTAACATAAACTGTGGACCATTATCTAGCAACCCATGAATTGCAAACCAACTTCTCAGAACTTCAATAATTTTGGTACTTGCTGTATTAGGCATAGACTCAACATTTATCCATTTGCTATAGCTATCGATCAAAACAAAGTACTCTTTCCCTTCCACTTTGAAGACATCAGTATGTACTTATTCCCACAACTTACTTGTGTTTGACCATGGAATGAAAGGAATCTTGGTTGGACTATTTCTCATTCTGAGACACACTTCACAACCTTGTCACCAACTCTTCAATATCTCTTAACTACCTTTGAATACCAAAAATACCTTCTTGCTACTACTTTCATATGGAATATCCGCATGTGCTCTTGATGAAGTCCTTTGACAATCTCTCTCTAAATCTTGGCAGAATAATGACTCTTAAACCCCATGGGAGAGAGCCTTGATTTACATTCAGTTCATTTCTACATTTGAAATGCAATTAAAATTTCTCATTATCGCACTGTTTCGGCCAGTCATTCATGACATAATTGAGCACTTTACTGAGCACCACTTCCTTGCAAGTTTCTTCATGAATTTCTCTGGCAGACACTGGCATGTGATTTGTGTATGTAAAGTAATTCACAGGTAACTCAGCAGCTAGAAATGAATCAGTATTCATGGGAAATCTTGAAAGAATGTCTACATTTGCATGATCTGCTGACTTACAATATTTAATATAATACTGGTGGGTCATCAAAATTATTAGCCATCTCTGAAGCCGTGCTGCCACGAGGGATCGTGCCCACTTCTTTGAACTAAATATGATTGCAAGGGCTTGGTGATCAGTTAACAAAGTGAACTTCCTACCTGACAAGTATTTGTGTAACTTAGTGTTTAATTGCTAATGCCTCTTACTCAACTTGTGCTCTAACTTTGTTGAAGTATATGAAGCATATGCTGTAGGCTTCTCTGCACCACCCTCTATTATGTGAGATAACACCGCACCCAACCCCTGTGGTGAGGGATCACTTGCTAAAACTAATTTTTGTCAAAACAGTATAACTAGGTGGTATTTTCTTCACTTTTTCAAATGCTTTTTGGCACTCCATAGACCACTCCCAATCTATTCCATCTTTGAATAGTTGACACAGTGGAGCAGATGTATTAGCTAAGTTGTGAGTGACCTTTGAATAATACAAAATGATCCCCATGAATGTTTTAAATTTTCAATTGTTCTCTGGTCTCTTTGCTTTCAAAATCCTCTCAACCTTCTCCGTCACTGGACAGATACCTTCACCATTGATTTACACTTGACACAATGAAGCAACACTTGTGCATTTTAGCTTTGATGCCATACTCTAGGGGCTGAATTTTTCCTCCGCATATAAAATGATGCACGATGACGTCGGGTGAATGTCTCAATGTCACCACGTGCCATTGCGATATTTCACTGGGCGGGCGCGCGATGATGTCTGATGCACCATTAATTGACAGGCCACCTTAGGCCCTCAAGGTGCCAATCGATGCCGATTTTTCGGTGCCCATGCAATCTTCGGCTCGGCGCATGGGCACAATGGATAAGCAGGTAGGACACATTTGTATTAACCTCATCCACGGTTGGGATAAGAGGGCTCACTGGGGTTGCAAGTGTGCACAGTCAAGCATTTATTTCTGAAAGTTTTTGAAATTTGCCTGTGTGATCTGCAGCACTTCAAAGCGCATACCAGCTGCTTTTTCTGGACTCTTAACCTTCAGGTCAGCACTCTCGAGTGTGTAATCTTTTCTGGATCTGCAGGTTTCAAGAAGCCTTCTCTTAGCATGGGAATGGGAGCTGAACAGTCCACTGGATGCAGCTCCTCTGAGGAGGAAGGGAGGTCTAGAAGGGGGAGGAGGCCAGGAATACACATTCAGCCTCCAGGGGAGCCACCTTTGAGAGGACAGGCGCAGGCACAAGGGGTGCAGGGCCAAGAGGTAGTCCAAGATGGAAGGGGCCGCAGAAAACGCCACTATCCTGTTGCCAGGGTATACTGGCAGCGACGCAGCTACCTCAATATGCCTGAGGTGTAGTGCCGAAGGAGGCTCCATCTCTCAAGGGAGACAGTCAACTATATCTGTCAGATGACTGAGCCTGAGATCTCCGCTAACTGTGTGGGTGGACACCCTGTGCCAGTGGCTCTGAAGGTCACAGCTGCCCTCAACTTCTATGCCTCTGGCTCCTTCCAGGGGTCGGTGGGTGATCTTTGCAGTGTCTCCCAATCAACTGTCCACATTTGTGTCAAGCAGGTTACAGGCTCTCTGTTTTGACCTTCACCCACTTCCGTTGGGACCAGGCAAGCCAGACACAGTGAGCCAGAGGCTTCTCAGCCATTGCTGGCTTCCCCCACGTCCAGGGTGCAATAGACTGCACACATGTGGCCATCAAGGCACCAGCAGGTGAGCCCGGTGCCTTCGTCAACAGGAAGGGCTTCCACTCCATGAACGTGCAGATAGTGTGTGATCACAGGATGCTGATTCTACAAGTCTGTGCAAGGTACCCAGGCAGTTTCCACGACGCCTACATCCTCAGACACTCCCAGGTGCCGGGGCTCTTCCGTGCTCCAGCTCAGCTTGATGGATGGCCACTGGGTGACAAGGGCTATCCCCTCAGAAGGTGGCTCATGACGCCTCTCTGCCATCCAAGAACAGAAGCTGAGCAGCAGTATAAGAGGAGCCATTTCTCCACAAGGGCTGTGGTGTAGGGAGCCATCGGTCTCCTTAAGATGTGCTTCCAATGCCTGGATCACTCAGGGGCGCACTCCAGTACCCCCCAGATCTTGTGTCGGTGATAGTGGTTGCATGCTGCGCTCTCCACAATCTTGTGCTGGAAAGGGGGGACGATGAAGATGTCGACGCAGTGGCTGTGGCTGCACACAACAAGTCCAGCAGTGAGTCCGAGGACGAGCATGCACAAGGAAATGCTGAGGGTGTAGACGCTGACCGGGGCATACTCCAGGAAGGCAGGGACACCCAGGAGGCTTTAATCCAACAAACCTTCAGCTAGCACACCACAGATGGACCACTAGGACAACCCTGGGCTGTAGGCTCAATACTCAACACCTAAGTGCAAAATCTGCCAGGTTAGGAACAGTCACTAAGGGCCTTGTTATTAAAGCTGAATATCCAAACAAGCACTCATTACAGTTTTGGAAACCATACACATGCAGGAGAAAAGAGGCACTCTCAGCCATGGTGACATATCTGAATTTATTGTGTCAAGCAAACCAACTTATTCCAAAAAAAAGAGAATAGTATTACAAATCAAAACAAATCATGAGGACCTCATCTCGGGCCAACACAAGTGAAAAACCCATGGTGTGACGAAGGTGCCTTATGTTTTCATTTCCGGGTACTACATCTTGGTGCTGCCCCATTGCTCGGAGTGGCATCTAAGACAGCCTGCTGACCCTGCTGTCCTGTTGGCCTTGATGACCTTGGTGGTTGTCCTCTGGCCCGTGGAGCCAGTGCTGGCCCTGCCTGGGAGGGAGCTGCCAGTTCCACAGCTGGCATCTCCCCAGTCGTCGCAGCCTCACCGGATGCTACAGTCACTGGGAGAGGGGCAGAGGAGCTGCCACCCTCATCCGGAGTGCTCTGAGAGGAGTCCGCAGAAATGACAGGCAGCTGCTGCACTGACGTGCAGTTGCTTCAGACCTCCCTGCTCACTGTGGATGGATGGACACCGAGCTGTGAAAGTTGATGCCCAAACCATCTCCCATACTGATACTGACCAGCTGAGGTCAACGTCCATGTAAGGGCTTGCTGCCCAGACCACATCCCCAGGAAGTCCTGATGGGTCTCCTGGAGTAGCCTCTCCACGAGAGTCACCACTCTATCCATGGAGGATGCATGGCGCTCAGACATATGGCTCTATTGCTTCGGCAATTCTCGGTGTAGACTCCTCCACTATGGAGACCAAGCCAGGCATAGCCTCATGTATCGCCCCCAGATGCTCCCACACACCTGGCCACTTTACCGGCACCTGCTGCGTTGTGGAAGACCCCAGAATCACATCTTGAGGCACCGACTGAGCATGTGCCTAGGCCTCTGCAGTCCTCTGACTGCTGGCACCATGGGCACTCTCTGTCTCTGTCAGCTCCTCCAGAGACTGTGAGTTGCCCTCACCGCTGCGCCCCAGGACGCTAGCCGATGTTTTAATTCCCACCGAGGTGCTGGCATCTGCGCTGGTGCCTGCTTCGCAGAAATGGTGTGATGCTGTGAGACTTCAGGCCCCTCAGGTGTGAGAGGGGGCCTCTGCTGCTGCCCCTCCCGGCCCTGCTCCGATGATGCTGAAAGGAAGAACAAGGACAGTGGATCAGTTAATGTGGAGACAATGTCAAAGTGCATCCCTGTCCCCCAAATCATTATGCACTTATCCTTCCATAACCAATGGGTCAAGCCATGTTGCAAAATTAAATCAATTAACATTCAGCACTGCTATGGAATTGGGAGAACAATGCTGACCTCACTGTTGGGCATACATACCTGGCCATGGCACCCCAGCCTCACCAACACCAGTGGACCTTGGCGCATGGCGCTTCTCCAGATCCAGGGCCTCCTGCTCGAAGTGGCTAAGGATGACAACCTGCGCCTGGCCACTGCCAGTCCTTGCACGCTCAGCTGCGCTATGAGCATTCTTCTCCTGAAAATAAGAGACGAGCATTGAATAGTGAAAATTGCACATGGACTCTCTTCACGCACTGCCCACCCCAACCGGAGTGGGACATTAGAGGGCTGCAGAACCTCCTCACCCCGCTGCTGCCGAACACTGACATAAAGATGCTAGGCCTGCCCCACAGCAACCCCCCCCAACCTTCCTCCCACCTTGGACACATGCTGCCTACATCACATTAGGCACCACACAGTATATCCTTCCATAAGGAGGCATAAGCACGTGGAGTGCAGAGGGCAGCAGATGGTTTGTTGCCCGCCACCTTGAAGCTCCCCTTCCAGCATGTCATCACCCTGACTTGGACATGTCCTGGAGTTCAAACACAGCGCCTAGGTGCAGCTCCTCCAGGTTGCCCCCAAACCAGGCATGCGGGACTCAGTGTAACACATGCTGCAGGGGCAATACACATCTCTTCATCACCCCCTCAAGCATGGGCAGTATTTGCTTGCCCACCCAGCAAAGGACAAATGCCATCAATAATTCAATGCAGTCACTATGCTCAGACTTAGGCGGGCAGCAGAGGGCTAAGCTGACCTGTTGGGTTACATGACCAATGCCGACATGGTACTCACCCTGCCAGAGTACGACAAGTCGTTGAAGCACTTGCGACACTGAATCCAGTTGCGCCGCACCACGTCCTGGGAGCTCACCACCTCCACCACCTCCTCCCAGGCACGTTTCGTTATGTGGGACTGACTCCTCTTCCCATCCTGGGGAACCAGCACCTCCCGCCGTGCTGCCACCTCATCGAGAAGGGCAGCAAGGCAGTCATCGGAGAAATAAGGGGCACACCGGTCCCCTCGTCCCACGCGCCTGCCTGGCCTGCCGCTCTGCCCTACCCCCCAGTCTCGCCTGCTCTGCTGGCCTACCCTCCGGACTGGCCTGCTCACCAGAAGCCCTCTGGTGAGTCCATTCACTTGACATTGTGAGCAGCATTGCAAAGGCTGCCAGCGCTCCTGATAAACAGGCTTCCGGGTAACCATTGGACCCTGCAGACAATGCACTCCAACCGCCGCCCGCCCACTCCCGTTGTCCTCGGGAGTCGCGCATTATGCTGGCTGGGCCTTAATTGGCTCACCAACATAAAATGGCGGCGCGGACCTGATCGCGGGCGGCGATCGTGCCTGCCTGTGCCCACTCCCACTCTGCTCCCCTGGCCAAACAGAAAATTCTGCCCTTTGAAGTTGATCTATGACTTTGTTCAACCTTACAATGTGCTCTTTCTCTGTCTTCCTGCTAATTAGAATGTTATCTAAGAAGCAACACACTCTTTTCATCCCATGTTGGATTTGATCCATGACACTCAGGAACCCTGCAGGGACAATGGACATTCAAAATGATAAACTTTCGTACTGGTACAACCTTTTGTGTGTATCAATGCTTAACAGTTCCTTGCTAGTTAGTTCTAAATGCAGATATGCATTTGATTAATCTATCTTACAAGCACCTTTCCATTGACTAAATTAGAAAACAAATCTTCACTGGTAGGCAGTGGGTAAGTGCCATTCTCAATCGGCTTATTTACTATTTGTTTATAGTCTCCACAAATCCTAACAAACCAGTCTACTTTTTGAACTGCCACAATGGGTGTAGTCCATTCACTGCTCTTCACCTTCTCATTTGCCTTGCTCTTTCTAATTTATTCACTTCTTTACTTACTGCTTCTAATTGGCTTAGCCTTGCAAAATGTCTGTGATGTTGCCCTTTATCTTGATTTTGGCCATATGATGCCTAATTTTATCATTTGGCCATCCTTCCGCAAAGACCAAATTGTGCACTCTTCACTTCCTCAATATCAGTCATATTCTTACTAGTCCCTTCTGTAAATAACTTGGCCCAGCTTAATCATATCTTCTTGAGTCAATTCCTTCCCATCAAGGAAACTTTATTCCCTACTACTACCAATGGCAAGAATAGAAAGTATCATCATATTCCACTCTAATACTAGTTTGACCTAGCACTGGAATATTGTTTTTGGAATAACTAGTCAGTTTCATACCAGTTTTGCATAATGGAAATTGACTTACAGACTTCTTGTATTCTCTTTCCAAGATAATAGACACACCTGCAGATGTGTCAAAGATAAAAGTAAGTTGTGACTCTCTGAGTTTCATTTCTGTTGTGGGTGCTGGAATTTTATCTTCAGCCCTATTACACTCATCTTCCATATGCTGTTTTTCTTGCTCTCAGACTAGATAGAACTCTTGATCTTCTTGCTCGATAACATCATCTTCCCTTTCCACATCTATCACATGCGGATCCAAGGATTTCCAGGCTAGCTTTAGATCTACCATGACCTCAGCCTGGTGCATGGCTGCAACCTGGAACTTTACCATGACCTGGAACATTACTGTTTCATCTACTCCTGCATGTTGTCTGGATATGACCGATTTTTCCACAGGCGTAACACTTTGACTAGAAATGGAGGCATTTATTGTCTTTTAGGCCGCCTATGCATGTGGCTCTGTGGTCAATTTCTAAGATTATGCCATACCCACAATGATGAGTTTCTTTAATTCAAAAACGTATCCTGCAACATAGTCTCACTGGGCAACTGTTTCCTTTCACGGAATGCAACTCTCAATGCTATCTCATTTTAATCATGCCATAATATGAGTCTAAAATCTCAGTAGTTTCAGCATATTCCGTAGTAGGGAGGGTCAAGTGGGTAGCATTGGTTTGACACCACCTTAAAAGTGTATGGCCCCATCAGGGTGACAAAAATGTTTACTTTATCCTCATCTCCTATTTTATTGGCATTCAGTCAAATGTGTAACCTTCATTCATAATTATACCAGTTCTCTAATATTCGGGTTGAATTCCCCCACTGTCTCCAAATATGTCTTCAGTGCCATTTTTTTTTCAATTATGTACTGTGCTAACTCACTGTATACCTGAATACCATGTACACACGGAGCAATCTTTCAAATCACTCAAATTTCCTCAAAATTAACTTGAGCAGTTTCAAAAATATGTCACAACATTCTTCAGTCCTTAATTTTTCAAATATAAAAGAAAATTTCATCCCAGCTTTGTCACTATCTTTCTGTTGTGTTTTACACTAAGTCTAGCTCATGCTCGGCTGCAGGCAGCCATTATTGAATAACTTTATTTATATCTTCCCAACATAGAGGGCAGCACAAAGAGCTCTACACTACAGTCAGCATGGATTTCAAAATGAAAAATCTTGCTTGACTACCCTCATTGAATTTTTTGAGGAGGTAATGGAGAGAGTAGACAATAGTAATGCAATAGGTGTAATTAATCTAGTTTTTCAAAAGCCCTTCAAAATGAATAAGGTCAGAGAATGTGGTGTCAAATAGCAGAATGGATTACCCGCTGACTTCAAGACAGAAAGAAGAGAGTGGGAGGAATGGGTAGTTATTTAGAGTGGCAGAAGGTGAGAAGTGGTGTTCCACAAGGATCAATGCTGGGAACACTGCTGTTCACAATTCACATTAATGATTTGGACTTTGAAATTAAAAACACAATCTCTAAATTCGCAGATGACACCAAATTTTGTGGGAGGGTGGGGGGGTGGTGGTGTTGGTGGGGATGGACCTTAACAAGCTGGCTGAATAGGAAAATAATTGGAAAATGAAGTTCCAGATAGATAAATGCAGGGTGGTACATTTTGGTAGAAAGAATTTGGAAATCACTTATTCCTTGGAAGTTGCTAGTATAGGTGGGGTAGAGGAACAAAAGGACCTTGGATTTGTTACGGACAGGGAGAGATGGCAAGTTAACTTTGCCCTCACCTCTCGGTTGTCTGCAACATGGTGTGTATTTTAGAGGGAGTGTTTTAAACCTTTTGAGTGTTGTGACTTTAAAGTGTAGACACAAAACAGGCTTTCTGGTAAGTTTAAATCAGGAGAAAAGATAAACACCCTGAAATGTAACACAACAAAAACACTCACTCCTGCAAACACATGGACACAAATCTTTGGTACAATACCATTGGAGCTGAGGAAAATATCTGGAAGACATTTAGGGAAGGTAATGGGACTTAATTTCTGGGAGAAGCCATTTCAAGATGAAATGTTAGCCCAGCTAATGGAAGTACCTCTCTCCCAAATACCAGCGTCAGGGCATTTGAATACAGTTGACAGACACTGCGCCATTTAAAATATAATCGGGTTACCCTGCATCAGGAAATTAGCAGCAAGCCTGAGGTGAAAACAAAATCCCTGAATTTAAGTAGCCCATTTTTTTTGATAGGCCAGTTTCTATGCTGCAATTGATCATTCTCAGCTAGTTGCAGTAGGAAACCTCTGACCTTTTAAGTGCCCTCAGGAATGATGGGTGCCATGAACGCATATGTTTATCTTGTTCTCAGAATTGTTCTGAGTAACAATTCAGGAATTATGTAATTTCTGATTGTGGATGTGTCCTCCCTTTTGTGGGAAGTTGTCCCCTGAGAATATCCTGATGGGTCAGAAAAACGGCAAGGATTTGGTGTACTATAACCATTTACCTGCTGGATCCAACGTACCTGTCTCATCAACCTTCAGCAATTCAGACAACCCTCCCCAGCCTTCCAATCTCCCTTGCCTCCGATCCCCCAGTAAGCCCTCGGAGACCCAATCCCCTCCCTGAGGCCTCTAATCCCCCCACCCCAGAGTCTCCAAACTCCAATTTTTCCCCTACCTCTAAGGCCTTAGAACATCCCCAGCAAACCACTTGATCAGAACCCCTTACCCTGTCACTTGGACTCAGACTGCTCTGATCCTGCAGCCTCTTCTCCAGACTGTCCAACCAGAAGTGAAGTCTGCCAATCAATCTGTCAGTGACATCAGGTATGCTGTAGAGTTAATTCAGAAATCGGTGGAGGAGGGAGCTAGGGCTGATCTGGAAGTTGGGCCTGTACAAGCTGTCCAAGAGTGCAGCCCTTCACAGGCCTCATTCACTGAGGGAGATCCTCAAAAGTGACAAAAATTATTGAGGCAGTGCGTTTGACTTTGTATTTGCTGTAGTTTTATGTTTCTGCCTTCAGGCTGGCACCACTTCCTGACAGACACCAATCTCCAGTATGGTCCATGTCTGCAAAACCAGCCAGATTCAAGGGGGCATCTGAGGGCTGAATAGTATGCCCACCCAACTCGCTTTCACTAATTGAACAACTGAGCAAAAAACCCAGGTAAGTGTGTTTCTCAACAGATAGCTCAACCATGGCCCTCTTAGCACTCTCACCTCTGAACCACAACGTTCCGGATTCAAGTCCCATCCCAGGGCTTGAGCACATAAAATCAAGGCTGACACTCCAGTGCAGTACTGAGGGAGCACTGCGCTGTTGGAGGTGCTGTCTTTCAGATGAGATGTTAAACTGAGGTCCCGCCTGACTACTCAGGTGAGTGTAAAAGCACTATTTTGTAGAAGAGCAGGGGAGTTATGCCCAGTGTCTATTCCTCAATTAACATCACAAAAACAGATGCCCTGATCATTATTACATTGTTAACCACATTCACAAAAACTTTTGGTGGAATATGGATGTTAGTCTGTGAGGCCGACAACGAAAGCAGAAACAGTTCAGGATGGGTAGCATTTTGATCATTTCTGAATTATTCCATCAAATACCCAGAAGAAAAAAACAGTAAAAACTGGGAAATAAGCGTACTGGTCTGCACTGATTTTTTCCTTCTGGGCAGCAAAAAGAAAATTGAGAACCATAATCAAATAAACAACAGGAAGCATTTTGTGCACAGTGTATCTTCCTCAAAACATGGTGCAATCTACTATTTGTAGGACAGTAGGTAACCCCTACACCATAGTTGTGACAATCATACATGCACCTTCAACTTTGTCCAACAGTGCAGATTCCTTTACAAAGATGTGTTGAAAAACTACTTTGATATGTAGGTAAGCAGAACATCAGTCTGAGCATCACTTTAGGATTAATTTGTGTTAAGGAAGAACAAATATCAATGCCATTTAAAGATATTCCATTACAATTAACAATACCAGATAAATAAGCGACCAAAATATACAGCAGCATTTAAACCTTGCAGACATGTGCCTGTTTTTGTATTGCTGTAAGTCCTTAATAGAAACTACCACTCTCTCCCTCATTTGTTTGTGATTGTACCAATTAACTTAGTCATCTCATATCATATGTACTCTGATGATAATCTGGTTTGACATTACAAATGGTGATACATTTGTGGTTGTACACAACTATTTCAGTCCAGGAGGGACTGAGTCATATTGGTAAAATGCCCAGTCTTCACAGGAATTATTGTATATCATCTTCAGCCAACAGCAGTTTGACATCAGTATTAAACATGGGTCTTTGGTTCTTCTAAATTTTCCTCCTTCTTTGTGCTGCTGGAGATTCCGGGATTAGAATGAATATTGATGCTGACCTGAAAGTTGGAAAACAGTACTTCAGCCGTGATAAAATTAGTCATCTTATTACAAGGTGTGAACGCTGCCAATTTAGTAAAACTGTAGAGTGGTCAAGGAATCAGACTGCTGAGACAGTGATTCAGAATGAAACTATTTAGTAATTGCGGTGAAAAGAAATCTCTGCCAATGAGACAATGAGCCAGTAATGGTAAAGAATTTAAATAAATGTGCCTGTGCTTCACTGGGAATGCATTAAAATGTCTACCAGTAACAATAAACTTCGAGTTTGAGTCTATGAGTGGTTTGAAAAGCAAAAGAAATATGGGACTGTTCAAATATACCATTCATCTCTGCCTGGAACACTTGGGGCGTCTTGGAGAGGCCTTAGAAATTTAAAGACTTTGACCCTGAAATTAACTCCAAAGCTCATTGGTGCAGGAGTTGGGTGTCCAATAACATATGGG
Source organism: Carcharodon carcharias (assembly GCF_017639515.1). NCBI lineage: Eukaryota > Metazoa > Chordata > Chondrichthyes > Lamniformes > Lamnidae > Carcharodon > Carcharodon carcharias. The sequence continues at coordinate 141,947,649 of NC_054471.1, read as the reverse complement.
AAATCCAGAAATAAATTCAGTAGGTCAGTCAGTGGCATTTTAATGGAGTCACTTCATTATCACTTCTTGATTTTCCATCAATTGTGTCACAGCGGACATGATGCAGCCCTGCTGATGCAAACTGGTGTAAAATTTCATTTTTGGATTAGTCCTTTAGAGGAATTAGTAGTTGGAAGCAAGAGAGGGAGCACTTTGACAAGGGAATCAGGGCAGTTAAAGGCTACATCACTACTAGGATGTCAGGTAGCTCAATTGGCTGGGTGGCTGATTTGTGTTGCAGAATAATGGCAATAGTGCAGGTTCAATTCCCATACTGACTGAGGTCAACCATGAAGGCCCCACCTTCTCAACCCCGCCCCTTGCCTGAGGTGCTATAACCCTCAGATTAAATTTACTGCCAGTTGTCTCTCTCTAATGAGATAGCAGCCTATGGTCCTTTAAGACTGTGGCAATCAGAGGCCAACAACTCCTCAGTGCCAACAGCAGCAATGGCCACTACTAACAGTGCACTACCAGAGGCCCAAGATTAATTAGGAACCACAGGCCAAAGGTGAGTGATGGTACAATGGGGGTCACAGGTGAAGGGGAATTAGAGGCAATGGAAGGAGGTGGTTTTCAGTGGCCACTTCCCTTCCTGATGCAGTTCCCTCAAGAAAGAAGGGCCCAGACAAAACCAACAAGGTTTGCTGAGTAGCCTTCTGGAAACATTAAATTCTGTGGGCTCAGGAATAATTGACTCATTAATTAACCTAATTGAGCCCATTCCCACCTCCAACTTATTCAGGTGGAGGTTCCCTTATTGCTGGAGGACTGATGTGCATTAAATCCAGCCCATACTCTTCCTAAGCAATGAGAGGAAGAAAACTGCTGCTACAAAGAAGATCCGACTGCAGGAGGCCAGCAGTAGAAGTCATTGCCCCACACTTCTGAGTTCAATGTAGGATTCCCTTTACTGACTTAACCAAGGAACGATGAGTACAGTTATACATTCATGTATATCCTGCTGTGTCCATCACCTCACTATGCTTTGTCAAGCCTACTCCATTGCATCACACCCACTTACCTTGCAAGCATACCCACCCCTCTCTATCAATGCACTTCCTCACATCCCAATTTATCCATCTGCCACTCACTCTCATCCTTTTGCAATTTAATGCCTTCCCTTGATAGTCACACTCGCCAAATGCATTCCATCCATCAGGTAAACACATGCCATCCCAGTCACTTATAGGCTTGCTCTTTCCCCTATTGTAGGAGGAAAGAGAGAGGGAAAGAACAGAGCTGAGCCGCCACAGGTCACATTTGTTACAATCACAGCTGATGCTAATATTGAACAAGTCAGATCCCAGAGTGATACGTGGCTTGATAGATCCTAACTTCTATTATTTTTTCAGAAACCAGGAAGCTACTGTACAAATTCACAGGAGTCCACTGATGAACTTTTAACACAATGAACAAAACATTTCTTAAACAAGAAAATGAACTATATTACACCAGCCAAAAATGGTTGGAAAGATCTCAATACAAACAAAAGGGACAGAATTTTCACCTCGGCAGGTGGGCATGCGCCCGACCACCACCCCGCCCCCCCCCACCCCCCCCCACCCCCCGAGCGTGAAATGGCATGCGATGATGTCAAGCGAGTGTCCCACTCTGTGCCTCAGGGAGATTTTCAAATGCTCACTCACACACATGGCAGACCAAAAAACCTAGGGAACAGGTGGCAGCCAAGGTCAGCAACCACAAAGTTTTGGGGCGCATATGGGTGCAGTGTTGCAAAAGGTTCAACGACCTGCTGTGCTTGGCAAGGGTGATTACCATGTTGGCATGGATCAGTATGGAGAAGTGTTAAGGGTTGGCCATCCCCCCATGGAGCCCAAGGGTGTTAGAGTCTGAGTGCCAATTGTCAATGGACACTGGAGCTGGCCAAGGGGGTGAACCCTGTCTGCTTGGCCTGAATGTCTTGCGGCTTGAGGGTGACGACTCGGATGTGCCCTGCAAAGCGTTCCTCAGGTGGGGTTGTCCAGGCTGCAATCGCGCTGCAGGTAGAGAGTGAACCAATCAATTCTCCTCTGTCCTTTCAGGAGAACAGGAGCTATAACACCACTGAGAGGTCAAGGACAGGTGGAGGACCCCCAAACCACTTAATCATGATGAGGTATGAAATGAATGGACAGCCACCACCCACCTCAGTCAGCTGGCCATGGAGAGGCAGTAGTCTCTGACGAAGGTAAGAGTGTAGTGCACTTGAGTGAGAATGTCAGATTGTGCAAAAATTCTTGTGTAGCCTCATCATTAATGGGAGCCTCAAACCTGGAGTCCCCATTGATCATTGAAAGGTGATGGCACCATGATACAGATCTCCATTGTCTCACCTGGGTGCCTGGCATGCACAGAGGCAGTGTGATGACTTAAACTAATGACATGTTGTTATTCTCCCTTAGATTCACCAGCATGCACTTGAATGCAGGACCCCGAAGAGCCACCCTTGACGCCAGAGGACCACCAGGCTTCAGATGCACCTGCGTCACACCCGCTTTCTGAGCCAGGCACCAGCACAGATACCAGCATCTCAGTAGCCATTAGATCACCGGCTACAATGTCGGTGACACAGCAGATGATACAAATTCTGTCAGGGCCTCCCTGCTGAAGCACATTCTTGTATTGGTCATCAGTGAACAATAGGCATGACCTGTGCACTCGTGGTGGTCAGAAATTATTTCTCTAAGCACCCTCATGCACAGATGCCTGTAATTATCAGCAAAATATGGTCTGTGATCAAAGAAGTGATTTGTACCAGTATTTTCTGTCTGCAACTGGCCTCTATAAAACAAGCCCTGCTTGAATCTGTCACCTAAGATGAACACATGTTCAAAGTGTGTGAACGGAGCCAGTATTATATGTTTTGAGGATGCAAACAACACAAATTCATGTCAAGCTTTTAAAAATGTCATCTTGCCCCAAACTAAATATATTCATGAAGTTCCCTACTTTCTACAGCCAACCTCAAAACTCAGCCAGGAAATTTGAAAGAGTGTAAATGGACTTGGAATCATACATCATGCATTGATGCTGAATGAAACCTTTTAAAATATGAATGTGCTAAGGCTTTCAAGTTGGACTATTGGTGTGCATGATCAGCAATGAACTGTGATTTTGCAACAGTGAGCAGTAAAGTGGAACAAGTTGACATTATCATTTGTGCTAGAGGTGTATGACAATGTTGGCTAGTCTTACCCTGTTAGTTCACTTCAGTTAAGTCAAATTCCTCCTCATAATTTCTTATGTGTAGCATATGTTGCATTTGAACTGGTTTGAAACTTCAGCCAGAAATGCTGCAGTGTTGTTCTTTGGCGAAGATGCTCCAGAGTAGCAAATATGGCAACCCTCCATGCACCCACCTTTTAGAGAAGCAGCTGTGCTTTGACAGCCATCAAACAGGAGCCAGGATTTTCTGCCCTCTCTCTGCTGCATCCCTGTATATTTTATGTTATCCCCATTTTCCACCAGAAATGACAGGTAGGATATAATTTGTCTGTTCATATAAGGACAGACATGTAATGATATTCAAATGATATCGAAGATCATCCACATTTTCTGTCTTTCCACATAACATTGGTTGTCATTCATGGCATCCAGCATTGCTATGGGTGGTGGAGGAGCATTTTTAAAATTTAATGGGCCTAAAAACCAATGTACTCAGGCTCAGGACGATCCACTGCAGAAGCTTTGTTGCAACTTTGCAAATTTTAAGTCTTGTAAATAATTGTAACAATGGATGTGGAGTAAAGACAGTTAAAGAGGACCAACTTTGTTTCAATGAGGAGTGTAGAAAAGCATGTTGGGAGTAGCACCAGGCATACCCAAAATTGAGATGCGGAAGCAACATGAGATTGACAAAGCTAAGTGATCCCATAATCAACAGATCAGATTAAAGCTCTGCAGTACTGTCACATTCAGTCATGAATGGTGGAAGACAATTAAACAACTAACGAGAGAAGAAAGCTTCATGAGCATCCCCTTCCTTAATGATGGCAGAGCCCAGCATGTCAATGCAAAAGACAAAGCTGAAGTATTTGCTTCTCCAGCTAGTACTGCTGAATGGATGATTCATCTTGGCCTTCTCCTGAGGCTTCCACAGTCACAGGAACCAATCATCTACTGATTTGATTTAATCCACATGATATTAAGATGAGTGCACTGAATGCAGCAAAGTCTATGGGCCCCAACAACATCCCAGCTGTAGCACTTGAAGACCTGTGCTCCAGAATCAACCACACTTCTAGCCAAGCTCTTCCAGTTCAGCTACAACAGTTGCATTTACCTCACAAAGTGTAAAATTGGCCAGGCATGTGCTGTCCACCACAAAAAGCAGGACAAATCCAATCTGACCAATTGCCATCCCATCAGCCTAGTTTCAACTGCCAGCAAAGTGATGGAAGGTGTTATTGGCAGTGTTATCAAACAGTGGTTACTCAGTAATAATATGCTCACTGATGCTCAGTTTGGATTCCATCACAACTGCTCTGCTCCAGACCTCATCGCAGCCTGGGTCTAAGCATAGAGAAAAGAGCTGAATTCCAGAAGTGAGGTGAAAGTGACTTTGCCCTTGACATCAAGACAACATTTGTGACATTAAGGACCAGCATAAAATTGAAGTCAACGGGAATCAGGGGAAAACACTCCACTGCTGGATTCACACCTAGCACAAAAGAAGATGGTTGTGGTTGTTGGAGGTCACTCATCCCAGTCCCAGGACATCACTGCAGGAGTTCCTCGGGGTAATGTCCTAGGCCCAATCATCTTCAGCTGCTTCAACAATGACCTTCCCTCCATCATAATGTCAGAAGTGAGGATGTTCACTGATTATTACACAGTGTTCAATACCATTTGCAACTCCTTAAATATTGAAGCAGTCGGTTTCTAAATGCAGCAGGACCTGGACAACATTCAGGCTTTGGCTGATAAGTGGCAAGTCACATTCATACCATACAAGAGGCAGACAATGACCATCTCCAACAAGACAGAATCTAATTATCACCCATGATATTCAATGGCATTACCATTGCTGAATCCCCCACTATCGACAGCCTGGGGATTACCATTGACCAGAAACTGAACTGGACCAGCCATATAAATACTGTGGCTACAAGAGCAGGTCAGAGGCTGGGAATTCTGATTCAAGTAACTCGCCTCCTAACTCCCCAAAGCCTGTCCACCATATACAAGGCACAAGTTAGCAGTATGATGGAGCACTGTCGATTGCCTGGATGAGAGCAGGTCCGACAATATTGAAGAATGCCAATACCATCCAGGACAAAGCAGCACATTTGATTGGCAACCCATTCATCACTTTAATATTCACTCCCTCCACCATCAGCACACATATGCAGCAGCATATATCATCCACAAGATGCACTGCTGCAATTCGTCAAGGCTCCTTTAGCAGCACCTTCTAGACAGTGGAATTTACGATCTAGGCAAACAAGGGCAATCAGCACATGGGAATAGCACCACCTTCAAGTTCCTCTTCAACTCACAAACCTTCTTTGGAAATATATCACTATTGGAAAAGCGAGTTCCAGTTTTCTACTACCCTATGTGTAAAAAGTCCTTCCCGATTTTCCTCCTTGCTCACCTAGCTCAATTTGTTTTGTTCAGCGTTCTACTGCTAAATGAGGGGATTGAATCTATGCAACAGAGTGAATGAGCGATATCTGATCAGCTACCCATTGTAGTCCTGAAAATGAAAATAGAGAGAGACGTATTATGGGTGTATGATCTGACCATTCTGCTTTATCATCTGAAGTCAAAATTACTCCCTGTGATTTGATGGTAATGCTTGTGGAGAAAGCAGCAAGCAAAAGCCAAGCTCTCTCCCACAGGGAGGGAGAAATTCTCAGTGAAAGTGTTATTTGGGGTCCATCTTGGGCACTGTCCAGATACCTGGCTCAACAGTGGCATTGGTCAAAAGAGGTTACCTGCCTATATGTACAGCAGAGGACATAGAAGTGATATAAAATATAAAATACAACTTGTATGAAATCGGAGGGAAGTCTTTGTGCAGCTGGATTTATTTATCTTTTCCCTGTGATCTTATTGCAGTTATTCACCTTGAAATTTATTTGAGAAAAATAACACCATACTGTAACTCTTTTGAGTACAAACCCATTTCCATCTGTTTCAGATGAAGTTACATTGTTTCATAGTTTGCCATTGTGAGATTTGAACACTTGATCTTGGGGTTATAAACCCAGTACCATAACCACTTGGCTATTTAGGCCAAGCCCTCCATACTGTAGTAGTATTAAACCTTAATGCTGGCATTCTCCTCTTAACTGTCATCAACTCAAAATTAATTACAAAAGGGCTCTCCTTTCCACTGTATTTCTCCAAAAATAATAATTAAAAAATGTTATCCAGGGAATAAAGCCTGGAATCCTGGTTGCAGCAATGAAACTCCATTCATCGTTCATTGTAATCAATGATGAGCCAAGAAAGAAGATTTTGAGTCATGTGTAATCAAATGTAACTCTATTCCAACAAAGACCTTTGTTTTTTGCACCAACAACAAAGGTACTGGGCCTGGGGTGAGGATGCAGATATTCGGGGATAAAGGCTTGTTAATACACCAGTATCAACTTGTTATTCAACTGTTCCGCAATAGGGGATCAGAAAGTTCCTATTGTTTTTATGCACGAGACTTATTTGACCTTCAAAAGTATGCAAATAAAGTGCAGTGTTTCTGAAGGGACTACTTTAACCTCCCCACACACAGTGGGAAAGTTGCAGGTGAAAGGGAGTGTGAAAGGATAATATCCCATGGGGGTGTTCATGGGTGGGGGGAGAGCATACAGTTTGCACCACCTTCCCAACATAAACCTGCAGCCCATCTCCTTCAGTAGCCAGCATATCAGGCACAGATATACCATCCACCCCAGAGGATTAGGTGTCCTATTTAAATGGGGAAGTCGCATCCTGATTATATCACTGGGACATGCATGCCATTTTAGCTGTGGAGCCAACTAAGGGCTGTGACGGTCTCAGTATAGACTGGCAGAGGTCACCATATGGGCTAAAGGAAGGTAACTTTTTTTCTAACTTTTTTTTAAAGTTCCACTTTGTTCATCCCTTAGTCAAGATACTGCTGTCCCCTCTGCCTTAGGTAAGACACCTGACTTACCATGCAACATCTGTTTTTATAGGTTCCCAGCAACGTGTTAACTGAAGCTGCTCGATTCGGTGGGTTTGGCATAGGCAACGTGAGTTTATGAGGGTTATCATCATCCAAACACCTACAGTTTCTGATTCAAAGGAATGATTCTACTACTTCAAAGGATCATTCTCCCCAGCGTAGTGAATCTAAACAATGTAGTATGATTATACAACTGCTTGATTTCAAGTTCTGCCATATTAAAACACTGCAAAGAGATGACATCGGCAGGTATTTGCATGGTAAATTTTGTCAAAGTATTCAATTTTTTCCTCTTTGAGAAAAATTCCATGACAGCAATTATGATGTTCACTTGCTTCCCAGCCTCTTGCAACAGAGACCATTTGAGAGACCTGTGAAAAATTGCAAATCTGATTTGCATGATCTCTTTCATGCTTCTAGTATAAGTAACATCACTCTATCCAAGGTGGCAGTGTACTCTCTATCCCGTCCACACTTGCTTTTCCTTGGCATGTCCTTTAACATGCAGCAAAAACATTGCAAAACTTCTCCTCTACAAGAAATGGAGATGCTTCTTTATGGAGCTGTACCTACATTCTAAATGTCCTGCTGCAGATTTCCCAATCCAACTAGGCCCAATACTCCTAGCTCTTCACCCAATCAGCAATCTATGCAAATAAGGGTACCTTCAAAAATCCCTTTTCAGCACGCGTAGCACAAAATGTCTAGTGTGCACCTGGGTGCAGTCAGGAAACAATCAGCCCTTAAATATTTTTACTTTTCTCTCCCTTGTTTTCTTCTTGGATTTCCATGAAAATTTTCTTGGTCCCCTCCCCTCCTAAACATTGATTCTTCACTAGGTACAGTTCCATAAACACTTGGTGCCATCCACTGCCTTACCAAGTGGTCAAAATTCAGGGCAACATGTGTTGACAGGTTATTTCACTACAATACTGAGATCATAGAATGGTAATCAGGAGTGGAATCCCCGTCCTCAATCAACAACTATGCAGATGGGGTAATTTAGCTTTGGAATGTGGTATAAATGAGTAACATTGAATCTGTTGTCCATTATACACCACTCCCACCTTTTATTACCACAAAGAACAATTTATATTCCATATTAACTGTAAATCATTGCATAATCCATAATTGTTCAATGATAATAACACTGAGCTCTGGTTATGTGACAGTTATATCTCAACTGAATCTACCAGTAAGATATTTTGCTCACACAACAAAAGTGCTGACAAATATCATCACTTTCATTAAACCTATGAACCCTTTAATTTTCCAAAATTACATTTATGTGTGAGTACTATTATCCGTAGCAGTGGAAATCTAATTGACACATTCCTGTTATGTAGTGAGTCATACAATGTTGCTGTGAAAACATTACTAAGAGTGTTTGCAACCTGCAGGCTTGAATCATAGTGGTCAAAACGTTAGGAAGGTGACTACAAAGCTAATGGTCACTATCATTGCAAAAACAATACAAAGTTTTGGCTCATCCTGAATCATGAAAAGTTTGTGATTGAATAGAAATAAAAGCAATGTTAAAATGAAATATTACAATCACTTTCCATTTATGTTCTAGCATTTCTTCCAGACAATTAAGCCAGAATTTTTCGGCCCTGCAGCAGTGGGCTCCACTGCGGCAGATGCGGTGAGACATTCAAACATCCATTGACTTTGGCTTGACTGGAAGATTCCGCCGGTGGGAGGGGCTGAGAAATTTAAGACTTAGAAAAATACAACGATTTAGTGATGTGAAAACTTCTCTGCTGTCAGCCTTGATTGGGTTCTTAAAGGAGAAGTGACAGGGCAGATAGAAAGAAACATACCTGCTGGTTGGGGAGGACCAGGAGACATAGGGCAAAATCATCCCAGATTTGTAATAAGTGCAGTAATGGGCAGGGAAAAAAAGCTGTTTTACCTGCTGGCCACAGGTTTTTGCACTGTATTATCCAAATCCTGACACACCCTACCTCATTAATAATGCGTTCCCGGGAAATACGCTGGATTTCAGGCAGGGTGGCCTCTGATTCACCCGTCCTGCCGTCACCTCAGGCCTTCAGTAATCTGGGTGCCTTTTTAAAGGGCGTCCCTGCACAGAGCTAGCACTCTCTAAAGGATCAGAAGCTGCTGTAAACTCATGGCTGTCAAAGGGAGGAAACATGCTGCCCCTGAATTTAGCGACACCTCCCTTGGGTGCCTGCTGGACACAGTGGAGGCCTGCCATGAACTTCTCTACCACTGCTCTGGGCAAAGACCAGCTAGCAAGGTCACCAATCCAGTTGGGAGGTGGTAGCAGCGGTAATCAGCACCAACACCCTGCAAAAGAGGACAGCCACCCCCAGTGCCGAAGCAGGATGAATGATCTCCTCCATTCTGGCAGGGTAAGTCACTCTTCCTATCACTTTCAACTCACACACTCACAAACACATCACACATCCACAGGGATCTCACTCTCTGCCAGTTCAAGGAACATCACTATTCACTCTCTCACACACAGCTTCACCTGTCCTGTTGATCATGTCCTCATCCTGTTCATGGCACCGCTCACCACCCACACATGCCAGGAATCCTTCTCATTTGGCCTGGCAGGTGTCCTGCTTACACTCTCTCCATCTGTCTTCACGCAGGACAAGCTGGCACACAAAAAAAGGAAGTGGTCGCAGACTGGTGGAAGAATGCCCAACATCAAGGTCCTCACAGGCTTTGAGAATCGAGTCATCCTGCCAGCCCACAATGATCTGGATCATTCTGTGCTGACGGTGAGGTCAGCGGGCTCAACCAAGTGAGGATCCATCAGACAACCATGCTGCAAGTGAGTTCCCCGGCTCCACAATCCCCTGCCATGCACTAGTTATCTCTCCTTGCTTTCGCAGGCACATCTGGGAAGCAGCCGAGGGGTCCACAAGTCAGGTCCTCAAATCAAGCCTCAAAGACACCTCAGAAGAAGAATTTGTTGACACCATAATTGAAGACCCATCACAGTGCTCACCCACACCCTCCACCAGTGCAGAGACACACACCTCAGTGGGACCTAGTTCTGCAGTAGCCATGGAGAACTTGGTCCAGGACATTGGTTCTGCACTGCTGCAAGTGCTGAACTCCATCATCGATGCCATAGTTGGCCTCCAGCAGTGTCAATGCCAGAGGGGTGCGGGACAGCTTGATCTCTCTCCAGCTTCCCCTTCTCCTCAAGGAGTCAGCCAGGGGCTCTCGGGCATCCATAGGGAGGAGAATCAGCATGTGCACACTGTGTGGCCATCCACCCAGTTGACTCTGGGAGTATCCAGCCCATCTGAATCCCCTCTTCCTGTGACCCCAGCAGATCCAGCTCCTTGGGCTGAGGAGGATGCCACTGCCACTCAGCAGGACCCCAAAAACAGGCTGGGGTCCTCCAGGTCTCAGCCCTCCAAAGGACGCCTGCCAAGGTAATCACAGACAGGGTGAAGCAGTCAGCAGGTTGCCTCCACTTCCACTGTGGATGCTGGTGGAGCACCAAGACGTAGCAGCAGGTTTAGGAAAGTTAAGAAGATGTAGTTGCACATGGTCTGTTAATCACTTGTACATAATGTTCACTATTGTAAGTAAACTCCTTGTTATAATGAGCAGTGTTCATGTCACTTAGATGTGAAACCTAGGTTTCTGTACAAAATAAAGGCAGGCGACTCAGTCCAGGGCCTCTTCCCTGTGCAGTGTGTGACCTTCAGAGCAAAGTAACGGTCCAGTTTCACATTCACTGGACACATTAGTGAGCCTGCTCCTCGACGGTGCTTGTCATTGCTGCCAGAATGTTGTGGGCAGGCATCACAGAGTTCCATCATTCTCTCTCAGCATCTTTGAGCTGAGGTTGGCCCCCATCCCTTCAGCATCTGTGACCAGTGATGCTGTGCTCTTGAAGGGGTCAGGTGCTGAAGGCTGACAAAGGATCAGGTGCATTTAAAGTTTCATTGCTGCGTCTCCATGATATGATCCTGATCACAGAGCATAAGCAAGCTGCCCTCAGCCAGACAGGAGTCAGATATTTACAGAGGCTATGTGAAGATCTATGGCGTGCCTTTACTGCATGTTGTCATCATCCTCCTGGAATCTAGTGACTATTAGGCCTCCACTCCATGACATGAGCCTGAGCAGTGAGGGTATGAGCTCTGCCATCAATCACACAGGAGTCAAACGTTCACCATTGCAAGGTGAGGATGTCAGGACTGTCCTCACTGCATCTTGTCATCAGCCTCCACGTATTTTGCAACTATGAGGGCCTCCAGAGTGCACCTGTCTCGTCTGGCCAGTGCCAGCACCTTTGCCTTCGAGGACCCCATCATCATCATCCTTTTGACGTCCTCCTCATTGGAGGAGACATGCAGCTCCTCCATCTCCTTCTTATCCAGGTCCTTCCCTCATGCAGCACCAGGTTGTGGAGCACGCAGCAAGCGACGATAATGAGCGACACCCTTGGTAGTCTGTATTGCAGTGTTCCATCAGACCTGTCGAAGAACTGGAACCTCATTTTCAAAATGCCCTTGGTTGCTCCATCAAAGTCCAGGCCGCAGCATGAGCCTTGTTATACCTTCGCTCTGCTGCAGTCTGAGGCCACCGCACAGGTGTCATATGGATACACTTGTGTGTGCAGGCTGGTGAGATCCAGCACATGTCACCTGTGGAGCTCTGGAAGGAGACAGTGATGTAAAAATTGAGTGCCGCAGTCACTCATGGCCACTGGCAGTGGATGCCCTCCATGTCCCTGTGGCACAAAATCCTGCAGCAGATGGAATGTGTTACCAATCAGTTCCCTAGACATGAGCAGTATTTGGTGACACTGGTTCTCAGTCAATACAGGAATGACAAGCTCCTACGAGTGACGGCTCACTGTGGATCTTCAACTGCGTGCGCAACAGGTCCTGCTGCCCTTCACCTTGAGGGAGGTGCCCCTCCCTCTGCCAAGCCAAGTGCCTCCATCGTTCTCTTCTTCTTCTCTGCTCCCTGTAAGCCATGAGGCATTCTGCAAAATCACCTGGCTCCATGATGTTCTCTTCCTGCAGGATCAAAAAGAGATGTGTTCTAAGGACCTCTCTTAGTTAAGTCTGAAGGCTGCTTAACACATGTAGGAGATTGCTCATCACCACTTGGATGGCCAGTGTGCAGTGCACTCATTGGCTGTCCAAAACCCCACCCACCTCCACTCCACTCCACTTAACTGATTGGCGGCAGATTTGCCCACTGGACTGCATGCTGTGCTCTCAGCTCAGGCGCAGGCATTCCCCTAACCCGCACTGCAAGGCTGCACTGTTAGCTTGAACCAAGATGGATACTGGTCCAAACCTTAATGAAGATATTGCAAGGGGCTGTGAGTACCTCCACTAGTCATTGTGGTATGGCCACCTTTTACAACAGGTTTCTACAACTTGTCCAGTCGGCCAATTGCTCTGCTGGCCCCTAAAACAAACATTAATTTGCAGTCTGCGCCCGAGGGGTGAAAGGTTCTAGAGTATTCAGTGGCACTTTCATGTGCTTGTGTTGCTTGAGTGGGCAGAAAAGCTTTAGAGGCCCAACTCCAAGCATGTCAATGGAGCTGCAGCTGAACGGTCTCAGCCCCACTCCCCGGCATATGTTTGAATGCTTCCTTCAGCCTGTGCTGCCTTGCCCTCCACCACTCCAGGCATATGCTTGAGTGGTTTCTGGCATCATTGCATAGCATCAAAGGCTTTTCTGGCCTTTATGCCTCTAGGAGCACCAATAGTGCTTAAGTCAAGTTATAATGCTGGTGCCAAATTCAGGGCTGATGCCAATGGCTGTGCACATAAAGGGAGAACCCACTCAAACTTCAAACCTTCAGTGGCAGTAACCAAATGACAGTAAACAAAACACAGCTATTGAACTGTCTGGTCAATATAGTTAATTATTGCATTAAGGTAAATGATATAGCTAGAAAAAGAAACTATATTCTACAACTTTTATACCATGTGTCATGTTCATTAAGTATGTTAAGTCTAACTCTTGCACTTCGTACCTTAGTAATGCTACATTATATACATAGGAACAGGGCTAGACAGCCTGGATGCACGTAGGATGTTTCCTCTGGTTGGGGAGTCTAAAATCAGGGGCCACAGTCTCAGGATACAGAGCAGGCCATTTAGGACTGAGATGAGGAAAACTTTCTTCACTCAGGGGTGATCAACCTGTGGAATTCTCTACCACAGAAGGCTGTGGAGGCCGGGTCACTGAGCATATTCAAGAAAGATATTGATACAATTTTTGATATTAGGGGCATTAAGGGATATGGAGAGAAAGCAGGAATGTGGCATTGAGATAGAGGATCAGCCATGATCGTATTGAATAGCGGAGCAGGCTTGAAGGGCCGAATGGCCTACTGCTCCTAGTTCCTATTTTTCCATATCACATAATCACAGAATTTTAATGTCACAGGAGGCCACTCATCCCATCATGCCTGCACTGGCTCTCCAAAAGAGCATTATGACTTAGTGCCATTGCCCTGCCTTTCCCCTGTACCCTTGCACATTGTTTCTATTCAAATAATCATCTTATATCCTCTTGAATGACTCGATTGAATCTGTCTTGACCACACTTCCGAGCAGTGCATTCCAGGCCCGAACAACTCATTGTGTGAAAACGTTTTTTGTCAAGTCACACTTGCTTCTTTTCCAAATCACTTTAAATCTGCGCCCTCTCGTTCTTGATCCTTTTAGGAGTGGGACTAGCTTCTCCCTACCTACTCTGCCCAGCCCTCTCATGAATTTGAACACCTAGATCTAGATCATTAATATATATCAGGGAAATCAAGGGTCCCAATACCAACCCCTGGGGAACACCACTACAAAGCTTCCTTCATCCGAAAAATATCCATTGACGATTACTCTCTGCTTCCTATTTTTCAGCCAATTTTGTATCCACATTTCTACTGCCCCTCTTATTCCATGAGCAATAACTTTCCTCACAAGTCTGTTGTGTGGCACTGTGTCAAATGCCTTTTCAAAGTCCATGTACACAACATTAACAGCATTATCCTTGTTGACCTTTTCTGTTACCTCTTCAAAAAAACCCCAGCAAGTTAGTTAAACACAGCTTTCCCTTTAGAAATCCATGCTGTCGCTTCCTTATCAATCCATATTTTTCCATGTGACTTCTAATTCTATCCCAAATAATTGTTTCTAGAATCTTGCCCACCAATGAAGTTAAACTGACTGGTCTGTAATTGCTGGGCTTATCCTTACAACCTTTTTTGAATAAGGTCGCAATGTTTGCAATTCTCGAGTCCTCTGCCACCACCCCTGAGTCTGGGGAAGACTGAAAGATTATGGCCAGTGCTTCTGCAATTTCTACTCTCACTTCCTTCAATATCCTTGGATGTGTCTCATCTGGTCCCAGTGCCTTGTCAACTTGAAGTACCGGCAGTCTATTCAACACTTCCTCCTTATTGATTTTGAACTCTGCTAGTGACAGAGTTTCCTCGTCTGTCACCATGACCTGGGTAGCATCTTCCTCCTTCGTAAAGACAGATGCAAAGTATTCATTTAATACCCCAGCCATTGCCCCTTCGTCCATGCGGAAATTCCCTTTTAGGTCCCTTCTCCTCCTTTTACCACCCGTTTACTATTTATATGCCTATAGAAGACCTTGGGATTCCCCTTTATGTTAGCTGCCAGTCTTTTCTCATAATCCCTCTTCGCTTCTCTAATATGCCTTTTCACCACCCCTCTGAACCTTTTGTATTCCTCTTGGTTCTCAATTTTATTTTATACCCGACACCTGTCATAAGTGCACTTTTTCTTCTTTATCTTAATTTCAATCTCCTTTTTCATCTAGGGAGCTCTGGATTTGTTTGTCCTACCCTTCTTTTTCAATGCAATATACCTTGACTATGCCCGAACCAACTCTTATTTGAAGGTAGCCCATTGTTCAGCTACAGTTCCAGCTCAAGTGACATCACCACTCACTCTCTTACACACACCCTAACATCTCCATCTGGTCTCATCTCCTCTGGAGACTGCCTCCTTAGCTCCCACCATCCTGAGGCCACTTGAACAGATCGAATTGTGCCCCCACACACACCCTAGGATACCCCCCTTCCCCAATGCAGCCGTTGCCCTGCAGCTTCTTCACTTGCCTGAGGCTACTTCTCTCCCTTCCTCAAGCAAACCCTAGCCCTACAGCCATTGAAAAGCCACCCCCACCTTGCAGCTGGTCTGGTAGACAGAGACCTGCCCATGAGCCCCCTTAAAAGTGATATGGTGCTGCCTGTGAAGGCTGGCGCTGATGACCATGAGTGCTGCCAAAACAACGTAGCAAACTAACCTTGAAGTCCCGAGCGAAGTGCAGCTTTCCAGGTGCACATCACTTATGTAAAGTTGTGAAACACGTTGGCATGCCTGGATGATCCAGCCTGGGGGGGTTGATTCCAGCAAGCAGGGCTTATAATGAGATGCTAAAGTATTTAAATTACATTCCCGACATGCAGCGATGGGAAATATGACCCACCATTGACGGGTGAAGTGGACGATCATAAACTGGTTTCATGACAGTGTGAAACCGACTTTTGGCCTTCTTGCCATAATGTCTGTTCCCTCATCTCCCCCCCTGCTCCTCCTCCAACCTGCCCCCACCACCCCCGCACCCTCCCCCCCCCCCCCCCCCCCCCCCCCCCGCCACACCCCCCCACCCCACCCGCCACCCACCATGATGCCCAATGCCAACGGGGCCAGAAAATTCCAGCCCTAGTTCACCCAGAGGGAAAGGCTTAACTTGTGATACAATAGAGCAGATTTTCCTGGGTCTGTGCCAGACACAATGGATCACCTATGTGCAGGAAATATTGAATAATTAAAAGGTCTGAGATCACACCTTTAAAGCAGATGTGTATCCTCATCCCCCTCAATTTTCCAATTTTCATGATGCCAGGCGATCCAATGAGTCTAGGCGGACTCAGGAAAATCTCCCCTTACCCCAGAAATTGGACTTTGTGCCTGAGAGAGGCTAAGCCTTTCAATTAAAATACAAACATTTTTCAGCTTTCTTTCAGTATATTTTGATTAGAAGTTCTTCTTGAATTTATCAGAGGCATATTTAAATTTATTTTGCCCCATTCATTTTCTAAAATAGTAATTCTCAGTACGAATTGTTAAAATTAAAGGGCTGAAATTCTGCTTTGAGCACAGCGTGCAAATGGCACCAGAAATTTTCTTCAAACTGTGCTGGTTAGGTTACAGTTCAAGTTTGCACTAAAGTTCATTTTCATCATCATAACTGTAAAATCTTCTATGAACCAGCGCAACCTGTCAATGTTATTGGTTATTTCAGTTCCTTCCATTATTTAAGAGTAACAACCTGATAGAGCTTTAAGAGGAATGCTGAAAATGGAGTTTATTACCATCTTTAATAAGGACTTCTAGTCCTCTACCATGAGTAACCTAGCTTAAGATCACTAAAACTGACTTAAACATATATACTGATCCATTTAATAGTTTTGTTGGTGTATGCCAGCCAGTTTCTTCTGCACTAGTGTCTGTGAGCCTAAAGATATGAATGCAATTTGAAGAGTCTGCCCGAACCAGCACAATCTCACACTTTCAACCTGGGAGCATGGCTGATTTATGGCAGAGCCGAATCCAGGCAAATTGCATCTTGAACCAATGTATTTTGGACAGTTTTTTCAAATTACTGATGTCAGGACAATGGACCAGATAACCTAATAGTATCTGTCTAAGGAGGAATTTTAGCCCCAAAATTATCAGGTTTGGGTTAGGCAGGGGCGGTGGGGTGGGGGTTGTTAAAGGTTAAAAGCCTGAATCCCAACCCCAACCCCAACCCCCCATGTCCTGAGATAGGTAGGAGCAGATGAGCAATCCATTCCAAGTCATCTAGTCATCAACCTGAAGCCTAAAATTTGTTCCTCTCCCTAGATGCTGTCTGACTGGTTGAGCAGTGCCAGCATTTTCTATTTTTATTTATTACATCATGCTTGTTGCTTGTTACTAGAAGGAGGCAATGGTGTAGTGGTGTAGTAGTGTTGTCACTGAATTAGTATTCCAGAGACCCAGGGTAATATTCTGGGTACCCAGGTTTGAACCCCACCACGGCAGATGGTGGAATTTGAATTCAATAAAAATCTTGAATTAAAAGCCTAATGATAACTATGAAATGATTGTCATTTAAAAAAACCCACCTAGTTCACTAATGCCCTTTAGGGAAGGAAATTGGCTGTTCTGGTCTGGCTTCCATGTGACTCCAGACCCACAGCAATGTGGATGACCCTTAAAGGGCCTAGCAAGCCAATCAAACCACTAAAAAGTCACAAAAAAGGAATGAGACCAGATTGATCACCCGGCATTAACCTAGGCACCAGAAAACTTAGTCCTGCCGACCCTGCAAAATCGTCCTTACCAATATCCGGGGGCTAGTGCCAAAATTGGGAGAGCTGTCTCACAGACTAAGCAAGCAACAGCCTGACATAGTCATCCTCACGGAATCATGTCTGACAGATAATGTCCTAGCACCATGTGCTGTCCCACCAGCAAGACAGACCCAGCAGAAGTGGTGGCACAGTGGTATACAGTCAGGAGGGAGTTGCCCTGGGAGTCCTCAATGTCAGCTCTGGACCCCATGAAGTGTCATGGCATCAGCCCAAACATGGGCAAGGAAACCTCCTGCTGATTACCATATACCACCCTCCCTTAATTGATGAATCAGTACTCCCCCATGTTGAACATCATTTGGAGGAAGCACTGAGGGTGGCAAGGGTGCAGAATGCACTCAGAGTGGAGGACTTCCTTGGTCCATCACCAAGGGTGGCTCGATAGCGCCACTACTGACCGAGCTGGCCAAGTCTTAAAGGACAAATTTGCTGGACTGTGTCTGCGGCAGGTGGTGAGGGAACCATCAAGAACGAAAAACATACTTGACCTCATCCTCACCAACCTGCCTGCCACAGATGCATCTGTCCATGACAGTTTGGTAGGAGTGACCACAGCACAGTCATTGTGGAGAAGAAGTCCTGCCTTCACATTGAGGATGCCCCCCATTGTGTTGTGTGGCCCTACCACCGTGCTAAATGGGATAGATTGCGAACTGATCTAGCAACTCAAGACTGGGCATCCATCAGGCGCTGTGGGTCATCAGCAGCAGCAGAATTGTACTTAATCACAATCTGTAACCTCTTAGCCCGGCATATCCCTCACTCTACCATTACCAGTAAGCCAGGGGATCAACCCTGGTGCCATGAATGATGCTGAGGGCATGCCAGGAGCAGCACTAGACATACCTAAAAATGAGGTGTCAGCCTGGGTAAGATATAACAGGACTACTTGTGTGCCAACCAGCATAAACAGCAAGTGATAGATAAAGCTAAGTGATCCCACAACTAACTGATCAGATCTAAGCTCTGCAGTCCTGCCACACCCAGTCGTGAATGGCGTTGGACATTTAAATAACTCATTGGAGGAGGAGGCTCCACAAATATCCCCATCCTCAATGATGGGGCAGCCCAGCACATCAGTTGCTGCAATCTTCAGCAAGAAGTGCTGAGAGGATGATCCATCTTGGCCTCCTCTGGAGGTCCCCAGCATCACAGATGCTAGTCTCCAGCTAATTCAATTCACCCCACATGATATCAAGAAATGGCTGAAGGCACTGGATACTGGAAAGATTATGGGCCCTGACAATATTCCAGCAATAGTGCTGAAGACTTGCCCTCCAGAACTTGCCACGCTCCTAGCCAAGCAGTTCCAGTACAGCTACAACACTGGCATCTACTCAGTATGTGGAAAATTGCCCAGGCTTGTCTTGAACACGAAAAGCAGGATAAATCCAACCAATTACCGCCCCATCAGTCTACTCTCCATCATCGGTAAAGTAATTCAAGGGATCAAGTTGCTATCAAGCAACACTTGCTTAGCAATAACCTGCTCACTGACACCCATTTTGCTTCTGCCAGGGCCACTCAGCTCCTACCCTCAGCCTTGGTTCAAACATGGACAAAATAGCTGAACTCGCGAGGTAAGGTGAGAGTGACTGCTCTTGACATCAATCGCATTTGGCCGAGTATGGCATCAAAGAGCCCTAGCAAAACCCTAGGTCAATGGGAATCAGGGGGAAAACTCTCCATTGGTTGGAGTCATACCTAGCACAAAGGAAGAAATTTGTGATTATTGGAGGTTCGTCATCTCAGCTCCAGGGCATCACTGCAGGAGTTCCTCAGGGTATATCCTTGGCCCAACCATCTTCAGCTGTTTCATCAATGACCTTCCTTCCATCATAAGGTCAGAAGTGGGGATGTTTGCTGATGATTGCACAATGTTCAGCACCATTCGAGACTCAGATACTGAAGCAGTCCATGTTCAAATGCAGCAAGGCCTGGACAACATCCTAGCATGGGCTGACAAGTGGCAAGTAACATTCACTGAAGTGTAAGGCAATGACCATCTCCAACAAGAGAGAATCTAACCATCGCCCCTTGATGTTCAATGGCATAACCATCACTGAAACCCCCATTATCAACATCCTCAGCTTACAATTGACCAGAAATTGAACTGGACTAGCCATATAAATACTGTGGCTACAAGAGCAGGTCAAAAGCTAGAAATCCTGCGATGAGTAACTCACCTCTTAATTCCCCAAAGCCTGCCCACCATCTACAAGGCACAGGTCAGGAGTGTTACGGAACACTCCCTACTTGCCTGGATGAGTGAAGTTCCCACAACACTCAAGAAGCTTGACACTGTCCAGGACAAAGTAGCCCGCTTGACTGGCACCACATCCACAAACATGCACTCCCTCCACCACCGACACACAGTGGCAGCAGTATGTACATTCTATAAGATGCATTGCAGGAAATCACCAAGGCTCCTTACACAGCACCTTCCAAACCCATGACCACTACCATCCAGAAGGACAAGGGCAGCAGATAGATGGGAACACCATCACCTGGAAGTTCCCCTCCTAGTCACTCACCATTCTGACTTGGTAATATATTGCCATTCCTTCACTGTCGTTGGGTCAAGGTCCTGGAACTCCCTCCCTAACAGCACTATGGGTGTACCTACACCATATGGACTGAATGGTTCAAGAAGGCAGCTCACCACCATCTTCTTAAGGGCAACTAAGGGATGGGCAATAAATGCCAGCAAAGCCCACATGACATGAGTAAATTTTTAAAAATTGTTAACAGTTCTACAGAGTGCCAGTTCAGCCACAAAGACTTCCAGCACATTACAGAATCAAATACAATAGATTGTGTTTAACTGTTGCTTGAATTTAGTTGACCATACTGGTTGAGCTTTGCAGTTCTCAGTGGGCATCCAGTTAAAATATTGGCTGTTTGCTAATGGATTACTCCATCTTCTCGGTGGGGTAGGTTCAGTCCCAATGAAAAACTGTCAGTTGAAGTTTTACCTTAAAAATATGCTGCTTGAGACAACTGTGGAGCAATGTGCAACCAAGACCATCCCACCCTCTTTGATAAAAGCACCAACAGGAAACCTATTAGTGGAAAAAGTGTAGGAGGTGGAAGTGTTAGTGTACAGAGAATGTTTGGTGACTGTGTGGAAGTCTAACTGCAAATGCAGACTATTTACGCCCAGAGAAGGGTGGTGGTGGGTGTTAAAAGAGGCCAGAAAGAACACAAGTGATTGAAGTTTCTGTCTCCAACTTTCTTAAAGAAATTGAACATAATCATTGACAGTACCTCCCAAGTTGAATATCTCTAAAAAGGTGAGTGTGAACATCAGTAATCATTTTAAACTATCTGATTACTGTGAAGAATGATGACAAACTCCCTTCTATCAGCCTTTTTCTGTTGATTTTGGCTGAATACTTTAAACTGTAATGACGTCACTGGGGAACCTATTTGGAGGAGTTACTGTGGATAGCAGTGTGGAGGAGTTGACAATGTCCACAATTGAAATAAGATCTGTGAGATATGAGGTATATGCCTGATTACCACCCACACATTGTTGACCTCAGTTCCTCCTCCCATGACTTCATCAGCAAACATCCAAATGTAGATAGAAAAGTCAATTTAGGCATTGGCAAGGTCATGTACCTTCATCTCCAAACCTGACCTGCCTACGTTGTTATCTTACTCCTTCATTATTGGAAGCCTCATCCTTACCTTTGTCACCATAGTTGTTCTTACCAGCCTTCTCGGCTCCACCCTACAAAAGCTACAACTCATCTAGGACTTCTAGCCTTGTATTCCATTCTGCATGAAGGCCTTTGCACCCGTCATCCCAACCTTGTCAATCTACACTGGTACCTAGCCCCATTATAGTGATTTTAAAAGCTTTTAACATCATCAAATCCCACACTTCCCTTTCTCTGTAATTTTCTCCATCCATAATCCCCATCATTTAAGCTCTCTGGTTCATGTTGGCTATGTGTTCCCTCCCCCCACCCAACTTTAAAGGATAGAGCGATCAGCCTTTGCACTCATACATCCTCGAACTCCGTTCCTAAATCTCTTCATCCTGTTATTTATCTCAGGTTGTTCAACTGGGCTTTTGGTCAATGCCCCATGCTTCACTTCTGTATCCAACTCGTTATCCATTACTTGTCCTATAAATCCGCGGGACAATTTGTTAAGTAAAAGGTGCTGTATAAACAAAAAGTGTTCTTTATATATCTTTTTAAATTCTTCCAATTTCATTCCCTGAAGCCATCAACCCATTCTGAAGAACTGCACTTGTTTGATACCTAATGCAAAATTTTTGGTATGTTCTTTTTGAATATGTTTATATCCCTGCTGCATTTAGCAACTGGAAATATGTGAGTCATGAGTCACAATTTTTTAGCTTTAGATTTCGTTTTTAGAATCATAGAAACACAGGAGCGTAAGTAGGCCATTCGGTCTCTCGAGCCTGCTCTGCCATTAAACTACACCAAGATTGATCTTCTGCCTCAATGCCATCTTCCCGCACTATCCCTGTATCCCTGTGTCATTGGTATCTAGAAATCTATCAGCCTCTGCTTTAAACATCCTCAATGAGTGTGCATCCACAGCTCTCTAGATTAGAGAATTCCAAAGATTCATTAACCCCTGACTGAAGAAATTCCTTCTCATCTCTGTCCTAAATGGCCTACCTCTTATTCTGAGACTATGTGCCCTGGTTCTAGACTTCCCAACCAGGGGAAACATCCTTCTTGCATCCACCCTGTTGAGCCCTGTAAAAACTTTGTACACTTTAATGGGATCACTTCTCATTCTTCTAAGCTGTAGAGAATACTGGCCCAGTGTCCTCAATCCTTCCTCATAGGGTAATTCTGCCATCCCAGGAATTACTCTGGTGAACCTTTGTTTGCCTCCCTCTATGGTCAGTATATCCTTATTAGGTAAGGAAATCAAAACTGCACGCAATGCTCCATGGGTGGAATTTTCCGGTCCCTCCCACCAGCAGGATTTTATGGTCCTGCCAAAGACAATAGATTTTTGAATGGCTCATTGAGCCAGAGCCGTAAAATTCCACCCCAATTGTGGTTCCACCAAGGCTCTATACAACTGCAGGAAGACTTCTTTATTCCAATACTCAAATTCCCGTGCAATAAAAGCTAACACACCAATTGCCTTCCTAATTGCTTGTTGCACCTGCATGTTAGCTTTCAGTGACTTATGAACAAGGACACCCAGGTCCCGTTGGACATCAACACTTCCCAATCTCTTCCCATTTAAGAAATACTCTGCATTTCTGTTTTTCCTTCCAAAGTGGAAATCTTCACATTTTTCTACATTATATTTTATTGTGTAGAACAGAAGTTTTATGTTTATATTTATTTATTTCATATCGGACAGAATTGAAAAGATTCAATGTTCTAGAAAGTGGTTTGTGCTGGCTTACTGGTATGAACTGGTACAGGAAATGATCCCTGTGTTGAAACATTTGAGCAAGGGCCCACTCAACATTGACCCTTAGGTCTCATATACATCAGATGGGTGAGTTACAAATGGCTGCTGAGCATCTCCAGGCAACTCGCTGGCAAGGATGTTTTGAACTTCAGGTTGCTGCATCGTCAGCAACAGTCCTCGGTTAGGTCTTAGAAGAGGTGATGGTATGTTCAGCAGAGAGTGGCTGACCGGGAGAGGATTATAGACAATCAAGATTGGAGGGTGGTGATTAGGTGAAGGGTGAGACAGCAATGTGGAGATGTGGAGAAGCAGTGATTGGGAGGGGTGGTGAAGGAACTATTGAAAGGGGGGTAGAGACAGCATTCAAGAGACATGAAGATGTTGTGAATGGAAGGGGTAGGAGACAATGGGGGTTGGGCGCAAATCTTCAATAAAATAAAAATTGGGGAAATATAGAACAGGCAGCTGATTCACTATCACCTATTTAACAGTATCACACAGTTAAACTCTACCCATAGTGTTTTTTTTAACATAACAACCATTCCTTCTTATTTGTGTTTATATGTAAATCATAAATTCTAAATTAATACAATTACTGTAAGGCTTAATTTTGTTTACAAGATGTGCATACAGTGCGTGAAGAATAGTTACGTAAAATTATGCCTTGAATTTTTTTTATTGATAATTATACTAAGCTGTAAGTCCCAAATTTGTGAGAACAGGAAAATCAAGGCCATGACACAGGCACGGTAGCACTATTGCCGGTAATACCTGGTTTAGCTGAGCTTTAGAAGCAAGCCGAGTGTTCACAGCCACGAACATTCCAACCACACCACTCAAGAGAAGCTTGCCACCCTTGTTGGCCCTCCCACTGAAGAAGCACATAGAAGCAGCTGAGATTACAAAGTATGAAAATGAATAAACACGTTAGCTTTATCCAGGCGAAGCATGGTTGTGGAGTTTAATACATAGCTAACAAAAATACTGTGATGGTGTTTGGTCGCATCAAATTCTGTTCACCCTTCAACACAATGCTCACTGATCTCTCAATATGGCAATGCCTTCACTTGAAAACTCTTATCCTTGTTTTCAAATTCCTCTATAACTTCATTCCTCCCTATTTGTGCAACCTTCTCCAGCTTTACGTTCCTCTGTGATTTCTACACTCCTCTAATTCTGGCCTCTGGCACAACCCTGAGTTTAATTGGAGGCCCAAGTGTTTAGCTGCCTAGGCCCTAAATTCTGCAATTCCGTCTATAAACCTCTTCCTCTCTTCATCTCTTTCCTCCTTTAAGATGCTCTTTAAAACCTGCATCTTTGACCAAAATTCAGTGTCAAATTTTGTTTGATAATACTCCCGCGAAGTATCTTAGGAAATTTTACTACATTTAGGTGCAATAGAAATGGAAGTTGCTGGGTAGGAATTCAAAGATCTCAAGTTATTAATTGATGGAAAGTATCTGAAAGGTGGCAGTTCCACGTTAGTAGAGGGAGATATGTCACACTCTCAGGGAACAATGTGTGGGCTTTCATAGTATTTCACACCGTATCATCCCAAATCTGCCGCATCAATTATGTATTCCTGGGAAACACACCGTTTCCATGGTGAGTAGGCTCTAATTCACCCGCCACACCATTACCTCGCTACTTCATCATGCCGGGCGTCACATTTAAAGTGCATCTGTGCGCACGGCTCTCAGTGCTTCCAGCCCAGGACTGCCATACAGAAGACAGGATGGCCCTGAAAGACAAAAAGACTGCAGCCCCTCACTTCAGTGACTCGTCCCTTGAGCGACTTTTGAATGCCATGGAGGCCCGCCATGATGTCCTCAACCCCCGGTCTAGCCGCAGGATGGGCAGGTGCATCACCAATCTAGCGTAGGAGTGGTGGTCAGTGCCAATGCACTGCAAAAGAGGACAGCCACCCAGTGCCGCTACAGGATGAATGGTCTCATCCATTCCATCAGGGTAACTCACTCTTCTCATCACTCTCAACTCACACACTCACAAATCCATCACACATCCACAGGGATCTTACAATTCAAGGGACAAAGCCAGTGACTCTCACACACTCTCACATCTCCATCAGGCTCACACCCTCTTGAGCTCACATCCCCATCCTGTCCATGGCTCCACTCATCACATAAACATTCCACGCAGTGACATGTGTCCTGCTCACACTCTTTTCATCAGTTTTCATGCACGAGAAGCCTGCTCACATCTGCAGGGAGGGGTCCCAGACCGGGGATGGAGTGGCCCACATTAGACCACTCACTCACTTTGAGGAGCGTGATATTGGGCTGACTGGTGAAGATGTGGACCCTGCCTGCGGTGATGGTGAGGTCGGCGGTGAACATCCTCATAAGGATCCTGCACCATATCACCCCTCTCTCAATGCAAATGTGAGTGCTCTCTCTCCTGCTTTTGACTGTGCTGCTTTGCACTTTTTATCTCTACTTTGCTTCACAGGGAGCTCTGCCAAGTGACCGATACCCTCAGCCAGCCAGTCCCTCAGCTCCAACCATGTCCTCACCTCCAGCCAAGAGGACACCGCCTCCATTGAAGAGCTGAAATTAGCAGCTTGGAAGACCCGTAACAGTGCTTACCCACACCCTGCATCAGCACAGAAACACACACCTTGGTGGAACCTAGATCTAGAGCAGGCTCGGGTTTACAATCTGGTGGTCACTCCATGGACAATGTCCGCAGCAGGAGGAGGCAGGTTTGGCCGATCTCCCCAGCACTTGGAGGACTGCTGGAGATCAGACATCTGTGAAGCCCGAGTCAGATGATGAGCCTCTAGATTTGGTCTTTCAACTCATCCCGGAGAGTCAACAGCAGGTGTGGGAACATCACACAGAGCTGTTGGAAGCCCTCAACAGAGTGGTATGCGAGTTGGATGTGTGCATCCGCCTGCTCTCTAATAATAGTGTCCACATGTGCATGTATGGCTGTCTCCATGGGGAGGATGGCAGACGCCATGGAGACCCTGGTCCAGCAGAACGCGGAGATGTGTGCAGACCTGCAGTCCTGTGGTGAACAACGTTGAGTTCCTGCAGTGGCAATGCGAGAGAAAAGCTGGGCAACTTGACGTCCCCCTCAAGGAGTCAGGACAAGGCCCCCAGGATGTAGAAGCGATTTGGATTGAGATGAGGAATGATAAAGGCAAAAAGTCACTTGGGAGTGGTGTACAGGCTCCCTAATTGTAACTACACAGTAGGGCAGAGAATAAATGCCAGAAAGGTACAGCAATAATCATGGGGGATTTTAACCTACATGTAGACTGGAAAAATCAGATGAGCAAAGGTAGCATAGATGAGGAGTTCACAGGATGTTTTGGGGATAATTTCTTAGAATAGCATATTCTGGAGCCAACCAGAGGGAAAGTTATGCTAGCCCTGGTATTGTGCAATGAGATAGGATTAATTGATGAGCTCCTAGTGAAGGCACGACTAGGTAGCAACAATCATAATATGACCGTATTTTACGTTAATTTTGAGGGAAAAATGAGTAAGTCCAAGACTAGTTGTTTAAACTTAAATAAGGACAATTATGAGGGCATGAAAGCAGAGTAGCTAAAGTGAACTGGCAAATGAAGTTAAGGGATACATCAATAGAAGTTCAGTGGCAGACATTTAAAGGGAAATTTCAGAATACACAGAATATATACACTCCAATGAGAAAGAAAAGTTCCAAGGGGAGGGCCCACCGTCAGTGGTTAACTAAAAAAGTTAAAGACAGTATCAAACCAAAAGAAAAAACATATAATTACGCAAAGACGGATAGCAGGTTGGAAGATTGGAAAGAATATAAAGGACAGCAAAGAATGACAAAAAGATTAATAAGGAGAGAAAAATTAGAGTATGAGAGGAAGCCAGCTGGTAACATAAAGATGGATAGTAAGAGATTCGATAGGTATTTAAGTAAGAAAAGAGTTAACAAATTGAGTGTTGGTCCTAGAGAGAGTGCATCTGAAGAAATTGATAATGGAAAGTAGGGGGATGGCTGATGAAGTAAACAGGTGTTTTTCTTTGGTCTTCACTATGGAGGACACAAGTAACATCCTGGAAATAGTTGTAAATCAGGAAATTAAGGGAGGGAGGAACTCAGGAAAATTACTGTCACCAGGCAAGTGGCATTGAGCAAATTGTTGGGGCTGCGAGCCGACAAATCCCCAGGTCTGGATGGACTTCACCCTAAGGTCTTGAAAGAAGTGGCTAGTCAGGTAGTCAGTGCACTGGTTTTAATTTACCAAAATTCTCTAGATTTGGGGAAGGTCCCATTAGATTGGAAAATAGCAAATATAACTCCTTTATTCAAAAAGGCAGGGAGATAGAAAGTAGGAAACTATAGGCCAGTTAGCCTAACATCTGTCATAGGGAAAATGTTAGAAGCTATTATTTATGATGTTACAGCAGGGCACTTAGAAAAAAATCAAGGCAAAGGGCAATATGGTTTTGTCAAAGGGAAATCATGTTTAACCAATTTACTGGAGTTCTTTGAAGGAGTCACATGTGCTGTAAATAAAGGGGAACCGGTTGATGTACTGTACTTAGATTTCCAGAAGGCATTTGACAAAGTGCAACATCAAAGGCTATTGCAGAAAATAAAAGTTCATGGTGCACTGGGTAACATATTGGCATGGATAGAAGATTGGCTAGCTAACAGGATGCAGAGAGTTGGCATAAATGGGTCTTTTTCTCATTGGTGGAATGTGATGAGTGGTGTGCCACAGGGATCAGTGCTGGGGCCTCAACTTTTTACAGTTTATATAAATGACTTGGATGAAGGGACCGAAGGAATGGTGGCTAAATTTGCTGATGTCACAAAGATAGGTAGGAAAGTAAATTGTGAAGAGACTATAAAGTGACATAGATAGGTTAACTAAGTGGGCAAAGATTTAGCAAATGGAGTATAATGTGGGCAAATATGAAATCATTCATTTTGGCAGGAAGAATAAAAAAGAAGCTTATTATCTAAATGGTGAGAACTTGCAGAGCTCTGAGATTCAGAGGGTGTCCTAGTGTATGAATCACAAAAGGTTAGTATGCAGGTACAGCTGGTAATTAGGAAAGCTAATAGAATGTTATCATTAATTGCGAGGGCAAATGATTACAAAAGTAGGGAGGCTATGCTTCAGTTGTACAGGACATTGGTGAGACCACATCTGGAGTATTGTGTACAGTACTGGTCTCCTTATTGAAAGAAAGATGTAAATGCGTTAGAAACAGTTCAGAGAAGATTAACTAGACTAATACCAGGAATGGGCAGGCTGTCCTATGAGGAAAGGCTGGACAGGTTAGACTTGCATCCACTGGAATTTAGAAGAGTAAGAGGTGCCTTAACTGAAACCATTAAGACAGGGTGGATGTGAAGAAGATGTTTCCTTTTGTGGGAGAATATAGAACTAGAGGTCACTGTTTAAAAATAAGGGGTCGCTCATTTAAGTCAGAGATGAGGAGAATTTTTTTATCTCAGAGGGACGTGAGTCTTTGGAACCCTTTTCGTCAAAAGGCGGTGGAAGTAGATTCTTTGAATATTTTTAAGGCAGATCAAGATAGATTCTAGATTATCTAGGTTATTGGGAGTAGGCAGGAATATGGGGTTGAGGTTACATTCAGTTCAGCCATGATCTTATTGAATGGCAGAGAAGGCTCCAGGGGCTGAGTGGCCTACTCCTGCTCCTAATTCGTATGTTCATATGAGGAGTGGCGGCTGGACATCCCTGGGTTATCCACTCAGGAATCTCAGAGGCTGTCATCTCCCTCCGAGTTCCTTTTGCTTGTGACCCCTTGCACCTCATCTTCTGTCACTGCAGAGGGAGCAGCTGGCCAATGAGTGATTCTAGAGGGAGAAGTGTGTGTGTGGCAGGCCTTTTCGGAGCCTCGTGCCAAGCACTTTCCCACACATGCGGATCCTTCCCATATGACACTCACCTCAATGACCTGAACGTTTTCTATGCTGCCTGCTGGGGTTCACTTCCATCTGATCTGATCTGCATCTCTGCCCACCCAATGATCACACTCCCATGTAGCACCTGATCTCGCCCACCACGACTGTCATCTCACTTTCTATTTAGACAGCATGGTCTGGATTTGCTTTTTCGTGCACTCCCCTGTCTTTCCCCTCCCCCAGTCACCCATTTCCTTTCTCCAATTAATGTTGAGCTCCCAGCATCACCTTCCACCTCCCCTCCGTGACTTACCAGCCACAACCCTTTTCCTTCAGGGATCTCCAGGTGAATGTGCACGTTCCCTTCCTCCCTGAAAATCCCACCTCCATCCACATTCACCTCCCCGACCTCCTCCTTCCCATCCCCCATGTCTGCCTCAGAGTCCCCTCCAACCACCCTTGTTGCCCCTTCTACCACTACCATCAAACCCTCACCCTCTCGCCTCACTCTGCCCTTTGCCATTCTCACCATTCCCTCATAACACACCCACCCTCAGTTCGCTCCCCCGGAGACAGTCATCAATCATCAGAGCCTTCCCTTAGACATTCACCTGGACATTACCCCTCCAGACACCTTCCATTATCTGGACCACTTCCCCCCTCAGAACTCCTCCCCCCCCGGGACTCTGCACCCCACTTGGTCCTTGCCCGCTGACTCTACCCCTGCTTAGTCCTTCCCTATCCCTGACTCCTTCAGACACCCTTGCTTCTTCCACCACCCTTAGTCCTTCCACCCTCAACTTGTTCCTCCAGCCTTACTTCTTCGGCCAGCCTTAATTCT
The DNA here is from genome assembly GCF_017639515.1 of Carcharodon carcharias. NCBI lineage: Eukaryota > Metazoa > Chordata > Chondrichthyes > Lamniformes > Lamnidae > Carcharodon > Carcharodon carcharias. The sequence goes on along the minus strand of NC_054471.1, from coordinate 141,917,883 downwards.
TCCTCCAGCATTACTCCTTTCTCCTTCCTGACTCCTTCAGACACCCTTACTTCTTCATCCAGCCTTACTTCTTCCTCCACCCTTAGTCCTTCCCCATTCCCAACTCCTTCCTCCACGCTTACTTCTTTCTCCAGCCTTATTCCCTCCCATCTCCACACTCCATCCTCTTCCCAGGCTTCCTCCGCTTTCTGCACTTCCCTCCCCACTGACTTCCTCCCCTCTCCGCACTCCTTCCCACCAATTCCTTCCCCTCCCCACACTCCTTCCTCCCTCCGAACTCCTTCCCTTACACCTTCCACTGCCCCCCCTTACTTCTACCTCCCCAGTTGCCATCTTCTCCTCTGTTAGCCCCTTCTCCCCCCATGCTCCCTTACCCCTCCCAACCTCCCCGCAACACCTTCACTTCCCTCTCTGAACCTGACCCCATCCTAACACCATAATTCCCCCCTCCCAACCTCACCCCATCCTGACGCTTTCATTCACCCTCCTCAACCTCACCCCATCTTGACACCTTCATTCCCCCTCCCAACCTCACTCCATCCTGACACCTTTATTCCCCCCCTACCAACCTCACCCCATCCTGACACCCCTTCCTCTCTCAGTTGATCCTAGACCTTCCTCTCCAACCCTGTGGTTACATCTTCCTCTCCCAAAAACAGCTGGACCTTCCTCTCACCACCTCGATCATCATCCATTGTAAGCAGACCCTCAACGGTGACTTTCCAATTTCTGTGGGCTGCTTCACAGCAGGGCCATGTCCATAAGAATCCACCCAGCATGCCATGGACGTTCCTCCAGTGTGCCATTGGTGTTGGGCTCCAGCATCTTCTGCTCCTCGGATGTCCGCAAAATGAGCAAGGTGTTGGCGATAAGTCCGACTTCTGCACATCACACTTGTCAAGACATGGACGGACAATCAAGCCGGGGGGAATGATTCTGGTGGGCTGGCCTTATAATGGTATGCAGATGTATTACAATGAGGCTCCTGACGTCTGATATTCCAGGGCTGAGCGGACAAGCGCAAATTGGTTTCACAACGTCATGAAACCGATTCTTCGCCTTCTCACCATATTGTCTGCTCATGTCACCGAGTACGCCTGACGCCAGCAGGCACGGAAAATTCCACCCTTAGAGTTCTGGAACAACCTCCCAGCCTGTACAGATCCCATCCATCTACCTATTCTTCACTTCCTTCCTATCGGCTTACTTAAGCCTCCTCACCATCTTCCTGCATCCTGGCTCCTTGTCACATGGCAAAATTCAGCAGCATGGAGCAGACAGTGGCAATTCTAATGACAACGGTATGGACAACATCATATTTTGTGTGCTGCTGGTGGCTGAAGTTAATGACTGATAACTGCAAAGAAAGTTCTGGTCTTCCAAAATCAATCCATTATTCTCTTGGGACCATCAGATGTAGGCATTAGGGACTGCTCCAAAGTTCAATTACTAAGGCTGTTCTCTGCATAATGAGCCAACACAAGCTGGATCACCCTTCTACACTCAGAAACCATTTGACTATTCAAAGAATTGAAGTGAGGACCAGGTTCTAGTAGGGTTATTATTAAAATGCTTTACTAATCTTGAAATAAGCACTATAATTATGAGGGTTCCTTTCCTAGGCATGATGAGATAATTGATCAAAAGTGGCTCTGAGGATGCTGGCTCAGCAGCTAGCAATAACAACCTTAAGACTTGTGCATAACACACAAGTCATTGCTATACAGAGGAAGGAGATAAGGGGAACTGAAGGCCAAAGCAGACAATGCCCAGATTTCTTGTGGCCATTTCAGCTGCTTAGCTACCTTCTCAAATGAAATAGAGAACACCTCTACATCCCTTTCTTCAAACTTTGAAAGAGCTTGCACAAATTTAAACATCTCCACACTGGGTTTTAGGTTGAAGGTGTTTTCATCATCAGAATCTCCCTCAGCATCTGAGATCTCTTTTTTAAGGTCCAGCTTTTTAAGCTGGTATTTCCTTTCTTGTTCCTTCTTTCTTTCCTCCATTGCTAACTTCTCCCTCTGGAAGTCAGGTTTTGCATTTCCATTTCCCTTTGAAATACTCTCTTTTTCTATTTCTTTTTCTTTCTCTGCTTTTTTTTTGTCTGTTGCCTCTTGTTCAAGTTTCTTTTTTCATTTCCATTGCTTGTTCAAGTTCACACTTCGTTTGTAACTGAAGTCTCACTACCTCCAGCTGTGACTCACTAGTGTCAGGTATCCATTCCAACTTCAAATGCTGTGCTATCACTTCAACTATGTCTACTTTCTTTGTCCCTACAGGTAGCCTCAACTGCAACTTATCTATCAATTGTTACCTTACCCTTAGATACTTATGGTAACCCAATCAGAGTTATATTTTCTATTTCCAAAAACATTTTAGCCATGGATGCAATCATTTTTGCAGTCTCACCACTTTAAAATCCCTCATCCCAACTCCTGAGTTCAATGTTCTTCTCATACTCATTAAGATTAAGGTTCACCCATTCCAAATCAAATCAAGGAATTTCAAATATCCACAAAGAGCCCCCAATTTGTTATGATGTGGCAGATGATGTGTGCCAAATCCACAAGGGAAACATGGTCACGCTATCACAACAGTTTGCAATTTGTATTTATTACTAGATGTGTGCATGAATTCAGAAGTAATGGGTCCACCAAGACCTTTAGAGACTTTTTTTTAAATAAATTAAAATATTTATTAACAAAATAAAAGATTTCAAGCACACACATAAGACTACAATTACTTATTAGGATAACAAATCCTAAAATTCCTAACTGACCTGTGCCAGTTACACATCCCTTTTAAAGCAACAGTCCAAAATGGGTTTTAGATTTAAAATAAAACCAGGAAATTAACACAATACCCACTTGACAGTGGAATTCCAAATGGCTTTTCCCCAACTTCAGTTACTTTACATAGCAGACTTATGCACAAATGGCTAGAGGATCTTGAACACTGTTTCACACACGCCCGTTAAATCTTAAACAAAAACAAAAAATGCTGGAAAAACTCAGCAGGTCTGACAGCATCTGTGGAGACAAAGACAGAGTTAATATTTCAAGTCCTTATGACTCTTCTTCAGAGCTAAAGTGAAGTAGAAATGTGTTGAAATATATACTACTTAAGGGGGGGTGGAACAGGTGAAGCCAGATAGAAGACCAGCGATAGGTGGAGACAAAGGAAAGATTGCAAAAGATGTCATAAACAAAAGGTCAAAGGGTTGTTAATAGTGGTGGTACTGGCTGAAGGGGGTGATAATAGTGATATTAAGAATGGAAATGATATTAAGAATGGAAAACAAAATGTGATAATGGCAGGACCAGGGTAAGCACTCTGGAAAGTGACAGATAGCCCTAGTGAGGATTGAAAAGGCTAAAAGCTGGGGATAAAACAATGAATAAAAATGGAAATTTAAAAAATAATAATGAAAACAAGTGGGAAAAAAATAAAAAAATAAAAATAAATAAAAATGAATAAGAAAAAAGGGGGGATCAAAAAGTGGTGGGGATGGAAGAGAGAGTTCATGGTCTGAAGTTGTTGAACTCAATGTAAAGCCTGGAAGTCTGTAAAGTGTCTAATTAGGAGATGAGGTGCTGTTCCTCCAGTTTGCATTGAGCTTCACTGGAACATTGCAGCAGGCCAAGGATGGACAATTGGGCATGAGAGCAGGATGGTGTGTTGAAATGGCAAGCAACAGGGAGGTCTGGGTCATGCTTCTGGACAGACCGAAGGTGTTCCATAAAGCAGTCACCCAGTCTGCGCTTGGTCTCTCCAACGTAGTAGAGGAGACCGCATTAGGAGCAGCGAATGCAGTAGACCAAATTGAAGGAGGTGCAAGTGAAGCACTGCTTCACTTGAAATGTGTTTGGGCCCTTGGATGGTGAAGAGGGTGGAAATAAAGGGGTGGGTGTTGCACTTTCTGTGATTGCATGGGAAGATGCCATGGGAGGGGGTTGAGGTGTTGGGGAATTACCCCAAGCAGCGCTTCACTTGCACCTCCTTCAATTTGGTCTACTGCATTCGCTGGTCCCAATGCGGTCTCTTCTACATTGAAGACTGGGTGACTGCTTTGTGGAACACCTTCGGTCTATCTGCAAGCATGACCCAGACGTCCCTGTCACTTGCCATTTCAACACACCACCCTGCTCTCATGCCCACATTTCCATCCTTGGCCTGCTGCAAAGTGAAGCTCAACGCAAACTGGAGGAACAGCATCTCATCTTCCGAATAGGCACTTTACAGCCTTCTAGACTTAACATTGAGTTCAACAACTTCAGACCATGAACTCTCTCCTCCACCCCCATCTCTTTTTGACCCCCCCCCGCTTTTTTCTTATTCATTTTTATTTTTTAAATTCTATTTATTTATTTTCCTACTTATTTTCATTATTATTGTTTTTTAAATTTAGTTCAATTTTTATTCATTTTTTTAGCCTCAGCTTTTAGCCTTTTCGAAATTTTTTTCCCACCACCATCCCCTCCCCCCACCCCATCCCCATTTGGGCCTTCTGTCACTTTCCAGGGTGTTTACCCTGGTCCTGCCAATATCACATTCTGCTTTCCACTCTTAATGTCACCATTAGTGCCTCCTTTAGTCAGTACCACCACGATTAACAACCCTTTGATCTTTTGTTTATGACATCTTTCGCAATCTCTCCTTTGCTTCCACCTATCGCTGGCCTTTTATCAGCTTCATCTGTTCCACCAACACCACCCCCCCCCCCCCCCCCCCCCCCCCCCGACCACCGCCCCTTAAACAGTATATATTTCAACACATTTCTACTTCCCTTTAGCTCTGAAGTAGAGTCATACGGACTCGAAACATTAACTCTGTCTTTCTCTCCACTGATGCTGACAGACCTGCTGAGTTTTTCCAGCATTTTTTGTTTTTGTTTCAGGTTTCCAGCATCCGCAGTATTTTGCCTTTATCCCCATTAGATCTTACATGTCCTTCTCCCACATAGCCTTTCATTAACTTTTATAAATGTTTCTGTCTCTTTAATAATGTAAATTCTATCATTCCATATGTTATTGAAACTGTATTATCCTCAATATATGAAAACTTTAATGTTGCCAATATTGTCAGTAACCTTCAGGAAAAATAAACACACTCCTTAGCTTTGCTTATCTGGCTAGTTGTAAACAGGCTAACAGCCCTTTGAAATCCAACAATCCCTTCATTTATCTAAAAATTCAAATTCCCTTCACATCTTACATGCTAAGCCAGCATCCATGTTTATTCATTAGCATGCCAAACACCTAGCTTCTTTTGATGATTTCAAGCTTGCAGTCTACTTGACTCCAGATGTAATTAAATCACAAAGACAGACCCAACTATAATTAAACCCATAAGCCTACTTCACAATAAACTTAAAAAAATTATGAAAATTGTTATTTCATCACACCTCCATTCTTATGGGAAAATGAACCGTCATAATTTTAAAAGACGGCTTCATTTTCTTAACCCATCTTACACTACCTACTATACTTATCTATATACCCAAACTATATATTACCAGATGGATGCATTAATATAACAATACATATATATACAAATCCTTGGTATTAACTGAGGTAATTTCAGTCTAATGTCCAGGTTTTAATGTCCAATTTCTCTTTGAGCTTTAAATTCTTGGCAATGCATCTGCAATTAGATTTTTTCCTCCAGCCACATGTATAATCTCTAAATTAAATGGTTGCAGTAATAAATTCCATCTGAACTGTCTTGCACTTTGGTCTTGAAATTTGTCCAGAAATTTTCAAGGGTTACGGTCTGTGCAAACAATTGTTTCTGATTAATTGTTTGCGACATAAACCTCAAAATGCTGCACACTAACACCAGAGCCAGAGTCTCTTTTTCAATCATTAAATATTTTCTATCTTGTACATTAAGCTTTCATGAAAAATATCAGTTTCTCAATTCCAGTCTCTTCATCTTTCACCAATGCCTACATCACTTGCGTGAAAGGTCAACTTAAATTGTTTGGCATAATGAGGTACTGCCAAATCTGGTGTCAATGCAGTTTTTAAACTGTCAAATGTCTTCTGACACTTCTGTATTCTTTGAAACTTTTTGTTGTTTTTTAATAGTTCAGCCAATGGAGCGACCACACTGCTAAAGTTTGGTACAAAATTCCAGTAACGCCCATCATACTCAGCAATCTCAAAACTTCTCATTTTGTTGTAGGCACAGGGAAATCCATGATGGCTTTGACTTTCACATCTCTCAGAGCCACATTATCATGTCCAATGGTATGGCCTAGATATGTAATTTGTGCTTTTGCAAACTCACTTTTAGCCAAGGTCATCACCAAATTAGTTTCTTACAGTCGATGAAATAATTCTTCCAGATGTTGTCAATGCTCCTCCCACGTTTGACTGAAAACTATCAAGTAGTCAATATAAACAGCACAGTTGCTAAGTCCTGCAATTACTTTGTTTGTCAGTCTTTGGAATGTTGCTGGTGCATTTTTCATACCAAACAACATAACTTTAAACTGGCATAGTCCCCCAGCATCACAAAAGCCGATGTTCCCTTTGCTCTCTCCAAATCATTTTGGTATTATCTGGAAGGTAATTCAATGCTACATTTAAATTTTTAAGTACCCACTCATTATCCAATTTGATCACAGAAAGTTTAGCTTTTTGTCGATTCTTTCGGAATACCTGTTATAGCCTTTACAATCCAATTGTCTGAATAGACAATAACAGTCTGATGCTTTTTCTCAATGACTGTTTGTATTTCTTCTGCTACACAATGGCTAACGATGTACTTGTACCAATATCTCTAAGGGCTAATGATATATGTTAGCAGCAGACTCCTGAAAGGACATAAGTAGTTCAGGAAAGTTTAAAACAAGAAGTATAAGGCTGAACCATGCTGTATGGTGCAAATATCAAATTTGACCAAAGTGATTTTCAACTGTTATTTTTGTGGATGCATCTGAATTACATGGCACACTGATTCTTGTCCATATATTTTATATTGAATTGCCTTAATATGGTTAATAGCCTCGTAAGGTTCATCATCAAAATTAACACAAAGATCCATTTCTCAAGTAAGTTTAAATGAAATTGTATTCCTCAATAAAGAAGCTGATATCTCAAAGATCAATTCTATCCCACAATGATTTTCCTCTATGGTTGGCTCAAGAACTGTCAAAAAATAAAGCAGTTTATTTTGTTTAATGTTGGAACAGAAAATGTTATATCTGCAGAAATCAATAAAATGAAGTTTCTTAAGGTTAATCTACTTACTAGTTTATCAAAGGATTTAACTAAATCCCCACTGCATAAATGAAAGATTCTTGTAATTCCTCCCTGGAACATCACTTTGAATACAAGATCATTTCTTGTTAGTGAAGATTCAAGATTTAAGCATAAATGAGGTATATGTGTGAAGGTTTTATATATATTTACATATGAAGAGGCTGAAGGGAGATTTTCTGTGCTTAGTAAATGGATAACAGCTGAGAATCAGGGGCTGCAAGCCAATCCAGTGATTCAATAACTATGTGTTAGCACTCTGCCAATTTTGCATTCTATAATACTTCATCAGATGTCCTTTAATCTATTTATAGGCTAAGAAGGTTGTGAAGTACTTATTCCTCAAAAGAAAAAAATATTTATTTGAAGTGTAATGTGGAGAAGTATGAAGTGATTCATTTTGATAGGAAGAACACAGAGAGAATAATATGAACAATATGAAACAAAGATTGCAACTCCAAAGTGGGTGTGCAGGAGCAGAAGGGCCTGGGTGTGTATGTGCACAAGTCATTGAAGGTGGCAGGACAAATTGAGAATGCGGTTAATAAAGCATATAGCATTCTGGGCTTTATTAATAGGGCATAAAGTACAAGAGCAAGGAGGTTATGTTGAACTTGTATAAAATACTGGTTCGGCCTTAGATATAGCATTGTAGTTCTGGGTCCTGCACTGAAGCAAAGATGTGAAGGCATAAGAGAGGGTACAAAAAAGATTCATGAGAATGGTTCCAGGTATAATGAACTTCAATTTGTTTTTATTATTCGTTCACGAGATGTGGGCTTCACTGGCTGGGCCAGTATTTATTGCCCATCCCTAGTTGCCCTTGAGAATGTGGTGGTCAGCTGCCCTTGAGAACGTGGTGGTCAGCTGCCTTCTTGAACCGTTGCAGGCCCTGTGGTGTAGGTACACCCACACTGCTGTTAAGGAGGGAGTCCCAGGATTTTGACCCAGCGACAATGAAGGAACGGAGATATATTTCCAAGTCAGGATGGTGCGTGGCTTGAAGGGGAATTTCCAAGTGGTGGTGTTCCCATCTATCTGCTGCCCTTCTCCTTCTAGATGGTAGCGGTCATGGGTTTGGAAGGTACTGCCTAAGGAGCCTTGGTGAATTCCTGCAGTGCATCTTGTAGATGGTACACACTGCTACTAATGTGCACCAGTGGTGGAGGGAATGAATGTTTGTGGATGTGGTGCTAGTCAAGCAGGCTGCTTTGTCCTCAATGGCGCCAAGCTTTTTGAGCGTTGTTGGAGCTGCACTCATCCAAGCAAGTGGGGAGTACTCCATCACACCACTGACTTGTGCCTTGTAGATGGTAGACAGGCTTTAGGGAGTCAGGAGATGAGTTACTCATTGCAGGATTCCTAGCCTGTGACCTGCTCTTGTAGCCATAGTATTTATATGGCTGGTCCAGGTCAGTTTCTGGTCAATGGTAAGCCCCAGGATGTTGATAGTGGGGCATTCAGTAATGGTAATGCCATTGAGCGTCAAGGGGGCAATGGTTAGACTCTCTCTTGTTGGAGATGGGTCATTGCCTGGCACTTTTGTGGCATGATTTTTACTTGTTACTTGTCAGCCCAAGCCTGGATATTGTCCTGGTCTTGCTGCATTTAGAATGGACTGCTTCAGTATCTGAGGATTCGCGAATGATGTGCAATCATCAGTGAACATCCCCACTTCTGACCTTATGGTGGAAGGAAGCAGCTGAAGATAGTTGGGCTAAGGGTACTACCCTGAGGAACTCCTGCAATGATGTCCTAGAGCTGAATTGACTGATCTCCGACAACCACAACAATTTTCCTTTGTGCTCGGTATGACTCCAACCAATGGAGAGTTTTCCCCCTGATTCCCAGTTTTGCTGGGGCTCCTTGACGCCACGCTCATCAAATGTGGCCTTGACGTCAAGGGCAGTCACTCTCATCTCACCTCAGGAGTTCAGCTCTTTTTTCCATGTTTGAACCGATGCAGTAATGAGGCCAGGAGCTGAGTGGCCCTGGTGGAACCCAAACTGCGTGTCAGTGAGGAGGTTATTGCTAAACCAGTGTCGCTTGATTGCACTGTTGATGATCCTTCTATTACTTTACTGATGAATGGAGAGTAGACTCATGGGGTGGTAATTGGCCGGGTTGGATTTGTCCTAATTTTTGAGCACAGGACATATCTGGGCAATTTTCCACATAGCCGGGTAAATGCCAGTGTTGTAGCTGTACTGGAACAGATTGGCTAGGGGTGCAGCAATTTCTGGAGCACAAGTCTTCAGTACTATTGCTGGAATATTGTCAGGCCCCATAGCCTTTGCAGTATCCAGTGCCTTCAGCCTTTTCTTAATATCAGCTTGAGTGAATTTATTGGCTGAAGGCTGGCAACTATAGCGCTGGGGACCTCTGGAGGAGGCTGAGATAGATCATTCATTTGGCACTTCTGACTGAAGGTTGTAGCAAATGCTTCAGCCTTATCTTTTGCACTGATGTACTGGCTCCTCCATCATTGAGCATAGGGATAATTGTGGAGCCTCTTCCTCCAGTGAATTGTTTAATTGTCCACCACCATTCACGACATGATGTGGCAGGAGTGCAGAGCTTAGATCTGATCCGTTGGTTGTGGGATCGCTTAGCTCTGTCTATCACTTGCTGCTTCTGCTGTTTGGCACATGGGTAGTCCTGTGTTATAGCTTCACCAGGTTGACACCTCATTTTTAGGTATGCCTGGTGCTGCTCCTGGCATGCTCTCCTGCAACTCTGCTGCTGCTGAGGCCCACAGCACCTGATGGATGCCCAGTCTTGAGTTGCTAGATCTTTTCGAAATCCACCCCATTTAGCATGGTGGTAGTGCCACACAACACGATGGAGAGTAGCCTCCGCTCCTACTTTTTTTACCTTGTAATCTTTTCAATCTTGTATTGTCTGACATGCCAACTCAGCCCAGGCGAGAAACGTGCAAGGCAGCATGCTGCTGGAGCCTTCTGTCAAAGACTGCAGAGCCAGTTGCTAGTAGGCCACACCCCTTTTTTTACAGCATCAGCTGCCATAAATCATGTGAGTCTAAGGGTCCAGCCAACGAAAAGGTTGGTTTATCAAGAAAGTGGTTAGAATTTGGAGGGGCCCATCGGGCATTTGGGAGGTTCTGGTCCTCAGGGATGGGAGAGAAAAGTTGGAGACCTGAGAGAGTGGACAGTCGGGAGTGTGGGGGTTGAGTTGGACAGTCAGCAGTGGGGGAGGAGGTTGGATTAGGTTATCCCTTGGGGTTAGTCAGAGATTGGGGGAGCCCAAGAGGGATGAGTTCCATGGTGGGGCAGCAGGGCATTGGGGGGAGTCCTGTGGGGGAGGAGTCCCTGGTGGGAGGAAGCCCATGGGAGGGGGGGGGGGTGAAGGTGGGGGCAGGTGTCCCGTGACTGGGGTAGTTGGGGGGATGGGGAGTCCCCTGGGGGTCGGGCTGCAGGAGGGTTTCGGTTTGGGTCTGTGCAATAGTTACCCAGAAGCTAGAAGCCAGAAGTACTTTTAATTCTTCTAACTTTTTCTGGGTAGGTATTGGTGTAAGACAGTTGGAACCATCTGAAGTTTGTGATTTAAATCACATTTTCAGATGACTCCCAATGCAGGGCAATTGTCCATCAGAAGTTTGCACTTCCTGGGCATTTGCTGTGCAAACCTTACCTGGGAACTTCCAGGGTATGGTGAGTTCCCCAGCACATCTTTGGGGAACCCCTCAGTTTCACTGCCTTGGAGCTCAGAAGTTATGGCTTTTTGTTGCCCAAAGAGCTGAGCCAATATGCCTCTTCACAACAAGGAAAGTCCCTCACCCACTCTTGGACAAAGTCAGGGTTACTGCAGGGGTTATATCTCCAGTTACCATACCAATAAATAATGTTCAAGAATGGTCACAGCCAAATGGCTCAATTAGAATCTGCAAAGACTTGACTCAAATAATTACATCAGTGGCACGTGAGATCAACCCAATGGAAGAAGTGGATGAGAGTCTTGCCAAGTTAACTAACAGCACCCTGTCCACCAAATTAGATGCAAACAGTGGACAAAGAATCCAGACTGCTGACTACTTTTATAATGCCATTCGATCATTATTGCTTTAATAGATTGCTATTTGGAATTGTATCCACTCCAGAAATTTTCCAAAGAACAACATCTCAAAAGACATGGAAAGAGTAATATGTCAAACGGACGACATATTCATACTTTACTCCAAGAGAGAAAAGCTTGCCTGGAGAGTGAGACCAGTCCTGAAATTCTTACAGAATGCAGACCGAACATTGAATGAGTAATGTGAGTTCACCAAACCTATGATTAAATTTCTAGGGCACATGGTGCAAGCTTCAGGAATAACAGCTGACCCACAGAAAAAATAATCACAGAGTTTCCACAGCACAGGAATGTTACAGAGCTACAGAGATTCTTTGGGATGGTCAACCTAGTAGGCAAGTTCCTACCAATGTGAAAGAAATCAATGAGCCATTGAGACAGCAGTTGAGACAAGGTCAACAATGGTGCCTGAATGTGGACCAGCAAAATGCTTTTCAGAAAATGAAAAATCCTCTTAATTTCCCTGGAAATGTTAACACACTATAACCCAGAAATACCAATCATAGTAGCAGTAGATGTATCGTCTACAGGTCTGGGTGCAATATTATTCCAAGTACAGAGAGACAGTAAACGTAGACCAGTTTATTATGCCTCAAGGTCACTCACAGACACAGGAAAAAGACATGCTACAATTGAGAAGGAAGCAATATGGGCGTGCGAGAAGTTCTCAGACTAAGTGATGGGATTGTGGTTTAAAATTGAAACTAACCATAACACACTAGTCACATGAAAGAGATTGCGAAGATGCCGCTTAGAATCCAACACTTCAGACTGAGGTTTATGAGGTATGATTCCATAACCGAGTACATTCAAGGGAAGCACCAGACAACAGCAGGTACCTCAACTATACCAGCTGAAGGAACCAAATGGGAGGATTTAAATTTCATTGAGGATATGTAAGTGTATATATAAGTGTATACTAAACATCTACTGCAAAGAAGCAGCAGGAGATAATACAAGCACAACAGCAAGATAACAAATGCATTCGGATAAAAGAATTCTGTCTGGAAGGATGGCAAGACTATTCTCTTAACAATCCAGTACTACAGCTGTACATCGAACAGAGAAAGCACCTCACAATCATTGATGCTCTCCTAGTTTTAAATGACAGAATAGTCATTCTGAGAACAATTCAGCTTGATAGTCTTCAAAGAATTAATCAAGGTCACTTAGGGATAGCAAAATGTTGAGTGACAGTCGAGCAATCAGCCTGGTGGCCAGTTATTACTTGTTCTGTAGAACAAATATTGAATTGCCTTACATGTGCAGTGAACAGCCAAGAGTGAAGAGAACCATTGTCACCTTCGACTTTTCCATCAGGGCTGTGGGAGTGCCTGGGAATGGATTTATTTGATTTTAAAGGCAAGATATTCCTTATTGTCATTGATTACTGCTCAAGATGGATTTAAGTGAACTGATTGCACAGCATCACATTGGAAGAAGTCACCCAATCACTGAAGAGAATTTATGCAAGATATGGCTTTCCAGACATCATAATGTCAGACAATGGTCAATGGACAATAGCAATTTGCCAATTAATTATTCAAAAATTTTGCGAAGGAGTATGGATTCTTTCATGTGACTGGGTCACCTTGGTATCCTCAAGCAAATGGAGAAGCTGAAAGATGTGTTTGAACCATCAAAGACTTGGTGAAGAAAAATGAAGATCTCAATTTAGCTCTTCTCGATACACCACTACAAAATGGTGTCTTACTATCACAGTTGGAAATGGGAAAATGACTGACAACCCAACTTCCAGCTCTGCAACAGAAACTAGAACCTAATATCACCTCAAGTGACTGTGAGAGGGTAAAACAACATAAGGAAGAACAGAGATACAAACAGGCTTGTAACTTTAACTTCAGGTAAAGAGCACGAGACTTATCAATGATGAAGCCTGCGTAGAGAGTCTGGGCACAAGACCAGCAGAAAAAAGGTGTACTAATTAAAAGAGCTCCAGAACTGAAATTGCAGGATTGAGGCAGACCAGCTGAACTATATGGAGAAACTGCAGTGCCTTAATATCCTTGGAAGGAAAGCCAATAGAAACTTAAGCTTACTACTCAGAACCTGATGGAGGTAAAGAAGAAGAAACAAGACAAAGCCCTACCGCTGCTCAGGAGAAGGACTCCCACACTGACAGAAGGGAGAATGCAGAATGTCCTCAACCCCAGAAAGAGATCAGAACAAGATCAGGGAGATTTGTAAAGGTGCCTCAGAGACTAACCCTGTGAAGTCTGAGACTTTGGGGGATATGTAGGAGGATGTAAATAATTGGGATAAAGATTTGGAGGGGGATGTAGAGGAACAGGTAACATCAGAAGCACCTAATGCCGATGTAATGATGATGTAATAACACATGACTGAATAATAGAGATCTGGAGGGAGCAGAAGTTCTAATCTCATGCAGAATTCCTAAGATGTACAATAGAACTGTAAATAAATAATAATGGTTTTAACAAGCTCCAGTCTTAAGCAGCTTACTTTGGGAGACTAGACAAATGCCAAAGAACCCTAGCCCGACCCCAAACACACAATGAAACATAGTCCACTCTATGATCTGGTGTCCCTGCTCTCTTTGATCCTGATCTAGATCAATAAGATTTAGCTTCACTGCTTCCTCCCACCCCAAGACCTGAGCTTCCAGTCACTCCACACATATGCTCCAGGTACTAGACTCTCAATTTACCAATTTGCATAAGCTGAGCCCCAGGCCTCCATGCTATCTCTTAGCATAAATCTAAAGAGGCAAGGCATCATACCTGACCCCTTCCCTAACAGCTCCATTTCAGGGCATCCTCCCTTTCAGACTAGTCTCATGATTCCTGCCAGCATAAGACCTTGTTCCACTTCTTGCAGGCCCAGGCCCTGTCCTCCTTGCTCCCTTCCAGGCTGAGAGCAGTGCACTACCTCAGGTTTGACCGTTGCCAATTACTATCTCTCAACTCCAAGTCCTAACTACCAGCTTCCAGTTTTGACATTACTGGTCAGGGCTCTGACTCTGGATGAAATGCAAAAGGAATAGGAATTCTATCCATGCCTGGTCCCATACTCTACTTCATCCACTGTATCCAAGGAGAGACAGGATAATTTCTGTGACTGTCCAGGTTACATTTAAATTTCAGACATCTCAGCTTGGGCCTTTGGAAGAAATCATCCTAGATTTGCACTAAGTGTGGTAGCAGGCGGTAAAACGACGTTTTACCTGTCAGCCACAATGGCAGAATTTCACGCCATATCATCCTAAACACGTTGCATTAATTATGCATTCCCAGGAAACATGCCGTTTCCATGGCAGGTGGACTTTCATTCGCCCACCACACTATTGCCTCACTGCTTCATCACGCCAGGCGCCATATTTAAAGTCCAGCCACGCTCACATCTCTCAGTGCTTTCAGCCCACACCTGCTGCAAAGAAGACATGGCCTTGAAAGACAAGAAGACCGCAGCCCCCAGCTTCAATCACTTGTCCCTCAAGCACTTTTTGAATGTAGTGGAGGCTTACCGGGATGTCCTCTACCCCTGCTCTGGCCGCAGGATGGGCAGCAACATCACCAATCTGGCTTGGGAGATGGTGGCAGTAGTTTCAGTAACAACACCCTGCAAAAGAGGACAGCCATCCAGTGCCGCAAGAGGATGAATGGTCTCCTCCATTCTGCTAGAGTAAGTCACTCTTGTCACCACACTCAAGGCACACACTCTCAAACCCATCACACATCCACAGGGCCCTCACTCACCACCAGTTCAAGGGACATCATCATTCACTCTCTCACACACTTACCATTGTCCTCATCCCGCCCATGGGACCACTCACTTAGGCCAGGCATACTTATCATCTAGCCTGGCTAGCATCCTGATTACACTCTCTCTACCTCTATTCATGCAGATCAAGCTGGCACAAAACAAGAAGGAGAGGTCGCAGACCAGTGGTGGAATGCCCGAAACCAAGATCCTCATGGACTTTGAAAACAGAGCCATCCAGCTGGCCGGCGAGTATCTGGACATTCCTGTACTGACAGTGAGGTCACTGGTGCTTTACCAAGTGAGGATCCAACAGTGCAACATTCATTAGACAACCATGCTGTGGGCGATATGTCCTGTTTCACAGGCCACTGCCATGCAGTAATTATCTCTCTTTGCTCTCACAGGGCCTCCAATCAAGCCACATAGAAACCTCTGAAGAGAAATCTGAAGTCACCCTCCTTGAAGTCCCGTCACAGTTCTCAACGACAGCCTTCACCAGTGCAGAGACACACACCTCAGTGAGACTTACAGTAGCCTCAGGATCACAATCTGGTGAGCACATCACACTTTCTGATCCACAGCAGGCAGCACCAGGGACTTCCCAAGTGTCTGACACTGGGAGGACTGCTGGAGGCCAGAAATTTGCTTAGTCCGAGTCAGATGACGAGCCTCTGGTCTCAGTCATGTCACAGTTGCTGGAGTTGCAAAGGCAAGCTCGGGAACATCAGGAAGGGATGTCCACTGCAGTCTTCAGAGGGGTCCATCCGCCTGAGGTGATAGCAGCGGCATGCCAATGCACCGCGGTCAACATTGGTAGGATGACGGCTGCCAAGGAGCCCTTGGTCCAGAACGTCACTCCTGCACAGCTGCGCGGGATCAACTCCATCTCTCATGCCACAACAGTGTGCATGCGAGAGGGATGCCAAGCAGCCCAATCTCACTCCAGCTACCCCTGCTCCTCAAGGAGTCAGCCAAGGGCCCTTGGACACCCATAGGGAGGAGGATCAGCAGGTGCACAACCCAGGTGACTCTAGGAGTATCCAACCAATCTGAATCCCCTTTTCATGTGACTCTAGCAGTTCCAGCTCCACAGCTCGAAGAGGGTGCCACTGCCATGCAGCAGGACCCCAAAAGCAGGCCAAGGCTCTCCAGGTCTCAGCCCTCCAGAGGATATCCGTCAAGGTCATCACAGATAGACAGATGAGTGAAAATCAGTCAGCAGGCTTCCTCACCTCCTCTGTTGATGTCCAGGGAGCACCAAAACGGCACAGCAGTGTTAGGAACGTTAAGGAAAATTATTGCACAGCCTGGGCACGTGTGTTAATCACTTGTACATACAGCCCACTATTGTCAATTACCTCCCAAGAATGTCTCCCTGCCTATGTGTCCTTGTTCTGATGAACAGTGTTTGTGTCACTCAGATGTGAACCTTTCCACACATGATAAAGGCAGGTGTCTTAATCCAGGGCCTCTTCTCTATGCTTTGTGCAGCCTTCAGACCAAAGTGATGGTCCCGTCTCACGCTCCCTGGACATATTACTGATGCCTGCATCTCGACAGTGCTGGTCATTGCTGCCAGAATGTCGTGGGCAGGGGCCACAGAGTTCCGTCATACTCTCTCTGCATTCTCAGCATCTTTAGGATCAGGCTGGCCCTCATCTCTTCAGCATCTGTGACCAGCGATGCTGTGCTCCTGAAGGGCTCAGGTGTTGAAGATGGATAAAGGATCAGATACTTTTAAAGTTTTGTTACTGCATCCCCATGATATGACCCTGATCACAGAGGGCAAACAAGCTGCCCTTGGCCAGATAGGAGTCAGACATTCTCAGAGACTATGTGAAGATCTATGGTGTCTCGTCACTGCATGTTGTCATCATCCACCTCAAATCTAGCAGCAATGAGGGTCTTCTGACATGCCTGCATTGTCTGGCCAGTGCGAGGGCCTCACTGCTGTCATTGTCACCTTCGAGGACCTCCTCACCCTCATCACCATTGCTATCCTCCTCACCGGAGAAGACCTCCAGCTCCTGCATCTCCTTCTCAGCCAGCTCCCTCCCCGTTGCAGCACCAGGTAGTAAAGGGCTCAGCAGGCGACCACGATGCGTTACACCCTCTGTGGATTATATCGCAGGGCCTCACCAGACCGGTCCAGGCATCAGAACCTCATTTTCAGCATCCCAGTGGTTTGTTCCACCAAGGTGTGAGTTGCAGCATGAGATTCGTTATAGCTTAAATCTGCTGCAGTCTGAGGCTGCCGCACGGGTGTCATCAGCCACATCCTCTGTGAGTAACTCTTTTCCCCGAGGAGCCAACCCTGCAGCCTCTGTAGACCCTGGAAGACGTCAGGGATCTGAGACCAACTGAGAACGTAGGAGACATGCACAACTCCTGTGCGTCCATGGAAACCATGCGCACACCTGTAGGATGAGTTTGTGGTGGTCGCACACCAGCTGCACATTCAGCAAATGGAAACCCTTGTGGTTGACATAGTTGACTGCTTGTTGCGATGGAGATCTGAGTGCCATGTGAATACAGTCGATGACACCCTGCACCTATGGGAAACCCGAGATCTGGCAAATCCAATTGCTCTTGCATCCTGGCTGTCCTGGTCCCAAGCGGAATGCACAAAGTTGTGTGCCCTCATGAAGATGGCATCCGTGACCTCATAGATGTATTAGTGGGCGGAGGCTTGTGAAATCCCACAGAGGTCACCTGTAGAGCCCTAAAAGGAGCCACTGTCTTAGAAATTGAGCGCTGCTGTTACTTTCACGCCACTGGCAGTGGATGCCCTCCATGTCTCCATGGTGCCAGATCCTGCAGTAGCTGGATCCCTAGACATGTGCAGTCTTCTGTGACACTGGTTTTCAGTCATCTGCAGGAATGAAAGGCGGTGTCTATATACCCTGAGTCTAGCTAGGCACCAAACAGCGATGGCTCGCAATGGCTCTTCAGCGACATGTGCAGGAGCCCCAGCCGCCCCTTCTTCCAGAAGATGCTGGTCCTGCCTCTGCACAGCCCGGCATCTCAGTCACTCTCTTCTCCATTGTCTTCACTCTCTGTAGGCCATCAGGCAGACAGCTAGTTCGCCAGGCTCCATGATCCCGATGTACTCCTCCTGCAGGATGAAAGAGAGAGAAGCATGGGTTAGCATGGGTGTACTAAAAACTTCTCTTAGTTATGTCTGAAGGGCCCTTAACATATCCCGGAGAGTGCTGGCCACCACTTGGATGGCCAGAGATTAGTGTGCTGCCTGGCTGCCCGAAACCCCACCCACTTCCACCCCACTTCACCTGACCGATTGGTGACAGCTTTTCCCACTGGACTGCATGCTGTGCTCTCTGTTCGGGTGCAGGAATTCTCATAATCCCTCCTGCAAAGCTGGTGGTTAGCTTGAACCATGGGGGAGACTGGTCCAAACCTGGATAATGACATTGCAAGGGGCTGTAGGCGCCTCCACCAGTGGGGCTGTAAGCACCTCCACCAGTGACTGCTCCACGGCCAGCTTTAGCAAGGAGATTGTACAACATGCCCAGTCATCCAACTGTTCTGCAATCCATTAAAATGCTCATGAGTTTGCAGTCTGTCCCCGAGGAGTAAAAAGCTCTGGAACACTTGGTGGCACTTTGATGCCTCTGCAATTGAGTGGACAGATAAGCTAGAGTCCTAACTCCAATCATATCAATGTGGTTGCAGGTGAACTCTCTGAGCTGATTTTTTAAAAATACTTTTCAAAAATGTTATTATTTTATGTACTCATGTAGGTTTCAGCCAAGCTCTCCATACTCCCTGGCAACAGAATACTCAGTAAAGCCCCCCTCCACAACCCCAACACACTGTTTCTCTCTCCACGGAAGCTGCCAGACCTGCTGAGGTTTTCCAGAACTTTCTGTTTTTATTTTAAAATGTTTTGCTTGCGGAAAAAGGAAAACAACTATTATAAATTGAAAATAAAACAAGAAATGTTGGAAGTATGTAGCAAATCAGGCAACATCTATAGAGAAAAAAAATGAATGGTGGTTTTAGGCAGAACTCTCCTTCAAATCCAAAGAATAAATTTCATAACAAGAATTCTCCCGTTCAGAGTGAAAGCAGGAAGCAGCATCAAAACACTCAGCAACATAAAGACAGAAAAGGCCAGGGAAGGGGCAGAGGGTGTATGTACCTCATTTGAAAAGGTAAGAATAGATGGGATGTGCGTGGGTTTCCAAGGGATATCTATTGTCTCAAGGGAAGTGAATAGCATTAACCAAGAGTTTCTTCAAAGTGAGAATAAACTCAGCCCAACACAAAAGGTGGTGGTAGGTGAAGATTAGTTAGGCTGCTATCAACAGAATAATCAAAAGAAGTTTTGGAGACTGTCCATGGACTGACAGAGTGATCATACTTCCATTGTGACAAAGAGACAATGAGAGCTGGAGAACTTGAAAGCATCATAGTCACAGAGAGAGTTAGAAAAGTCACTGATATAGATGTTAAAGGCTGGACAAGAAGAAAAAGAATGGAATCTGAAAAACTCTGCCCAAAACACCAACATGTATTTTCCCTCTGCAGTTCTTTGCAGTCACGTAATTTCAACATTTTCTGGGTTTTCTCCGATTTTATTTGTTTTTATTGGTATAAACTAATGTTGGTTAGCAGTATTCCTGGATGAATAGGTAACTTCGGGCTAAAAGCTTTGAATCTTAATTTTCTGCCAGACCACAAATTTCAGCCAAAGAATGCACTTAATAGTAATGAAGAATGACAGTTGGATATAAATACATAAAACAAAATATATTTAGTTAATTTTTTAAAAATATTTT
This sequence comes from Carcharodon carcharias, assembly GCF_017639515.1. Taxonomy (NCBI): domain Eukaryota; kingdom Metazoa; phylum Chordata; class Chondrichthyes; order Lamniformes; family Lamnidae; genus Carcharodon; species Carcharodon carcharias. The sequence goes on along the minus strand of NC_054471.1, from coordinate 141,897,977 downwards.
TCAGGCCAAGTACTTGCAGCCCTTCTAGCACACTCTTGGCAAGTGGGCCAGCAATTGGATCAGAACTTGATGCACCAGCTCCCAGCATCATTGTTTGTTTAAGTTAGAACCTCCATTCACTGCAAACCAGGTCAATGCCAGAGGGACTACTGATTCACCAAGTGGACAGTTTAGAATTGACATGTTGCCCTTTCAGCCTGTGGAAATGCAGACTATCTTGAGTTCCATGTCCAGGCCTGAACTCATGCATAATTTTTTGGTCTCTTTATAAGGAGTCATATTTCTGGAAGGGTCTCCAGCCCTTCCTGGACCAGGCAATCTGTCACGGGTTTTTGCCTTCCTTCTCTGTCAGGTGCTGAGGCGCACCAATAAAGCAAAAGGGATTTCAATTCTACAGATTGGTTGTCCCTGTCCGATCTGTCACATGACTGTACAATAATCTAAAGCTACCAGCAAAGGCAGAATAACTGACCAGGATGCCATATATTGAATTATTTCCTCTCTTTGGGGCAATGCCAGGACTACATTTTGCAAGTTCCCACATTGGCGCATTTGAGACTATTAACTATCAGGTAACATGGATTAAAATCCATGATATCACCATGTGCTGGTTCTCCAATGCATTGTTTTGCTCTTACATCATAGTTTTAATTTTGTTTGAATTTTACATCCAAAAGAGAATAATTTAGGGTGCTTTAGGAAATTTATCACATTGTAATGAGGGAATGCATATTCCATTTTTAATGGCCCATTGTGTGATCAAAAAGAGGGCACAGGTAACATGATTCAAATCACTGTCTGAGAAAAATATGATCTGAAAATAATAACATATTCATAACAATTTGTTTGGCATACTTCTTTGTGTTTTAGGAGACAGATAAACCTTATGGCATCCTTTTTGGGTGAGAGGTGGCTTGGTATGGAGCATGAACAAAAAACAAGTGAGCCAAATGTTTCTGTGCAGTAAATTCTTTGTAATTTTATTTAATTATTTTAACTATTGTAATACTTAAAATAAGCGATCATAATAGTTTGGTGTTCCAAAAGCGCAGCCAAGATCGGGTGTTGTCCTTTATCTCAAATAGCTCCTCGGGTGTACTGGATATTAACATGGGGCACTGTAGCAGGGACTGTTCAGCTGCTCACCTCGACATCTGGGGCCAATTCCCAGCTTCCCACTCGCTCGTGCTGCCAACAGTGAAAAATGGGTGATGCAGTGTGACATTTAAATTTGATTTATGTCGTTGGATTGTACAATTTGGAACAAAACAGGAAAATGTTGGCCTTTCCATGACTCTGTGCCTTCTTCTGTAAAATGTGATCTGATGAAAGTTGATGCTATGTGTGAGTCACCATACATTCTATACAATAATCATTTCCAGAGGACTTGAACTAAAATCTGGATTTTCTTCGCATAAAGATGACAATTGTGCTATTTTTAGAATTTTCAGTGCTCTACAAACAAGCATTAAAAAGCAAGCTTTCAACTAATATCTGTGAAGTATCAGATGCCCACGCATTATTCATGCTCCCAGCTTATATTTGCAAGTGGTAACCTATAAAACTAGACAATTTTGTCAGAAGAGAGCAAACTGTTAATGGTTTCATGAATATGTAATGATACACAACTAATGTTGATCCAAAGCAAAATCCATATATGTGTAAACTGATGAGTCATCACAGGGTTTAATTTCTATTTCAATCATCAGATAGACTGCAATAGTTCAAGAAGGTGGCCCACCACCAACTTCTCAAGGGCAATTAGGGTTTGGCAACAAATGCTGACCTAGCCAGCAACACCTACATCCCATGAAAGAATAAAAAGATAATTGAGTAAGAATGGATAGCTGCGTGCACTTTACTTAGCAATTGAGATTAGGCAGATTATTGAACAGATGAGAATACAAAACAAACACTTTAAAAAGTCTATCATTGGCAATTTCTCCATGGAGTAACAGTAGCTTATATTATTAGCACTTAGTCTGACCACATTATTGTGGGGCTAGTAATTTATTTTCCTTTGTGGTTTTGTTACTTCATTAAACATATTGAATAATTTTATAGGCTACAGTAACATGAGATCTGCAAGTTGAGTAGAACTATATGATTTCCGCATGTTCTATGGGTTCACTTGTGTTAATATGCATCTACTTGAGCATTTGCGTTATTTGTCACATTTGGAGTACAGGTATAATGTCTCAAATCCGCTATCCAAAAAACAGCGATGTTTGAAACCTGACATTTAAGCTGCGATCACTTGACTTTCTCTCCTCACCAACACCCTGGACTGATTGTATGGCTGGGGAGTTGATTGGACTGCTCCCACTCCAGCACCAACACTTCACTGAAGGAGGAACCCATTTACATGCGTAAGAAGAGCTTCTGCCAGGCTTCCAACAAGGCAACACTGACAGATCTGAAGTAGCTCCAAAGAATTTCCTTGGTTGGTCTCTATTTTTTTCAAACCTTTTCGATGCTTATTTGAAAATCACACTCTCAACAATCTATATGCCCGACCCGAACCACCTGACCCGAAAACCAGCAAAATCTGAAATCTGGCAGTGACATGGTCCTGACGTTGTCGGTTTTGAGACACTGTACCTGTATTTGATTTTAAAAAACTGCAAAAAAATTGTCTAAAAATTTTCCATTCTTTTTCATGCCAAGTTTCTCTTTACTGCTCCTTTCCCAAGGGCACTCAACTCCTACAGGAGTTCAACACTTGCTGAATAAATGTAAAACAAGAACTTTTTTCTTTGTCTCAGATTGGATTTTGTAGTTATGTTGTTGAGGGAGTGGGGATGGGGTCAAGAATCCACAGCCCTTCCAACACATGTCTGCTTCAATTCTGGTGCAAGTATATTGTTGGACAGCAAATTTGGCCAGAACACAGGTACTTTGGGCCGCAGTCCAATGTTAGGAATTACACTGAACATTTACGGAGTGGTGTGAGGCCCGGGATGGTGATTCTAAAGCTAGGAGGATGGAGTATAAAAGTAGGGAAGTCTTTCTACAACTTTTCAGGCCATTGTTGAGACCAGACCTAGAGTACTGTGTACAGTTTTGATCTCCTTACTTAAGGATGGAAAAACATGCATTGGAAGCAGTTCAAAGAAGGTTCACTCAGCTGATCCCTGGAATGAATTAAGATGAAAGATTGAGCAGTGGGCATAAACTCATTGGAGTTTAGAAGAATGAGAGGTCATCTTATTGATTCTGAACAGCCTTGATAGGCTAGATGCTGAGAGAATGTTTCCCCTTGTGGGATGGGGGTGTACCTCAAACACAGGGGCACAGTTTAAAAATAAGGGATCTCCCATTTAAGGCAGAGATGAGGAGGATTTTTTTTTCTCTCAGAGGGTTGTTAGTCTTGACTTTAAAGGTACTGTACTGGGTTTGAGCAGTCATATATTGTCTTGGTGGTATTGTGTGCAATTAAGAGTCTTTTTGTCAATTTTGAAGAAATGGCTAAAAGGTAGCTTGAACTTAGGATGACACCTTATCTTTAAACAAAATCATTCATTGGTTTAATTGATTAATCATATCTGTTGGGCAGAATATCTTTATTAGAGGAAATCTGTTTCTTTCTGACATCATGATAAGAAGTGTTATTAATATTTACGTTTAATGGCTTTAGTATCTGTGCGGCTTGGGTTAAAATATGTTGAAGAGGATGTAACTTTGTTTGTAACTGCTCTGTATCTACAAGGATATGCCATTTGATCACAAGGGATTGCAAACTCAGGGAGCCCAGGGAATAAGAGATGGACATTTGTCTTCAGTCTACATGACAATAGCTACAGAGGTGGGGTGACACCAAATGACTTGTACTCTAAGCCAATGAATGAGGTGAATTTGGACTATTTCCAGATAAGGGATTCCAAAATAATGAAAAGTAGGGATAAAAGTTGGAAAAATCAGAGTTTTTGTCGGCACAGTTTCACCATGACCTCTGTGGTATGAGACACAGTAACATCACTTCAGAGACAGAAGAAGAAAGGTACCAAATGTGCTGGTAATGCTCAGGGAATTCTAGAACTTTAAGGGACATAAAACATACACCTTGTCTTTACTGTTTTTGTTAAGTATATGTAAAATCCTGCTTAATTAATTCTACTTGATTAATAAATTCTTGTTATTCACACCCTGCTAGGTCAGGCACAACTGAGGGCAATATTTTTAGAAATTAAGATTAGGAACTTTAGAGATTTTAATTAAAAGGGTTTTATACCTCAAACCCCCAAAACCTTACAGACTCCTAAACCAGATTCAAATTTTTGTTCCGTTTATCTTAGAGCCACTTTCCAGTAGGGTCCTGATATAGCTTTGAATCCAAAATCCCAACATTTTCTGGATTTTCCCACAGTAGACATCCTAGCTGCTCCCCTAGTGTAAATTAAGGAACTTCTGCCAACCAGTAAGCTTAGCAGGGTTAGCGCTGGATGTCTCAAGTGATATACCTGGCACTTAATTCAGGATGAGGCCATTATGGATTTTTGGCCCCAAGTTGCTTATGAGCAGGCAATTGATGATACATTTATATCATTCTTACAGCACTTCTTCACATTAAAGCATCTCAAAGTGATGCATATAGCAAATTGCTTTTGGTGTACTATAATTACTGTTATGTAAGTAACGTTATTATCTTAGAATTTTTAAAAATTCATTTATGGGATGTAGGTATCACTCGCCAGATCAGAATTTATTGCCCATCCCTAATTGTCCTTGAGAAGGTGCTGGTGAGCTGCCTTTTTGAACTGCTACAGTCCATGTAGTGTAGGTACACCCACAGTGCTGTTACAGAGGGAGTTCCAGGATTTTGACCCAGCAACAGTGAAGGAACGGTGATATATTTCCAAGTCAGGATGGTGAGATGCTTGGAAGGGAACTTCCAGCTGTTGGTGTTCCCATCTATCTGCTGCCCTTGTCCTTCTAGATGGTAGTGGCTGTAGGTTTGGAAGGTGCTGTCTAAGGAGCAGGAATTGATGAATTCCTGCATTGCATCTTAATTTATCATACAGAGGTGCAATGAAACAGAGCCAGGTGTGGAATTGACAGGTGTGGACATGCCAGAGCCAAAAAGGAAAGGTAAGAAACTCATAAGGATTTGAAATGGATAGTCCCTAAAGCAAAAGAAGTGACCACGAGCATCAACGCTCAGAATTATGAGAAGTAGGGCTATGCAGGCTGAGCTACCAAAGAAAAGAAAAGAGGAAAACTCGTAGTATAACAAGTAACCAAAATGAGACAAGTGAAGAGGGCACTCAGTAGAGTGCATACCTCCACCATGCTTTATTAACTCAACGTTATTACAATTCCACAGCTCTTCCTTAAGACTTTTCCCCGCCTCATTGATGATCTGTACTTACAAAGCTGAAAAGTAAATATTTTTATTAAGGGCTTCCATCTCACTGAGGAGGCATAATGCCAATCCACACCCACCAACCTGCTCTGAAAATTTTACCCACATTTTGACAGCTATGACAAATTCCAACACAGCAACTGAGACAACCAACAACATTCTAAATCAATCAACAACATTGCAAATACAACAATCCACAACATTCCAAAAAAGTCAATTCATCCAATCTCCCAATGTTAATGGATACTTTGAAAAATTCCAGGTCCTGTATCCAGATCCGCATCTTTGCCAAAAACCAAACAGTTCTTCCTATCTGTGTACCAGGTTTTGTTAAAATCTGTCCATTAATTTTTGAGATATAAGCCTGGATTTTTACTGAATTGGTATGGATTGGGAGCCCTTTAAAAATGATAGTCAGTACCCAGTTCAATGAGTCCCAACCCCATTCCTGGGGTTTCCAATTTTCAGAAGTACCTTTAAAGGGTGCGAGCAGGTTTTGATCAAAAACCATGTACTTCCGTTTTGGGCAGATCCATTGTGGGTTGAGGCATGTCCTAGTCCTCCAAAATTTTCATGGACTCAAGCCAGGTTTTCCATGGGCAGAATTTTGCCCTCGGATGGCGGGCAGGCCCCACCGGCTCGGCGGCAGGCGGACAGCCAACCTCCACCACCGAAACGGGGCCCGCCGCCATTTTGAGTGGGTGGGCCAATTAAGATCCGCCCAGCGGCCTGCCCAACAGGAAGTGCTATGTGCTTCCTGAGCGGGGGGAGGAGGAATTCCCCATCTGTCAAAGTACGCACTGCTCCCTGAGGCAAAGTCCTGTCTCAGGGAGATTAGTGACAAGTAAGAAAAGTCAAAAAATAGAAAAATTTAAAAATTATTAACATGTCCCCTCATGTGACAGGGTCACACGAGATGGGAAATGTTAATGAAAATGACATAAACTTTATTAGACTTTTTAAAAACGGACATGAAACCTCATCCCACCAGTGGAGGAGGTTTCATGCTTTATCAGAAGCCCGCTGGGGCTCCTGGCCTGCCTGCCAGCCTTAAGATTGGATGGGCAGGTCTTTAATTATCTTAATTAGCCTATCAAAGGCCTTAATTGGCCATTGACAGGTCGGCGGGCGGACAGCTGATTTCACCTTCCTAAAAAGTTAAAGGGACCAGGATGACGGTCCGGGTCATTTTCCCATCCGTGAGTGGGCCCCGCCCCAAATCGCCAGCGGGAAAATTCAGGCCCATGAGTTGTGGTTCACAGAACCTTAGAGGTGTCATGAACCATAGTCTGCATGAGGGAACCTTTAAATGGTAAGTTCAAAAAGTCCTCCTTGTGCCCCCCATGCAAGCTATGTCCACCAGCCATGCCTATGGCTCCTCATGCCCCCTATGCCAAGCTTTCCCCCACCCACTTCCCCATGGCCCTCATTCTCCTCAAGCCAAGGTATGCACCCACAAATAATCCTTATGCTTCCTCACACTAAGTGATGGCATTTACATGCCCATTTACCAACTATAAACCATATAGAAGCAATGAACCCTATAGTGATGGTAGTATGTGTGAGAAATGCTTTTTAAAAGTCATTCATTCATAACTTTACACTTTCTTTAAAAAAAAAACTCCATTTTACTGCCAGGCAATAAAAGTGTCAATCATCCAGACCCTTTAAAGTTTCAATGGCTGAAACTGCAGGCACTTGAAACTTCTTAACCTTGTTTAAATAAACATTGTGAAACTGACAGAAGAGATAAGAGAGCTAGAGCTGTCAATCAAACAATATTTTCTCTGGGGCTCAGGGGTTTTAGTACTCAAATATGTCTGGGCTCAGCCAAGGACAGATAATAAGACCTGACTGAGAGCCCAGAGATCCATTAGTCTGACGAAACCCAGCCAAACATTTATAATGGCTAACTTGTTCCTAAAACCCATAAACAAGGCTGCCGTGGTCGACCCATTGTTTCAGCATGTTCCTCCCCCAAAGAACTGTGCTTTCATCTTATCTTGGCTCTATTTTTCCTCCCCTTATGTGGTCCCTTCCTATCTACATCCCTGAATCTTCCATTGCCCAACATCATATCAACAGTATCCAGTTTCCTGACCTAAACCGTTTTCACATAGACATCCAATCCCTTTACACCCCCATCCCTCAACCAGGACAGTCACAGGGCTCTCTGCTTCTTCCTCAAATGAAAGTCTAACCAATACTGATGCACCAGCACCCTCCTCTGCCTAGCTGTGTTTTTTCTCAGTCTGAATAACTTTTCTTCAACTCTACTCACTTCTTCCCAATAAAAGGTGTCGCTATGGGTAGCTGCATGGTCCCTAGCTATGCCTGCCTTTTTAAGGGATATGTGGAACATCCATTATTCCAGTTCTCCTCAGGCCCCTCTCTCATCTCTTTTTCCAGTACATTAATGCCTGTATTGGTGCCACTTCCTGTTCTCGCCATGAACTGGAAAATTTCACTGACTTTGGTGTGGATTTTCATCCAAGACTCGGGTGCATAGAGTCAGGAAAATTCCCTGCCCCACGCACCCGACTTTTAAAAATGGCTGTCAGGCATCAGATTTTCAGTTTGGGTGAAGAGCATATTAGAAGTCTGGATGGGCGACCAGGAGGAGTCGTGAGGAGGATGCTAGGTGAGGAGGTGGACTGGGCAGAATGCCGGCCTCAGGGCTCCATCTCCGTGTCCAAACCAGAGTGAAATAGTAAGCAATAATTGAAAAAAATGCATAGGCCAGAATTTTCCCGTCGGCAATTTGGAGGCAGGGCCCGCTCGCCGACAGGAAATTGACGCAGGATGACATCAGGATGAACCCCCGACGTCATTCTGCCCCACTTAAGTATTCAGGAAGGCGGGCGGATAGCGAAATCAGCTGTCCGCCTGCTGACCTGTCAATGACCAATTGAGGCCATTGACAGGATAATTAAGGTAATTAAAGGCCCTTCCCATCCAACCTTAGGGCTGGCGAGCAGGCCAAGAGCCCCAGCGGGCTTCTGAAAAAACATGAAACCTCATCCACTGGTGGGATGAGGTTTCATGTCCGTTTTTAAAAACTTTAATAAAGTTTATGTGCTTCTTATTAACATGTCCCATCTCGTGTGACATTGTCACATAAGGTGACATGTTAATTTTTTTATTGTGCTATTTTTGATGTTTTTTAAACTGTCAGCACACTCCCTGAGACAGTATTTAGTCTCAGGGAGCAGTGCGCTCTTTCACACGCGTGCGCGAAAGAGTGCACTTTGACAGTTGGGGAATCCCTCCCCCCCGCACTGGAAGTGCATAGCACTTCCCATCGGGTAACCCACTGGGTGGCACTTAATTGGCCCGCCCACTCAAAATGGCGATGGAGCGCGTTTTAGTGGCGGAGTTCGGCTGTCCGCCCGCCACCAAGCCGGTGGGGCCCACCCACCCAACAAAGGTTAAATTCTGCCCATAGAGTGTTAAAACAAAGGTTGGGAATTTTAAGTCTTGACAGCTTGATAGATCCCCTTGACAAGTGTTTTTGAAGGTTCTTCTTGGCACTTCATATGGATCCTCCTGACAGGTCCTCTTGACACTTTTAAAAGGCCTCCTGGCACTTTTGACAGGTCCTCTTGACCGTTTTGACAGGTCTGTTGACAGTTCCAATGAACTTGAAAGTTAATATATTTATGCACATTTTACACACATTCATGGCGATGTTTAACAATTCCAAAAGGCACCTGAATTCCTTCAAAGGTATCCCAGGACCAGATCGAAAGAGATACCGTACCTCCCTAAAGGGTACCCTGTCTATCCAAACAAATCCACAAAATTCAGATCTGCTCTTACTAGGTCTAATCTGCATCTTCTGATTTTACACTCCTGGGCCACCAAAATCTGATGTGAGTGGAGGCAGCTGGTGATTTAAATGTACCAAATGCAAATTACCCCATTCCCTCACCCCCGTGAAAATAGAAAGTGCCCTGTTCGGGGATGGGACTTCTGATTTTTGCTATGATGGAGAGGCTGTCAACTGATAGGCTAACAATGATAGGGTTCCCCTTCTCCTCACCTTCCATCTCACCATCCTCCATATTCAACAGAGATTTTCTCCATCTTTAGCAGCTCCAGCATGATGCCACCATCAAACACATCTTCCCTTTCCCTCCCCTCTCAGCATTCCGAAGGACCGTTCCCATCTTGATACCCTGGTCCACTCCTCAATCACCACTAACATCCCCTCCCTTCCCTACAACGCCTTTCCATGCAAGCACAGAAGATGCAATACCTGCTCTTTCACTTCCTTGCTTCTCAACATCCAAGGACCCAAATACTCCTTCCAAGTGAAACAGCAATTTACTTGTACTTCTTTCAATTCATTATACATATTCCCTGTTCACAATGTGGCCTCTCCTCCTGGGGAGAGTGTCCTGCAGTCAGCTTTGCGGTGAAGCAGTCTGGGAAGAGTGTCCTGCAGTCAGCATCATGGTGAAGCAGTCTGGGAAGAGTGTCCTGCAGTCAGCATTGTGATGAAGCAGTCACTTCAAAAATTGATGTCAGCACAAAGGTGAGTGCTGATTGGTGAGTAGTGAATAAGTGTTTTACTCCAGTATTTTTCTCCAGTTTTTCTCCAGTTTAAAATAAATTAAGCTAAGGAAAGGTAAGAGTTCTAGTCTTTATTTAAAGCACATAGATAGTTTAACTTTTTTTACTGTATTTAACTTAAAGTAAGGGTTTTTTTTCAACTAGCAGCATGGCAGGGCAGCTCATTCTCATGTTATGTACCGCCTGCAACATGTGGGAAGTTCCAAATGCTCCTTGAGCTCTGACTGACCACATGTGCAGGAAGTGCCACCAGCTGCAGCTACTTGAGATCCGGGTTTCGGAGCTTGAGCAGCAGCTGGAGGCACTGACATAAATCTGTGAGGCTGAGAGTTTCATGGATAGCATGTTTTTAGACGTGGTCACCCCACAGCTTACGGATGTGCAGACAGCAAGGGAACAGGTGACAATCAGTCAGAAGAAATGTGTCAGGCAGGTAGTCATGAAATCCCCAGGGTGTATCTCGCTCAAGAACCATTTTTCTGTGTTAGAAAATGGCAAGAGTGTTGATTCCTCAGTGGAGTGCAGCCACGCTCATGGCACTGTGAGTGGCTCAACTGCACGGGGGGGAGGGAAAAGAGGGGAAGAGCAATAGTGGTAGGAGACTCGGTAGCAAGGAGAACAGACAGATGTTTCTACTGCCATAGGTGTGACTCCAGGATGGTATGTTGCCTCCCTGTTGCCAGGGTCAAGGATGTCACTGAATGGCTACAGGGCATTCTAAAGGGGGAGGGCAAACAGAACAGAGATCGTGGGATATATTGGTACCAATGACATAGGTAGAAAGAGGGATGAGGTCCTGCAAGCAGAATTTAGGGAGCTAGGAAACAGATTAAAAAACAGGACCTCAAAGGTAGTAATCACTGGATTACTTCCAGTGCCACGTGCTAGTGAGTATAGAAACAGGAGTTTAGTCCAGATTAGTGCATGGCTGGAGAGATGGTGCAAGAGGGAGGGCTTTAGATTTCTGGGACATTGGGACCGTTTCTGGGTGCAGTGGGACCTGTACAAGGCGGACGGGTTGCACCTGAACCGGAGTGGGACCAACATTCTTGCGGGGAGGTTTGCTCGTACTGTTGGGGGGGTGGGGGGGGGGGGGGTGGAGTGGTGGGGGGGTGGTGCGGGTGTTCAAACCAACTTGGCAGGGGGATGGGATCCTGAGAGAAGGTTCAGCAGGGGAAGATGCACAGCCAAAATTAGAAGAGAGAGCAAGTGAGTCTGGAAGCCATAGAAATTATAGGTCAGTTAAGGCACAAGGGAGTTTGGCAAGGTTGGATGGTATTTATTTTAATGCAAGAAGTCTGACAAATAAGGGAGATTAGTTGAGGGCACAAATTAACATATGGAGATGTGATGTCATTGCTGTCACAGAGACATGGTTGAGAGAGGAGCAGGATTGGCAGCTCAATATTCCAGGATATAGTATTCAGGCGAAACAGGGAAGGAAGTAAAAGAGGAGAGTGTATCGCAATATTTATCAAGGAATCAATTGCAGCAGTAAGGAGGGATGACATCTTAGAAGGCTCCTCAAATGAAGCCATATGGGTAGAACAGAAAAACAAAAAAGGAGCAATCACATTGGTGAGAGTGGACTATAGGCACCCAAACAGTCAGAGAGAAATAGAAAAGCAGATATGTAGACAAATTTCAGAGAAGTGTAAAACTAATAGGGTAGCAATAGTGGGGGATTTCAGCTTCCCCAACATTAACTGGGTTAGTCATAGTGTGATAGGTTTAGAGGGAGCGGAATTCTTAAAATGCATCCAGGAGAGCTTTTTCAGCCAATACGTAGAAGGCCCTCCAGGAGAGGGAGCAGTCCTGGACTTAATTTTTAGGAATGAAGCTGGGCAAGTGTTAGAAGTATCAATGGGGAGCATTTTGCTGATAGTGATCATAACTCTGTTAGATTCAAGGTTGTTATGGAAAAGAACAAGGGTGGGCCAGAAATCAGAGTTCTAAACTGGGGGAAGGCCGATTTTAATAAGATCAGATATGATTTGGCCAGAGTGGACCGGGAGCAGCTACTTTTAGGTAAGTCTGAGTTAGAGCAGTGGGACTCATTCAAGAAGGAAATAGGGAGAGTATATGGCCAACATATTCCAGTAAAGACAAAGGGTGTGACCAACAAACCCAAGGAACCCTGGAGGTCGAGGGATATATAGGATTAGATAAAGAGAAAAAGGGAGGCTTATGGCAAATACCGAAGGCTCAAAACTACGGAAGCCCTAGAGGAGTATAGAATGTGTAGGGTGAACTTAAAAAGGAAATTAGGAGAGCAAAAAGGTTGCATGATAAACATTGGTAGGTAAAATAAAGGAAAATCCAAAGTTATTTTACAAGTACACTAGAGTAAGAGGATAACTAGGGAAAGAGTAGGGCCCATTAAGGACCATAGTGGTAATTTGTGTGCGGAGTCGGAAGATGTAGGTAGGGTTCTAAATGAATACTTTGTGTCAGTGTTCACAAGTGAGAGGGACGATGTGGGTATGGATATCAGGCAGAAGGACTGCGATATAATTAAAGAAATTAGCATAGAAAGAGAAGAGGCTCTAAGTGGCCTTGCAGGCTTAAAAGTAGATAAATCCCCAGGCCCGGATGAAATGTATCCCAGGCTGTTGAGTGAGGCAAAGAAGGAGATAGTAGGGGTATAGGCAATAATTTTCATTACCTCTCTGGCCATAGGTGAGGTGCTAGAGGACTGGAGGACAGCCAATATGGTATCATTATTCAAGAGGGAAGGAAGGGATAAACCAGGGAACTACAAGCCAGTCAGTTTAACCTCAGTTAAAATATTGCAAGCAATTCTGAGGGACAGAATTAATCTATACTTGGAGAGTTAGGGATTAACCAAGGACAATCAGCATGGTTTTGTTAATGGGAGATCATGTCTGACCAACTTGATTGAATTTTTCTAGAAGGTGACCAGGGGTGTTGATAAGGGCAATACATTTGACGTAGTCTACTTGGACTTCAGCAAGGCTTTTGATAAGGTCCCTCATGGGAGACTGATAATGAAGGTAAGAGCCCATGGGATCCAAGGCAATTTGGCAAATTGGATCCAGAATTAGCTGAGTGGCAGGAAGCAGAGCGTGATGGTTGAGGAGCGTTTTTGCAACTGGATGCCTCTATCCAGTGGGGTTCCACAGGGATCAGTGTTGGGTCCCTTGCTGTTTGTGGTATATATAAACGATTTAGACTTGAATGCAGAAGGGTTGATCAGTAAGATCGCGGATGACACAAAAATTGGTGGGGTGGTAAATAGTGAAGAGGATAGCCTTAGGTTACAGGAGGATATAGATGGGCTGGTCAGATGGGCAATGGAATGCACAATGAATGGTAGGACCCTGGGAAGTATTGAGGATCAGAGGGACCTTAGTGTGTGTGTCCACCAGTCCCTTAATGTACGGGGACAGGTAGATAAGGTGGTTAAGAAGGCATATGGGATACTTGCCTTTATTAGCTGAGGCATAGAATATAAGAGTTATGCTGGAACTGTATAAAATGCTGGTTATGCCACAGCTAGAATATTGCATGCAGTTCTGGAATCTGCGTTATAGGAAGGATGTGATTGCACTAGAGAGAGTGCAGAGCAGATTTACCAGGATGTTGCCTGGGCTGGAGAGTTTTAGTTATGAGGAGAGATTGGATAGACTGGAGTTATTTTCCCTGGAGCAGAGGAGATTGAGGGGGGGGCATGATTGAGGTGTATAAAATTATGAGGGGCATAGATAGGGTAGACAGGAAGGAACTTTTTCCCTTGGTGGAGGGATCAAAAACCAGGGAGCATAGATTTAAAGTAAGGGGTAGGAGGTTTAGAGGGGATGTGAGGAAGAATTTTTTCACCCAGAGGGTAGTGGGAATCTGGAACTCACTGCCTGAAATGGTAGTAGAGGCAGAAACCCTCATAACATTGAGGAAGCATTTGGATGTGCACTTGCGATGCCATAGCATACAAGGCTATGGGCCTAGTGCTGGAAAATAGGATTAGAATAGTTAGGTACTTGTTTGACTGGCAAAAACTCGATGGGCTGAAGGATCTTTTTCTATGTTGTAGACCTCTGAATCTATGACTACAGTGGAGAGACCAAATGTAGGCTGGGTGACCACTTGGCAGAACATCTCCATTCAGTCCACAAGCATGACCCCGAGCTTCCTGCCACTTATTATGTTATAATTCTTCATCTGGCTCCCACTCTGATCTTTCTGTCCATGGTGTGCTACAGTGTCCCAATGAAGCTCAAGGAACAGCACCTTATCTTTCATCATGGCACTGTACAAACTTCTGGCCTCAATGTTCAGTTCAGCCTCTTGTTCTATGTATTTTTTCTGTTACTTTTCTTTTGCTGGCTGTTTCTTTATCCCTTCATGTTGCATTCAGGTGGCTGCTATTTTGCCATTCATGCCTCATCTGGACACAACGGACAGAATTTTGCCCTCGGTTGGTGGGAGGGCCCCACCGGCTCGGACGGCCGACCCCTGCCACCGAAACGGAGCCCGCCTCCATCTTGAGTGGGCGGGCCAATTAAGGCTCGCCCAGCTGCCTGCCCAACAGGAAGCGCTTTGTGCTTCCTGTGCAGGGGATGGAGGGATTCCCCATCTGTCAAAGCGTGCACTGCTCCCTGAGGCAAAGTCCTGTCTCAGGGAGATTCGTGAAAAGTAAGTCAAGTCTAAAAATAGATAAATATTAAAATTGTTAACATGTCCCCCTCATGTGACAATGTCATACGAGATGGGACATGTTAATAATAAACAAATAAAATTTATTATATTTTTAAAAAACACTCATGAAACTTCATCCCGCCAGTGGATGAAATTTCGTGAATAATCTGTAGCGCGCTGGGACTCCTGGCCTGCCCACCAGCCTTAAGCTTGGACGGGCAGGTCTTTAATTATCTTAATTAGCCTGTCAATGGCCTCAATTGGCTATTGACAGGTCGGCAGGAGGACAGCTGATTTCACTGTCCACCCGCCTTCCTAAAAATATAAAGGGATCAGGATGACGTCGGGGATTTCTCCTGATGTCATCCTGCGTCATTTTCCTCTCGGCGAGCAGGCCCCGCCCCCAAATCATTGAGGGAAAAATCCTAGCCAACTTTTACTATAGCCATTACCACTCTCTTTAGCTTTTACATGATGAAATATTTTGTTAGTTAATCTCTCCTGCCCACTCCTGCCCTCAACCCAACACGAACCTTCCATTTTGTTCTTTCTGCCTCCTCCCCCTTTCTACTGGTTTAAAAACTCTTACATTTCTATCTCTCTCCTGTTCCGATGAAAGGCTATTGACCAGAATTGTTGACTCTGTTTCTCTCCACATATGCTGGCTGACCTGTTGAATATTTACTGCATTTTTGTTTCTTTTTCAGATTTCCAGCATCCACATATTTTGCCTTCACAAAATTGTCAATAATTGGCTCAAGTTGCAGTAAATTTGTAAATTTACATAGAGAGAGCACAAGAATGGGTAATGTGGAAATTACAAAATGCATGTTAACATTTTTAATGTCCTTGACAATAAGTACACTAAGAGCTCTACTTCAGCCTAATGGACTCCATCTTCCGATGAACAAGATTTAATTTGCTGATAAAATAAGATGATTAGTGGGGATTAGCAACAATTACTGTTATACAAGCTGGAAATTAATTTATTGATTCTCTGAATAAACAACAGCAGAGCTAATCAAATAGTATGTTTGAGCTGGTTAATCCTAGCAATATCACCCTCTTGATCTGAACCCAAGGCAAAGAAATAGATGGCAACAATGATTTTTACAGAGCAGTGCTGGCTAATTGGGTATAGTTTCTTTTGCATATTCCTAAAAATTCTTAAACCAGAAAAGCCACAGGGGATTATCCCAACCCACTTCCATGGAAGATCAGCAGAAATCTTTGCAAAATGGCTGTTTATTCTGTTCCTCACCGAACCTATAGCAGGAGAGGTCCACAAAATTTCTACACTTTGCATTCTTATGTAGAATAGGCAAAATATGATCTAACTTCATGTCCAGAAAAGCAGCTTGTGAATCAAATGAAGGCCCAAAGCCCCTGAACCCTGTCAATTCTATCCTCCAGACCCAAGCATCACTGCTTTACTTGTATTTTTGTGCTAATATTTGTGTTACTACAATACACTACATTTGCACATGAATGCACAATGCTCCTCCAACTAGCAGTGCTGTTGGAGCCATACCCAGCCTATTTGTTATTTATTGTTTGGTCCTGAGTGAATCCTGTCAACCTGCAAGTTATATGACATTATCCCAAATCATTTTTTTAAAGGAAGAAACTGTTCCTGTAGATATTTTTTAATGCAGACAAATGAAATAGAAGTGGATCTTTAGTGATAACAGAGATTCATTTTTAAAATATGTTATTTGAATTACTCACTGGAGAGTTGTCTTCACAACTGGCAATCTGAACCTGGGCCAGAATTTCAAATTTGGCGTGCGGGCTTGGCGGGGGCGGTCAGGGAGCCAATTGCCACCCGTGATTTCACACTGGCGAGCCAGTTCAGGTCCACCCTGAGTAGATAGCAAGCAGCAGCACTGTGCGCTGCCTGTACGGGTGGGGGGAGGAGGGAGAGCGGGCCTGGAGTGCAGTTCACGCGTGCACGCGAAAAAGCACTTCAATCTCCCTGAGGCAAGGAGCTGCCTCAGGGAGATCGAAGCACTTATTAAAAACATTAATAATAATAGTAAAAATTTAATGAAACATGTCCCCTCTTGTGACTGTATCACATGAGATGGGACGTTTTTAATGGTAAAAGGAAGTTTTTATTTAACTTGTATTAGTTTTAGGAAACCTCATCCCGCTTGTGGATGAGGTTTCCTAAAAAATGTAAAGGCAACTTGGCCTTTTCCCCTGCCCATCAATGGTAAGGTTAGCTGGCCAGCGTAAAATTCAACTTAATTACTTTGTTAATGGCCTTAATAGGCCTTTCAATTATTGGTGGGCGCACCGTCGAATGAAATATTGCGCGAATTCACAATGACATCGGGACGCATGCCTGATGTCATCGCGCGTCCTTTTACGTTCTAGTGTCTTGGGCCTGCGCCCACACACCGAATGTAAAATTCTGGCCCTGGCTTCCCATGAACAGCTCAAATCTGTGTCCACATTAACTGGAAAATCAGAAAATGTAAACAATATGAAGGGCATTTGCAAGATACTGTGCTATTAAAGTCACTGAGCACCCATGGCTCCCCATCTGCTCTTAATCTCAGATATGTGAATATAGGGACCTGGAGAGCAGAACCTCAAAGAGGGAGGTAAAAAGCAGAAGAGTCATTGTGTTCTTATATACCGCCTAGTGGCTGGTTTCAGAGTGACGATATTCGTAGAGACTTGGAAGCTATCATCTTGTTGACCAGAGAAGGTACATACTTTGGATGTCCAAGAATGGGGAAACAAAACAAGTGCTTACAGTAAGAAAAAATGGAGTCAGCAAAGAAATGGCTATATATGCCCCGATTCACTTGACTATTTTGGTTTGTCTTGCTTTTCTTCACAATTCTGATTCTAAACTGCTGCAAGAGCAATTTTCGAGGTATTTTTCATTTGTCTGCAATTCACAAACATAAAAAAACATGGTGCATAAAACCACAAATATTTGCACAAAACCCTCAAGAAAGTGTTTTGATATACAAAGTATAAATTGTTCATAGGGTTTGCACAGTTGTAATTAGCTCATAACCTGGAACATGAAGAAAATAACAGATGAATCAAGTTTATTTGACTGGTTTCAATTTTTTTAAACAATTCCAAGTCTAATGCACATTAGTTGTAAAGAAATGGACTATGGTTGAATATAACAGATATGTTTATTCACATAACAGAACACCTCTGGGTGAAAAACAGAAAACCACATTAAAACCAAAAAACCACCAACGTGTTATCCTCACACCTATAACAGAATTTAACTACACAATAATAAACACACCCAACTTCAACTTCATTAAAAAATGAAACCATGAGCACTAATCTATTGATTAATTTATTTTTAAAGAAAATGGGAATATCCTATTGTTTTGTTGCATCTGCCTCATGCTGGTCCAGATACCTCATCTCCCTCTGAATTACTAAGGCTGCCGATACATCCTGATTCATTCAATTTGAGTACAGTATAATTGTTTTCTCTTCCAGGTGGCTCAATACTAGTTCCCATAAATTTAGGTTATTCCCTACAATCTGGAAGCATTTCCTCTCCAAAAATCTGCCATTGGCAGAGATTCAATCCCAAGGGTCAGCCATTACCCTACTAGCAGTAGTAAATTTATTGAATTAAGCATTACCTTGCAGTACTCCCCCAAATATTCTTTAAATTAGATATTAAACACAGAACATATTTAAGAGGCTAAAGGAATTAAGTTCATAAAAACAAATTAATATATGCAGCACAAAATTTTGTAAGGCACTAGAAGTACAATATATGAAAATATATACATCAAGTGTAGCAAAATTGTAAGCATATTTATAAAAAATGGTTTTAAGATTTTAAAACATCTAAAGCACAAAGAAATTCTTTGTCTACAATTTGAGAACTACACAATGGGCCAATAGCATTTCTGAAGAACCGTGTCATCTTAAAATAACAGTCCCTGTAATTTTCAAAGATAAAGCGCTACTTACTGCTACAGAAAATTCTGTTGCTTCCATCTCTTCATATAGTTTTCTGTAAAGCTTTTGTATATTACCATATTTCTCCAGTAGCAGATTGTGAATTAGGAAGTAGTCACTAATACCAAACTGTCAACAGATGTAAAACTATTAAGGTGGATTAAGAATGGAGTGGGCTGAAACATCAACATGTTGCACTGCAGCTTGGTGAGATGTGCATTCATGCTCACAATTCTCCCTTCACTAAGTTCTTTTGGGCTGATGTTTCTGCACAGAAGTAAAGTGCTTCGCTGTCAGAAATTGGAAAAATTTGAGGGAAAAACTCATACATTTATTGCTAATGCTCTACGCTTACTAAAGACCATTTCAGTGAAGCAATGGGGGATGCCTGAGAGAAGGTAGTTCCCTGATATTTTGGCCTGACTTAGTATGATTTTTTGATCAATGAATAGAAGATATTTTTACCAACAGATTGCTTCACACTGAATAAGGAGCAACATAAGAAGAGGAGAAGGTTATTCAGCAATTTGAGCTTGTTTCATCATTCAAATTGATCATGGCTGAGCAGTACCACAACCTCATTTGTCTGTCTTTGATTAAAAAAAAATTAAATTACAAACAGTTTTCTCAATTTA
This sequence comes from Carcharodon carcharias, assembly GCF_017639515.1. Taxonomy (NCBI): domain Eukaryota; kingdom Metazoa; phylum Chordata; class Chondrichthyes; order Lamniformes; family Lamnidae; genus Carcharodon; species Carcharodon carcharias. The sequence goes on along the minus strand of NC_054471.1, from coordinate 141,878,792 downwards.
TGGAATTTATTTTACATTTATTTCATTGGCCTTTGCACCATTTTGTCCAGATTCTATCCCATTTATCACCCAGTATAATGATCCATAGACACATAGCTAAATGCAGAGGCTAGGTTAATTACAGACAAATTAACTCAAAGTTGTGTATTTTTCTATATTTTAGTAACTAGGGAACTTTATACCCTGAAACATAGACAAATGCACATTTTTGTGTTTATTTGCAACAGTAGACTATTGTCATGGGAAAGCGTATCCATTTTGTTGAGAGACTGAGAGCACCTTGGAACATCTTACTTCATTAAAGTAACTACATAAATGCAAGCTTTGTTCCTGTATCCCTATTATGAATTTAACATTTCTCAGTCAATGAGAACCATATTATAATTCTTTATGAAATCCACTTTGAAGAATAAGCTGGCCTCTTGTGAATTCTTTCCTCAGACTACTCAATAATCAAATCATGATCATCCAAAATTTTTTTTGCATACCAATAAATTTACATGATAACATTCAAGTTAAGCAATGTTAATGGCACAACAGTGTGTGAAATTAAAGTTAAAATTTTGAATTTCAGATCATTTAAATTAAATTACTTTGAATTAACATGAATAAACTTTATTTCACTAAAGACATCCAGGGAGAAATTGATAAGGAAAACAGGCACATAACGTACCAGTTTCTGGGTATTTCCCCAGATGCCTGAAAGGTATCCAAGCTCATATGGGTCAGTTGAATTTTTACCCATCATGGGTGGCCATCTAAGACAGGCATTAGAGAATCTAATTTTAATATTGTTCATTTCTGTTTTATGGATTTCAAACGGGCATAACAATAACCAATTTAATAGAACAGAGACTCATAGCCAATCTGCGTGGATAGATGCCCAAACTTTGACTTGTATTTCAAAGCCCTGAGTGGCCTAACTCACTGTCTTTAAAGGAACAGCTCAAAATAAGAACCCCAGAACATCGACACATCAGATTTGAGGATTTGGAACAGAGCTGGAGTGCACCTCCTGGCTCCACCAAACAACCTCAGCTCCTGGTGGCCCACGCTTGTTCTATTCCCAATTCCAATCCCAATCCCAATCTCAGTCACATCCATGCCCACGACCTAACCACCGGCCTTAGCATGGTGGGAGGGAAGAATTGGTAAGGTCCTGAACTGCCCTCGCAGCTGATCTAACTTATTCTGGTGAAGCCCAAGGAAAACTTCAGTTGCTCCTCAGGCCTCTCTGTTCCAGTGCTGTCTACTTTGGGGTGTTAACAAATTTATGGCCCCAGATCCTTTACAGGTGTACATGTGGGGACCTAATACCTGTTTTAAGATGCAATAGGAGCTGTGGGCCTGAATATGAAAATGGAGCATTTTGTATGATTGAGCAGACCAGCAGAACCTGCAAGTGCACTTCAGCAAGACCTGTCCTAATCTGGCCTTATCAGGTGGAGCAGACCTGAGGTCCTCAGTAGTTCTCTATGCATACTGTAGTTAACTGAGAATTTTAAATTTATTCAGCTTCTATTGAAGCTATTTATTGCTGCAAAAATATAATATGCCCCTTCCTGTAATGGGATTGATTATCTTTATAATGCCAGAAAATGTCTAGGAGACTTTTTTGAGCTCTTCCTGGGGCCTCAATGGGACTCTTGCCAGTACAAAATGCTCATGTGCTGGCAATGCATCGGGAGCAGAATAGAATACTCTCAAACATTAAAAAAACCCTTTTTAAAAATCATTGTACAACAATTCTCTAATCAATAAAACAAAGAAAAGTCTCTGGAGAACCCATTTCAAATATGTACTGTAACCAGCCATGAGGCACAATGTTGTACAGGTTGATGTCTTGGCTCGGTGGTAGATCTCTCAGAACTTTGTGGATTCAAGCTCCACTGAATGATTAAACGTGTAGTGATTTTATTCCTGCAGGATTTCTCCTGACCACCCCTGCAACTTTGGTGAAAGATCTGTTGAAGCTCCAAGACACTGAGATAAAAACAAAAAACTGGGGATGCTGGAAATCCAAAACAAAAAATAAAAAATACCTGGAAAAACTCAGCAGGTCTGGCAGCATTGGCAGAGAAACGTACAATTGATGTTTCCAGTCCTCATGACCCTTCAACAGAACTAAGTAAAAATAGGAGAGGGGTGAAATATAAGCTGGTTTAAGGGGCGGCTGGGGTCGGGGGTGGGGGGGGGGGGTGCGGTGGGAGGGGAGAGAAGGGGGGTTGGTGGTTGTTGGGACAAGCAAGCAGTGATAGGTGGAGAGAACCAAAAGATGTCACAGACAAAAGAACAAAGAGGTATTGAAGCTGGTGATATTATCTAAAAGAATGTGCTAATTAAGAATGGATAGCAGGACAAACAAGGTACAGATAGCTCTAGTGTGGGTGGGGTGAAATAAGACTAAAAGGGCATAAAAGGTATGGATAAATGATCGGTGGGATACATTAAAAATAATGGAAATAGGTGGGAAAAAACAAGGAGGAGGGGGAAGAAACGGAAAGGGGGTGGGGATGGAGGAGGGAGTTTAAGATCTAAAATTGTTGAACTCAGTATTCAGTCCGGAAGGCTGTAAAGTGCCTAGTCGGAAGATCAGGTGCTTTTCCTCCAGTTTGCATTGAGCTTCACTGGAACAATGCAGCAAGCCAAGGACAGACATGTGGGCAAGAGAGCAGGGTGGAGTGTTAAAATGGCAAGCAACAGGGAGGTCTGGGTGATGTTTGCGGACAGACTGCAGGTGTTCTGCAAAGCGGTCACCCAGTCTGCATTTGGTCTCTCCAATGTAGAGGAAACTGCATTGGGAGCAACAAATACAGTAGACTAAGTTGAAGGAAATGCAAGTGAAATGCTGCTTCACTTGAAAGGAGTGTTTGGGCCCTTGGACAGTGAGGAGAGAGGAAGCGAAGGGGCAGGTGTTGCATATCTTGCGTTCGCCCAAGACACTGCCATTTCTGCAGCATTGCTGTGGATTTTACACTGAAGATATGGCAGACAATCAGGAGAATGTCTGGCCAAGTTCAAGCCCATAATCTAGGCCGACACTTGAGTGATGTTTTAAGGAAGAACTGGCTTGTTAGAAGTGTTGTTTTCTGGATGAGATGTTAAAGCAAGGCCATGTCTGCCCTCTTGTGTGGATGTGAAATGTCCCATGAAACTATTTGTGAAAAGAAATAGATTTCTCTGAAGTAATTCCTCAAGCAAAACCTTATAATCAGCAGAGAGGAGGTTGAAGATTTCCTGGAGAGTTTGGGAAGAGTATCCCTGATTTGCCTGGCCCTCAAGGAATCCTGGCAAAAATGGTTTGGAAGATGAGATTGTAGAATATTTTCATGATAGTTCCCTAGAACAATATGTTGTTAAACCAACAAGGGAGAAAGTTATTTTAGATCTAGTATTGTGTAATAAGGCAGAGTTAATTAGTAGTCTCATTGTAAAAGATGCACTGGGAAAAACTGATCATGATACAATTGAATTCCAAACTGAGATTGATAGTGACATACTCTAGCCTAAACAAGAATCTTAAACAACTCCAATTTCATAGGCATGAGGGGAGAGCTGGCTAAGTTTAATAAAGTAAATAGACTATAAGGTATGGTGGTAAATAAAAGGTGGGAAACATTTAAAGAAATGATTCAAAATGTTCAACAAAATCATGTTCCCTTAATTATAAAAACTCAGTGTGGAAGATCCATCTGTGGCTTATGCAGTAAATTGTTGATAGTATTAGTTGAAAGAAAAGGATTATAATGTTGCGAAAAATAGTAGTAAGTCTGGAAGAGTTTTAGAAACCAACAAAAGGTAACCAAAAAACTGATAGAAAGGGAAAAAGTAGAATAAGAGAGTGAATAGCCATGAATATAAAAGCAGATTATAAGAGTTTCTACAAGTATGCAAAAAGGAAGAGAGTAGCTAAACTAATTTTTGGTCCCTTAGAGGCAGAGACAGGAGAAATTATCATGAAGAGTGAATTTCAACAAATATTTTGTGTCTGTATTCACAGTAGAAGACACTAAATAAGAGGTAATAAAAGGCCTAATAAGAAGGAGGAACTTATAGCAATTAATGTCAACAGAGAAAAGCTATTGGAGAAACTTAAGTGACTAAAAGCCACTAAAACACATGGACCTGATGATTTACATCCAATACTTCTAAAAGCGGTGGCCGCAGATGTAGTGGATGCACTGGTTATGGTTTTTCAAAATTCTGTAGATTCTAGAATGGTCCCAATGGATTGGAAGTTAGCAAATTAAAACCATTATTCAAGTAAGGAGGAAGACAGAAGGCAGCCCAGTTAGATGACCTCAGTCACTGTGAAAATGGAATTTATTACTAATTATGTCAGAAAAATGCACATAGAAAATCATAATGTGATCAGACAATGTCAATATTGTTTTACATAGGAAAATTGTGTTTATCTGAGTTTTTTGAGGATGCAGCAAGTAGGGTAGACTAACGAGCCAGTAGATGTAGTATATTTGGATTTCCAAAAGGCATTCAAAAAGATGCCACATAAAAGGATAATGTACAAGATAAAGGATAATGAAATTGGAGGTACAATAATATATTAGGATGAGTAGAGGATTCGTGAACAGACAGGAAGCAGAGAGTGTGGATAAATGGGATATTTCCAATTTGACAGTCTGCAACTAATGGAGTGATGTAAGGATCAGTGCTGGGGCCTCAACTATTTATAATCTATGTTAATGACTTAGATGAAGAGAGCGAAAGTAATGTATCTATGGTTTCTGATGATACAAAGCTAGGTGAGAATGTAACCTGTGAAGGACTTATCTGCCAGACTGGGCCTGTGGCAGGTTGTGAGGTAACCAACATGAGGGAGAAAAACAACTTTACTGTACCCTCACCAATCTACCTATCACACTTGCACCTGTCCATGACAGCATCTGGTAAGAGTGACCACTGCACAGTCCTAGTGGAGGCGAAGTCCCCTCTTCACGCTGAGGATATCCTACATTGCGTTGTGTGGCACTACAACCACATTAAATGCGATAGATCCAGATATAGCAGCGAAAACTGGCCATCCATGAGGTGCAGAGAGCCATCAGCAGCAATAGAATTGTACTCCACCATAATTTTTAACCTCTTGACCCAGCATAATCTTCATTCTACCATTGCTATCAAGCCAGGAGATCAACCCTGGTTCAATAAGGAGTGCAAGAGAACCTACCAGGAGCAGCACACCACATAAAAATGAGGTGTCAACCTGGTGAAACTACAATACAAAATGAGCTGCATGCCATTCAGCAAAAGCAGCATGTGATAGAGATAAATGATCTCTCAACCAACGGTTCAGATCAAAACTCTGTAGTTATGTCACATCCACTTGTGAATGATGGTGGACAGTTAAACAACTATCCCCATCATCAGTGATGGAGGAGCCCAGCACTTCAAGGCAAAAGACAAGGGGCAGAATTTTCCATGCCTGCTGGCATCAAGTGTGCTCAGCAGCGTGAGCAGACAATATGGCAAAAAGGCCAGAAATCAGTTTCATAACATCGTGAAACCGGTTTGTGATCATCCGTTCAGCCCGTTGAAGGCGCGCAGTGTTCCTCGCCACCAGATGTCGGAAACCTCATTGTAATACATATGCATATTATTATAAAGTCAGGCCTCTGGAATCATTCCCACCCCCCACCACCCACCCCCCCCCCACCGCCTCCCTCCCCCGCACCCCCCCGCCCCAAACTCTGCTGGATCATCCGCACACCGACTTGTTTCACAACAGCATATAGAAGGTGTGCACTTTGAGGGGAACTCGGAGGTGACTACACAGTATCGATGCACAGCGCTCGCCAAGGCCGCCTGTTAGACTTCAAGGTTGAGGCACTTTGGAGGGGTGGGGGCAAGTGCAGCCTTGTGGTTGATTGTAGTGCACAAGCACGCGCAGGGTGAGGGGGAAGGAAATGGCCACACATTAGGGAAACCTTGTATAATGCGACCATTGTTCTGCAGCTGAGACAGTTCAGTGGCAGCCACATTGATATGCTTGGAGTCGGGCCTCTAGCTTTTCTGCCCACCCAAGCAACGCAGAGGCATCAAAGTGCTGCAGAGAATTTCACCCCTTGGGAACAAAGTGCAAACTAATGAGCATTTTAGTGGACTGCAGTACAGTTGGACAACTGGGCATGTTGTACAATCTCCTTGCTAAAGCTGGTGATGGAGCAGTTACTGGTGGAGGCACTCACAGCCTCTTGCGATGTCAGCATCCCAATTTGGACCAATCTCCCCCATGCTAGTCTCAGCTACTCTCCTAACCAGTGCTGCAAGGTAACACTATTAGCTTGAACTATTGGAGAGACTGGTCCAAACCGGGATGATGACACTGCAAGGGACTGTGAGTGCCTCCACCAGTAACTGCTCCATGGCCAGCTTTAGCAAGCAGATTGTACAACGTTTGTAGTGGTACAACTGTTTTGCAGTCCACTAATTCACTCATTAGTTGCAGTCTGTGCCAGGGTGAGTGAAAATCTCTGGAGCACTTGGTGGCACTTTAATGTCTCTGCATTGAATGAGTGGACAGGTAAGCTAGAAGCCCAACTCTAATCATATCAATGGCTGCACTTGAACTGTCTCAGTTGCAGAGGAATGGTCACTTTATATAAGGTGTCCCTAACACGTGGCTGATTCTCCCGCCCACCCTACCTCCCATCCCGAATACTGGTCCACTACATTAAACTGTGAGGCAACCCATGTCCCCTCCCCACAAGTCGCCCCAATGTAGGGCTGCCCTTGTCCCCCGCCCTCTACAAGCCACCTCAGCTGCAAGGCAGCCCTTGACTGCCCACTAGTTGCCTCAATGATGGGGCTGCACTCGCCCACTCCCACAAGTCGCCTCAACCGCAAGGCAGCCCTTGACAATCCCCAACAGTGCGCTTCAAGCTTGAGTCAACAGGCAACCCTGGTGAGCACTACATATCATTACTGTGTACTCACCTCAGAGTTCTTGCCAAAGTGCAGCCCACCAAGTACACGCCTTTTCTCTGCTGATGTGAAACATGCATGTGCGCTTTCCCACTGACGTGGATGGGGGAACGATTCCGGTGGGCTGGCCTAATCATGATATGCAGATGTATTACAATGAGGTTCCTGATGTCCTGTGGCGGGAAACGCATCCACTATCGATGCCGTCATGAAACCGATTGCGCCATATTGTCCACTCACACCACCGAACACACCTGATGACAGCAGCCACAGAAAATCCTGGCCCGTGTCTTCTTTGCAGCAGTCTGGAAGCACTGAGAGGTGTGTAAGCAGCTGCACTTTAAATACGGCGCCCGGCGTGATGAAGCAGTACGGTGATTGCGTGGCGGGCAAATGAGAGCCCGCCCGCCATGGAAACAGCGTGTTTCCTGGGAATGCATATTTAATACAACAGGCTTGGAACAATACGGCATGACAGGTAAAACAGGTTGTTTTACCCACCCGCTACTGCACTTAGTACAAATCTGGGATGATTCTGCCCAAGGCTAATACATTTGTAATTATCTTCAGCCAGAGATCCAGGTGGATGATCTATCTCGCCTTCACCTGAGGACCCAACATCACAGATGCCAGTCTTTAGCCAATGCAATTCACTCCACGTGATATCAAGAAATGGCTGAAGACAACGGCTGCACCAAAGACTATGGGCCCTGACAACATCTGGCAGTAGTACTGAAGACCAGTGCTCCAGGAATAGCTGCAACCATAACCAAGCTATTCCAGGTCATCTACGTGACAATGTGGAAATTGCCCAGGTATATCTTGTCCACAATATCAGGACAAATCCAATCCAGACATTTACCACCTATCAGCCTATTCTCAGTTATCAGCAAAATGATGAAAGATTTCGTTGACAGTGCTATCAAGTGGCACTTACAAGGCAATAATCTGCTCACCAATGCTCAGCTTGGGTTACACCAGGACTACTTGGCTCGTGACTGCATTACAGCTTTAGTCCAAACATGAACAAAAGAGCTAAATTCAAGAGGTAAGGTGAGAGTGACTGCCCTTGATATCAAGGCAGTATTTGATGGAGCGTGGCATCAAGGAGCCCTAGCAAAACTGGAGTCAATGGGAATCAGGAGGAAACCCCCCCACCCCCACACATCCCCCACCCCGGTTGGATTCATACCTAGCATAAATAAAGATGGTTTTGGTTTTTGGACACCAATCATCTCAGCCCACGGACACAATTGCAGGAGTTCCTCAGGGTAGTGTCCTAGACCCAACCACCTTCAGCTGCTTCATCAATAACCTTCCCTCCATCATAAGGGCAGAAGTGGGGATGTTCACTAATGCTTGAGCAGTGTTCAGAGCTATTGGTGACTTCTTAGATATTGAATCAATCATTATCTATATTTTTACAATTGTGTGGCTTATAAGATTCTTCACAGTATCATTACAGTGCAGAAGGAGGCCTTCAGCCCATCAAGTCTGCACTGGCTATCTGAAAGAGAATTCTAATCAGTCCCAGTCTCCTGCCTTAACCCGTAACCTTACACATCCTTTCTTTTCAGATAGCCATCAATTTCCTTTTGAATACCGCGATCAAACTTGCCTTCACCGCCCTCTCAGGAAGTTCGTTCCAGACTCCAACCACCCTCTGGGTGAAAAAAATTTTCCTCACACCACTTCTACTCTTTCTGCCAATTATTTTGAATCTGTGCCCTTTAGTTCTTGATGTTCCCTTGAGTGGGAACAGTTTCTCATTAATTACACTGTCCATATGCCTCAAAATCTTGAATACCTCTATTAAGCCTCCTCTCAGCCTTCTTTTCTCCAAGGAAAACAGTCCCAACCTCTCCAATCTATGCTCATAGATACGGTTCTTCACCCCAGGGATTATTCTTGTGAATCTCCTCTGTATTCTCTCCAAACCTACACATCCTTCCTCAAGTATGGATGTAGTACTCCAGTTGAGGCCTATCGAGTGTCTTATACAAGTTCAACATGACCTCCTTATTCTTAAACTCATTGCCTCTATTAATAAAGCCTAAAGTACTATATGCTTTATCAACTGCTCTCTCAACATGCCCTACCATCTTCAATGACCTATGTATGTATACACTGACGTCCCTCTGTTCCTGCACCTCCTTTAGAGGCTCTCCCTTTATTTTATACTGTCTCTCCCTGTTCTTCCTGCCAAAATAAATCACCTCATACTTCTCTGCGTGGAACTTCATCTGCCACTTGTCTGCACAATCCACCAACATGTCTATGTCCTTTTTGAAGTTCAAGACTATCCTCATCACAGTTGACATTTCCAATCTTTGTATCATCTGTAAATTTTGAAATCATGCCCTGAACACCACAGTCTAGGTCATTAATATATATCAGGAAGAGCAAGGGTCCCAACACTGGGGATCTCCACTACAAACCTTCCTCCCATCTGAAAAACATCCATTAACCACTACTCTTTGCTTCCTGTCACTCAGCCAATTTCTTATCCAAGTGCCTACTTTTGCTTTTAGTCCATGAGCTAGAATTTTGCTCACAATTTTGTTGTGTGGCACTGTATCAAATATCTTTTGAAAATCCACGTACACCACATCAAAAGTATTGTCCTTATCAACCTTCTCTGTTACCTCCTCAAAAAATTCCAGCAAGTTAGTTGGCTTTCCTTATTTATCCTGCACTTGTTTAAGTGACTATTGATTTTTCCCCGAACTATAGTTTCCAAAAGTTTCCCTACCACTGAAGTCAAACTGACTAGTCTGTCGTTGCTGGCTTTATCCTTGCACCCCTTTTTGAACAAGGGTGTAGCATTCACAATTTCTCTAGCCCTCTGGCACCTCCACTGTGTCTAAGGAAGACTGAAAGATTACCACTAGTGCCTCTGCAATTTCCACCTCATTTAGTCCTGGTACCTTAGCAATATTAAGGAACAATAACCTTTCTAAAACTTCCTCCTTCTCAACTGTAAATTCTTCTAGTGTACCAGTTACCTCCTCTCTCACCTCAGCCTGGGTAGCATCTTCTTCTTTTGTAAAGACAGTTTCAAAGCATTCATTTAATACCTCTACTATTTCTCCTACCCGGACTTGCAAGTCCCCTTTTTAATCCCTAATCAGCCCTACTCTTTCTTTTACCACCCTTTTATTATTCTATGCTTATAGAAGACCTTGGTATTCCCTTTTCTATTAGCTGCCAGTCTTTTTTCATGCTCTCTCCTTCCTTTTCTTATTAGCTTTTACACTTCCCCTCTGGTCCTTTTATATTCAGACTGATTCTCCATTATATTTTCTACCTGACATCTGTCATACACACACTTCTTCCTTTTCAGCTTCACCTCTATCTCTCTTGTCATCCAGGGCTCTCTGGATTTATTTGTCCTACCTTTCCCCTTTGAGGGAATATATCTTGACATTGCCTGCAATATTTTTTCTTTGAAGATAGTCCATTGATCAGCCACTGTACTTTCTCACATGACTCCGATGCATTCTCATCCCATTGAAGTTGGCTTTCCCCAAATGAATTATCCCCGTTCTGGATTGTACCTTGTACTTTTCCAACCAACCTAAACCTTATGACATAATGGTCACTGTCCCCAAATGCTCTCTCACTGATATTTGATGAACTTGGACCAAGTCATTTCCCAAAGCCAGGTCCAACAATGCCTTCCCTCTTGTTGCACCAGAAACATACAGCTGCAGAAAACTATCTTGAACACATTCGAGGAACTCTCACCCTTCTTGTCACTTTGCACTATTGCTATCCCAGTCTATATTTGAATAATTGAAGTCCCCCAGTATAAATAGTCTATAATTCTTGCACCTCTCTGTAATTTCTTTGCAGATTTGTTTCTCTACATCCCTTCCACTAGTTGGTGGTCTAGATGCTACACTGATCAATGTTATTGCACCTTTTACATTCCTTACCTCTAGCCAGAGAGATTCCATCCTTGATGCCCCTGGAACATCCATTCTCCCCAGCACTGTAAAATCATCTTTCATTGAAAATGCCACTCCACCCCCTTTTCTTCCTTTCCTGTCTCTCTAAGTGCCTTGTGTCCAGGAATATTTAATGCCCAGTCCTGCCCTTCCTTGAGTCAGGTCTCTGTTATAGCAATGATATCATAATTCCATTTGTCAAACTGTGCCTGCAGCTCACCAATCTTATTAACCACATTCTGTGCATTCTCATACATGCACATTAGCCTTGATTTTGGCTTTTTTACTTTCCCCCCCTTCCACCCAATCTAATGATTTACTAATGCCTACTCTAATTCTATCAAACACTCCAAGTATTCTATCTTCCTTGATACTACTTAGTGATATCCTCCTTATCAGTTAATATTTGAATATTACTGAGAGAAGAGATATGTCTAAGCTTTTCACCTTGCACTCATCAGGACACTCACAAGAATACTAATAACAGGGGGGAAAACAACAATTTATGCTGTATGTGAAGAGAGTGCTGATTGGTTGGCAAGTGGTGTTGCCATGGAAAATGCACCACTGACAGTGACTGACAGTTAACTATCAAGCATTGTTTGAAATTTAAACCAGGCTGCTTGACCCTGATTGGTCAAGGCATTACCCTGAGGAATGAGTCAATGAATGGCTGTCACTTATTTTGTTTAGCTGGAACAGGCACAATGTAAGTATATGTTCTTTCTGCCTGCAAAGAACTGGACCCTGTCTATTAATATATGCAGCTTCCAGTACACACAAATGCACCATATTGCGAGCCCGACTGACAATCTTAAATTAGTTGTCAGCACAATTCTTAGCACATTGGATAACATTTGCTAAATAATTCTCAATCGCAGAATCACAATTAATGTTGGACACTGTTTTGAGTTTTGCAATCACGGGCTGTTTGGGTATGGTCTCTTGCAAACAGCGGCTGGGACATGCTGTTTGATATGATCCGCCAGACTTTGGGGTGTACGGCCTACATACATGGCATCACACTGACACTGAAATTTATACACCATATTACTCAGTTGTGTGATAGGCTGAACATCTTTTTGCCTTGATGGCAACATCCTGTTAGTGGCGAATACCACTTGTGATGCTACTGCATTGTAGCTCCGTGACACACCTAGCTTCACCTGTTGCTCAGATTTTTGAGATACCTTGTCCTTCCAGGGTAATTTGAGGTACACTGGCCACTTTTCAGGGCCGAAAGTGACGGCCATGGGTCAGTTCATGAGTTTGCATGATATACACCGGGAAACGATCCCACCAGGGTAGCCATTATCCTGCAGGATGCCTTTGATAAGCCCTATTTCAGCATCAAGCTTGCATGGTAACAAATGGCTTGGGCCCTATTTACAAGGTTGCTGATAAGGCCAATTTTATAGCACGTGGAACTGTAAGAATCCCAATGCGTGCATTGACCAGTGAAGGAAGGCTTGCGGTAGACTGTGGTAGAGAATCCACCTGGTAGATTTCTCAACCAGTAGGTGAAGGAAGGGGAGTTCATTTGATTGCTCCATTTTATACGTAAATTTGAGCGCAGGATGGAGCCCATTAAGACGTGTAAGGTAATTGTTACATGCAGCTGCGGATTTAAATATAGCAAATGTATCATCCACATATCAGAAATATTGCGAAGGGTAGGAGGTTAGTTTTCATTCCATCGAAGACACAGTTCTCATGGAACCCAACAAAGATGTTTGCGAGAGCTAGGTCTAGAGGGGATCCCATGGCAACACCAACTATTTGGGCAGACAGAGTGTCATTAAAACTGAACTCAACTGTGCAAATTGCCGAGTTCATAAGTTCAATGGATACTGATGCATGCAATGGTGACGGGTCTAGATCGCCATGATATAGTACTACTGCGCAAATATCTATGGCTTCCTTAAGTGAAACATTGGTCAATAGACTAGTAATGTCAAATGAGCACATGGTCACAGCATTGCTATCAATATGCAAGCCTTTTAGGGCCTTCGCAAATGTATGTGGAAAACTTGGTCAAAACTGGTTGTAACAATTCACCCAACCATTTGGTTAATTCATACTGTGCAGAGCCGGTCATAGATAAGTTGGGGCATAGAAGGGCATCACTTTTGTGTGTCTTGGGCAGCCCATACGTAAATGGATGTAGCAAACCGCGAGGACAAACCCTGTCATATATATCACACGGTACCTCATCACTCTTACACAAGTCCAGCAAGTATTTTTTTAGGCTACTTTTGAGCAAGGCTGTCAAGTCATGTTGAGCAGCAGGTCCATTGGATACGAATTTGGACCCGTCATTAAGAAAGGCCTGTATTTGGTTGATATAGTTATGCTTGTTAAGGATGCCTATTCCTGTCCCTTTGTCAGGTTTACTGATGTGTATGTCTGGATTGGTCTTAAGACCTCTCAACGTTGTAAGACGTTACATATGAAAGTCCAGAATCCCACAATTTGGGTGTGCTGGATCAGCCAGGTGCACTTTCAAGGATTAAGCATCTTCAGTGGATGCTGGTTTGTGGTAAGATAGTTGGGAGTAGAGGAGTTCAAACTCAGCTAGTACCGCTTCCCGTTTGATTTGGGATGAAGGCACACCAAAACTGAAACCATGCACAAGAACAAACTCCTCGCTTTCTGAGAGTAAATGCCAGGGAGATTTGTTACTTATTTAGTGGCATCATTAATTGTGTTGCCAAAACACTTCTGCCTAAGTGAGTTTATGGTGTGGACATGTTTCAAACGGATACTGTTTATGGTACGGTCATCTATTGAAGCAATATAGCAACATAAACGGATCAAATTGAGAAATGAAAGAAATTTGCAAACCTCAGACTATGCGCAGTGTCGGGCCTGGTGTAAATTAGTAATTACTAATCTATTCAATCTCAGTTAGTATTTCTCTACTTCCTACTGCCAGTTTCTCTCCTCTCCATTCTGAATTTCCCCTCAGGGTCCAATCCTCCCCTTCAGCACTAGCAAACCTCCCCATGAGGACTGTAGTCCCAGTCTTGTTAAGGTATAACCCGTCCTTCTTGTAAAGTCCCACTTGCTCCAGAACCAGTCCCAATGCCTCAGAAATCTAAAGCCCTCCCTTCAATTCCACTTCTCCAGGCACATGTTGAACTACTCAATCTTCCTATTCTTATGCTCAGTAGCACATGGCACTGGGAGTAACCCTGAAATTACTGCTCTTGAGGACCTGATTTTTAATTCCCTTCCTAACTCCCAAAAATTTGTTGTCAGGACCTCACCACTTTTCCCAATGTGGACCACGACCTCTGGCTGTTCACCCTCCCCCAAAAGAATGTCCTGCAACTGCTTTGTGACATCCTTGACCCTGGCACCAGGGAGGCAACATATCATCCTGGAGTCACATCTACAGCTGCAGAAAAGCCTGCCTGCTCCCCTAACTATGGAATCCCCTACCACTATAGCACTTCCTCCTCCCCTCCTGTGTAGCTGAACCACACATGATGCCACAAACTTGGCTCTTGCTACAACATCTGAGGAACCATCTCGCTCACCAGTTTACAAATGGAAAAATGGTTAGAGTAAGATAGCTTCAGGGGATTCCGGCACTACCTGCCTGTTTCTCTTAGATACTCTGGTGGCCTCCCATTCCCTCTCTCCCTGTGTACTTCTTAGCTGTGGTGTGACCACCTCTCTAAATGTGCTATCCACATAATCCTCAGCCTTGCGGATGCACCACAATGACTCTAACCATCGCTTGAGTTCCACAACCTGGAGCTCAAATTTCTGCAGCTAGTGATGCTTCCAGCAGATGTTGTCATTGAGGGCAGTTTGTGCTTGCACAACTTCCCACATCCCTCAGGATGCACATTCCACATGGCTGAGCTGCACTGACATACTTTAAACTTTACATAAAGTGTTTACTACTCACCCAATAACTCATCTACCACTCACCAATCATCTCTTCTGTGTGAAACTGGGAAAGGCCTATACTTACCAACCAATCAAATTATGGTACTGCTGTGATGTCACTTATGGATGTTATCTATAAACTCCCGTCTCTCTCTCTCTCGATGCTGTTTTATGGGCTCTGTCTCCCTGAACTCCCGCTACTTTATGGACTTTCTTATGTTGTTTAATTAGCTTAATTTAATTCCTATCTTAATTAACTTAGAATAATTCCTATGTATACCAGGCCTCTTTCTCCCGTGCACCAAATTTCCACATGAACCTAATTTGCTACTCATTCAGTCTCTGTCTCACTCCGGCTTAGTCACCTGTCTCCTCACGTGCCCCTTACTGATTCTTATATTATAGAATTGTATCTTTCAGTTTATAAAGTTATTATAGCTTGGGACTGTAGTTTTAAATGTAAGGTAGGTGAAGGGCATCATGTGACCTGTGCTAGCATCCATCTGACAGTAAACCTAGGTGTACTTACAAACGTATGAACAAGGAGCAGGAGTAGGCCATTCAGCCCCTCAAGCCTGCTCTGCCATTTAATAAGATCATGGCTGATCTGATAGTAACCTGAAATCGGCATCCTACCCACCCCCAATAACCTGTCACCCTCTTGCTTACCAAGAATCTATCCACCTCTACCATAAATATATTCAAAAACTCTGCTTCCACCACCTTTTCAGGAAGAGAGTTCCAAAGACTCGCGACCCTCTGAGTGAAAAAATTTCACCTCATCTCTGTTTTAAATGGGTAACCCCTCATTTTTAAACAGTGACCCCCTAGTTCTAGATTCTCCCACAAGAGGATACATTCTCTCCACATCCACCTTGTCAAGACCCCTCAGGATTTTATATGTTTCACTCAAGTCACCTCTTACTCTTCCGAATTCCAGTAGATACTAGCCTAGTCTGTCCAATCTTTCCTCATAAGACAACCTACCCATTCCAGGCATTTGTCTGGTAAACCTTCTCTGAACTGTTTCCAATGCATATATATCCTTCCCTAAATAAGGTGACCAATATTGTACACAGTACTCCAGATGCAGTCTCACTAGTGCCCTGTACAACTGAAGCAGAGCCTCTCTACTTTTGTATTCAATTCCCCTCACAATAAATGACAACAATCTATTAGCTTTCCCAATTATTTGCTGCACCTGCATACTAGCCTTTTGTGATTCATGCACTAGGACACCCAGAACCCTCTGAATCTCAGAGCTCTGCAATCCCTCACCATTTAGGCGATTTAATTGTTACAGATCAAAGGGACTCATTGGTTTATTGAGAGGAAGGTGCAAGGTACTTATGGTTGGAGGCAATGGCTGCAATCACTGACTATACCATGAAAAGACTCTGAGGCCTGAATTTTCACCACAACAGAAAGGGTCCCTGGCTTATCCAAAATGGCGCTGGAGGCCTGAATCTGGAAGTCCCACCCTTGAACTCGGCTCCCACCATTATCACGGGGGAGATTGGGAGATGGGTCGCACTTTAGATATGCACGCTTCACAGAAGCAGCTGCACATATAAAACTGCAGTTGCCATCAGGCCTGATTTTCACAAGGAAGGAATGGGAAATATAATTTATGCATTTGAGACCTATCAGGAGAAGGTCTAAAGTTTGCGAAGTTCTTTGAAGAGGCAGGGTACCTTTTTGGTTAGGTCCAGCGCCCCTTTTGAATAATGCTGAAAAGTTGCAGCAAACTGCCACAGAAGTGGCAAAAAATCAACCACAGTAGACCTAGACAGAGGGTGGGGCTGCTGGACCTGGACAGGCAAAATGTTTTGCCACTACTGACTCGGGCACCCAGGTGGCAGGAAGCAGAGTGTACCAGAGAAGGGAGCTTTGCATATTGTGCCAAAAATGAGGCAAAATGGGATGGCACCTTCACACATTGACAACATAGAGGCCAGTAAACATGCCAAAGTTAGGCCAGAGCGAGGGCACCAAGCCAGAAGTTAGAGGCATTGCATTATACACCAGAAAGGAGGAGGAAGGACAACAACAATGTTTGATCTGACGGACAGGTGTACCTACCTCAGAGGTCATATCTCAATACGATTGAAAACCAATGCAGAAGGCCACTGAAGTTAAGTTGAGAAGTGGTCACCGACATATGTGGCATGGTACAACAACAAATTGAACCACGGCCTCTCGATCCTCATGCCCTGCCAGTGGTTGTCAAGGTTACATGGTTCTGAATTTTTATACGTCAGGCTCTTTCCAGGGCTCAGCAGGAGACCTCTTCAGAAATCTCACAGTCACTGATGCCTTGTTTGCTTGTGTGGGGGAGCTCATTAACTTTCCAATGGGTATGGCGTCTCAAACACAGAAGCCACAGGTTTTGCACTATTAGTAGGCTTCCCTCAGGTGCTGGAGTTATCGACTGAACCAAAGTCACCATCAGGGCTCCAACTCAACAACCAAACACATTTTTGAAGCGAAAGACATTCCACTTCCTGAATGTGCAGAAAGTTTGTGCAGCAAGGTTTTCCTACATGTCTGCTCGAGGTTCCCTGATAGTTGCCACAACACATTGGGCGGAATTTTCTGACCTCTCTCACCAGCGAGATTTTCCGGTCCCGCCAAGGTCAATGGACTTTTGAACAGCTCGCTGCATTTTCCGGACCCCTCCCTGAAATCTTTTCAGCTACATGCACAGATCTGTGATGGTTTTCAGGGAGAACAAGGGGTACTTCTGAAGGAGGGGAGCCAACTGCAAACTGAGCCCAAACAGAACTATATTAGCAGCCATGTGGTGACCCAGAATACAACAGAGCAGGCTATTGGCAGTGTCAAAATGCACTTCAGGTGCCATGACCACTCAGGAGGAACCCTACAATATTCCCCTGCAAGGGTGTCCCAAATAGTAGTGGTGTGCTGCATGCTGCACAACATTGCACAGCAGAGGGGCTTGTAGCTGGAAGGGGAAAAAGCCAGGCCCAGTGCTCTGACATCTGAGGAGAAGGATGATGAGGAAGTTGAGGAAAAGGAGGAGTTTGCCCCTGTCCATTCTCAGGAATGTGACATGGAGGAGGAGGGTGGCAATGGCAGAGTAGCTGAAAGACCAATCCATTTAGCTATGGTTGATTCTCTGCAGGTGAAGGTCATCGTCAGAAGCATACAAATCCAAAAGATTCACCTAAGGTCCTGCATTCTCACACTTACCATGAGCCAGTCCCTGGTGAGCAGCTTCCACATAATAAACCTTTTACATGGAAGCCACAGCTACTTAGGGAAATACCCATCCCTAACAAGAGACAAAACCAACATCAAGGAGATTGACTGAGTTAGATAAATATGGCTGAAACCATCACCATTATCATTGATATCATAACCATTGGCCTCCACATATTGCAAACACACACTTGAAAAGTCCTTTAAACCTGGACCAATGCTGGTCAACGAGGCACCAAAGCTGCCACCCTGTGCCCACTCAAACCTAGCTGAGAGTGCCAGTAGGAAACATGACCTCAAACCAAATACCTGCTGACGTGATTACATGTGTTAACAGAGATGCAGATAATTCGCATTGTGCAGGATGAGATGATAACTGTGCTCGACCAGCTCTTTAATGACCTTCCGCATTGTCCATTCGCCTCCATAGTCCAGTTTCAGGATTGGGCGACATATGAAAAATGCAATGCTGTCACAAACCTCAGCTCCCTTACAAACCTCAGCTCTGCCACCTGGAAGACAAACACTTCCAAATTGGTGGCGAGAGCACACAAGCACTATTCACCTGCAGAGTCTCCACTTAGTTGCCTGTGTGACAGTGACGTGTGGATGATTGCTTTGCATGCAGCATTCATGCTCGAGCTGCACCTGATGAACTCCATCTGATCATTGAGCCCGTTCATTGAGCCTCCCTTAAACTCAATCATGGATGGACAATAAATGATGTAAGGAGCATCTAGTTACTTGACCCTTTGTTCACTACTCCCTTATGTGAAGGACCAGAGAGGGAAGAAGCGTCCCACTGTCTCATAAATATGGTCACACCTTTGCTCCTGATGATGTGAACGTGAGATGGAATTCAGCATGCAGTCTTCAGTGTCACTGGTAAGAACGTCCTTCATTATGTTAACATTCGCATTGATTTTTGTAGTGTCCAAACACACCGAGACATCTACAAGTATATTGACTTATATTCACAAAGTGCTTAATTGTGATATTTGCAAAGTTAGAAGTGTAACCACAGTGAACCCATTAGTGCTGTAGGTGAGTCAGCGTCCTTTGCTGGTGCATGCTCCTACGAAGTGCCACCCTGTGTTGCCTCAGAGGAGGTGGAGGCAGACTGCTCACTTCTCATTTTAAATGGAATTGTAGAGTGTGGCGGTTGTTCTCGTTCTGCAGGAATCCATTGGGGACCTGCTTTAGACTGCGGCCTCTGCATCTCTGCATGGGCAGTTTTGGTCACTGACTCTGGAGAAGGGCTGAGGAGTTGGCAGAATGTGAGGGTGCTGAGAAGCTCTCAGTACCTTCACACTGGTCAGTGACCTGCACAGCCCTGGGTTGGCCTTCAGATGAGGTTGGTGGGACTGGCTGCTTGTGCACAGCAGTTGTTGTTTCCAGCAACTGTAGTGCCAACAGTGCAACTTGTCCTGTTGAGGGTATGCAGTTCCTCATGTACTCCATAGGTGTCAGCGCTCATGCTTGAGTGAACTGCTCCAGTCTACTGAATGAGCCCTGTATGTTTTACTGGCTGATACACTGTCCTGCATCCACTCTGAGTGCTGCTGTAGGTGTCTCTCTATGAGAGTGACCAATCTCTCATGGTTGGATCTCATGTGATCGAGCCCCCGGGATAATGTGGAGCTCATCACAGTGATAGATTCCTCCATTTGCAGTCCTGGAGCTCCCACTGCCTCAAGGAACTCCGCCAGATGTCCACACACCTGCTGCCAATTATCTAAATATGGTGCCCTGAAAGTTGACTTCTGAGGCTCCATGTCCCTGCCCACTGGAGCATCATTGTGACTTTCCCCCACTTCCAAGAGGGACTGTGCACCAATGTCTCTGCATTCTGGTGTGGTGCCCTTCACCATGTGCCATCGACTCTATGTGTGCACGCTACACACCTCAGACGTGCTGGTATCTGTGATAAAAACAAAAAAACTGCGGATGCTGGAAATCCAAAACAAAAACAGAATTACCTGGAAAAACTCAGCAGGTCTGGCAGCATCGGCGGAGAAGAAAAGAGTTGATGTTTCGAGTCCTCATGACCCTTCGACAGAACTAGTTCTGTCGAAGGGTCATGAGGACTCGAAACGTCAACTCTTTTCTTCTCCGCCGATGCTGCCAGACCTGCTGAGTTTTTCCAGGTAATTCTGTTTTTGTGCTGGTATCTGTGTTGGCTAGTACGATGTGACACTGCCTCATTGAACATTTCTTCCTCCTCCTGGTGCCTGAGGAATGAAGTGGCCCAGGGTTGGGGAGGGGGTAGGGAGGGGTGAGTGAGAAGCACTGGGACCTGTTAAAGGAGTTAGTGAGATATAGACACAAGCTATGCGCTATAATAAAAAAAAAACTGCCGATGCTGGAAATCCAAAACAAAAACAGAATGACCTGGAAAAACTCAGCAGGTCTGGCAGCGTCGGCGGAGAAGAAAAGAGTTGACGTTTCGAGTCCTCATGACCCTTCGACAGAACTAGCAAGCTATGCGCTGCTGATTATGAGATTCTACAAAAGGTCTCTTGCTGAGTGAGTCCTGGAAAGAGCCTGATGCATAAAGATTCAGAGGCACGTAACCTTGACAGCCACTAGCAGGGCATGAGGATCAAGGGACTATGATTCAAGATATTTTTGTACCATGCCACATATGTCGGTGGCCACTTCTCATCAATGAGTACTGAAGGGCAAGGGGGGAGTGAATGGCTCCGCACAAATGCATGGTGCCATGGATTTTACTGCTGTCATTCCCAGATGGCTTACTGTACTCCCAATCACTAACTACCCTACTGGCTTACTCCCTCTGAGTCATACAGGTCTGCCATGCCAGTGTGCTTCTGTGAGGGATGGGCACATCCTGATAGATGGGTAGCAAGAGGACAGGTGGATGGGGAAAGGTCTGGGGCAATTTAAATGTATATCAGACATCCCCAGATGCATAATGCAGAATACTGTTAGCAAATCTTTGAAGCTCCTTTAAAACCCCAAGAACTCAGTCTTCAATTTAAGTGCAAATTAGTCTTTACTCAGCTTAAGGTGCAGGCCTGGCTGGTCCTATCTCTTGCTTGCTAACTCTTAATTGCCAAGATGCTGCCATCTCCATGGCTGTGTTTTGTGATGCCTGTCCAAGCTTTAAGTGTCTCAGTGTCCTCCTTCAGAACAATGTGAATTGGCAGCAATGATGATTATTTTTTCTTATGGAAAGCCCTTGATGGATCATCCGTTCCAGGATCAGCAACAAGTTGGGCAACATTTAGAGTTTGCACTCACCTGACTGCTCAATGATGTCTCCTCCAAGGTACAGTGGCAAGAGCATCAACTCCCTGGTTCACAGATGGCCCTTCTTACCAGCCCACTTTTTGAACCCAAACAAGATGCCCAACCCACACTGGGCCCACCTCCACCTCTACACCAATTCCGGGGGTGGCAGGCCTGACTCCCATTACATTCCACCACCCCCACCCTCCGGAACTGAAATCTTAATATCTGGAGAACTTTCTCACAAATCAGGTTTGAGGAGCTAGGAATTTTCCCTGACTCTACAGGCCCAAGTCTCCCTAAGCCTCAGAAGTGTGTTAAGGGAGTTGTACACAATGGTTTCGTGAATAATACATTTACATCTAAGATGAAAAGGAGTTGGGATCAAAGGTAACTAATTAGCATTTCTACTTAGATACAAAGTTAATACATTTTCCATTGCCATGGGGAAGAGGGTAAAGAAACCTATTTTGCCTACAGAATATAAACCCAGGAATATAACAGACAGACAGAAGTTTCAGTTTTGTCTTGTGGCTGTAGCCAACTGAGAGTTAGAGAGCAAGAGATAGAACTAGCCAGGCCTTCAACTTAAGCTGAGTAAAGACTGACTCTATTGTTCAACATGTAGAATGTGTTTGCACTTAAATTGAAGACTCAGTTCTTGAAGTTTTAAAGGAGCTTGGAAGATTTGCCTAGCTGGGAGCTAGATCCTTACAGCGAAAGATAGTTCTAGCAATAGAAGCAACCCAGCTAAGAAAATAAAAAGGAAGCAACCTATCAAAAGCTGGGAGCATATGTAATGAGGTTTGACTGAGAGCCCTGACATCCATTATGCTTGTTGAAACACCTGCATCCCAGAAAAAACATTGATTGACAGCTCAGACTCTCTGACCTTTGCTGTCAATTTCACAATGCTTATTTTTGCAAGTAGTTTCAAGGGTTTGTGGTTTTTATTATTGATACTTTAAAGTGTCTGGATGATTGACACTTTTATTGCCTTCTAAGTTAAGCCAATAGTAGGAAATTATGAATGAATTCCTTTTTAAAGCTTTTCTTTTTGCACATCCTGCTGTCACTATTGAGTTTATTCGTTCTCTACAGTGTTTAGTGGGTTAGTGGACATGGAAATGTCACAGCTTGGCATTGGGGGCATGAGGAGTCATAGGGAGTGGGTGGAAGGGCGGAGCTTGGCATGGAGAATGAGGGGCCAATGGGGTGGATGGAAGGGCAGGTGAGTCAATTACAATACACTGCAGATGCAGAGACCAATATGAAATGAAGCACATGCTATTTATTTACACAAACAACTGAGCACTAGCATGATGTGTGTTTCTCCAACCAGACCCTACTCTAGACTAATATTAATATGGCAACCTGCACTTCCAGCTATTCGGTCTTACAGTCACGTGGTCAATCTGCTCGCATTCTCTTAAAGG
Organism: Carcharodon carcharias; assembly: GCF_017639515.1. Taxonomy (NCBI): domain Eukaryota; kingdom Metazoa; phylum Chordata; class Chondrichthyes; order Lamniformes; family Lamnidae; genus Carcharodon; species Carcharodon carcharias. The sequence continues at coordinate 141,856,090 of NC_054471.1, read as the reverse complement.
TGGGCCACACCTCAGATTACCGCAGGTAAGACATGGCGAGTGTTTGGAGGGTGAGGGGGTATGAGGGGTGAGGGCTGGAGGGCCAATGAGTTTTTATTTTAACCAGGATGAAGTCCCACTGCACCGAGGCGGGCCTTTAAAGAGCACCCAGCAGCTCTATGGCTGCCTACAAACTTCTTCCCAGGTTGGCTAACCCAAATCCAGCCTGTGCCCAACCCTTTGCAATGAAAATCCCACCTTTGCTGGCACTTTCTCCCAAAGCAGTCGGACAGAGCCGGAAATGTTACTGACTCCCACTACCCACCTCAAAGATGAAAACTCAGGCCTATAATGCCGTTCCTTTACCGTTGCTGGGTCAAAAAACCAGAACTCCCTTCCTAACAGCGCTGTGGGTGTACATACAGATGGAGTGCAGCAGTTCAAGAAGAGGGTCACCACCACCTTTTCATGGACAGTTAGGGATGGGCAACAAATGTTGGCCCTGCCTGCGACACTTGCATCCCATGAAAGAATAAAAAATATATAAATCAGTCTCCCAACTGCATTTTTGGAGCCTGATTTAAGTATGTTAATGAAGCGTCTTGCCTCTCCCTGGTGGGGCATCATACACCTCATAACCTGCTACCATGAAAGTAACAGCAGATCGAGTTAGCCCTTTTTTTTCATTTTTAACCCCTCTCCCCTGACTCTCTTCTGGGTGTGGAAGGGGCAGTAATATCGAGGCCAACATGTGGGAAAAAATGCGGGATCAATTTTAACAGTTTTGATGGTAGCCCACTCATTTCACAGCTCTTTCCCATTGACTTCAGTATTCCAGAGATGAATGACAGTGCCTCCCGGAGCATTTCCCAGCACCATCAGAAATGTTATAGTTTTATTTCAACATCAATCAAGTTAAATATCATTTTTGTATCTTCTTCTAGCCTACTGCTCTAGCTACCAATTAACACATCAGCAATTATTTTTCAGCTGTCAGACAAGAGTAAATTTTGTGTGAGGATTAAACACTTTTGGAGTAAAAATATCTATCTTGAATTTTTTTACCGTACTTCTCAACAAAATGCAAACTTCCACCAGTGGAGACTAAAGGCATAATATTCGGATACTGCCATTTGGATGCAATGGTTACCAAAATGGTGGGACAGGCTCAAGGGCCAAAAGAGATGACACCTGGTCCACGAACACTCAATTTTACAATTGCACAAACAGTTTTGGTTAGGTATCACTTTGCATAAGCCGTTATTTATAGTTTATCAATGTATGATTCTATTTATCTGTGGCAATGTGAAAGTTGTGAAGATTGAGTGGTACACTACTAACTTTATTATTTTCTTCTTTCCATGCAGTACACCTGGGACTTCTGGTTTAGTCATAAGTCAAACAATGGCACCACCTCCAGCAACATCTGCACCATCAGAAACTTCTTCACTACCAGAAACTCAAATTGCAAGCAGTAATTTGCTGCTTAGAATTGCCCCTTCAGTTCAAACGTCAGTTAGCTTTCTTGCGCCAGCAGAATGAAAATTAGCGTAGTGGAATTAGCAGTTCCAGCTAAGGGAGGTGATTTGGACTAGCCCGTGGTTGGTCACAAGTGTTTCAAATACTAGGTGCTCAAACAGAGAAATGTGAAGATGACCCAAAAATTCTTCCACTTGGACAAATAGCTCCTCTGAATTGTGTACTCCTTCCTCCAACTCACAGAGCATAATGGCTTGATCTATCACGTTCAAAGACAAGCCATGAAAATGTTGAAATGGCAGTCAAAATTCCTGTACTTTTTTAAACTTGGATTGTGTGGGCCTACATTGCACCTGAAGGACTTTATGCCAAATATAAATTAGTTTCTTATATAGTAATTTCTAACATAACAGAAACAGGTGGTGGAAGATTGGGACAGGTGCGATCTCAACCCTTCCCCCAAAACAGATTTCTGCCTAAAATCCAATGTTCCACCTCTGTGCCTTGATGCATAAGTTCCAATCTGCCCCCAATGAGGCTGAAATCAAGTGGTGTGGAATTCTTACAGAAGGCTGTAAACCTTCCATCCAATGGGAAACCAGGTCTAAAAGGATTCAGGAGACTGAATCTCACACGCACACAATACAAGTCATGGCCTACTGTATAACCTGGGCTTTGCCGGCTGCATTTCACACCCTGCAACATTCAATCGTATATTAGATGGTTAAATCTACAATGCAATACTATAAATAGGAGGTAGGGAAACCTAACTGACTGCCTTAAAATTGGCAAGGATAAGGTGTTCTTCAACTTCACAGGCATGATGAGATATTTGATGCATACAAAATAATAACCTTTATAATGATTTACAGTTTTACAGTTATTCCGCTCAAAAGCAGAGTTCAAGTGAGTTGATAATAAACTGGAGAAGAACTTCCAATACAACAGTTTGTTGTTAGCAGAAATCAAATAGCAATATGGAATATTCTAACCCACTAGTATCTTACATGTTCAGCTTTCTTTTTTGAGAGTTGAGATAAAAATCAATTATGCATTACCACATTTGAAAAATAAATACTACAGACGGGTGAATCAAGCTGTAATTTTTTTCTCGATCTGTCTATATATAGGCATTATAAAAATGTTTGGCGAATGATTACGCAGGAGTAAAATGTTACAGTGCTTACTGACTTCATAGATGACAGTCTGTGGTCAGCCCACCCACCCTTGTGTGGGAGTATAGAAGCTTCTAAACTTTTCTTGTACATTTTACTTGCTCCGCACTTTACCTTCTTTGCTGCATAACTGATAACACAAGTGTAACTTCTGTGAAAAATTAATATTTTGTGAAAAAGAAATGACGTTTTAGCAACATTTGAGCCAGAGATGGCTACTAGTGACCCAACAACCTTTCTGTAAAAGACCAGCAATATTAGTTATGTAAAAGGAATAAACAGCTTGAAGGATTGCTGCTGTAAGTAGTCTAGACAAGTTTCCTGTACTCTGCATTGAATTGTAATCTTTATGATAAACATATTAATCATATTTCTATATTTAATAAATTATACCTTAAACACACTATTACAGTATTCAGATCTCTCTCTTTCATTGGACTAGGAATAACAATCTTGGGGGAAGATTTTCTCCATTCACTATTGTTGTAGGGTGGCCAAGTTGTACTATTAGTGATAGAGTTGATCTGCAGACACTTATTGAGTGGAAACTTTAAGTTTATTTACAATATACTCTGCAGCAGCTACATGTGTGCTTTCAACTCCAACTCTAACTCTACACTGACTGCGAAGGTAGCCCATGCTATTGGTTACCACAGATCATGTGATCTCTCCTAACAAGTATTATTCTTAAAGGTACATTGTACACCACATAAAATCACAATGGCTACAACTATTTGTATCATAGTCATAAGCATGTGTACGAAGAATATGATTTAGATTTTACTACAAAATAGCGAATAGAGGGAATATTCTTCCATTTTCATTAAAGAGGGAGCCTGAATATCAGGGTGTCTTTTAAAATTAAATAGTTTTGATTTATTTTTAACTTTATATTGCATATTTTAAATGCTGATGACGTTGTGGGAGAAGTTCTGGTGTTCATCATAGGGCAGAATTTTTGATTCCTGTCGGAAGCAGAACCAGAGGTTAGAAGGACCAAAGATTTGTGTTGGAGAGCGGCATGCTGGCTTGCCAGCATGTTACCGCCTCTGAGCTATTTTTGTTCTGAGAAGAGCAATGGGAAGGTGAAGGCTACCTGCCTGCAAGCAGTGAGTAGCCTAATAGGTCAGTTAAATGGCCAACTAAGGTAGGTCAGCGGAAGTCAACTGGAATTCTCCAGTCAGCTTGTGGGCCATCCCTGGAGAGCAAAACACACCCAGGGGATAGAGGAGGCCTCCAAGTGGCAATCTGGTGGGGGGTGGTGGGCAGTGACTCATCCCGGTAGGGACCCTTCATAGCTGCTATGGCTAGCAGGCAACAGCTGGAGCCATTGGTTGTACAGTGCAGGGATTGTCATTCCATGATATGGCCTGTCAGCTGTAATCTTTTTCATGTGAAAATTTTTTAACCTCTTTTCACAAGGTGTTATCAACATGAGGCAACCTCTCTTTCTCTTATCTGCACTGGCATTTGGATGATGGGAATGCTTCATGTTGGCCTTCCAGCCTTGGGATCCTATATACCATCTTAATTGGCATGCTCTCTGGCCACTTGTTGGCCAGCACTACAAAAATCACATTGGGCATCTGTTGCCAACATAATATGGGGCCAGGGCCCAGAAATTCACCCGAAGTCATGGGAAAGTGGTACCTGATCTCAAAACAAAATCCAACCCATTGAGTTTGAGTTTTAAGAAAGATAGGCAACCACCAATCTTTGTTCAACTGTAAAGACAATCATAACATCAGCAGATAAAATGTAATCCAAGATTCAAAGGTAATAGTTCAAAGTAGCTGACTTAATTACTGCGGTGAATTGCTTGACCTGTACAAATGATTTGTTTTTCAAGCTATGTATGGGCTTAAGAGGGTGGAAAATGGCACTTAATAAAGACGCAGATGGAAACTAGTTTTTAACTGGCATGTTACTCACAAACTAAATTGTCTAAACTAGTAAGAACCCACCACCATAACTATAGGCACTGAAACTTCTTGCTAGCAACGTGTGAGGAAGATTGTCTACACAGGCTCCAGGTCAAAGTAGTGCTGCATCAACTGCTGGAAATAAACTTGTAAGCAGCCTACAGGAAACAGTTTATGTTGAATGGTCAAAAAAACACACAGGTAATAAGAATAAGATCCTCACACGCTCAAAGAAAAAAAATGACATAGATTGAACAAAATGTGATTCCATTCTTCCACTGAACATACAGACATACATACAAACATACAAATTAGAAGCAGAAATAGGCCTTTCGGTCCCTCAAGCCTGCTCTGCCATTTCATAAGATCATGTCTGATTTGATTGTGGCCTCAACTCTACTTCCTTGTCTACCTCTCTATAACCTTTGACTCCCTTGTCAATCAAATGACTATCTAACTCAGCCTTAAAAATGCTCAACAACCTTGCCTCCACCACTCTCTGGGGAAGAGAATTCCACAGACTAACAACTTTCTGAGAGAAAAAAATTCTCCTCATCTCTGTCTTAAATTGGAGATGCCTTGGGCAGAATTTTATGTCCCGCGGGCGGGCATGCGCCTGACCCGATCAGGTGTAAAATCAAGATATTTTGCTTGGTGGGTGCACGCAAAAGACAGAAGTGTGCCCGCCAACAATTAAGAGGCCAATTAAGCCCATTAACGGCACAATTCACACCAATTTTTTGTGGCCCGTCCAACCTTACAGTTGGCAGATAGGCGAATCAGCCAGGTTGTCTTTACATTTTTCATCAAACCTCAACCAAGGGCGGGATGGAATCTCTGTTATGAAATAAAATAAAAATAAATATATGTGAACACCATTTTTATGAGGTATATTTTCAGGAACTTATGATGCATGGACATTTTTTGCTGCAGCTTTTTAAATGTTTATTTAATCATTTGAAGGCTGCAGCTCCCTAAGGCAACTGTCTGCCTTCAGGGAGCTCTCTCACAGCGCTCACCCTCAGCCGCATTGATGTCAGAGCCCACCCTCTTCCCGCCCCTATCCTGGTAGTGCTGAGCATTTCAGCACGTGTTTCACGCTGGCTGGCCACTAATTGGCCAGCCAGTGTGGAATCGATGTCGGGGGCCGCTCATGGTTGAGGGTCCGTTTCCCAGCCACTCCCAGTTCTACCGATGGCACAAACCCACCCAGGGTAAAATTAAGGCCCTTATTTTTAAACTGTGCCCTTATTTCTAGTCTATCCCACAAGAGGAAACATTGTCTCAGCATCCACCTTGTCAAGTCTCCTCAGGATCTTACACGTTTCAATAAGATCACCACTCATTCTTCTAAACTCCAATGGTTACAGGTACAACCTGTCTGACCTTTCCTCCTAAGATAATCCCTTCATCCCAGGAATCAGCCAAGCAAACAAAAATATGACATATCATCTGACTCCACAGATTCCTGGTAAGATTCCATCATTTTGTTACATCACATTATATTTAATAGTCTCAGCTGTTATGAATCTATGTTGCTTAAGTGATGTTACGATAAGCAATAAGTTGCAAATTCTTTAAAGCATACTAACTATTCATGGCTTCTAATCTGTTGCATTGTCAAAATTGTCTTCCTTGACATTTAAACATTTAGAAAGCTATGTATAGGCTTATTTTCTGATCCCAAGGCTGAGGTATCAATGTTGTAAACTTTTCACTCATATAAATCGAGAAAGACAGACCCCTAAATCTACCACAAAATATTTTGCCTTGGATTTTTACTGGAGTTCTCTTGATCTTTGGCCCTAATTTCTAAGTACTCAGTTTGTATTGTTTTTCCATGGGTTCAGCAATTTTCCACCAAGATTATGGCGGGAGGTTGAGATAACCTAGTGGAAATTCTCCACCATAAATCTAAAAAGGCCTGATGATGTAATGGTTACGTTACTGAGTTTAGAGTCCTGCACTAAAAATGATGATAAGTTCAAGTCCTTCATTAGCACCTCAGGAGTTTGAAATCAATTAATTAAATTAAGTTGGAATGAAAAGCTAACGTCAATAATGGTGACTGCAAAATTATCAGACTGTTGTAAAAGCCTACCTGGTTCACTAAATTTCTTTAGGGAGAGAAATTTTATCTTGTCTGGCCTATACATAACTCCAGAACCACAGCAAAGTGATTGGCTTTTAACTGTCCTCTGAACAGGTATAATAAACCATTTAGTGATGCAACTAGGGATGAGAAATAAATGCTGACCTTCCCAGGTCCCGTGAGTGAATAAAAAAATGTAGCATCTCTCCCACCACACCCTTCCACAGAAATGTCAAAACCTTATCATGTTTATTGCGTCTCTTCCAAAAAGTACCATGGGATTGAAAGGGAGAAAATCACCCTCAGTTGTTTGAAAGCGGAACTTGCTACCACGTGGAGTAGTCGAGATGAAAAGCATATGCCTTTAAGAGGAAGCTAGATAAGTAAGGGAGGGAGAAAGGAACCGAAGATTATGCAAATAGTGTTAGATGTAGTAGGCTTGTGTGGAGTATCAAACCAGCCTACAGTGGTTGCATCAAACAGCCTGTTTCTGTGCTGTAACTTATATATAATTCAAAATTCAACAGAAAACCCTAGGTTCTTCACGGCAAAAATAAATATCTCAAAAAGAAAATCTCTAAAATATGTATATTTCTTGAAGAGACTGGTGTCAGAACACAGCATTTGAGTTCCCCTAAGCTTCCCTGAACATAAGGATCATGCCATGAAAAATAATTAGTGCTACATTACTTCAGTATTGTGGAGATAGGGCATGGTGGGGGAATGGATTTTTCTATTATAATGAAAAATATTCTTCTGGTAATTTGAACAGCCATCAACCAAAAAGATTTTCTGGGTTGAATTATTGAAACACAAATGAAAATACAAGGACATCAGAAAAAATTAGTCCGGTAAATACTACCACTTTCACATTTCTGAATCGCCTAAGCTGCTAGCTCACACAGCAATCTGTGGAGTGATCAAAACATATATACAATGACTCCATGAAACCAGAAGATCCAGAAATAGCCTCATTGACCTGCTTGTAACAAAAATTTCTGTAGTTTCTTCTGCACTTAGTTATTAAACTAGCTGGAGCACATGGATTCAGGTCTCATTTCCAAAAACTGTAATGTTACAAATAAGGTATCTTCATTGTATAAAATCATAGATTTGGTTGCAGATAAATTTTAAAAGTTATGCAGTAATGAACTTTTATTATTATTGAGATACAATGAATTGACCAACTTCATGCATCAGATTTCAAAGACATGATTCAAACCTTACAAACAAAGCCAAAAGTGACTGGTACGAATATTTTATGAGAAAATGACAATTTATTGCTGATAAGAAAATAATTGTGACAATTATGTAACTAATTAATGAGCATGGTGAAGACTATCTCAAATGTTATATTAAAGTACTTTCATAATTAAATTCAGTTCTGTGACCTCAACATGATATTAAACCATTTCTCCTCACATGCCCCATACCCTGAAGATATATTTTTCCATGTACACATATGGTGTGAGAGAGAGGTAGAAAGTACATCAATGGCAAAATAACTGGGCACAGAAGAAAATAGTGCAAAATGTACATATGGGCAGGGAAGGTACAGTTATGCAATAAAGTTCCCTACACAAATGCACACAACATAAGAAATAAAACCAGTGAGTTAGAAACATAAATTCAGCTAAAAGGGTATTATCAAATAGACAATACAAAGCTACAAGCTGGGTGTGATTTGGAACTAAACATTTCAGACTAAGGAAAGGGATATTAGAAAAGAAGAACAGGGCCAGGCAGTAGCAATATTGATAGAAAATACAATTGCATAATAGGAAAAAGGGATTTTAGTAAGGATGATCAGGCAATGGAGACACAGGGGGTAGTGTTAATGAACAGCAAAGGATGAACAACAAAGCATGAACAGCAAATGATGCAAGACTCTCAAAGTAGTTGTGTACAGACCTCCTGACAGCAGTGATGGAACCAGAGGATGCATAAATGCAGAGATCAGACAAGGGAGCTGCACAAACAATGGCTGTGATGGTAGATTTTGATTTTCACAAAGAGCAGCCAGCTGGAGTAGTAGAAAAAATGAATTTCTAGAATACATTCATGGGAATGTTCTAGGACAATACTCATTTGATCCGACAAGACAACAAGCCATTTAAGATTCGATGATGAATAATGAATTATTTAACCATCCAACAGTAAAGGATCAGTAAGGGAGTGGATGGCCCCCTCCTGTTCCTATGTTTCTAATATCTTGCAAATTGTGGCCATAATATGATCACAGTATCACAGTATCTTTACAGTGCAGAAGGAGGCTATTCGGCCCGTCGAGTCCTCAATGGCTCTCTGAAAGAGCATTCCATCTAGTACCACTCTACTGCCTTATCCCTGTAACCTTGCACATTCTCTCCTTTCAGGTAGCAATCCAATTCCCTGGTGACTTCCTCAATTGAATCTGCCTTCACCACCCTCTCAGGAAGTTTGTTCCAGACTCCAACCACCCTCTGGGTGAAAAAATATTTCCTTACATCACATTTACTCCCTTTGCCAATTGTTTTGAATCTGTGCCCTCTAGTTCTTGATGTTCTCTTGAATGGGAACAGTTTCTCATTATTCACCCTGTCCATTCTCCTCAGAATCTTGAATAAGTCTATCAAGTCCCCTCTCAGCCTTCTTTTCTCCAAGGAAAACAGTCCCAACCTCTCTAATCTATCCTCCTGGCTACAGTTCTTCATCCCGGGAATCATTCTTGTGAATCTCCTCTGTACTCCCTCCAATGCCTTCACACTCTTCCCCAAGTATGGCGCCCAGAGCTGGACGCAGAACTCCAGATGAGGCCTAACTAGTGTCTTATACAAGTTCAACATGACCTCCTTACTCTTGTACTCAATGCCCCTATTAATAAAGCCTAAGATACTATATACTTTATTAACTGCATTCTCAACATGCCCTGCCATCTTCAATGGCGTCTGTACATATACACCAAGGTCCCTCTGTTCCTGCACCTCCTTTAGAGGCTCTCCCTTTATTTTATACTGTCTCGTCATATTTTTCCTGCCAATATGAATCACATCATACTTCTCTTCATTGAACTTCATCTGCTACTTGTCTGCACAACCCACCAACATGTCTATGTCGTTTTGAAGTTCAAAACTATCCCCATCACAGTTGACAACATTTCCAATCTTAGTATCATCTGTAAATTTTGAAATTATGCCCTGTACATCACAGTCTAGGTCATTAATATATATCAGGAAGAGCAAGCGTCCCAAAACTGACCCGTGGGGAACACACTACAAACCTTCCTCCAATCTGAAAAACAACCATTTATCACTACTCTCCATTTCCTGTCACTGCACTAATTTCTTATCCAAGTGCCTACTTTTGCTTTTATTCCATGAGCTAGAATTTTGCTCACAAGTCTATTGTGTGGCACTATATCAAATGCCTTTTGAAAACCCATATACAGCACATCAATAGCATTGCCTTTATCAACCTTCTCTGTTATTTCTTCAAAAAATTCCAGCAAGTCAGTTAAACATGATTTTTCCTTAATGAATCCATGCTGGCTTTCCTTAATTATCCTGCACTTGTTTAAGTGACTATTGATTTTTCTCCAAACTATAGTTTCCAGAAGTTTCCCTACCACTGAAGTCAAACTGACTGGTCTGTAGTTGCCAGCTTTATCCTTGCACCCCTTTTTGAACAAGGATGTAACATTTTCAATTCTTCAGTCCTCTGGCATCTCCCTTGTGTCTAAGGAAGACTGGAATGTTATCACTAGTGCCTTTGCAATTTCCATTCTCACTTCCCTCAGTACCCTTGGATGCATCTTATCCAGTCCTGCTACCTTACCTATTTTAAGTAAAGATAGCCTTTCCAACACCTCCTTCCACTTAATTGTAAGTCCTTCTAGTGTACTGGTTGCCTCCTCTCTAACTTCGGCCTGGGAAGGACCCTCTTCCTTCATAAAGACAGATGCAAAGTATTCGCTCAACACCTGCCCTATTTCTCCAGCTTTCACAGGCAAGTCCCTTTTTTGTGCCTGATTGGTCCTGCTCAGTTTTTTACCACCTTTTATTATTTACATGCTTATAGAAGACTTTGGGATTCCCTTTTATGTTCGCTGGCAGTCTCTTTTCATGCTCTCTCCTCGCTTTTCTTATTAGTTTCTTCACTTCCCCTCTGGTCCTTCTATATTCAGTCTGATTCTCCATTGTACTTTCTACCTGACATCTGTCATACGCGCACATCTTCCTTTTCATCTTTACCTCTAGCTCTCTCATCATTCAAGGTGCTCTAATTTCTTTGTCCTACCTTTCCCCTTCAAGTGAATATATCTTGACATTGGCTGCAATACTTTTTCTTTGAAGATAGCCCATTGTTTAGCCACCATCTTTTCTGCCAATATTTGATTCCAACTCACCTGATGCATTCTCATCCCATCGAAGTTGACTTTCCACCAATTAATTATCCCTACTCTGGATTGTTCCCTATCCTTTTCCATGATTAATCTAAGCTTTATGATACAATGGCCACTGTCCCCTTGAGGCTGTCCCAGTGATATTTGATCCACTTGGGCCAGTTCATTCTCCAGAAACAGATCCAAATATGCATGTACTGTCATTGGACTGGAAACATACTGCTGCAGAAAATTATGTTAAACACATTCCAGGATCTCTCGCTCCTCTTGTCCCTTTATACCATTCCTATCCCAGTCTATATTTAGATAAATAAAGTCCCTCGTTATGATTACTCTTTGGGCATAATTTTGATGTCAGCGAGCGGGGATGGGCCCATCATGCCGACGTGTAAAATGACACACGATGATGTCGGGTGTGTGTCCGGACATCACTGCACATCATCGTGATATTTCAGAGGCCGGACATGCTATGAGCTCCAAGGCATGCCCACCATTAATTAACGGGCCAGTTAACGACCTTGAAGCAGCAATTGACAGTGATTTTTCGCAGCCTGTGCGATTTTCAGTCCATCGCATGGGCACAATAGGTAGGCGGGTAGGCCACATTTTGAAAAACCCCATCCACAGGTGGGATAAGAGGGGTGAGTGGGCTCGCTAATGTGAGTTGTTAGTACTTATATTTTTTAAACTTACTGCTACTTGCTTGTGTGAACAGAACAATTTCAATTCTCTTCAGAGCTGCTTTGAGAGAAAGAACAGGCTTCAGTTCAGGACTCTGGAGGAATCTTAACACTTGCGGCCTGGCAGGTTTCAGACAGCCTTCCCTTACCCTGGCAATAGTGATTGTGCTCTCCGCAAGGGTCACCTCCTCTGAGGAGGAAGAGAGGGCCAGAAGGGGGAGGAGGCCAGGAGTCTATATTCACCCTCCAGGGAAACCACCTTTGGGAGGACAGGCACAGGCACAACGGGCACAGGGCCAACAGGAAGTCCAAGGCAGAAGGGGCCACAGAAGGCGCCACTATCCTGATGCCAGGGTTTACAGGCAGCGATGCAGCTACCTCATTATGTCTGAGGTGCAGTGCCAAAGGAGGCTACATCTCTCAAGAGAGACAGTGACCTCCATCTGACAGATGATTGACCCTGAGATCAGCTCCAGCTGTGTGGGTGAACATCCCGTGCCAGTGGCACTGAAAGTCACGGCTGCCCTCAGCTTCTATGCCTCCGGCTCTTTCCTGGGGACAGTGGATGATCTTTGTGGAGTCTCCCAGTCAATGTCCACAGTTGCGTCAAGCTGGTGACAGATGCTCTGTTCAGGTGTGCATTGACTTTCATTCACTACCACTCGGCGGAGTGAACCAGAGGCTCTGCAGCGATTGCTGGCTTCCCCCGCGTCCAGTGTGCACTCGACTGCACACATATGGCCATCAAGGTGCCAGCGAGTGAGCTGGGGGCCTTTGTAAACAGGAACGGATTCCACTCCATGAACGTACAGATAGTGTGTGATCACAGGATGCAGATTCTGCAAGTCTGTGCAAGGTACCCAGGCAGCTCCCACAATGCCTACATCCTGAGACACTCTCAGGTACCAGGGCTCTTCAGTGCTCCAGCCCGGCTTGATGGATGGCTGCTAGGTGACAAGGACTATCCCCTCAAAAGATGGCTCATGATGCCCCTTCGCCATCCAATGTCAGAGGCTGAGCAATGGCACAACAGGAGCCTCCACAAGGGCTGTGGTAGAGAGAACCATCGGTCTTCTCAAGATGCGCTTCTGACGCCCGGACCCTTCAGGGGCCGCACTCCAGTACCCCCCAGATCATCTGTCACTGATAGTGGTTGTATGCTACGCTCTCCACAATTTGGCGCTAGAAAGGGGGAATACAGTGGAGGAAAAAGATGTGACGCAGATGCTCTGGCTGTAGATGATGAATCCAGTAGTGAGTCTGAGGGCGAGCACGCTCAGGGGAATGCTGAGGGGATAGACACTGATCCGGGTAACGTCCAGAGAGGCAGGGACACCCAGGAGGCTTTGATCCAATGCACTTCAGCTAGCCCACCACAGATAGACCTGCAACACATGCCAGGGCTGCAGGCTCCATACTCGGTACCTGAGAGCAACATTTGCCTGTTCAGGAATATGAACTATGTGCCTTTTTAATAAAAATCAATGACAAACAAGTTACTCATAACATCATGGGCTCCCCTTCACCTGCAGAACGAATGAAGCACCCTGAGGCTTGTTGAGAACCAAAACATTTAATGATTAACTACTTGCATACAGAAATCAAAGTTATATTAAATGTTGTTAAGTAGCACACCAACTTAAAAACAACTGAAACGAAGGTCAAAAGAAAATCACCAGTGATAAGTCCGTGGTGTGCCTAATGTGATTTATACTTACGCTTGTGGGTGCTACGTCTTGGTGCTCCCCTTTTGCTGCCACTGGCATTGGAGACAGCCTGCTCACTCTGCTGTCCTGTTGGCCTTGATGACCTCGGCGGGCATCCTCTGGCCCGTGGAGCTTGTGCTGGCCCCAACTGGGAGGGAGCAGCCAGTGGCATGGCTGGTATCTCCCTAGTCGCCGCAGCCTCATCAGATGACACGGTAGCTGGTTTAGGGGCGGAGGAGCCGTTGCCCTCATCCGGAGCGCCTGAGAGGAGCCTTAGAGACGACAGGCAGTTTGTGTGCCAACGTAAAGTCGCTTTGGATCTCCCTGCTCATCATTGATGGATGGGCACCTGGCTGGGATACTGGGTGCCCAATCCATCTCCCACACAGGCACTAACCACCTGAGGTCAATGACACTGTGAGGGCTTGCAGGTCCAAGCGCATCCCCAGGAAGCCCTGATTGTTCTCTTGGAGGAGCCTCTCCATGGGAGTCGCCACTCTCTCCATGGAGGAGGCGGTGCACTCGGCCAAGAGGGCCATTGCATTGCTCATGCTCCGCATAGACTCCTCCATCATGGTGACCACGGCACGCATTGCCTCATGTATTTCCACCAGATTCTACCACACACCCTATTGGACTTCCAGCATCTGCTGCCTCAGGGATGACTCCAGAGGCACATCATCGGACGCCGACTGAGCATGTTCCTGGTCCCCAGCATTCCTCTGACTGCCGGCGTCCTGGGCACTCTCTGTCTCCGCCTGCACCTCAAGTGAGTATGAAGTGCCCTCACCGCTGTGCACCTAGCACTAGCCAACGATCTTATCCCCACTGAGGTGCTGGTATCTGTGCTGATGCCTGCCTGGCTGAGAGGGTTTGACACTGGTACGTTTATATCTTCTGTGCTCTCAGGGGTCAGTGGCGGTCCCTCTGCCTCCTCAGTCCGGGCGGGTTTCAGTGAAGCTGAAAGGAAGAGCAAGGATATTTGATTAGTAGAAGTTGTTACACTGTTAATGTGCAGGACTGGCACACGGATGTGCTCTTCCTTCCATTATCAATGGGGATCCCATGTTGGAGGCTGAAATCAATAAACAATCAACAGTGGAATGTTTGCACTGACAGACATTGTGGCCTCAGTGCACGGCACTCTTACCTCCCAGTGTCACCCCAATCTCACTGCGGCTGCTTGACCTGAGTGTATGGCGCCTCTCCAGCTCCAGTGCCTCCTGCTCGTATCTGGTGATGATGAAAACGTGGGGCTGCCCTCCGCCAGTCCACAGCCGCTCAGCATTATTGTGGGCTGCCTTCTCTTGAAAGGAGAGAGGAGCATTGATTAGTCCACCCTATACCTGCATTACCATTGCAGCCTGGCCAACCTCACCTGAGGAAAACCTTGCAGGGCTCATCCGATTCACGACCCTGTAGCCACCGTACACTCACTCCAAGCAGCCAGGGCTGACCCCCTTGCCCAGATGCTGCCTCTATCACATTTGTCACTCACACTCTAAGACCTTCCAAATCCATGAGCACTACCACCTAGAGGGACATGGGCAAAAGATAGATGGGTACACCGCCACCTGAAAGTTCCCCTCCAAGTCACTCAGCATCTAGGCTTGGAAATATTTCGGCATTCCTCCACTGTCGCTGGGTCAAAATCCTGGAGCTCAACCCCAAACACTATTGTGGGTGTACCTGCACCATATGCAGTGGATACAGAAGGCAGCACAGCAGCACCCTTGTAGGGGCAATTAGGGATGGGCAATAAGTGCTGGCCCACATTGCGAAGGCCACATCCCGTGAAGGAATGAATGCAAAAACAAAATTCTGATTTGGGGAGGGGTGCCAGCAGGGGTGGCCAACATAACTGCTGTGATAAGTGACCCATGCCAACATGGTACTCACCCTTAAACCGCTTGCAGCACTGCACCCAGGTGCGTCTCACCACACGGTGGGTGCTGACCCTTTCTGCCACCTTCTCCCAGGCATGTTTTGTTATGTGGGGAGCGGCCTCCTCCTCCTGTCCCTTGGCACAAAGATGTTGCGGTATGCTGCCACCTCCTCGAGGAGGTCAGTGAGGCACTTAGCCGAAAATCTCGGGACACACTGCCCCACTAATCAGCCTGGTCTGCTCTCCGAGAGTGCTATCTGACATCCTCATGTGCGACATCAGTGGCAGCCTTTGGAAGGCTGCCTGCGCCATTTCTGAATAGGCCTCTGGGTTGCCATTGGACCCAGCGGTCATTGGCCTCCTGCCACCCGCCTGCTCCTTCCCGCTGTTCTCAGGAGCTGCACGCTAGGCAGGCCTTAATTGGCCTGCCTGCATAAAATGGCAGCACGGAGCCAATTGCAGGCGGCGATCAGCTCCACACTGCCCGCTCCTGCCCAGCCCACCCGCCATAGAAAAACACTGGCCTATAATTCTTGCACTTCTCTGTAATTTCTTTGCAAATTTATTTCTCCACATCCCTTCCACTAGTTGGTGGTCTATATACTACACCGATCGATGTTATTTCAGCTTCTTCATTCCTTATCTCTAGCCACAGAGATTCCATCCTCAACTCCTCTGGAACACCCTCCCTCTCCTGTACTGTAATGCCATCTTTAATCAATATTGCCACTCTCTGCCCTTTTCTTCCTTTCCTGTCTCTCCTAAACACCTTGTACCCAGGAATATTTAATGGCCTGTCCTGCCCTTCTTTGAGCCAGGTCTCTGTTGTAGCAATATCATAATTCCATTTGTCAACCTGTGCCTATAGTTCACCAATCTTATTAACCACACTCCATGCATTCACATACATGAAAATTAGCCTTGATTTAGGCTTTTTTACTTTCCCCCTTATCCTGGCCCCATCTAATGACTTACTATTGCCTATTCTAATTCTATCAAAGTATCCAAGTATCCTATCGATAAAAACAAAAATAAAAACAAAAAACTGCGGATGCTGGAAATCCAAAACAAAAACAGAATTACCTGGAAAAACTCAGCAGGTCTGGCAGCATCGGTTCTGTTGAAGGGTCATGAGGACGCGAAACGTCAACTCTTTTCTTCTCCGCCGATGCTGCCAGACCTGCTGAGTTTTTCCAGGTAATTCTGTTTTTGTTCTCCAAGTATCCTGTCTACCTTGATACTACTCTCTGATATATCCTCGTTATCAGTTGGTACTTCGCTACTTCCCACTGCCAGTTTTTCTCCTCTCCACTCTGAATTTCCCCACAGGTTCCCATCCCCCTGCCGATCTAATTTAAACTCTCCCCAACAGCATGAGCAAACCTCCCTGCAAGGACATTCATCTGTCCTGTTAAGGTGTAACCCGTCCTTCTTTTACAGGTCTCATCTGCCCTAGAACTAATCCCAATGCCTCAGAAATCTAATTCCATTCTAACCCTTCTCCATTTCTCCAGCCACATGTTCAACTTCTCAAACTCCCTATTCTTATGTTCACTAGCATGTGGAATAATCCTGAGTTTACTGGTCTTGAAGTCCTGCTTTTTTAATCTTTTCCTAACTCCCTAAAATCTGCTTTCAGGACCTCATCACTTTTCCTACCTATGTCATTGGCCCCAACATGGACCACAACCTCTGGCTGTTCACCCTCCCCTAAAAGAGTGTCCTGCAGCCGCTCTGTGACATCAGTGACCCAGGCACCAGGGAAGCAACATTCCATCCTGGATTCATGTCTACAGCCACAGAAATGCCTGTCGCCTCCCCTAACTGTGGAATCCCCTACTACAATAGCACTTCCACTCTTCCTCCTCCCCTCCTTGCTGCTGAGCCACCTGTGGTGCCAGGAACATGGCTTTTACTACAGTCTTCTGACTGAGTTTGATGTTTGGTTTGAAAGAGAGAGAAAAGAGAGTGTCAAACCACAGATTATATTCAAATAATACAAACTTTGAAGAATTAAGAAATGAACTGACTACAGTAAACTGTGTTGAACTGTTAATGGGTAAATGGAGATATTCAAAGAAAGTATTTGATACAATACATAATCAATACATACCTCTGAAAGGCAACGGCTCCATTTGTGTCAGTAAGCAATCACAGTCAGTCAATGAGGTAAAAAATAGTATTAAGCTAAAAGAAAACATTACATAAATGCAAGGAAAAGTGAAAATGCATCAGGCTAGGAAAGCTATGAAAAGCAACAACAGGATATAAAGGAAACAATAAGAATAAGAAAGTATTAAGTCATAAGAATAAGAAAACTTCATATTCAGAATAGATTCAGGAATTGTGCCTTTGGATTAGAAAAGTGCATACTTCTCTCCTTTATTCAAGTAGGGAGGGAGGGAGAAACCAAAAAAAACTATAGATCAGTTTGTTTAACATCATCTGTGGGGAGCAAAGACAAGTATATTGAGTCAAAGTAAAGATCAGCTATTGGCCAGGGTTTTACGGGCCCACCGCAGCATGTTCCGCACACCCCCCCCCACCCCCCCAACTTGTGTGGGACTTGAACCTAACTACTCAGAGATAAGAATGCTCCCAACTGAGCCACAACCGTCACAAGCTTAACAGCTTGAAAGTATTTCTTTAAATGTTTTGGTGAAAAATTTCGACTGATTATCTTAGTTAATCAGTGAAAAAGCTTTTGAAGGATAGAAGGGATGATGGTGATAGACAGATTTTTAGTTAGTAACGGGTTGCGAGGTTATGGGGAGAGGATGGGAAATTACAATTGAGGCCGAAAGGAGATCAGCCATGATTGTGTTGAATGGTGGGACAGGCTCAAGGGGCTGAATTGCTTATTCCTGCTCCTAGTTCTTATGTTCTTATGTTCTTATGAACTTTCCAATCACAAGGGAGTCTCTTCTATAGGTTTGCAACATGATTTGATGCCTCAAATAGAAAATATCACTTCAGATCTGCATAGAGTCACAGAAGTCTACAGCACAGAAAAGGCGCTTTGGCCCATTGAGTCTGTGCCAGTCAAACAAGTACCTAACTATTCCAATCCCATTTTCCAGCACTAGGCCCATAGCCTTGTGTGCCATGGCATCACAAGTGCATATCCAAATACTTCTTCAATGTTATGAGGGTTTCTGCCTCTACCATCCTTTCAGGCAGTGAGTTCCAGATTCCCACCATACTCTGGGTGAAAAAATTCTTCCTTACATCCACTCTAAACCTCCTGCCCCTTACCTTAAATCTATGCCCCCTGGTTATTGATCCCTCCACCAAGGGGAAAAGTTCCTTCCTGTCTACCTTATCTATGGCCCTCATAATTTTATTTACTTCAATCATATCCCTCCTCAATCTCCTCTGCTCTAGGGAAAATAACCCGTTTATCCAATCTCTCCTCATAACTAAAACTCTCTGGCCCAGGCAACATCCCGGTAAATCTCCTCTGCACTCTCTCTAGTGCAATCACATCCTTCCAAACTGTGGATTCCAGAACTGTACGCAATATTCTCGCTGTGGCATAATCAGCGTTTATACAGTTCCAGCATAACCTCCCTGCTCTTATATTCTATTCCTCAGCTAATAAAGGCATGTATCCCATGTGCCTTCTTAACCACCTTATCTACCTGTCTCACTACCCTCAGGGACCGGTGGATATGCACACCAAAGTCCCTCTGATCCCCATTACTTCCCAGGGTCCTAACATTCATTGTGTATTCCCGTGCCTTGTTTGTCCTGCCCAATTGCATTACCTCACACCTATCCAGATTAAATTCCATTTTCCACTGATCAGCCCATCTGACCAGCCTGTCTATATCCTCCTGTATCCTAAGGCTATCCCCCTCATTAGTTACCACCCCATCAATTTTCATGTCATCTGCAGCAAATGTGTCCAAATTGATTTACTTTCAACCTCTCTAGGGACATGTGTATATATGTTAAAAATATGTCTTGGTGACAGAGAGCAGATATTTAACAAAGTGGCCACTCTAACTATTTAGGCAACTGAACTTAAGCAACCCAATATATCATTATTATACAGTGAGCATCAAATCTAGTATACCTGATTTAAGGAGGTACAAGCAAATTATTGTCTCAAATGGGAAGACTGTTTGAGACTCTAGACAACTGTGTTGGGAGAGGCAAATGATTTTGCAACTCTTACAGTTACATGGAAAATGGTGGCAATCTACCTCTGTGATACTCTAGTTCACTCTTCTGTCAACTTACTGCTTTCCCAAGGTGCAGGACATCATTAATTGTAAATATATATAAAAACTAACTATTCATAAGTCCTGTGGCATAAATATCCCATGGTTTTAAAGGGCAAATCAGATGTAACCCATGAAAGAAACACTATATATGCTGCACAGTTCTTGGAGAGTGCATATTGGTGCTTTCATTAGGAGGAAACCAAGTATGCCACAACTCTGAGAAGGAGAAGAAGTGTTGTACAGTTGGCTCCATGGAAATATGAGCTACATGCTGCAACCACCAATGGTGCACATCTTCACAACATCATACTCCAGCAGTGAACAAGTACATCAAGGAATTATGATTAAGTAGGGTCTTCATTGAGTTGACATTTGGGATGCTAAAACTTTGGAAAGTTGCACTAACTTGGAAAGGTCCTTACTCTTCTAGAGGAAGTGTGTAATATGATATTTGTAACCTGCGTCCTGCTCAGACAGAGATCCAATCCATGGGTTTGGATGATGAGCAGCAGCAACCCATGGAATGGTAGAAGAAAAAATGATGCTTTGCATTTTCTGAAAATTCTGTACATTCTACAACTGAATTATTTGGTAATTTAAAGCTGTTTGGGAAGCATTACAGGGTCATTACTGTAAATCAATTAAGATTTATTATTCTTTATCATTTCTGCCAAAAAACTATGCCCATGAATTTGAACATTCTTTAAAAAAAGCCTGCTTCTGCCATTTTGTTAGCAAGGCTTCAACAGTGCACATGGCAGCTCTCAGGATAAATCTTGCTCAGGCCTTTTAAGGGAATGAGTGGAATTTTCCAGAAAAGCCTGCGAACCTCTCTAGACATACCTCTTTGACGGAAGATCCACCCACAGACACCCCTATTCAAATTTGAAGGGTCGATAAAAATCTGGCAGAAATCCTGGCATAACTGAGAGCTTCCCCCAACTATTGGCATACCCTGGGTAGATGTCCTGCTTTCATGCCTCTCCAAACAATAAATTTTGGGACCATGGAATTTTAGAGGCGACCATTGCAACTTTGTTAGCTCTGAAACAGCTATCAAATTATTCACATTATCATTTCCTTCTCTTGCTTTAAAACTATCTCAAGATAATGAGCAGACACAGGTCAGTAACACACTGACAACCATGGTGCAGCATTTAGCATGCCATCCGACAAAGTTTGACTGCCACCATTTTAATGGGGTCCTTCATAAGAGGACCAAAGTGCTCACTGTAAATAGGCAGGCACCTAATCACCCCATGTAAATTGTTATCTTGTGGCTTACCAATGACCCTAATGCAATTTTGAGTTTCCGCTTGACGGAGTGTGCACAGCATAATCCCCATCAAGTTTAATTTTATGGGAAACAACCAAACCAGCAGTCATTGAAGGCTTTTCCAAAAATGAAAAAGATGAATTTTAAAATTATTTCAATGGGTCTGAAAGTAGCATGAATGCTCCTCAGAACCCCACAAAAATTGGTCTGTCTGTTTGTCATCTACCGTTCTTTATTGAAATTTGGTCTGCTTGGCTTCATGATGGAGGTGCCAGATTTCCAAGCAACTCCCCCACTTGGCCACCCCAGATGGCAAATTTTCCTATTCATGTTCCAAACACATGAGCAGCAAGCCAACAGCATGCTAATGCAGCCAAATGTGAAATTTCAGTTGGGCCTCCCACCAGTGGCATCAGGTGATTGCTGGGTGTGCTTCACCCATTGCTGGCATGGTGAATGCCCAAGCTAAAAATCACCCCATAGGTTTATGTGTGTTTTATTAACGACATGCAGTGTTGATCTTTTCCTGCAAAACCCAGCCCAATGGATACGATGTGTTAGCAATGCGCATTATTTTAATGTGCAAATTGCGCAGGAAATTCAGAAGATCAAGAGATACGGAATGAGGTGCAAATCTTCAAAACTTGCCAGTCGATTTATGCCAATCCACCTATTTGCTTTTCACAAAGTCACATTAAATCCTGAATTTCCCCATTATTTTTAAGAGCCTGTTCAATCTGCACATTAATTACCTATTAAATTCACCACAGCAAGTTAACTCTGGTAACTAACAGCCCGAGTACATTTTTAATGGTGTGATAACTGCTAATCCAATGTCAATCAGCTCTCTAGCACAAAAATTGAACTTAAAGTTTTGTTCCTTCACATTGTTCTTAAAGATTTTTAAAATGTTATATTTCTAA
This sequence comes from Carcharodon carcharias, assembly GCF_017639515.1. Lineage (NCBI taxonomy): Eukaryota > Metazoa > Chordata > Chondrichthyes > Lamniformes > Lamnidae > Carcharodon > Carcharodon carcharias. Next base: position 141,834,363 of record NC_054471.1, on the reverse strand, counting down.
GCTTTCTGTTTTTTCATACTTATCATTTTTTCTTTCTTTATCTAAACATATTTTCTCTCGTTATTTCTCATTCCGTACCTGTTTTGGCTCTAATTAACCCTCCTTCTCCATTATTCCACTGTTTCTTTCTCAACATTAAATTTTCTTTGGCTAAGGAGATAGACTGTTGAACTCTCCATTCACTAAAGTTCCCATTACTGCATTGCTCCTGCCATGCCATTATCAGTCTTTGATGCAAAACAATTTTGAACTGAAGGCGTAGGAAAATTTTTAATTAGTGGAGCATGCAAGGAGATACCCTGCTCCAGCAAGGTTAGTGTAAAGAAAACTTTCATGGGTATCACAAGGCCCCTGTGTTTTAGGAGAAAAGGAAAGGAACAATCAGAACAATAATAGTTTAGGAATAGAAATGCAATTGCTGTGTATAACGATTCAATGAAATCTGTGAATGCAGGAAATAAGAAGTTAAAGTAGAAAAGACTAAAAAATTACATTTCAATTCAGTCAACAACTGGGAGAGGAAGGCAAATTAATATTTCAATTTTAGTTGCAAAATCAGCCTATCTTCATTGAGCTGCTGTGCATTTCCAACATGTTCTGCTTTTATTTCTAAATGGTAATTATTATTTTTTAAATATGGATATGCTTGCCCTGATCTAGGTATTTGAATAAGAGTTACCATTAGAACACCAATCTGGAGTGTGTCAATAGTCCAAATTGAGTATGTGCTACATGGCTTATGTAGTGAGGTACCAATGCTAGCCTGTAGCTGTACAATAACTGTTTGACTATGTGACACTATGACCAGTGAGTGCCAGGGAACATTAGATTCAATCTAGCTTCTGCAATCTGGAATCACTGTCTCAACGTTTTTCTTTTTAAATACTCAATAATTTTAAACATATGCCTATTGAAAAATAAGTTGGAGAAGGGAAGACAATATCTGTCAAACTGTAAGAATAATAGGGACATTATCTGTCACAATGTAAGGCTGCTAATGCAATATCGTATATGGGTTTAAGAAAATCTTGATGAGGCAGTAACATAAAAAGGAAAAAAAGTTAAGGAGCTATTGACAGGTTAACATAATGGTTCTATTATAGATAGCATGAACTAGATTTCTGATAGGACTAAATCTGACTGCTGGCTGAATGTCATCAGGAACAGCACAGAACAAATAAATTTAGAGTTTTTTTCCTTGGTCATATGGCAAGTACCAGCTGTCCAAAAGCTTTGAGATTGTAACCAAAGCTAGTTATTTGTAATTTTTATTTAGAATTAAGACAAAGGGGGCTAAATTGGACAATCCCCTCAAACAGGTGCGGAGTTCATGATGCGTGATTATCCCGCACCCATTCAGTGTAATGCAGGCAACATGCCAACTTCATACTGCCTGCTTATTATCATGATTACAGCATGCAGCAGGTGCTAACCACTCTACTGAGTGGTTGCATGCCTCATAGGGCCCAAAATCATTAGAGGCTAGTGCCAGTTAAATTCACACTGCACCTCTTAAAGTGGAAGTGCATTATGGCTGGAGCAGATGGTGAGTGTCCCTGTACAAGTTCCTGAGATGGATAAGGACTAAGGGCAGGATTTTCTGGGCCCCTTCGTGGGCAGGACTCACTGCAGACAATGCGGCGTCCCAGCCAGAAGTCCATTGACTTGCGACGGGACCGGAAGATCCCAGTGGCGGGAGGGTGCGGAAAAGCCCACCCTAAGTTATAACACAACATGAAAGACAGTGGGCTCTAAGATTCTTGGATGCTGCGCTGGAAGCTTTAGTGGAGAATGTGCAAGGGAGGAGAGAAGTCCTAGAGGCCCTCCAAATGTTCAGAAGGCAGTGGGACCAGGTAGTGCTGGACGTCAATGCCAGAAGTCAAGTCCCAAGGACCTGGATGCAGTGCCACAAAATGTTCAATAATATTCATACCAGTGGTCAAAGTGAAATAAAAGCAAAATACTGTGGATGCTGCAAATCTGAAATAAAAACAGAAAATGCTGGAAAAAGTCAGCAGGTTTGCAGCATCTGTGGAGAGAGAAACAGATATAATGTTTCAAGTCCGTGTGACTCTTCTTCAGAGCTAAAGAGAAATGTAATGGATTTTATATTGTTTAAGAAGGGATGGAGTAAGTGGAGCAAAATATAAGGTCAGGGATAGGAGCTCCGGGGAGATTTGACAAAGATGTCATGGACCCAAGACAAAGGGAATGTTAATGATATTATTAAAGAATAAAGAAGGTGCTGATGGTGGCATAAAGGTAAGATAGCAGAATGTGTTAATAGCAGAACAAGGGTCAGCATTCTGTGAAAGAAAAACATAAGAACAAGTGACAGATGACGCAGTGGTCGGGGGAGCAGGGGGTAGTTGGGGAAAAAAACTTAATTGAAAAAGGGGTCAAGATGGAGGAGAGAAGTTGTTGAGCCCAATGTTAAGTTCAGAAGGCTGTAAAGTGCCTAATTGGAAGATGAGGTGCTGTTCCTTCAACTTGTGTTGGGCTTCACTGGAACACTGTTCCCTTTACCTTGTGTTCATGGTATCTTTGTTAAATCTCCCCTGAGCTCCCACCTATCTCTAACATTCTATTTTGCTCCACTTGCTCCATCCCCTCTTAAATAGTATAAAATCTAATACATTTCCACCTTTCTTTAGCTCTGGAGAAGAGTCATACAGATTTGAAATGTTAACTCTGTTTCTCCCTGCACAGATGTTGCTAGGTATTATGACATAGCAGATGATGTGTGCCAGGCAGACCAAATCCACAAGGGAAGCTTGGTCATGCTATCACAATGGTTTTGCAATTTGTATTTATTATGAGAAGATGTGTGCACTGAATCCAGAAGTAATGAGTCCACCAAGACCTTTAGAGGTTTTAAAAATTAAATAAAATTTTTATTAACAAAATAAAAGATTTCAAGCACAGACACAAGGTTACAATTGCTTAATACTATAACAGCTCCTAAAATTCCTAATTAACATGACTCCCAGTTACACGCCCCCTTTAAGGCAACAGTCCAAAATACATTTGAGGTTCAAAAAATACAAGCCAGCAGGTTAACACAGTACCCACTTGACAGTGTAATACCAAACGGTTTTCTCCAACTCCAGTTGCTGGACACGCAGACTTAATCACAAATGGCTGGAGCTTCGTAAAGGCTATTTCACACACTCTTGTTAGATCTTACATGGTCTTTCATTCTCCTTTATATACATTTCTCTCTCCTTAATATGTAAATTTCCTTGTTCCATAAACCTATGGAACTGTGCCTTTCCCTTAATATAAAAATGTTCATATTGCCAATATTTTCAGTAACCATTGGGAAAAATTAAAAATTGCTTATCCGGCTAGTTGTAAAGAGACTAACATCCCTTTTAAATCCAAACAATCCTTCACTTATCTAAAAATGCAAATACCCTTCAAACTTTACATGTTTACTCATTAGCATTTCAAGTACATTTCTACACCTATCTTCTTTTGATGATTTCAAGCTTACAGTCTGCCTGACTCCAAGTGTATGCGCCCAACACACCCGAGCATAAAATGACACGCGATGACGTCAGGCGAGCTTCCCGACATCATCGTGCAGTCTCGTGATATTTCGTTCAGTGGGCGCACACTGGTGTCAGCTGCGCACTCACCAACAATTAAAAGGCCTATTAAGGCCATTAAGAAGCTAATTAAATTTAAGTTTACGCTGCCCGTCCAACCTAACAGTTGCTCCAAGCGGCCTTTACATTTTTAGGAAATCTCATCCACAGGCGGGATAAGGTTCCCTAAAGTAAATAAACATCAAATAAAAATTTAATATTTGAATTAAAAGCATGACCCAGCTTATGTGACAGAGTCACATGAGGGGACATGTTTTATGACAATTTTATTTCCTATATTTTTTTTAAAACAGCACTTCATCTTGATGGAAGCACTCTTTCGCGTGCATGCATGAAGATCATGCTAGGCCTGGTCTCCTTCCTCCCCCTGCCCGCACAGGCGGCGCTGAGCGCTGTCTCTCACGTTCCACGCTGGACAGGCGTCTGCCAGCGTGAAATCACAGTGTGGAACCGATCACGAGTGGCAGTTGGCTTCCCAACTGACCCCGCCTGCCCCCATTAACACCCCCAACAAGGGCAAAATCCTGCCCCAAAAGTAATTAAATCGTGCAGATAGAACCATTTACATTCACGTGCATAAACCTACTTTACAACAAACCAGAAAAAATATTAAGAAAATTACTATACTTTCATAACACAGACCTGCTGAGTTTTTCCAGCATTTTCTATCAAAGTCAATGAATTCATTTTCCAGTGCCATATGCCACCAACTGCACCGTTAACTTCAGAAGCTGCTCAAATCACCATCACCCCATGACTCACCTATCAACAGTTCTATCAATCAGAACTCTTACCTAACATTTATAGCTGCACCTCATCCTCAGACACTTAACATTGTTGCAAGCTTCACACCTACAATTCACAGCTTGCACGGACTGCTATCTATTCAACCTTGGCAGACACATCACCCAAATGGATTGCACCACAATATGACACACTTTGCTGTCACTCGCCAGGCAAGGCAGCGCATAACTGGAGGCAGACATTAACTAGCAGGGGATGCACACACCTGTATGTCCTGGCATACAGGAGGACACGTTATTCACCATCACTGTGTGGGTACTGGAAGGAAACCCTCTACTCTTTCCTCTAACTCCCCTGCTCCCCCACTCAGCATCGGTCCCAATCTCTCAGTGGGTGGAAATTCTGCCACTGAGGACCTCACTCACTGGAAAGGCTGGATGGTGGCCACTTAAGTCCATAAAAGGCACTTGATTCTGTCAGGCCTCCCCCACAGGATTGAAAGGAGCTCCCCACCAGTCCTGTGATGGGTGAGTGAGACCCTCATCGGCCAAACTGAATTCCGTCCTGTGCATAATTTAAAGGATAACATAAGGGCAGGGTCTGCATAGAGAAGATGCCTACAGCCAGGACAGCAGACAAGGTAGGGGACAGCTAGCCGGTCACAGCTTGCCAAAGGCCAGTGTTGCACACGAGTTCTGGTAGAGGACTCAGATGGGCAACTCATTGAAGTGGGTAACAGAAAAAGGCTGATGAGTATGCACAATGAAATGTTTAGTGTACTGGCTGGTCTGCCAGAATTCCTGCAAGCATTATCAAGGAACATAGAGGAGTTCAGCAGCATCTTGACACAGGATTTTGTGCTGAGCTTGGAGATCATCCTTCCCATTGAGGAAGCAGTAAACCTTTGGACCTAAACATGATGCAGCCTCTGATGGCCAATGTCTCAGCTTCCATTGCAGGTAAAAGGAAGGTTGGCATTTATATGGCACCTTTCATGGCCACAGGTTGTCCTTTGCAACCTATGAAATACCATTAAGTAGAAAAGTAATGTAAGACAAAAGCAGCCAATTTGCATACACAAAGCTCCCACAGATGGCATTGTGTTAATGACTAGTTAATCTGTTTTTGTGATGGTGATTTAGAGATAAATTTTGGCCAAGACACCAAGAATAACTCACCTGGTCTTCTCTTAACTAGTGCCGTGAAAATTTTCACATCCTCCTGAGATGGCAGATGGGGCTCAGTTTAACATCACATCCAAAAGGAATGACAGCACCTCTGACATTAGGCATTCCATCAGTACTGTGCCAGAGGATCAGTTTTTGATTTTTGTTCTTATGTCTTGGAGTGGGACTTGAACCCACAACCTTGTGACCAAGAAGCAAGTGTGCTACCAATGGAAGCACAACTGACATAACATAGGTTTTAGCCATCCAATGCCCGGGTGCTGCAAACACCCGGTTTCTCAGATTGCTGCCATCATGGCCACTAGTGTTCAAAGCAGCTTTCCGTCTGTCACTGCAGTCTTCCGACAGATAACTAAAATTGCTGAGGCACCATCCCAGGAGAATGGTAAAGGCACCATTGAGCATAAACATACTGTCATTATAAGCCCACCCCCGTTGCCCCTTCAATGCACTTGTTGTTCCCTGTCGGCCAGCCAACCCACAGGGCTGCCACCCATGCTAAGATGTCCCAGTCTGAAGCTGTGCCTTCTAGAACCATTCCTACTTGAGGTCACCTTCCAAGACCATCTGCAGTCATCTCACCCTCACTGAAAGTCATGCTACAGCCACTGCGGCAGCACTGCATTGGAGCACCAGAAAGGCAAAGGCACGCGGATGGCAGGCAGTAAAAGAATGCACAAGAATAATTAGCTTTTGTTTATGTGCAATATGGCATACTTTGATTTATAAATTTGGTTTGGAAAGTTTAGCTTGTGATGGGTTTTATTTTTTAATTATGGCCAAGCAGGCAGCTTGGGGTGACCAAGCTGGCATTGGCTTGATGTAAATGAGACATTATCGGGTGGGTCTTGGGACTTACCACAGGGATAGATCCCTGCATCAAATTTGAGCCAGCTGCCAGCATGCATCAACTTCTGGGGTATATTGGAATGAGCAATGTAAAAGAAACTGTTCACCAGGCGCTGATGTGTGATACTGCATAATAGTAACTCATGGGTTGATATGTGGCATTTTATCAATGATAGGAAATTGAAATCAGGGAATGTAAAAAGTCCAGAAATATAATACGTGTTTCTTTTATTATCTTATTCAATTATTTTCTCAAACAATTCCAATATATTTGTCAGGCATTTATTAACTCAAATCTTTCAAAGGGACAATTAAATTTTATTCTTTATAATAACCTTCAGAAACTCAACAACTTAAACACGCTGAAGCATTCACAACCATCTTCAATAAGAAGATCCACTTTGGCCTCCTCTTGAGGTTCCCAAGATCATAGATACCAGCTTTCAACCAATTCAGTTCACTCCAACAACAACAACAACAAAAAGCATCCACAGTTTTTTTGTTTTTCTATCAGTTCACTCCATGTGATATCAAGTATGCTGAAGGCATTGGGTACAGCAAAGGCTATGGGCTCTGATAATATCCTTGTTGTAATGCTGAGGTCCTATGCTCTAGAACTAGCCACTTCTCTAACAAAGCTGTTCCAGTACAGCTACAATTCTGGCATCAAAATGGAAAGTTGCCCAGCTACATCGTGCTCAGTGATGTTCAGTTTGGTTTTCACTAGGGCCATTTGGCGACTGACTTCATTACAGCCTTAGTCCAAACATGAACAAAAGAGCTGAATTCATAAGGTGAGGTGAGAGTAACTGTCCTTGATATCAAGACAGTGTTTGTCCGAGTGTAGCATCAAGGAGCCCTTGTAAAATTTAAGTCAATGGGAATCAGAGGGAAAACTCCACTGGCAGAAGTCATACCTACCACAAAGGAAAATAGTTATGGTTGTTGGAGCTTTGTTCACAGTCTTAACTCTATTCACAATTCTTCAGATAAAACAATCTGTGTCTGCATGTAGAAAGACCTGGGAAACATTGAAGCTTAGCCTGAAAAGTGGTAAATAACATTCACGCTGCACAAGTGCTAGACAATGATCATCTCCAACAAGAGAGAGTCTAAACACTTCCCCTTGACATTTAATGGCATTACCATTGCTGAATTCCCCCACCTTCAACATCCGGGAGATTACCACTGACCAGAAGCTTAACTAAACCAATCACATAAATACTAAGGCTCCAAGAGTGTGTGAAAGGCTGGGAACCCTGTGGTGATTAACTCACTCCTAAATCCCCAAAGTCTTTCCGCCATCTACAAAGAACATGTTAATCATGCAATGGAATATCCTTCAGTTACTTGATGAGTGGAGTTCCAACAAAAGTCAAAGGGCACAATCTTCCGGTCGGCAAGCAGGGACGGGGCCCACTCGCCAACGTGTTAAACTATGCGGGATGACATCGAGTGGAACTCCCACCTTGTGTCATTTCCATTTTCAGGCCTGCGGGGGCACAGCCGAGTCAGCTGCGCGCTCGCTGACCTGTCAACGGCCTATTGAGGCCATTGGGAAACTAATTAAAATCATTAATGGACCTGCCTGTCCAACCTTAAGGTTGGCGGGCAGGCCAGGAGCCCTGGCAGGCTTCAGAAAAAGCATGAAACCTCATCAATGGGCGGGATGAGGTTCCATGAGAGTATTTAAATTTTTAATAAAGGTTTCAATTAAAGTTATCAACATGTCCCAACTCATGTGATAGTGTCACATAAGGGGACATGTCAGGGAGATTTTTCTATCATTTGTATTGCAAATTTTAATTCGGAGTCAATCTCCCTGAGGCAGCACTTAGCCTCAGGGAGATGAATGTGCTCTTTCATGCACATGCATGAAAGAGCGCACTCCCGGCTGAGGGAATCCCCCCCTCGCCCACATAGTGAGTGCATAGCGCTTCCTGGCGAACATCACGCTGGGTGGGCCTTAATTGGCCCGTCCGCTTAAAATGGTGGCACGCCCCCAATCAGGGGCCCACTCTCACACTTCCCCTCAATGGGAGGGGGGTGGGGGGGGGGAATTTTTCCCAAAGAAGCTGAATATTATCCAGAACAAAGCAATCCTAAACCTAACCCTAACCTTAAACAATAACTCCCTCCACCAGCTCCCTGCCTGTAGTGTGCACAATCTGCACAACACACTGCAGCAACTTGCCAAGGCTTCTTCAACAGCATCTTCCACACACTCAACTTCCAGCATTTAGAAGGACAAGGGCAGCAGGCACTTGGAAAGAATACTACCTGCAAGTTTCCCTCAGGTCACACACCATCCTGACTTGAAAATATATCACTTTTATTTCATTGTTGCTGAGACAAGATCTTGGAACTCCCTCCCTAAGTGCCCTCAGAACAAGGACTGCAGCAATTCAAAAAGATGGTTCACCACCACTTTTTCAAAGAAAAGTAGGGATGGGAAATAAATGCTGGCTTTATCAGCAATGCCCACATCCTGTAAATCAATAAACCTTTAAAAAATCCAATTAGTCCCACTTCCCCACTCTTTGCCCAAAGTACTGCCATTTTTCTTTTCTTTTCAATTATTATCCAATTCCTTTTTGAAAGTTATTGAATCTGTTTCCACCACCCTCTCAAATAGTGCTTTCCGGATCATAACACCAATTGTCTAGTTGAGTACTTAGCAGTAATGAGACTTGCAGCAAGTGTGAGGTAGAGGCCTCTCTCAAGTGCCGACTGCCTTATGACAAGACAGGACAAACTGATGCTGTCAGTAATAATGGAACTGGTGCCTTAGAAGAAAACTCACCCAAACACTTTAATTGTGTAGGTTTTTTGCACTCAGATTACTCCCTCTCCTTCTCCTCTAGCCAAATCCTAGTGGGAAGCTGCGGGAAGAGGCTACCATCTCAGACTCCACTGAGATATCTTTACTTCTTTTTCTCATATTTATTCCAATTTTCAATCACTTTCTTTGTCAAAGAAACTGCAGTTATAGCAAGCAAGAGACCCACTGAGGTGCGGAGAGCATGTCCATTGCTCTTAAGCTTTTTTAAAGACAAGTAGTATTGATGAAAATAAGTGAATTCAATTATAGTTGTTCTGTATGTCCATTTGATGGGAAATAAAGCATTTAACTTTCCATATCAAGTGTCATCACACCAATTGTTTGCTTGATCTGTCTTTGGAGAGATTGAAGGAATACATATGGAATTTATGTCACAAGGGGTTTCCCATGTCATGATATTGCACTAGTAAATATCAGGCAGCGAGAATCAGCTCTCGTAAAGGTAAGACACTTAGAGGAATGATTAATACCACCGAACCAAAAGGAGTACCTATACCAAACTTGAACTTGTAACACCTCTTTAAACCTTTCTAATTTCTTTATTGCTTCCCATCTATACTATTTATGCTCTCTCTGATTTTCTTTCATAAAAATTTGTCACATACCTATTAGTTGATTCTTTATAAACTTAAGGTGTCTTCTCATCCATGGAACTTATGGTTTGGTTGAACCCTCCTTCCTTCTTGTGTGAATATGTTTAATTTGTGCCTTGGTCATCAGTTGTTTGAAAGCTTCTCACTGTTTGTCTGAAATCTTATTGGTCATGTTCTTATCAATTTATCTGGGATTGTTTTGTTTTTTTTAATCACGTTGAAATTTGTTTTCTTTTGCTTCCATGTATCTTTATGTTTGATAGTCCTCTCCACCTGCAATCTGTATATTGAACCAAGAGTTATGGTTATGTTTCCTAAATAATCACCTACTTGGGTCCACTTCATTTTCTTGATCAAGATCCAGCATTGCCTCCTTCTTTGTTACAATGACAACAAGAACATTTAATTAACAAAATATCTTATGGTAATTTACATAGAAATATCAAGAGGAACAGAATGCCAGTGTGAAGGAGTTAAATTTAGAAGTATGATTGAGGAAGGTAGCTTTTGAGAAGTTTTTTTTAGCGAAACAGTTAGAAGTAGAGAGGCAAAATAGCTTAGGCTGGAGGCAGTATTGAGAAGACATTTGTAATCTTCATCTCATCTCAAACAATCATTCATTCAAGCAGCTTGACAACTTTATACTACAAAGTGATGTCATTCCTCTGCTACTACGTGTTGCTCAACAGTACCATACTAACTGTTATCTCTTTCCCCCTTTTCTAAGTCCTTCTGAAAATTTGAACCCAGTGAATGAGGACTCAGAGAAGGATAATCCTCTCAAAGAACTCTATTGCTTGTCCCATCACTCCCAGACAGCAGCACAAAGATTGGCACCCCAGGTGGGTTAGACAGTGCATTGGTGATACACTCAGTGTGGAAAGGAATGATCTCTGATAAGGACAGAGATGTTTGACTTTCTATTTCTCTTGATCAACATTACACCTCCAACACCACCACCCAGCACTCTGAGCATTTTCTTCCCCCTTCCCTACATGCTTCTTTATCAACCGTAAGTGGTCACTGTACAACTTATTTCTCATTCTAATCAGGAATTCACAAATTTCTATTCCTCTCTCAAGATGCAACCTGTAAGAAGAAGGCCCACATTTATGTGCACCTCTTTTGGCACCCACTTTCAGGCTCTTTTCCTTTCTCTCTGCAGGTCAAAATAGCTCACAATGCAAGGGAGAGAAGCAAAACCAGTTCAGGAGCAACAAGCAAACAGGTCTCCAAAAGAATTCTACCTTTCAACAATTACAACTGTATGAAGTATTGAAAAATCAGCAAAGAACCATGTATGTAAGCTTGGAGGATTTTGCTTCCAGCTGATATAAGGTTCTGTGGCAGTGCTTCAACACCCTGAAATCTAGCATGGAGCAATTAGTCCTCTGCACAGCCAGCCAGACCTTCACATTTGTTGCAAGTTTCAACTGCCATTGAGTCTCTTGGCTCCTATGTGCACATTACATTGAAAAGGTTGATGGATTACATAGAGACTTCAATTCACTCTCCTGCAGAACAATGGGAGTGATGATTCACAAGTCTAAAGCAGTATTTTTTCCCCTTTATTCTTTCATGGGATGTGGGCATTGCTGGCAAGGCCAACATTTGTTGCAGTGATGTTTCATAGCAAGTTATGGGCCAGCAGTGTCAGGATGTCACATATATGATTGGCTCTGTTTTGGGTCCTTTATTGCAGGTTGGAAGAACTAATGTAAGAGATACTGAGGACCTGAATGCAGACATGATTGAGGAAAGTTTGAGATCTACACGGATGCACTTACCAGCTCTTTCCAAGAAGTTTTGGCTTCAAGCTTTGTCTTCTTTGTCCTCCCACTTCAGCTTCTTCCTCATCTTCACTTGAGCCTTCTCGTCAGATGAGTGGAGGATCTCCATGGCACACTGCTTTGCTAGCAATATTGTGCAAGATGCAGTACAACAGGCACAACCCAGGAGACATTCTGGGGCCTGTACCACATGAACGTCTAGAACTATGGTTGATGATTGTTCTCGTGGTCCCATGCCTTTGGTTGCATCTTCACCTGGTACTCTGAAGTGGATGGAGTAAGAAGATTATTGACTATCATAGCAAAAAGGCATTATTACATAATAATAACCGACTACAGCCTTCCATGATTCTGATGGTGATCCTTACTAACTGCATATTGATTCAGTGACAGCTTTTTCTTTTGATGAAGGATGCTGACTGATTATTGGGTGCCCTGGTATGTGATGTATAACAGCCTGCACTTGTAAAAAACCAGCTACTGCAGCAAATCTCTGAATCTCAGAGCCTTTGTAGTGTTGTAGATATTAATCAGGAGATTAGAGAAGCATGCAGCATGAGTAATACAATAGTCATGGGTGAATTCAATCTGCAATAGGTAAACCTAATGAGCACTAATGCTGTGGAGGGCGAGTTTCTAGAGTGTGTTAGGATGGTTTTCTAGAGCAGTATGTTGAGGAACCGACTAGAGAACAGGTCACTTAGAACTATAATATTATGTAAAAAAAAGGGTTAATTAATAATCTTATTGTAAAAGAAACTTTAGGGCTGAGTGACCATAATATGATAGAATTTTATATTATGTTTGAAAGTGAGGTAGTTCAATCCAAAGCCAGGTTAAATTTGAACAAAGGTAAATATGAAGATATGAGGGGCAAATTTGATGAGATAGATTGGGAAAATACATTAAAAAGTATGATGGTACATAGGCAATGAATAGTCTTTAAAGAATTTAAAGTCAGTCACTGGTAGCTAACAAAGAAAGTTAAGGATTGTAAAAGATTAAAAGAAAAGACTAATAAGGTTCCCAAAAATATAGTAAACCTGCAGATTGGAGCATTTTAGAATACAGTAAAGGAGTAGCAAGAAACTGATAAAGAGAGGGAGAGTAGAATAGAATAGAAACTAGCAAAAAACATAAAAGCAGATGGCAAAGACTTCTATAGGAACCTAAAAAGGAAATGTTTTGGTAAGACAGATGTGGGTCCATTATAGGCAGAGTCAGGAGAATTTATAATAGGGAACAGGGTAAAATAACACTGAGGAAGATACAAGAAATCTCCCAGAATTGGAGATCAAATGGCATGGGGAAAATGAAGAATTGAAGGTAATTATTACTAGTAAGAACGTTGTACTGGAGAAATTGAGGGGACTGATATTCTACATCCCAGAGTGATGAAAGAGATGATTATGGAGATAATGGATGCATTGGTCATCATTTTCCAAAATTCTACAGATTCTGGAATGGTTCCTGCAGATTGGAAGATAGCAAATGTCACCCCACTCTTTAAGAATGAAGGGAGAGGGCAAACAGGGAGCTACAGACCTGTTAGCCTTATATCAATAAAAGGGAAAATGCTAGAATCTATTATAAATTATGTGATAAATGGACACTTGGATAATCATGAGCTGATTGGGCATAGTCAACATGGATTTATGAATGGGAAATCATGTTTGACGAACCTGTTGGAGTTTTTTGAGAATGTTACTAATAGAATTGATAAAGGGTAGCTGGTGAATGTAGTATACGTGGATTTTCAGAAGGCTACCACAAGAGGTTGATTAGCAAAATTAAAGCACATGAATTGGGAGGTAATATACTGAAATGGATTAAAGACTGGCTAACAGGCAGAAACAGAAAGTAAATATCAGCCTAAACATGTCGGCAGGCTGTACTAGAGGGTTTCTATAAGGATCAATACTTTGGCCCCAGCTGTTCACAATATGTATCAATGATTCAGATGTGGAGACCAAATGCAATATTTCCAAATTCGCGGATAACAAAAAGCTAGGTGGCAGCGTGTGTTGTGAGGAAGATGCAAAGTGACTTCAAGAGGATTTGGACAGACTTAGTGAGTGGGCAAGAACATGTCAGATAGAATATAATGTGGGAAACTGTGAGGTTATCCACTTTGGTAGGGGGAACAGATGTGCAGAGTATTTCTTAATAGGTAAGGGATTAGAAACTGTAGATGCCCAAAGGAACCTTGGATGTCCTCATCAATAAGTCACTGAAAGCCAACATGCAGGTGCAATTAGGAAGGCTAGTGGTGTGTTAGCCCTTATAGCAAGAGGATTTGAGTACAGGAGTAGTGAAGTTTTGCTTCAATCGTATGGAACCTTGATTAGATCACACCTGGAGTACTGTGTACAGTTTTGGTTTCCTTACCTTAGGAAAGATATTATTGCCGTAGAGGGAATGCAATGAAGGTTCACTAGACTTGGTCCCATGATGGTGGGGCTGTCCTATGAAGAAATATTGGGAAAACTGGGCCTGTATTTTTTAGAGTTTCGAAGAATGAGAGGTGATCTCATCTATACCTACAAAATAATTAAAGGGTTAGACAGGCTAGATGCAGGTAAGATGTTTCCCCTGGTTAGGGAGTCTAGTACCAGGGGACACAATTTCAAAATAAGAGGGAAGCCACTTAGGACCAAGATGAGGAGAAATCTTTTACTCAGAGGGTGGTGAATCTTTGGAATTCTCTACCCCAGATGACTGTGAAAGCTCAGTCACTGAGTATGCTTAAAGCAGAGATTGACAGATTTCTAGATAACAGTGATGTAAAGGGGTAGTGTGGGAAAAAGATATTGAAGTGGACGGTCAGCCATGATTGTATTGAATGGCAGAGCAGGTTCGATGGGCTGAATGGCCTACTCCTGTTCTTATGTTGCTAAGTTCATTTTGATTGTTAGCATTCATTATGAAGATAGCTGATAGCTTGGGCAAAAAAGGTATCAGTGGACTCTTTGTCTCTCAAAGCTAAGTCCACCTTAACCTGAACTCCATGTTTGAATCTCTCCAATCACATTTATGCCCCAGCCACAGTGCCAAAACAACTTTTTTCAAAGCCACAAATTACACCCTATGTGACATTGCAAAAGTAAATTATCTCTCCTTGTCCTTCTTGACCTGTTCATAACTATTGTCACAGTTGATGTCACCATCCTCCTTTCCTTCACACCATTGTCAAACGAGGTGGGACTTCACTCAACAGGTTCCATTCTTACCTCCTTACCATAGCCAGAGAACCACCTGAAGTGGTTTCCCCTCTTACTCCCATACCATTACCTCTCATGTCCCCCAAGGATCTTCCTTTGGTCTCCTCTTATATCACATCTACTGCTACTCCCATGCAACAGCATCTGGTAGCATAGCATCAGTTTTTATATGTACTCCGGTGACACCCAGCTCTAACTCATCATCACTTCTTGTGACCCTTCCACTGTCTCTGATTTATCAGACTACTTGTCTGAATTCAAGTGCTGGATGATCAGAAATTTCCTCTAATTAAATATTGGGATGAACAAACCAATTGTCTTCAGACCTGATGATAAAGTTTATTCTCATCCAAACAATCCAGCCCTCTCCCTGATAACTGAGATTGAACTAGACTGTTTCCAATCTTGATGTCATAACTGACCCCAGGATGAGCTTCCAACATTTATCATACCGTCACTAAGTGTGCTTACATCCACCCCCACAGCATCACTCAATTCTGTCTCTGCCTCAACTCATGTGCTGCTGAAACTCTTGTACTTTATTAACCTAATCTTGACTATTCCAATCCATTCCTGGACGGTGTCCCATCTCCTACCCTCTGTAAACTTTTGATCATCTAAAACTCTGCAGCCCATGTCCTAACCTTCGCTAAGTCCCATTCACCTATCACCCCTGTGCTCACTGACCTAAACTTGCACCAGATAATCAATGACTCAATCTTAAAATTCTCAAACTTGATTTCACATTCCTCCATGGCATTGTCCCACCCTATCTCTTAATCTTAAGATCCACAACTCTCCAAGATATCTGCTCTAATTTTGGCCTCTTGACTATTGCTGATTTCAATTGCTCCACCATTGGTGGCCAAGTCTTCAGTTGTTAAGGCCCTAAACTCTGCAATTTCTTCCATAATCTCTCTGGCTCCTTACTTTGTTATCCTCCTTTAGGACACTCCTTAAAACTAACTTTTTGAGCAAGTTTTTTGTCATCTACCCTAATTTTCCTTATGTGGCTCAGGGCCAAGTTTTGCTTTGTAATGGTTCTATGGAGTGTCTTGGGACGTATTATTATGTTGTTACGATCCTTGGCCAGACCCCAAGATGTTGGTGAGATCAGGTTAGGGACCAATAACGTTTTGTTTAAAGTAGACAATGTTTGAGATTCAAGATGTTTACTCAGTGAAGACAGCTGCAAGACTCCACAGGTTTTGAACAAACAAAAATAAACTTTATTATACAAGGTCAGAAAGGTAAAAACAATTTACAATATCTATCTTATACTCTAGCATTTGGGATAAGAGTGAGGCACATGTGAATTAACAAGCCAACTGTGGTCGAACACACCACACTACACAATAAATGCCAAATGTGACAAAAGCAGATTCCATGGATTTCTCAACAACCCACCCAAACATTAGTTGCACTGTGAGTCAATCAATCTCATTGAAACTCAATCTCTCTTCAACTTTGAAGATCTCACCCTGAAATTCTCTCCAAAAATCACTTGAATGGTTTCAACGACTGCCCACCTGGCAAGGTTTCGATCTCGTCTTCTGAGATTCCATTGCTCTGAATTTCTGAGTACACTCAAACATCAACTCACAAGCACAATTTCAGCTCTTCAGCTGTACCAAGCAGAATGCTACTGCTCCAAAGGTACACCTTTGCCCCAGCAGCCCTTTCTCTAGCTTGAAGCCTATTTCTCAGCTCCTTTCTTTTTTTCTTAACTGGACTGGTAACTGTTTCTGTTCCCTGTCTTTGTCCCTTACCTGGTGTTTCCTTTTGAGACATCTCCCTGTCTCCTCCCTTGTCACGACCACCCCCGCCCCACCCCCCCTCCCCCCACCTCTCCCTCTCTCCCTGGGACACTTCTCTTCAGACTAAAGCTGACTAACTGGCTGAAACTGATTGTTCACTGACCCTTAAACTGATCTGGTGACCTGTCAAAACACTCCAAGAGGGTCCTACCCTTGTTACTAGGTAGAAACAAATGTCGTCGTAATCCCAGAGGGTCATAGGCTGTTCTCTCATTAGAGAGAGATGGCTGGTGGTGAGTTTAACCTGAGGGTCACCACACCTCAGGCAAGAAGTAAGGTTGAGGATCTCTGTCAAACGGAAATTGGCATCACTCTACATCACAAACCGGCTGTCCAGCCAACTAACAAGCAGTGGAGCACCCTGTACCTTAAACATTACAATCTCCATAATATGCTAACATAGCACACGGGGCACAGAAAAAATTGATTTCATAACAATGCTAATGCTGTTATATAATTACTACTTGTTGTCATACATGCTTGTGGATTGCAAACTGATGGGTGCAAGGCATGCCATCTGTTGCATCTTGGTAGTGCCTCTAGGGCGGAGAAGTTAACCTAGAAGGAAAAAACTGTAATAGCTGGGAAATGAGAATACAGTCCAAACTGTTTTTTTCTTCTGGGAAGAGTGTGGATGACTTTCACTGTTCCAGGAAAAGCATAGTTAGTGGGCTGTATATCTTTCTGCAGAAATTCTTTGACGCTGTAGCTAAGGGATATGCAGCTTCCAAACTGAGTGGGTGAAAATTATGTTGAAGAGCAAGGGAAATCAGAAGTTGTCATTTTTGCTGGAGTCAATAACACAGGAAGAAATAGGTCCTGCAAAGGGATTTTCGAGAACTTGCAGAGACATTAGTCAAATCCAGCACAACACCAATGATTTATCCCCTTAAATATAACTTTAGTCAGACTGTAACTGAAGTTTGAAAATTTCCTTGAGACTAAACTGTCCCTTTATTCAATTCTCACGTATGATTTGTCTCTCACTACTCACTTGCTGGTTAATTTAAATTAGCACTGTCTAAATTTTCACATAGTTGGTCAATCAAATAATTTATTATCAGGCCAAATCAGTCTAAAGGTATTGAAAAAGCAGGTTCATTTTTTTAATGTTCATTCATGAGATGTGGGTATTGCTGGCTAGGCCAGCATTTATTGCCCATCCCTAATTGTCCTTCAGAAGGTCTTGAACCGCTGCAGTCGCTGTGGGGTAGGTACACCCACTGTGCTGTTAGGGAGGGAGTTCCAGGATTTTGACCCAGCAACAGTGAATGAACAGTGATATGTTTCCAAGTCAGGATGGTGCGTGACTTGGAGGGGAACTTCCAGGTGGTGGAGTTCCCATAAGTTTGCTGCCCTTGTCCTTCTAGATGGTACTGATCATGTGTTTGGAAGGTGCTGTCTAAGGAGCCTTGGTGAGTTCCTGAGTTACATCTTGTAGATGGTACACAGTGCTGCTACTGTGTGTTGGTGGTGGAGGAAATGAATGTTTGTGGATGGGGTGCTAATCAAATGGGCTGCTTTGTTCTGGATGGTGTCAAGCTTCTCGAGTGTTGTTGGAGCACCACTCACCCAGGCAAATGGAGTAAGTTCCATCGTATTCCTGACTTGTGCATTGAGGATGGTGGACAGGCTTTGGGGAGGCAGGAGGTGTGTTACTTGCCACAAGATTCCTGCTTTTGTAGCCACAGTACTTTACATGGCTAGTCCAGTTCAGTTTCTGGTCATGGTAACCCCCAGGATGTTGATAGTGGGGGAATTCATTGATGGTCATGCCATTGAATGTCAAGGGGCAATGGTTAGATTTTCTCTTGTTGGAGATGATCATTGTCTGGCACTTGTGTGGTGTGAATGTTACTTGCTACTTGTCAGCCCAAGCCTGGAAATTGTCCAGGTAATGCTGCATTTGGACATGGACTGCTTCAGTATCTGATGAGTCATGAATGGTGCTGAACATTGTGCAATCATCAGCAAATATTTCTTGGTATTTGAGCAGTCAAAGTTAAGTAAACTAAAGTTAGAAGCTAATTAGATAAACAAGTATAATTTCAATATTTGTCCATCCCAATGTGTATAAATGTCCCACTCTACTGGACTCTTATTATTCAAGCTGTGAGTACTAGTAGGGGGAGTGTTATTGAGCTAGGGTTGAAGCGCATGGTCTGTCCCAGGATTTGGTGCTTTGTTATGGATTGTTTCAGAATATGATTTCAGAAATGCAAAATAAGTTGTTAATTTAGCAAATAATATAAATTAGGGAGGGCACTAGAATTGAGCAAAGAAGCTAAGGATCTGAACATTATCTGTGAAGCCTTCCACATTGGAGAAAATGAGATACTTATTTAATAGATACTCTCAGACTAACAAGAGGAGAGAAGTTGAAAGAGATCTGGGTATAGTAGTAAATGCAAATTGTCGATGTTGTCATTTAAGAGCAACAATTTAAACAAACAGAATGCAAAGCTCTTGGTAGAATATAAATCCAAAATGATAATGCTGAAGCTGTATGGTGCTCCAGCTAGGGCTAGCTTGAATATTATGTTCAGTCCTGGTAACCAAGGCACAAGAGGAGCTTCCAATTCCTGGTAGCTGTGAAATGGAGGGTAATTAGGTCGATCTCAGATGTTAGATGGCTGAGTTATGAAGAAAGGTTGTTACAATTGAACTCATAGGCTTACGATAATTGGCATTATACCCCAAAATAGCTTTATTTTCTAGGTTTTCAGCAAATTAGTAGATTGAAAAGATAAAAAAGAAAATAACTAGCTTTTTGGTGCTGCAAAATATTAATTATATGACACTGTGTACTAAAACTAAATCAACAATTTCATATTTTCAAGAGCTTTACGTTTTATTAAGAATCCTAAAATTAAAAAGAAAACTAAAATTGTGCAAGCCTGCTGCTTAAAGCATAATTTTAACAGTAAATATATAAAAATAGAAAGTGCTAGAAAAAGTCAGCAGGTCTGGGAGCATCTCTGGTGAGAGAAACAGGGTTAACATTGCAAGTCCAATATGAATGACTCTTCTTCCGCAAATTTAATGTCTCCATACTGAAACCATGGAGTTGGGCTTGAAGGAAGTTTGGATTGGAGAATTGGGGCTGCAGTGTTGTAACCCAATATCTGACTTCAGCTACCTTCTGAATACAACTCCCCAATGACACCATGGAGCACTAAATTTCCACTTATATTTGCTTACAAGCAATGCATTATCAATACACTATCAATGTATTTAAAGTAAGGAATTGAGGGACTTTTAAGTTTCTCCAGGAATATGCACTCTTTTATCAGGTTGTAAACTACAAACAATATGGTGATTTTTTACTGATATGAATGAAGTTTTTTTTCTAAGATGAGTGTTGTTCTCGTGATCAAGAAGTGATTATGTGCCTTTAACATCAGGACTTTTTCTTCCCCTTTTCCTTATAACCCCTTCCCCCTCTCCTGAAAGCACCGTTTTACTCAGTTTTTACTTGACATCCCCACAAGTTCACTTTTAGCAGGAGTTTCTATGGGGACTGATTAGAAGTGAAAAGCCTGGTTGATTTCCCCCTTCCCAGCCCTGGTCTGCTGATAGGGTCTGCTGCTATCCGACGTAAATTGACTCACCAAAATTCTGGGGGCTTTTAAATCTGAGATCTTTTTGTCCATACATCCCAGTTGTACACTGCCTTAACCAGTTAAGCATTGGCAAGAGCAGTTTTGATAATACAATTTGTACCAGTCATCTGAAGTGATTCAAACTATATAGTAACCCAATCTGCAAATGTAAAATGCAGACTTCCCTCTTAACCTTGTAGTTTTCCCAGCTAATATTCATCCGAACGCTGGGACACTTGGTAGTTAAATTTATTTGGTCATTTCTGTGTGGCTTTCGTCTTGGCAGTTTCTTCAAAATGACATGCATGACAAAATCAGCTAGATAACCGCACACAAACCATTGTGTGGGTACCGTGAATGACAAGATGTTTTCTTGACATCAAACGTACCCCGCACTGAAGTAACATTTTCCATTGTAAAGGTCAACGAGGAGGATAAATTCGCCCACTCTAGGATCTCTACAGTCCCCGAATCCCGAGGTTGAAGTTTAAGGACTTAATTTTAAAATACTTTCAGCTTTATCAACATTGCTCCTAAAGCGTTTCTTTTCCCCATATCAACTCAGGGTAAGTATTGCCACCGGTTAAAAGTGTGACAAACGAATCGATATCCTTGTCGCAAAATCTCTTAAATCGTTTCTCACAAACGAATTCTTGATTTCGCCGAGCGAAACTTCATTTTATTCGAAAACGCACTTTCATACTGGGTGCAGATCACTTACAATTGGCAGCCGATGACTGCTTTCTTGCCAATTATGATGACCAAGTTGCCTTTCGGCAACGAATTAGGCAGCACTTCTACTGAATTCCAGTGATACAGTATGCAATGATTTTGTGAACTGGCGCTCAATCACCCGTTAACGCAACTATCATTTACTATTTGCTGCTCAAGGTGTGACTGCAGGCAATGTGATTGTGAAACGTTCTGATTGTATTTGAAGTGTTTTCTTGAGGTAATGTGTTTGTAGTGTGAAGACCGTGAAGAATGAACTGAAATGTGCAGTTTCCAACTCATTACAGAAACACGAGATTAACTGTGCGAACTGCATTTATTGGAAGCAGTTGATGGCAAACCGGATGAAACATATTATTGATTTACATGGCATGAATACTGAAGAAGAAAACATTTCGAGATGTCGTCTTTAGGTTACGGCACTTGATCACTGTGGGAGTCTCTGAGCAGAAAGAATGAAATTGGGAGGGTGGGGTAGGTGGGTGTTTAGAGGGAGAGGGTCATTTAATCAAAGTGAAGCACCGAGGGACACACCGCCGCGCGCGTTCGTCACAGCGCGCGCGTCCGCTCCTCCCCTTGCGCGCGAGGAAACGACAGACACCACTGCACATGCGCTGGGGCATGCGAGTGATGGAATCCCAATGAAGCGAAGCGGAATGCGCGCATGCGTACTGCCTCTCCCAACCTTCCAATTCGGAGGGGCGTGCACGTAGAACGTGCGGAGGGGAGTTGGAAGGGAATGAGATGATGGGGGCGGGGAGAGCGCACGAACGGCAGTACATGCGCGCGCACAGCGGAGCTTGTACATTCGACATTACCCTGGAGCGTTCCCGGGGTTTGCAGCAGCAGTAGCGGCGCGTGCGTCAGAGCGAGAGAGAGAGCGCGCGCGCGCGCGTGTCGGCAGCAGCTGAATGTCAACAAAAAATGAAACCAAGTGAGAGTGAGTGAGAGAGAGGGAGGGAAGGAGGAGGAGGAGAGGCGGCGCTGCACGGCGCAGGGAGGGGGGCTCGCTCTGTGTTCTCACTGCACAGTTCAAGATTGCAAGCTCTTCACCTCCACGTTGTGGAGAGAGAGGCAACTAACGCATTGGAAAACATAACTCAAACACGCTGCCCTCTCTCTCTCTCTGCCGCCACCCCCCCCCCCCCTCCACATATTCAAAACAAGCCAGCAGCCACGCCGATTCAGCTCAACTCAGCTCCCTCCGCCGGTGGCCAGGCTCGTTTTGGAAAGCTTTTGGCGCACAGGATCATGAGGTATTTGTTTTGAACTTGGAGCTGGCTTGAACATAGTCGAAAGTTACCAGGGTAAGGAGAATGCAATCTTTTTTTTAAGGTGGTGGGAAAGGGGGGGGAGAGTGTTCATGACCTCTGTGATACAAGTAACTGTACCGATGTGATTTGCTGCAGAAAAGGAGCTAAAGCAGCCTCACTGACAAGCATGGTTGCTGATTGTTGGTTCGAGCTGTCACGATGCGGACATGCTGAATAGAGTTGGAGCTCAGTCCGAGTCGAGGCCTTGACCGAGCTCTAAACAGCAGCAGCAAAAGGCATTAACAGCCTGCCGCCTCTTAGCCTTGGCATCTCGCTCCAGATTCTGCCTGACACAATGGCATTCTGCACCGATCTGCTCATGTTTTGCCTTTTAATGGTTTGTTTGTTGCAGAGTCACATCTCAAACACCGTGTTGTGAACATGCAAGTATTTTGCACATTTATGCATACAATATGTTTGGAAATGGCAACAACTAGAAAAGTGACGAGGCAGTTGTGAAATAATATCGAGTATGTTTTCATGTTCTTTACTGTAGGTGCCTGGATAATGCAACAATCCAGCCTAAAATGCAGTACTTGTGACAATATATTGCTTGTATATATAAACAGCGAATGTGTTAGTAAGTCTAAAAGCAATGTTTACATGAAAAGGATAGTTTGTCACAGTAAATGATTTATTTGCACCTTCTTAACAGTGGCGTTGAGTAACGACTGAGAATTCTAAATCAGTTCAGTTTATATGATGAGATTGACCATGGAAAATTATAGGCCAAAAGACTACGTAATGTCCAATTTTGTCAATGAAAATTCATGTATTGCTGAGTACGCGACCGAGATCATTTCGGAGCGCTCTGGCTAGCAGCTTTCATACTTTCGTTGCAACTTGGACCATCTTAAAAAAAGCCGGGATTTTTTTTGCAAATGCTGCACGAGCTTATTCTGACAATTGAATCAGCACCTTGAGTAAATATCGTGGATATTGTTTCCTGCATATGATTTTTAACGGTGACGGTGGCGAAATCTGAGCATAAAGCCAGTGCACTGGCTGAAGGGTGCACACATTTTTTTCTCAAGAATATCTTGCCACAACATAATGTGTTGCGTTTCTGATGTATAGGTTTTACGACAATTTTCCATGCACTCAGTGTAGTTGTTGTTGAATGAAATACGCTATTCTGACAAAGGAACGCGTCTCGTCGTAGTCTTGTTTATGCGCCCTTGTGGAACTAGAGACACATTGATAAGAACAGTGATGTGTAAATGACCTGGTGCCTGTCATCTTGCCGCTACTAACCTAGATTTGAGATGACGCTAGTGTACATTTAAATACAAATTTGAAACTGTAATTTTAAAGAAATAAAATTTCTCTGCAAGGAAGGGCGTTTTTCTGTGACCTTAATGTAATCGGGAGGTTGTGGATGAGCAAGTGTGACTTTGGGCAATATTTAGAGTCCCGATTGTTTACAGTCCAAGCTTTTGGCTTCCTCCGTGGTCTTGGCAAAGGTCCCAGTGTTGTAGAATAGATCCAATACGGCCATGTTCTCAAACTACCCTGTCCAAGATAACTATCAAATAAATACGATTTTTAACATTGCTTAAAACATAGAAAACCAAGGCTACATACTAAACATTTAAGATTTTTAGATAATAGATACTAAAATAAACTTCAGTATTTACCTCTTCAGCCCAACTCGAATGGGTTTGGTCAGAATTCATATTGCTATGATTATCAGAATAAGAAATTCATACCCTCATAAAGACCAGGCTGTGTAAATGAATGGGTTTCCTCTGGTCATGTGATCTAAAGCTTAAGTTAATCAGCAACCTGCTCCTAACATTTCCAATTTTTGGCGGAGTTATTCAGAATGAGGTAACTGGAATAGAAGATACTGTACATTCATATTTTGGTTCAACCAAGAATAACTCCCATCAATTCATGAATCTTGTTTTTAAATCATAAGGCATTGCATAAAACATATTGGTGCTAAATATGATCCCAACAATTGCATTAACTCCTCCTACATTTATATGACTAATGGACTTCTGCACAAAAACAGTAGATGGAAGGACTGCATTTTAATTTACATGTTTGCATTACAAAATCCCAAGAAAAGACTGGTTCCGTCTAATGACCATGGGTGAATATTTAAAATTTATGACCATGAGTGAATTTAAATATTATAAAGCAGATACCGTGCGTACGTTTTAAAGCTAACAGACACTTTAAAATGTGTAAATGAAGTAAATTGATAACATTTAAGATAACAGCAGATCTACCTAAAGGTCAGCCGTGTCGGAAAAAGAAACATTATATTGTTTAGGATATTGTTTCTGATAAACGGGCCCACCAGTAACCGAAACCTGTCTTGTTCTTTCAGATAGCGACTTCCCTTGTAGTTATAACATTTTCTGCAGAATGTCATCGTTTTTTAAAAAAAATCTATACTGCTGTCATTGCTCAGCATCGCCATGCAATGTTATTCTCCACCTACCCAAATAAATATTACAACTGCAAAACATTTAAAAAATGTATCTGAAGGTGCATTGAAATACCAAGCTAGGAATATCTTATGTAGATCGAAACTGAAACTCCTTCATATTTGATTATATTTTCTATTTTATTATTTCAAAATGCCGCAAATTAAATATCATGTCGACACTTCTTACTTAATACGAAATCTAAGCAGTTTATGGAATATAGGCCTATAATTTTAATACAGATCACTGATTGTGTGCATTTTATGTGAAAGTGAACAATATCTGATGGTCGTTTTTCATTGCTACAAAGATTTGTTTCTCGGTTTAAATCCACGCTCCATATTTTGCTGGATTGCTAGGAGCCATGTATAAGTACAAACCAGTTCCAATCATCTGGATTGTACATTATCTTAAAGGTATTGCACACACATTGTCTTGGGAGAACCTGAACGAACGCTCGAAGAACCCTGCATGCAAATAATACTCATAAGTAGATGCACAACAACAAACAGATGCGCTGATAATCGCCTTTTGTGCAGCTGGGTAGTTGTCTGGTGTCTAATTGTTTACTAATCTGTGGTTTTAATGTAATCGCACACAGCCGTGATAAAGAGCGAGCGGTCTGCCGGTTGGCAGCCTAGTTGTGTGTACTGTATGCCTCTGTTATTTGTGCGTTGCGCCGAGTTGCTCCGGCTGTGTGTGTGTGTGTGTGTGTATGCGGTGACCGCGCGTCAGCACTTTCAGGAGCCCTGCGTGCACTTCTGGTGCTGACTCACCTGCGCACAGACCAAAACGTGACGCCTGCCCCACCCCCTCTCTCTCCCCCTCATTGAATCATCCCAACCCACTCACCGGGCACCGGCTGCTCTGATTGACAAGCCGCCACCACCACTCCGGAGCGGCAAATAGCCTCTGAAAAAGGTCACTTGAACCAATAGGCGTGAGGAGCTGGGCGCTGGGCTGATTGGTGGGCTGGGTCAGCGGTTGGAACGCTGTGCGTTGCAGTCATTGTTGGCAGTGTTCGGGATCGGATTGTTCCAGCGCTCGGCGTTTGGACACTGCGAGTTGGCAACTGCCTTCTACAGCGCTGGGGAGCGCCGCGTTGCAGCGATAAAGGCAGCGAGAGTCTGCCCGCCAGCAGCCCGCGCAAAATACATAAATAGATCCGATGACTGTACAAGACCGAGGAGGTCGGAGCTGATCTTTGATTTCCGCCACTGAGTAACCAACGGGTGACTCATCAGCATTGTTGTTACTGATAACATTGTGATGAAACGCTTGGTTGCATCCCAGTTGCTGGTGAAAGGTCGGAAAATATTAAGGCACTATCGATTAGCTGAAGCTTCATGACGACCAGATCTAACCTTTGTGTATTGCAAGTTACCTAAGTTTGTGGGTGCCCCAGAGTTTACAGTCGTGTTTCGTTAGAATAAGAGCGCCACTAGCTTCCTTTGTCCCCTTTAAATAAAAATGAGTAATCTCAAAGGTGATCAAACAGTGTAAAATCTTGTGATAATTGTACGTAATATTACCTGCTGACCCGCTTTGAGGCAAAGGGCTTATTCAAGATCCAGTGTAAACATGCTGTTTCATATCTTCCACAATGACTCACTCTTTACAGCTATAATTCACACCAGCTGGCTGAGATGCAGGAAAGTAAGTGAGAAAACATGGAATTAGAAGAGAGTTTAACCATCAACCTGTATACTGCAAGGCATGGCGCAGTGATGGCACAATTGTTTGTAAGTCAAAAAGTTGTGGATTCATGTTCCACTGGAAAGATTGTCAATCCAGTGCAGTACATAGAGGGAGTGTTACATTGACAGAGATGCCACCTTTGGGATGAAATATTCAATTTGGGGAGTTTTCCCCGGTGTCCTTGCCAATATTTTCCCCTCAACCAACATCCCTAAAACTAATTGTTGTGGTACTTTGCTGTATTAAGTTGGCTGCCTACATTGCAGCAGTAACTGCACTTTAAAAGTACTTAATTGGCTGTAAATAGCTTTTGGATAGCCTGAGGTCATGAAAGGTTCTACATAAATACAAGCCTTTTCATCATTTCCACTTAGTTCCTCTACTCTTCTGACTCTATCTTTTGTGTTCTTCATTTCATTCCATTTTTAGTGGCAGAGCTTTCGGCTGTCTTAGTTGTGCACTCTCTCCTGCCTTGCTATCTCTCTCTCTGTCTCTCTCTCCACCTTCAAAGGCATTCTCAAAATGAACCTATTCATTTTTACGTTCTTACAATATCTGCTTGATAATCATTTTTGCCTCTGAAGTGCCTTTTGATGTGGGGTTGCCAACCATCAAGGATTGTCCAGGAATTAATCATTTACTGGGTATTGCTACAAGTACCTGGGGGAAGAATACTGGACATTAAAAATTGTGCACACTTCTCATTTTCTTTGAATATTTTCATTTAATAGCTTTAAAATATTAGAAATGGGGAGTAAAGGGACTGGATAAGGCAGATGGAGGCAAGAGGTCATGCGATGTGATACCTTCAGGAAAACACACAATGAGAATTGCCAGCGATAACATTTTAGGATGTTAAATTACTTTATAAACGTTATTTTTATTTCACTATCCATCCTTTTGTGGACTTTATATTGCATTCATTTAGCCTCTCAATGGAAAGTTCTTCATAAATACGTTTTGATCTCCAAGAGAAACAAGCTAAACATTAAGCCTTTCTGGTGGCTGCTTTTCACAGATGAGGCACTCTTTCTCAGACTCAACCACATAGGTGCTTTTGATCTATAAAATGCAATATTAGGACATTGGAGTTAAATTTTAAGATGTACAAACATGTAACTTACAGAATATGATGTTTTCAAATCTTGGTATAAACAGGCAGTGATTGTCAATAAGATCTCTTAAGGAATTTATTGGGGCTAATTATCTGGTGCCATCTGCCATCCAGGCATAGTTTTAGATTGGCACTAGATCTTCTGGAAAATGAGTTTTGAAACTATCCATTTGCTATTTTTGAAAGAACTTTGCCAAGCATTTAGACTTTCTTTTACTGTTGTTTCTATATATTAAAAGTCTTGTTTATATCACATGCCCTCACACGCTTTTTGTCACGCTTCTTAACATTCTTTAAGCACAGCTGATACTCAGCAAATTCTATGATATCTGAGTGAATTTTTCATTTGATTGATTCCTGGCCTAGCCCTCACCTCTCCTGACTTCCACTTTCTCAATACCTAGTACAGATTACAGATAAAAAAGTTAAGATAAACCAAAAGAGTTTAACAGCTTGTGTAAATGTAGGAAATAATTCCTATAATTTGCGTAATTTACAAATTTCACCTCTTCCAGGTCCCTTGAAGATTAAAAGCAATCCTTAAACGCTTTATGTTTTAGTTCACTCCCTCCAAGAGCACAATCCACAACACATCCCAAATTTGTCAGTCTATCTACCAAACAAAATCAGGGTTCTGCTCTGGCCTCTCACTGACTCCTGCATTTATTTCAAGAATCTACAGCAAGCAAGCCATCTAGCCTTAAGGAGTCTCACATCTGTATTCTATTAATTCTATAGAAAGAAAAGGTATAAAATCTGCTTGTGTGCTCTGGGTACACATCAGTAGGGCATATTGTGAATTTTCACATGCTCAGTTAAGGGATGGGAAACCACAAGTTGGCAGTTTGTAATTTTTTGTGATAGTTGTATCTAGTGTCCACCGGAAGCACCAAACAGAATTTTTTCCAAATGTTTCTATCCGTAGAAAACAAGACATTCACTAACTCACTATGAGAAGGGCGATGGGTGATTTACTACCATATTAAATAATTCATTGTGATCTGTAACTTGGTGGTTGCAGCCCATCTAAACAACATGTAAGTAAACCTGAAGAGAAAATGTAAGGAACATCTAAGCAGCATTTTGTTTGGCTCAATGGAATATTGAAACTTAAAAGGAATATATCATGAACGAGTGCTTGTAGGTGCAGAAGCGAAGACCTAAATCATTTAACCGTTGATCCTTGTACTCCATTTTAATGAGAATGTTCATCGAATGTATTTTCCCGTTAGTGGAAATTGGGTACAATTGGCAATGAACTAAAAAGGCAGCAAAGGGGTCTGCAAGGTGGGGGAATTGTATATTCTCTGATCACTGCAGCCAATTTAAGTTCTTTAATTTCATTCAAACAAGCAAAATGCAACATTGTGCTCAAATTTCAGACGAGTCAAACTGAGAACAGTCAAATGCTATGAATTAAATACTAAGATAATCAGCTGAGTTGCCTCATGTCTGCTTTTATTTATTTTTTGCTAATCTTCATCAAAATTTCCAGAACCAAATAAGCAGTCAATTTTGATGAAACATTTCCATTTAAACTTTTCCAAGACTGAAAATTTTCCTTCCCCACATGGATATAAATCATCATCAGCAATGCATGCTGCATACTGAGTTTCTGGCCCTGAGGTTCTCTCTGCTTACTTAGTGCAAGAAAATCAATTTTTTTTGTCTTAAGTGATTTCAAACTAATATATTTCAACTTTTAATAAAACAGTAGAAAGTGCTTAGAATGATCAGCGATTAGTCAAGTCCTTTTTTTAGTAATTCATAGGATGTGGGTTTCGCTGGCTGGGCCAGCATTTATTGCCCATCCCTTGTTGCCCTTCAGAAGGTGGCAGAGAGCTGCCCTTTTCAACTGCTGCAGTCCACGTGGTGTAGGTACACTCACAGTGCTGTTAGGAAGGGAGTCCCAGGATTTTGACCCGATGACAGTGAAGGAATGGTGAAATATTTCCAAGTCAGGATGGTGTTTGACTTGGAGTGGAACATCCAGGAGGTGATGTTCCCATCTATCTGCTGTCCTTGCCCTTCTAGGTTATAGTGGTCGTGGGTTTGGTAGGTGCTGTCTAAGGAACCTCGGTGAATTCCTGCAGTGCATCTTGTAGATAGTACATACTTCTGCTACAGTGCGTCGGTGGTGGAGGGAGTGAATATTTGTGGATGTGCCAATCAAGCAGGCTGCTTTGTCCTGGGTGGTGTCAAGCTTCTTGAGTGTTGCAGGAGCTGCACTCAGCCAGGCAAGTGGGATGAGTATTCCATCACACCCCGGACTTGTGCCTTGTAGATGGTGGACAGGCTTTGGGAAATCAGGAGGTGAGTTACTCGTCAGAGGATTCCCAGCCTACGACCTGCTCTTGTAGCTACAGTATTTATATGGGCAATTCAGTTTCTGGTCAAATGTAGCCTCCAGGATATTGATAATGGGGGTTTCAGTGATGGTAATATCATTGAACATCAAGGGGCGATGGTTAGATTCTCTCTTGTTGGAGGTGGTCATTGCCTGACACTGTGGTGCGAATGTTACTTGCCACTTGTCAGCCTATGCTTGTATAATGTCCAGGTCTTGGTTTGTTTGAACATGGACTGTTTCAGTATCTGAGGAGTCGCGAATGGTGCTGAGCATTGTGCAATCATCAGCGAACATCCCCACTTCTGACCTTATGGTGGAAGCAAGGTCATTGATGAAGCAGCTGAAGATAGTTAAGCCGAAGACACTACTCTGAGGTACTCCTGCAGTGATGTCCTGGAACTGAGATGACTGACCTCCAATAACCACAACCATCTTCCTTTGTGCTAGGTATGACTTCTACCAACAGAAAGTTTTCCCCCTGATTCCCATTGACTCCAGTTTTGCTGGGGCTCCTTGATCCCACACTCGATCAAATGCTGTCTTGATGTCAAGGGCAGCCACTCTCACCTCATCTCGGGATTCAGTTCTTTTGCCCATGTTTGAACCGAGGCTGTAATGAAATCAGGAGCTGAGTGGTGATATTTGTGGAGCTGCCTCTTCCAGTGCATTGTTTAATTGTCCACCACTATTCAGGACTGAATGTAGCAGGACTGCAGTGCTTAGGTCTGATCTGTTGGTTGTGGGATTGCTTAGTTCTGTCCATCACTTGTTACTTATGCTGTCTGGCATGCAAGTAGTCCTGTGTTATAGCTTCACCAGGCTGACACCTCGTTTTTAGGTATGCCTGGTGCTGTTCCTGGTATGCCCTCCTGTACTCTTGAACCAGATAATGGTAGAGTGGGGAATATGCCAGGCCATGAGCTTACAGATTGTGGTTGAGTATAATTCTGCCTCTGCTGATGTCCCACCGCGCCTCTTGGATGCATAGTCTTAAGTTGCTACATCTGTTCGAAATCTCTCCCATTTAGCATGGTTCCAGTGCTACACAACACGATGGAGGGTATCCTCAATGTGAAGGCGGAACGGCTGTGTGGTGGTGGCCACTCCTACCGATACTGTCGTGGACAGAAGCACCTGCAATAGGCAGGTTGCTGAGGATGAGGTCAATTATGTTTTTCCGTCTTGTTGGTTCCCTCACCACCTGCCACAGACCCAGTCTAGTGGCTGTGCCCTTTAGGGCTCAGCCAGCTCGGTTAGTCGTGGTGCTACCAGAACCATGCTTGGTGATGGACCTTGAAGATGTACCCAGAGTACACTTTGTACCCTTGCCAGCCTCAGTGCTTCCTCCAAGTGGTGTTCAATATGGAGGAGCACTGATTCATCAGCTGAAGGAGGGTGGTATCTGGCAGTGAGCAGGAAGTTTCCTTGCCCGCATTTGGACTGACGCCATGAGACTTCACAGGGTCCGGAGTCGATGCTGAAGACTCCCAGGCCAACTCTCTCCTCACTGTTTGCCACTGTGTCGCCAGGGATGTCTTGGACATTATTTGTCAGATATGATTCTGTGAGGATGGCTATGAGACAGTCTTGAGTTGTTACATCTGTTCAAAATCTCTCCTATTTAGCATGGTTCCAGTGCTACACAACACGATGGAGGGTATCCTCAATGTGAGGGCAGAACTTTGTCTCCACAATGACTGTGTTCAGTCTGTGAGACAGCTCTCCCACTTTTGGCACTAGACTCCAGATGTTATTAAGAAGGACTTTGCAGCGTTTGCCGTTGTCGATTCCAGTGCCTAGGTCGATACTGGGTGCATTCCTTTTAGGCTTTGTAGCGGTTAGATACAACTGAGTGCTTGCTAGGCTATTTCAGAGGGCAATTAAGAGTGAACCACATTGCTATGGGTCTGGAGTCACATGTAGGCCAGAAATCCAGGATATTAGTGAACCAGATGAGTTTTTCAATTGACAATCGTTTCATGGTCTTCATTGGACTTTTAATTCCACATTTTTTTTTTATTGAATTCAGATTCCACCATCTGCCAAGGTGGGATTTGAACTCAGGTTCCCAAATTTACCCTGGGTTTCTGGATTACTAGTCCATTGACAATACCAATATGCCATTGCCTCCCCTACTGCTCGTATCATCACTTTTAAAGCCATAGAATCATAGAAAGTTTACCTCACAGAAGAGCCCATTTGGCCCATCGTGCCTGTGCCGAACGTGAATCTTTTAAAAAAATATATGCTGCATATAAAATCATTGTCTAGCTTGAATTAAGTTAATGAACAATTTGCGCTCATCATACATTCTGTACAATGTGAAAAATAAATTTTGCGATATGCTGTTTCTGCCATGATGTATGACTTTTCAAATTCATTTTTTTCTATCTCTGATTTTAAATTGCACTTATTTACCAAAGTTCAAGTGTAAAGGAAGAACGAGCTTGTACTTATGGAGCATTGTTCATATCCCAAAACACTTCAGAACCATTGAATTTATTTTTAAAGTGTAATTGCTGTTACCTGGGGGAAAAAACATGGGCCAGAATTTTGCCGTCGGCGTGCGGGGGCAGGCCTGACACGCCGACGCGCAAAATGATGTGTGATGACGTCAAGCGTGCGTCCTGATGTCATCGTGCGTCATTTAGATATTTCGTTTGGTGGGTGCGCACCGGAGGTGGCTGCGTGCTTGCTGAACTGTCAAAAGGCCTATTTAGGCCATTAGGAAAGTGATTTAGCTAATTAACAGCTCAAGCGGCCTTCTCATTTTTCAGGAAACCTCATCCATGGGTGGGATAAGGTTTCCTGAAAGTTTAATAAAATAATTAAACAAAATTTGTGAAGTGCACAAACATGTCCCAGCTCACGTGACAGCTCATGAGGGGACATGTTTAAATAATTTTTCAGATCATTTATTAAAAATTTGTACTATCAGCTTAATCTCCCTAAGGCAGCTCCTTGTCTCGGGGAGATTCCTGCGCTCTTTCATGCGCATGCGTCAAAGAGCGCAGGCCCCGACTCTCCCTCCTCCCCTCGCCCACACAGGGAGCGCTGAGTGCTACCGGCCTTGCGTCACGCTGGGCGGGCCTTAATTGGCCCACCCACATAAAATGGCTCCCGCCCAGCCCACCCGACACAGGTAAGATCTTGCCCATGATAGCATCAAATCAGTTTGTGCTAAACGAGATTTCTGATGCAGTAAATGAATGAATAACTGGATAATCTGCTTTTGGAAGTGTTATTTGAGGGAGTAAATGTTGCCCAGCCTACCCTGCTGTACTTCAAATAGTGCCATAGGATCTTTTACGTTAAGTTCAAGAGGTAAGTGTTTAATGTCTCATCTGAAAGCTAATACCTCTCAAAATTCAACATTTAGCAGTGCCCTGGTGTTAGCTTAGTTTCAATGCTCAAGACCTGGTGTGTAGCTTCAACCCACGATGTTCTGACTCAGAGGCGGAAGCTCTACCAATTGAGCCAAATGTATAAATCTTTAAGTACTGATAAATGAAATAAATTCAGCACTACTTAGGCAATCACTTTTTTTAAAAAAAATTCACCTTACCATGAAGTCTGAATGTTGCTCAGTAATTTGTATTTATAAAGTGCTTGAAACATAGATAAACATCTCAAGGTGCTTCACAGATATGAGGAATACAAAAGATAAGCCAAAGGAAGAGAGGTTTGGAATGAGCAGAAGTTTGGTTAAAGAAGGGCATATGGAGGAGATACAATTATAAGGCTGCTGAGATGTTCTAAGAATTTTATTACTGTAGTGAAAAAGGAAATATTGCAGACTGTTGTTTTTATTTTGCCTGACTTTGCATCTGTTCTGCATTCTCCTTCTCCTTTCATCTTTCCTTGCTCTCCAAAATATTATCTTTAATTTTCTGTTATTATTATTTCTCACCAATTTATTTTATTTTCTAAATTTTCAAACCCTTGTCTACTTAGCAATTGATATTTTATAGCAATTAGTAAAATAAAATTTATCTCCCTTCATCTAATTTTATGCTTGTCCCTCACTCTAATTCTTTGTATATTTTCTAGTGTATTTTTAAAAATCTTCTGCTCTTTCTGTCTCGCTCTTTGGTTCTTGCTGGAAGGTCACTGAGAAAATGGGTGAAACTTTTAGTTTTGGCGAAGTATAAATGAAGCAGATTGGTTGCCCATTATATGCCCTGCCTGATTTTTGTTTCCAGTGACTTAATTGTAAAGAAAAAGTGGGTGGGGTTTAAAACAGACAGCCATTTCAATCCATGCTCACCTATAGGGCTGGCAGCTGTTGAACATTTTGCCTGATATTTCATGCTGCTGTTTCTACCTGTCTCTGAATATATTTTTCTTTGTCTTCTTTCCTCACATTTGTTGTTCCCTTTGTGTGCTTGCTTTATGTACTTCTCATTCTGTGTATGCCTTTGATGCATTTTTGGCGGCGCTCTAAATTGGTGATCATGGATTGGTGGGTATTGGATTTCCTGTCCATTATAAAACTGGGCGCAATATTTTAAATGTGATCTAACCAATGATTTGTATATGTTCAGTTCTGGGCTTTTGCTCTGACATCAATGCCCTTATTTAGAAAATCCAAGCTCCCATTTGCTTGTACACCTTTATCAAAACAGCTTCATATACCTGAACCTCTAAGTGTCTCTACTCCTTCAAAGTTTACTATTTAGTCTTCTTGTTCTTCCCTCATTTTTCCTCTCCCCAAACTGAATCACTTTACAATCCTGTACATTACATTTAATCTGATATCTATCTGCTCAATCTGCTAACCTGTCTGTGACCTATAAGTGTTTGAAGTTGTCTTCACAATTAGTCACAAATTTTAGTACAAATTTTCATTTCATTTTCAAAAACATAATGGTTCCAATACTGATTCTTGGAGCACACAATTATTCACGTTCCAGTCCAAAAGCCATCCATTAATTTGTTTACTATCTTTTAACCAATTCCATGCTGCTATGTTCCCTCTAATGCCTTATTCTTAATTTTATCAAAATATTCTATACTTTTTGAAATTGCATGGGTACCTCATCCACTGCTTTGCCCTTATTAAACTCCTGTTATTTCTTCAAAAATTCCTTTTATATTTGTCAGATATAACCTGCCTTCTACAAATCCATGCTCACTGACCTTAATTTCCAAGACTTTCAAAGTTAATTAATCTTATGTTATATTATGGTCTCTGGAAGCTTATCTAGTACTGAAGTTTGGTTGACTGGTCTATAATTTATCCCTTGGTTTCTTTTCCATCACAGTTTTTATATTGGCAACCAGTCCACTGGCACAGCATCCATATGCAAGAATGTTTGAAAGAATGTGATCAGATCATGGTCTTGCATTTCCTCTATAACTTCTCTCTGCATCCTGGGGTGTGTGCAGCCAGGGTTCCAGTCCTTTTTCTATCTTGATCTCTGCCAATTTTTCAATAATATTTTTTTATCTGAAATTATCCTATCTAATACAGTACTTCCTTATATGTACCCTTCCCTTCCCATTATCACCCTTTTCTGTGGAAATTGAGTATCTCTGCCATTCCTTCATTGTCCATAAAGATTCCTTTCATGCCTCTAATGATCTTATCTTTCTTTTGCTGTTCTGTTACTTTTTCTGTGTTTATAATATTCTTTACTGTATTCCTTTATTCTCCTTTTTATACTTGCCAGTGTTTATTCATAGCATTTATTAGCCTTTTTATTCTCCTGAGCATATTGGCATTTGGGCACACAAGTGAAATCAAATAATTTATAAAAAGAGAAGAATCCAAAAATAATGGAAGGAATAGAAAGTTAACAATGTAAATGAACAAGATCAGAAAAAAGATTTCCATTTGCATTGCACTTGATTAACATCTGGAATTGCTTTAAGTACAAGGGTAAATTTTTGGCTGTGTTGTAATCTGGCAGACCGAGACAAATTATCCCTGTAGCACAGTGGGTGTTAAAGTGCATAGGATAAGAGCAGTAACAGAAACAGTGGCCTGCTATTCCCTGGTCAAATGCTGGCAAATTTAATGTGCACATCATTATTAGTGTGTAAATTGTCTAGCAATTTATGATGAGGAAAAGATACTTGTGAGTTGTATGAATAGCCATAAATTGCTGGACAGTTTTGTTAGCCTTATGAAAATGGCAGCTTCCTGTGAGTTTCAAGAAATCGTTTCATTTGCGGATTACTCACTAATTAAACTTGTTGTGTAAAGTTATGAATGTTATTTAAGTATAGGACCTATTTAACAATGATATTTATGTTCCTCTCTCGAATCCTCCAATGTTGCTAAATTATCAGGCTTTTATTCTGACTTCTTGTACTAAATGGGCAGAAATTTCCTCCAACTAAATATTGGGAAGATTGAAGCCATTGTTTTTGGCCCCCCACTCTCAACACCGTTCCCTAGTTACTGATTCCATCCATCTCCCTGACAACAGTCCGAGATTAAGTCAGTCTGCTCATAACTTTAGACCCTGAAATGAGCTTCCAACCACATATCTGCATCATCACTGAAAATGACTGTTTCCATCTCTGTAACAGTGTCCAACCCTGCCTCATGCTCATCTGCTGCTGAAATGCTCATTCATGCCTTTGTTACCTCTAGACTTGACTATTCCAATGTCTCCCACATTCTACCCTCCCTAAACTTGATGTCATCCAAAACACTGCTGCCCATGCCTTAGCTTGCAGCAAGTCCTGTTTCCCTCACTATGGGCTTTAGCAGTTCAAGAAGGCAGCTCACCAGCACCTTCTCAAGGAGAGCTAGGGATGGGCAATAAATGCTGCCTAGCTAGCGATGCCCACATCCCGTGAAGGAATAAATAAAAGAAAACATCACCCCGTTGCTCACTGATCTAAATTGCCTTCCAGTAAAGTAATATCTTCATTTTAAAGTTCTCATCCTTGTTTTCAGATCCCTCCATAGATTAACCCTCCCTTTCTCTGTAATCTCCTACAGCCCCCTGGCTGTCTGAGATATCTCTGTTCTTCTGATTCTGGCCTTGTGAGCATCCCCAATTTTAATCTCTCCACCATTGGTTGATGCACCTATAATTTCCTAGGCCCTCAGCTCTAAAATAACCTTTCTGCACCTCTCCACCTCGCTACCCCACTTTCCTTCTTTAAGACACTCCTTAAATCCTTTGACCAAGCTTTGCTTAATTAACCTAATGGCACGAAATTTCCCGTCAGCGAGCGGGGGTGGGGCCTGCTCACCGACACGTAAAATGACGCGGAATGACATCAGGCAGACCTCTGACGTCATCCTGCGTAATTTGCATTTTCAGGTAGGCTGGGGCGCTCTGAGTCAGCTGTGTACCTGCCAATCTGTCAGCAGCCTATTGAGGCCATTCAAAAAACAATTAAGTTTATTAGTGGACCTGCCCGTCCAACCTTAAGGTTGGCGGGCAGGTTGGGAGCGCTGGCGGCCACTTGAACAAGCGTGCAACCTCATCCAGGGGCAGGATGAGGTTTCATTGCTGAATCAAAAAATTAAGAGACACTTTTAATTAACATTATGTCCATGTCCCAACTCATGTGACATTGTCACATGAGGGGACATGGATAGTGAATGAAATTTTCACTGCAGTAACTCACTTTACTTTGGGAACCTATCTCCCTGAGGCACCACTTAGCCTTGGAGAGATCAGATGCGTGTGAAGGAGCGTACTTCTGATTTTATGAACTCCCCACCCCCCCACACAGGAAGTGCATGCGGCTTCCCTGGGGATGTCACGCTGGGCAGGCCTTATTGGCCAGCCCGCTAAAAATGCCGGCCCCTCCCCACCCCGATTGGAGGGCCGCCCGTCCATGCCCACCCCCGCACTTCCTCCCCAACTGGAGGAAAATTTTGCCCAATATCTCCTTATGTGGCTTAGTGTCATATTTTGTCTTATAACGCTCCTGTGAAGCACTTTGGGATTTTTTTCTTTCACTTTAGGCACCCTATAAATATAAGTTGTTGTTCCTGTAATACCATCAACCATCTCTGGCCCAGGTAAAGAACAAATGAAACTGTAAACTCTCATTCCTATATGTAATAAATTGTGTTCAGCGATTTTTAAAATATGGACAATTTTTGTATTGCTGAAAAAAAAATGTCTTTGCTTTTTGTCTTGCACTTATCAGGACACTCACAAGAATGTAAATATAAGGGGAGAATCAACAATTTATACTGCATATGAAGAGAGCACTGATTGGTTGGCATGTGACGTTGTCATGGAGAATGCACCACAGATGGTGACTGACAGTTAACTGCCAAGCATTGTTTGAAATTTAAATGAGACAGCTTGACCCTGATTGGTCAAGGCATTGCCCTGAGGAATGAGTCATTGAATGGCTGTCACTTATTTTGTTTAGCTGAAACAGGCACAATATATGTACATGTTCTTTCTGCCTGCAAAGAACAGGACCATGTGTATTAATATATATAGCTTCCAGCGCACACAAGTGCGCCACATTGAGAGCCCGACTGATAATCTTAAATTAGCACATTGGACAACATTTGCTAAATAATTCTCAATTGTGGAATCACAACTAATGTTGGACACTGTTTTGAATTTTGCAAGCACGGGCTGGCCAGGTATGGTCTGCACCCTACCCATTGCGAACAGCGGCTGGGACATGCTGTTTGATACGACCCACCAGTCTTTGGGATCTACGGCCTACATACCTAGCATCACACTGGCACTGAAATTCAAAGCCATATAGACGTTCTGCCTATCACACAAATGAGTAATGTGATTTATGAATTTCAGGTTCCGCACTACCAAATGACTATTTGTATATCAGTGAACAATTTTTCTCATTTTTCCTTTTTTCTTTTTTCCCTCTGATTTAATATGATCTTGCCCTCTCTTCATTTCTCTTACTATACCTGATGGGACTCCAAATCACCAAATTTCCTTCTCTGTCATTCTTCTGTTTATTTCTTGATCCTTCATTCTCATTGTCCAAAGAGCATAGATGGACTGCTGTTGGTCCTGTGGATTTCCCTAGGTCCCAGAGACCCTTTTGACCTCGCCGCACCGTTAACAGTTTGCACTTCAGGTAATTTATGGTGCAAAGTTTCTTTGAGCTGGAAGGTGAGGGTAAAACCTCTTAGCTACGAGATGCCTCGATACACCAAATTCTGGGCCTTCATATTCTGTTGTGTAATGTAGCTGTACAGTTAATAGAATCTTTGAGTTAGCAAGAATAAAAACAGGAATTCCTGACAGTGATCACGCAACAAGCAATTATTACAGTGTCTGTTTTTTTCCACTTTTAATATTACATGGTAGTAGGGGAAGCAAAGTAGGACAAAGTCTCGGAAAATTTGGTGGAAAATAAAAGCCTCAAATTTGTGCTTCCATACAACTTTACTGTGCAACACCATGGAGTTTGACTAGAAAAAATGGTAGACTTGTTTAATATTTGTGTGATGGACACCACTTTTTGTTAACATTTAAATGTCTTTTTAAAAATACTTTGGGAAGGGTTTCAGAGAGCATTTGGGTTTGGAGAAAAAAAACAGTTCACCAACTTGCTGTTGCCAGCACCCCTTCCCACTCCACCCCACCAACCTCCTAAATTTTAATCTAGTTTATCTTGTCCATAATGCATTTTGTGGCAGCATTCTGTATGCTGAACACATTGAAATATCAATTGTCCATCTTTTCAAAGTATTGATTGTAATCTGAATATTGTCTTCAGTAAAATAGAAATTTGCTGGTGAAGCTGCAGACAGTTTTTCAAAAAACAAGGCCCCAGAGCCAGTTTTAGGTCAGCATTCGTTGCTCCCAATGCGGTTTCCTCAACATTGGAGAGACCAAAAGCAGACTGGGTGACTGCTTTGCAGAACACCTTCAATCTGTCTGCAAGCATGACCCAGACCTCCCTGTCGCTTGCCATTTCAACATTCCACCCTCCTCTCACGCCACGTCTGTCCTTGGTCTGCTGCATTGCTCCAGCGAAGCTCAACGCAAACTGGAGGAACAGCACCTCATCTTCTAATTAGACACTTTACAGCCTTCCGGACTGAATATCAACAATTTTAGATCATGAACT
Organism: Carcharodon carcharias; assembly: GCF_017639515.1. Lineage (NCBI taxonomy): Eukaryota > Metazoa > Chordata > Chondrichthyes > Lamniformes > Lamnidae > Carcharodon > Carcharodon carcharias. The sequence goes on along the minus strand of NC_054471.1, from coordinate 141,794,418 downwards.
CTCTCCTCCATCCCCACCCCCTTTCCGATTTCCCCCCCTTTTTTCCAATAATTTATATAGATTTTTCTTTTCCCACCTATTTCCATTATTTTTAAATGTATTTTCATCCATTGTTTTATCTCTATCTTTTAGCCTTTCACCCCATCCCCACTAGGGCTATCTGTACCTTGCTTGTCTTGCTTTCTACCCTTAATTAGCACATTCCTTAGATAACATCACCACCTTCAACAGCTCTTTGTCCTTTTGTCTATCACATCTTTTGGCTATCTCCATCTATCACTGGCCCTCTATCCAGCTCTACTTGTCCCCCCCCCCCCTTAAACCAGCTTATATTTCATCTCTCTTCTATTTTTACTTAATTCTGTTGAAGAGTCATACGGACTCGAAATATTAACTGTGTTCCTCTCCGCAGGTGCTGCCAGACCTGCTGAGTTTTTCCAGGTATTTTTATTTTTGTTTAGACCAGTATTGGCTTATACAATTTAAAGTAGCACAAAACTGCATTTGGCCACACCTCTTCAAGGTGAAAGAAGTGTTACAACTCATTGGGCAGAATTTTCTGCCTATTGGGCAGGCGGGTTATCACCGGTGGATGAGGTTTCATGTTTTTTCTAGTTCCTGCCGGGGCTCCTGGCCTGCCCGCCAACCTTAAGGTTGGATGGGCAGGTCCTTTAATTGTTTTAATGATCCTGTCAATGGCCTCAGTTGGCGATTGACAGGTTGGCGGGCGCGCAGCTGATTTTGCTGTGCCGCCGCCTTCCTGAAAATTTAAATGGGGCCCTTCCCCCTGCTCGCCGATGGCGAAATTCAGCCCATTGACTTTAGATGCCTTTGCTGAGTTGTTCTTTGATAAAGGTAAGGAAATTTAAAGTTGTTTGCTTTTATTGATTTTAAGTATTTCTGACTGCACTTTGAGATTGAGGGACCAGAAGAAAAGAATAATAGTTCACGTGTTTCATAGTTTTGAATTAATTTTTCTGTGAATCATTATGTAAAGCTGTTGGTAGGATTAAAAAATCCAGTTGGCAGTTTAAACCATTTCCTTTAAATCGATTTGCCACTTCTCTTGTGATCTTTTTCAGGTTTGTTGAACTTGGTTCAGTTTAGGAGTTATGCCAGTTAATGAAATGAAACTATAAACCAGAAAAACACAAGTGAATGATAAAACTTCACTTCTTGGCCAGGCCAGCATTTAATGCCCTTTCCTAATTGCCCTTGAGAAGCTGGTGATGAGCTGCCTTCTTGAACTTCTGTAGTCCATGTGGTGTTGGTACACCCATGGTACTGTTAGGAAGGGAGTTCCGGGATTTGACCCAGTGATTGTGAAGGAACAGCGATATATTTCCAAATCAGTATGGTGTGTGGCTTGGAGGGGAACTTTCAGGTATTGGTGTTCCTGTGATTCATCTGCTGCCCTTGTCCTTCCAGTTGGAAGAGGTTGCAGGTTTGGAAGGTGATGTTGAGGGAGCCTTGGTGAATTACTTCAGTGCGTCTTGTAAATGGTACACACTGCTGCCACTGTGTGCTGATGGTGGAGGGAGTGAATGTTTAAGGTGGTGGATGGGTGCCAATCATGCAGGCTGCTTTGCTTTGGATGGTGTTGACCTCCTTGAGGGTTGTTGGAGCTGCACTTTGGTTATCACAGAATCACAGAGTGCAGAAGAGGCCCATCGAGTCTGCACCGACATGTGAGAAACACCTGACCTACCTACCTAATCCCATTTACCAGCACTTGGCCCATAGCCTTGAATGTTATGACGTGCCAAGTGCTCATCCAGATACTTTTTAAAGGATGTGAGGCAACCCGTCCCCACCACCCTCTCAGGCAGCGCATTCCAGACCGTCATCACCCTCTGGGTAAAAAAGTTTTTCCTCACATCCCCCCTAAACCTCCTGCCCCTCACCTTGAACTTATGTGCCCTCATGATTGAATCTTCAACTAAGGGGAACAGCTGCTCCCTATCCACCCTGTCCATGCCCCTCATAATCTTGTACACCTCGATCAGGTCGCCCCTCAGTCTTCTCTGCTCCAACGAAAACAACCCAAGTCTCTCCAACCTCTCTTCATAACTTAAATGTTTCATCCCAGGCAACATCCTGGTGAATCTCCTCTGCACCCCCTCCAGTGCAATCACATCCTTCCTACAATGTGGCGACTAGAAATGCACACAGTACTCCAGCTGTGGCCTCACCAAGGCTGTATATAACTCCAACATGACATCCCTACTTCTGTACTCTGTGCCTCGATTGATAAAGGCAAGTGTCCCATATGCCTTTTTCACCACCCTACTAACATGCCTCTCCACCTTCAGAGATCTATGGACACACACGCCAAGGTCCCTTTGTTCCTCAGAACTTCCTAGTGTCATGCCGTTCATTCAATATTTCCTTGACAAATCACTCCTTCCAAAGTGTATCACCTCACACTTTTCAGGGTTAAATTCCATCTGCCACTTTTCTGCCCATTTGACCATTCCATCTATATCTTCCTGTAGCCCAGGACACTCAACCTCACTGTTAACCACCCAGCAAATCTTTGTGTCATCCGCAAACTTACTAATCCTACCCCCCACATAGTCATCTATGTCGTTTGTATAAATGACAAATAATAGGGGACCCAGCACAGATCTCTGTGGTACCCCACTGGACACCGGCTTCCAGTCACTAAAGCATCCTTCTGTCATCACCCTCTGTCTCCTACAACTAAGCCAATTTTGAATCCACCTTATCAAATTACCCTGTATCCCATGTGTATTTGCCTTGTTTATAAGTCTCCCATGTGGGAGCTTGTCAAAGGCTTTGCTGAAATCCATATAAACTACATCTACTGCACTATCCTCATCTACACACCTGGTTACCTCCTCAAAAAATTCAATCAATTTTGTTAGGCTTGACCTCCCTCTGACAAAGCCATGCTGACTTTCCCTGATCAAACCTTGCCTCTCCAAGTGAAGATAGATTCTCTCCTTAAGAATTTTCTCCAATAGTTTCCCTACCACTGATGTGAGACTCACTGACCTGCAGTTCCCTGGCTTATCCCTACAACCCTTCTTAAGTAGCGGAACCACATAAGCTGTTCTCCGGTCCTCTGGTATGTCCCCCATGGCCAGAGAGGAATTAAAAATTTGGCTCAGAGCCCCTGTGATCTCCTCCCTTGCCGCCCTCAGCAGTCTGGGACCCAAATCATCCGGACCTGGAGACTTGTCCACTTTTAAGCTTGCTAACACCTCCAATACCTTGTCACTCCCTATATCAATTTGCTCAAGAACCTTGCAGTCTCTCTCCCCGAGTTCCATACCTTCATCCTCATTCTCTTGGGTGAAGACTGATGAGAAGTATTCGTCGTCCTCTGGCTCCACCCATAGATTGCCCCTGGGTTATAAGAAATGAACAGTGAGACAGGCTTCTTTCATCCTCTGTTTCTGACACATACACATCTCGGTCTCCTCCGGAGGTCCCCAGCATCACAGATGCCAGTCTTCAGCCAATTCAATTCACTCCATGTGATATCAAGAAACAGCTGACGGCACTGGATATTGCAAAGGCTATAGGCCCTGACAATATTCTGGCAATAGTACTGAAGACTTGTGCTCTAGAACTTGCTGCGCGCCTAGCCAAATACAGCTAGAACACTAGCATCTACCCAGCAATATTGAAAATTGCTCAAGTATGTCCTATACACAAAAAGCAGGATAAATCCAACCTGGCCAATTACCGCCCCATCAGTCTACTCTCGATCATCAGTAAAGTAACGGAAAGAATCATCAATAGCGCTATCAAGCGGCATTCACTTAGCAATAACCTGCTCACTCACGCTCAGTATGGGTTCCGCCAGAGCCACTCAGCTCCTGACTACATTACAGCCTTGGTTCAAACATGGACATAAGAGCTGAACTCCAGAGGTGAGGTGAGAGTGACTGCTCTTCACATCAAGGTCTCATTTGACCGAGTGTGTCATCAAGGAGCGCTAGCAAAATTGGAGTGAATGGGAATCAGGGGGAAAGCTTTCCATTGGTTGGAGTCATACCTAGCACAAAGGAAGATGGTTGTGATTGTTGGAGGTTAGTCATCATAGCTCCAGGACATCACTGCAGGAGTTCTTCAGGGTAGTATCCTAGGCCCAACTGTCTTCAGCTAGTTCATCAATGATCTTCCTTCCATCATAAGGTCAGAAGTGGGGATGTTTGCTGATGATTGCACAATATTCAGTACCATTCATAACACCTCAGATACTGAAGCAGTCCATGTTCAAATGCAGCAAGACCTGGACAATATTCAGGCTTGGGCTGACAAGTGGTAAGTAACATTCACGCCACACAAATGCCAGGCAATGACCATCTCCAACAAGAGAGAATCTAACCATTGCCCCATGCCATTCAATGGCATTACCATTGGTCAATCCCCCAATGTCAACATCCTGGGGGGTTACCACTGACCAGAAACTGAACTGGACTAGCCATATAAATACTGTAGCTACAAGAGCAGGTCAGAGGCTAGGAATCCTGCAGCGAGTAACTCACCTCCTGACTTCCCAAAGCCTTTCCACAATCTACAGGGCACAAGTCAGGAGTGTAATGGAATACTCTCTACTTTCCTGGATGAGTGCAGCTCCAACAACACTCAAGAAGCTTGACACCATCCAGGATAAAGCAGCCCACTTGATTGGCATGCCATCCACAAACATTCACTCCCTGCACCACTGACATGCAGTAGCAGCAGTGTGTGCCCCCTACAAGATGCACTGCAGAAACTCTCCAAGGCTCCTTTGATAGCCCCTTCGAAACCCACGACCAGTACCACTTAGAAGGACAACGGCAGCAGATAAATGGGAATATCACCATCCAGAAGTTCCCCTCCAAGCTACTCACGATCCTGACTTGGAAAAATATCGCCGTTCCTTTACTGTCTCTGGGTCAAAATCCTGGAACTCCCTCCCTAAGCACTGTAGGTGTACCTCCATTGCATATAATACAGTTGTTCAAGAAGGCAGCTCACCACCATATTCTCAATGGTAATTAGGGATGGGCAATAAATGCTGGTCCAGCCAGTGAAGCCTTGAATGAATAATTAAAAAAAACATTAACTCCTCAAGTAACCATGTACAGTGGTACTATAACATTGTACCATAGTACTTCACAATAGTTGATCTCTGTTAAGCAGATTTTGTTCTTCAGAAAGTTGCTTGTATAATCTTTTTTCTTTTTTGCCTCACATATGCAGTTTTGTTGTGCAGTTTCCCTTCTTGTTTCATTACTCTATCCTTTTGGGTTCTCTTTTAGCTCAAAGTTCATGTTATGCTTATGTTGTAGCACTCTGATAGAATCTTTCACCATCACTGCCACCCTATCCATGTGCTCCTCCTGTTCCCTCCCTTCCACCCCGAAAATGTCATTACTAGGAATATTAAGTTCCCAGTCCCTTTATCCATTGCAGCTACGATATCGTATCTCTTCATCGTCATTAATGTTTGGCTATCTGATGAAGACAAGAATGAACTTGTCAATGATGATGCCAGAAATCAAATAGCTTGCTGAAACTCGCTGTCAAACTTTCATGTGAAGAACGGGTGTCTGGCTGAATTATTGGTGGACACTAATACTCCTGTAAAGTGTTAGAAGAAAAGTAGAGATGATGATCAGCAGAAAAAGGAAATCTATAAAAGTCATTCAACTTTCAAAGATGTAAGTTGAGTCCACCAATTAGGGCTATGTAACAGCTACTGCTGACAAACTGTGACAGATTTGGTGGCTTGCATTAATTTACAAGTAATAAATTTAAGAAAGCATATTGTAGAAAGTCTTTCATAACCTATCATTAAGGCAGTCACAGTCTATTAGTTCATCCTTTATGTATAGACATATAGAATATAGTGTACAACAGTATTGCAGCAAATGAAGGGTTTAATCTAGGGATAATTTCTTTCAAATATCAGACAGAGATTTCTGGAATACACATTCAGTGTAGTTTTCCAACTTTGCATTATTGTGTATGTATTCAAAATTTGATTATGTGTAACACATGATTTTTGAACTATTTAATTAACGGTTGGAATATAGTAATCTTGCCTGAGTTTCTAATATGTATTTCTGTTTGGCTAATTGGGTCCCGGCTAGCAAAATGAAATTGGACAGTTGCTCTTTGTGTTGTGTCTTTGTTAAGAGACAAGACTGCTATGTTTCTCATGAGATGTACCATGCTGCCACAGGTAATTGGGGCAGCATAGTTGAAGACAGCTATATCCTTTAATGCACAAATATGTGGGCATATACTCCAAACTCATACTCAGAAATAGCTTGCTTGCAGCTAATATCAAACATTGAGGTACTGCGGAGTGTAATTTGCTGGTGATTTAAAATTAATGACTGGAAAAATTTATACAACACACACTTGAATTTTCTATGTGTAATCCCGATGGGCAGAGATCCCTGCAAGAGTTGGAAGTCAAAAATTCCTCCTGCAAATTTTAATTCAGCAAGACAGTTGGGTTGAAGAAGACATATTTGCCTCCAAAGACACAACACAAAGAGTAACTGTCCAAAGTGAGAAGACCTTTAGTTAGTGGTTTGTCTGAATTCACAGTGTGTTGTTGCTCTGAGTTTGGCACTAACCATAATCTTGTTAATGCTGCCCCAAAAAAGGCAAGTGGAAATGTTAAACACATTGGTTAAATAAGGGTTATTATGTTATGCATTATATTACATTATAAGGGTAATTTACTGACTTGTGCTTGAGACATTGAGTGGGAAATTTGGGAAATTTGAATACACATGTTGCAGAATTTTCTGCTTATTTATCACTAATAGTTGAAAAATTGTGTTGTGTCCCGATCACTGTGTTTAATAATAGCTAACTCACAAGAGCCTCTCAGGACTGTGTACTAGAATATAATAATGGCAACTTCCACCGGCATTTCCCTTCAGTGAATGTAGTCTCCCTTTAAGAGGTGCATTCAGGCATTAAATGCTGTCCGAAACTTGCACTGGAGTTGTATAATGTGGTCTGGCCGCCTGCAGCTGATGCAATGGGTCAACCAGTCTACCAAGCTTATGTAAATGAGGTACAGCCCTCCTGCAACATTGGGTGGAATTTTCCAGACCCCCTGGCAGTGGGTTTAATGGCAGGCGGGGGGAGGAAACAATGTGGCGGGAGCTGGAAAGCCAGTTTCTCGCTGGCGTAAAATGTGCACTCCCACCAGTCATGACAGGTCACCATTCCTGCCAGAGGCCATGTGAAACTGTTTTGCAACCCGTTAATGGGATGCAGATGAAGACCTGATCAGAAATGCCCCCCCCCCCGCCCCCGCCACGCCCAAGCCACCCAATCAAAGTGCTGCCAGTGGATTTTCACACTGGTTCAGAATGCAAAATGAACCAACATGGCATGCAAATGTTAGACTTACCTGCAAGAAAACCTGGGGCAGCTCGAGGATATCGGAAGGGAAGTTGGAGCCTTTCAGTGACTGTACCCTACATGCAGCAGTGGGTGGGTGGAGCATCAGGTGGCGCAGACATGATGGGCTGAATGGCTTCTTTCTACACCATAGCTTTTCTATGGCTCTATGGTTCTAACCACGTGGATCTTCTCGGTGCATCAGCTTCCAGGAGTTGGATCTTCAAGCAGCAAGCGGACGACTGCAGGAGGTACAATTGGCTGGCAATGGTCTGTGCTGGGAGGAGGATTAGACAAGGAGGAGAGGAATGAAGAGGTGCAGTGGATGTGGAGGCCTAGAGGAAGGTGGGGGAGGTTGGGGGGTGGCAGGGGAAAGAGAGATGCTGTGGGTGGATCATCAAATAAGCAAGCTGATCTGGAGCAGGAAGGTGGGAAGGGTCGTGTTGGAGCACGGGCTGGGGATGGGGGGAGGTGGATGTACAGGTGTGAATGGGCATAGGGAGGTGTGCAGGTATGATTGGGCAGGGGGCTGTGTGCAAATGTGAATGGGCAGGGGATGTGCAGATGTGAACGGGCGGGGGGGCAAAACAGGCGTGGGGAGGCTGTGCATGTGTGAACGGAAATGAGGGTGAGGGGGAAGAGAGGAAAAGAGTTCAGAGGGTGGGGTCTGTATTGTCAATGCAGGAGTCCTGGTGGGTGTACTTGGAATCGATGATAGGAAAGGACCATGAGGGTGAAAGTAGGAGCCAGTAGTGTGAGAGGGTGAGAGTTTGGCAATGGTGGGTGAATGGGCGCTGAGGGTTGTTGGAGGGGATGCGGAAGGAGAGGTGGATTCTGAGGGTCAGCAGGATGAGGGGGGCATGTCTATTGTAATGGGGGTGGGCTCTTCGACATTTGCCTGCATGGGACAGAACGTGATGGGGAAGGGTTGAAGGGTCATGGTGGGAAGGTTAAATATTGCATATTAGGGGTCAATGGTTATGAAAGGGGAGAGTGTGAGTGACGGGGAGGGGTAAAGGTGTTGGATTTGACATTGAGTGTTGCTCACATCATGGCTGCTCACAACAGTGCAGGGCCTCGTAGTGGAGATCCCGATATGCTGCATGGGAGCTGGGTCATTGAGGGTGGGCAGAGATGCAGGTCATCTCAATTGGATAACTGAAGGGGAACCCCAGCATGTAGTACTTACAATGCTAGGGCATTGGGACAGGTAAGAATGTGCAGGGTAAAGACTCAGCATGCGCGGGAGACTTCTTGCACATGGCTCGCAAGGGCCCTGGCAAAGAGCCTTTGCCTCCTTGGACATGCCTGATTCTGGGGGACATAGACCCAGGTTTGGTGCCCTTCAGAAGATGTTATGAGGGGGGTGGGGGGGGGCAGTTCACCCTCAGGCTTAAGGTCTACATAACAAATAAACCACAACAGACCTCATTAAAATGCAAGTGGACTATATTTACAAAAGTGTTACAATATTAACAATCATAATGCAACTATGCGACCATATGTGAAATCAAAACTTCTTAATCTTTTGTTCCCTACCACTTTTAGGTGCTACCCTGACATCTGCAGTAGGGCTGGAGGCAGCCTGCTGACCACTTTGCCCAGTTGTCTTGGATGACATTGACAGCCGTCCTTGAGACCCGAGGCCTCGAGGAGCCGGCTTACTTTGGCTGTCCTGCTATGAGCCAGCTGCTCCCTCTGAGGTCACAGAGGACAAGGCTGAAGGGATTATAGGCAAGAGGGTTTCAGAAGGACCAGACACCTTCAGAGTGTTTTGAGCAGAGGTCCCAGGAGTGTCTAACAGCTGCTCCATCTGCTTTTGGGTGCCCAAGGACCCCTGCCTGAGTCCTTGCAGGAAAGGGGCACCTGGAGGGAGGTGGATGCATCCTGTCCCCCTCTCATGTAGCCACTGTGAAAGCACACCCATGGCTACTGCGATGGAGTGCAGGTCTGTGTGCATCTCTAGTAGAATTTGCTGGACCAGGTTCTCCATGGTGTCTGCTACCCTCCCCATGGAGACTTCCATACGTGTACAGGTCGGAATCACATCATCAAAGAGCAGCTGGATGGACTCCTGCGCCTCACATGCCACTCTGTTGAGGGCCTCCACCCCTGCCTTTTGCTGTCTCTCCAGTGTGGAAAGCCGATCCCAGAGGCTCATCATCAGACTTGAACCTTGCAGATACCTCTTCCCCAGCAGTCCTCTGAGTGCTGGTGAGCTTGGTTGACTCCACCTCCTCCTGCTGCGGACACGTGTCTGTGTAGTGACCACCAGAATGTGAGAGCCTAACTGAAAGACACCTGGTACCCACCAAGAAAAGACCTTGATGTCTTTTATACCTTTTAAATATGTGTGCGCCATCCACTCCACCCTGCTGTGTGAAACGTTGGGAAACCCCAACTGCATAATTAATGAGGCTGACATTGTGTGATTTGGCGCAAATTGCTACTAACCTCCGCAGTAGAAAAGACTCGCTGCTCCCCCTCCTGACTTTTTTACAAAAGGTTAGTATGCAGGTAAAGTAAGTAATTAGGAAGCTAATAGAATGTTATCATTTATTGCGAAGGGAATTGAATACAAAAGTAGGTGTTTCACTTGTACAGGGCACTAGTTAGACCACATCTGGAGTATTATGTACAGTATTGGTCACCTTATTTAAGGAAGGATGTAAATGCGTTGGAAACAGTTCAGAGAAGGTTTACCAGACTAATACCTGGATTGGGTGGGTTGTCTTATGAGGAAAGGTTGGACAGACTAGGCTTGTATCCGCCGGAGTTTAGAAGAGTAAGAGGCGACTTGATTGAAACATATAAGACCCTGCAGGATCTTGACAGGGTGGATGTGGAGAGGATGTTTCCTTTCATGGGAGAATCTAGAATTAGGGGTCACTGTTTAAAAATAAGGGGTCGCTCATTTAAAATGGAGATGAGGTGAAATTTTTTCACTCAAGAGGGTTGTGAGTCTTTGGAACTTTCTTCCTGAAAAGGTGGTGGAAGCAGATTCTTTGAATATTTTTAAGGCAGAGGTGGATAGATTCTTGGTAAGCAAGGGGGTTGATAGGTTATCGGGGGAAGGTGGGATTTCAAGTTTCTATCAGATTAGCTATGATCTTATTAAATGGTGGAGTGGGCTCGAGGGGCTGAATGGCCTACTCCTCCTTGTTCATTTGGACTTAGTTCTGGAAGGGAAAATTTCGCCCATTGTCTGAGGGCTCATAAACAAACTGTTCCCGCCCTTCTGTTAGAATTGGGGCCATAATCTAGACCTGAATCTGAGTGGGTTCCCTGTCTCCAGCCAGACATTATGACACTACATATGCTCCATTTTTGTCACCGTGCTTTCAACCTTTAAGCAAGATGTATAATATTGTGATGAGCAAAATTAATAATATTGTGATGAGTAAGATTTATAATATTGTGATGACTGTGAGTAAGACTGGTCACAAATTGGACAACCCCAAATTTCATTATTAATAGTATTCCTGTAAAAACAAATGAAAAGTTTGTAATTCTATCACTTTTTTGCCTTTCCCTCTTGACATGTAAATGATGTTAGAATGGAACCACAGATCTCAAATCGCTTCTAAAATCCACTCAGACTTTGAATGCTAAGTACTGCAGGACTTACATTTTTTCATTTTATTTCTGAGAACTGATTTGTTTTGAAGAATTCCTGTTGTATGTAAAGTGAAGATTTAAAACAGGGGAGTTGACCTTTTCTGTGGTGGGAAACCTGTTTTAATTACTTTTCCTACAATCGGTGTGAAAGAGAAAAAATGCTTTGTCTATAGTTCGTGGGCAGAATTTCACCCTTGTCGGGTGGGCTGGGCGGGGGTGGGTGGCTTCCTGACTGCCACCCACGATTGAGGCCAGAAGGCAATTCCACACTGGCAGGCCAATTAAGGCCCGCCCACTGTGAAATGCGAGTGGCAGCACCCAGTGCTGCCTTTGCGGGGTGGGGAGGGGGGGGATGCAGGGGGGCACGCGTGGTTGTGGGGGGGGGGGGGGGGGCGGGGTGGGGGGGGGGGGTGTCGGTGAGCGTGGGGCGAATGTGAACTTCACGTATGCACATGAGCAAGAGCTTGAAAATCTCCCTGAGGCACAGAGCTGCCTGACGGAGATGAAGAGTTTAAGAAAAAATAAATAAAGAAATTAAAAATGTTATAAAACATGTCCCCTCACTCTATCACATGAGCAGAGACATGTTATTAATTAAATTTTAAATTTTTTATTTTATTTTTATTTGCTTTAGGAAACCTCATCCCGCCTTGTGGATGAGGTTTCCTAAAAAGTGCAAAGGCCGCTTGGCCTTTTTGGTTGGGCGGGCAATGAAAAGTTCTATTTAATTGACCCTTTAATGGCCTAAACAGGCCTTTTAATTGTCAACGGCGCGGAGATGCGAATGTGCGTTGACATTGGTACTTGAGCGGGTCGGACGTGTACCCGCCCACCGAGCTAAAAGTTTTGACCCATGTATTTGTGCCCACAGAAATTATATATAAGTACAGTGTCATTTTTATCTGTAATAGAGTTTTGTAATATTATCTATTCCAAGAGTCTTGATAAATGTTACACCAAGTCCACCTCCCACACCCTATCTTACATTCATTATACTCCATTACCTCTCCATAAGTGGAAGATCAGCCATGATGGTGTTGAATGATGGAAAAGTCTCAAAGGGCTGAATGACCTACTCCTGTTCCTATTTCTTTTGAATGTGTTAAAATCATTCTCACTTATAAATCCTTGATAGATTCAACCCACCTTAGCTCTGCAACTACTCCCAGTTGTACATACCAACATATACTATCCATCTGACCCTGCTTGCTTTATATTCCTCTTCCTTTTGCTGGTAAAGCTTTAAGGAGTCCCTCCCTGGTACTCTGTATCTATGTTATGCAATCTTGGTTACATCTCTCTCCTCTAATTCTTCTTCCACCACTTGGTGTTATTTAATTCCAAATTAATGTTGAACGGAACACTTACCATGTAATGTCCCCATCAATTACTTTCAGGCCAGGTGTAATGCAACCTAAGTTAGAATAAAGCTCACTTTTCTCTGCCCCACATCTCAACTACAACCTCAAATGGCTCACTACACCAACATGATATTTTTCCATTTCAGTCTGAGAAAATTAAGGTTTTTCTATGCTGCTGCTCAGGTCCACCAGGAACAAGGTTCAAACTGCCTCACATTTCACAGCCAGTAAGTTTGGGAGATATTCTCCCCATCAATCTGGACCGTAATTAAACTTCCATCAGCAAACTTGCATTTGAGCTCCAACTAACTGATGTAGGTTTAAAGCCTGCTCCACAAGAGGGTTGCATTGTGGTGCAGTTTTATTTACATTGAATTGCAGGCATACTTACTGCATATCTGCAACATCTGTTTGTTTGAAACAGATTACCACACTCTTAAAATATGACTAATTAAAGTTAATTAACTGGCACTGCTAATCAGCTCTCAACTGTGTGTAACAGTAGCACTAATTAACTCAAGAATACTTATTTTGAGTCCAGTGTATTATATTTGGATATATTACCAAATTGCTACTGCAGTTCTCCCAAAGGTTAATGGAAAATCCAGATTACAACTACTGTATTGCTCATGGAAGCAGATTTGAAATCTAAATGCCTTCTTTCACAATCAGTGATGGCATCATGAATTATGTACCATCTATGCTTCCATATTTAAAAGAAATACAATTTTTAAAAAATTCGTTCATGGTATGTTGGTGTTGCTGGCTAGGCCAACATTTATTGCCCATCCCTGATTGCCGTTGTTCAGAGGCATTTAAGAGTCAACCACATTTGGGAGGACCAAGTATTTTTTCCCATTTGCAACCAGTTTTATTGTGCAGCACCATCTCATTCAAGCATTGGGTGGTGTTGATCTCATTGGAGAAAATGACTTGGAAATGTTTGAGCCTAGCATTATGACATAACCTACAAAGTTGAAGTGGTAAGATAACTGGGGAAATAATTAATACAAATTCAGCTGATTTACACTGACTAGCTCAACGGTTTGCCCAAGATATTTGCCAGAGGATCCATTCTGATGAAAGGTCTCTGCTGAAAACATTAACTTACCTTTAATACAAACAGAAAATGCTGGAAATACTCAGCAGCCCAGACAGCATCTGTGGAGAGAGAATGTTAGGCCAAAGACCTTTCATCAGAATTTACCTGTACTCTTTACATTGATTTACCTTTATTGTTTTCAGATGTTATGTATTTCTAAATATTTTCTGCCTTTATTTCAGTGTTTGAGCATTTACAATTTCTTTTTCTTTTTATCTTCTCAGAGAATGTGATTATAACACTCATTACTTAAACAATTAAACAGCAAATCAACCATTAGCAACAAATAAGTTGAATGGTATTAGTCAAGATAGTTTGTGGCTGGATGTGCTTTTAAACAGTTAATAATTGATGTATTTAATGATTATAAACCTTCTTCTTTCTGATAATACATCGTTATGTGCTGATATGAAATTCATGATCATCTCGTGTACTTTTATGCTTTGTTTAATAGCAAGACTTTAAATCCTAACCTGATAAAAGAATATTAAGTATATGTTTTGGGGGAGAAAGTGAGTTCATAAAATGTAAATTGAAACATCTTTTATAGAAGCATAAAATGAAACGGCATAGAGCAACGCAGAACTTGCTGTATTAAAAAAATCCTCAGATCACTGGTTCTTTTGCCAATCACTAAATCTGTGTCCTTGGTTACTGAACCTTCAGCCAATCTGCACCCTCTCCAAGGCCCTGACACTCATCCTAAAGTGTGGTGTGTAGAATTGAACACAGTATTGTAGTTGAGCCCTAACTTTTGCCTTATAAAGGTTTAACTTCCTTGCTTTTGTAACTTATTCCTCTATTAATAAAGCTAAGGATCCCACTTTTTGTTTAACAGCCTTATGAATTTGTCCTGCCGCCTTCAAAGATTTGTGTGTGTTCGCTCCCAGGTGCCTCTGCTCCTGCATCACCTTTAAAATTTACTATTTGGTTAATATTGCTTCCTTCTAATTTTTCCTATCAGCATGTATCACTACTAAAATTTATGGACAACCATTTGTTCTCATTGGTGGCGTTGACTTGTAAGATACTTGAATTTACATGTATCTTATAAGTTAACCCTTTTGCCGCTATAACCTTTGAACGGAGAACGCATTCAAGATGCTGGCATACATCTGGTAACACACAAAATTCTAGTAATATGGTCAATAAAATTGCATTGTATAACACTAAAGTAGCGTCAACTTGACCATGATTGTGCTACAATTATACACCAGAGAAGTAAACTTGGAAACATTAATATTTAGAAGAATAAGAAAAACAAAATAAAGGGTCTGTGGAAAGGTCAGTGGAATGGGAGAGAACCAGCTGAGTGGCATCTTTGTATGCTGTAGCATTAGATGTTCCAATGAACTCCCAACCATACCTTTGCCAGTACCATGGTACTAATATATTCTGAAAAAGATCATTCACCTTTTAAGGATTTTCATTTATGTCATAGCTGTACAATGTCAAAAAGTGTTCATACTTTAGTTTGTGATGGGCTGTTTGTGAGTTCAAAGAAAGAATTAGCATCTTGCAGAAAGGCCAAAGCAGATGTAGAATAGAGGATTTTGATGTGATCAACCATTTCCCTGAGGAGAATATAGGACACTGAAATAAATTTTCTGTGATTTTTTTTTTCTCCTAGAAACTTAGGAATAGCATGAATATTCCATAGTGACCCACATCCGAAACCTAATTCCCTATGCCTGTAGTTAAGTTGTTTTTGTTTTGTGTTCAGCAGCTTCAAGCGCACCTAGATTCTGTGCATGAAAAAATTGAGAGCATATGTCAGCGGTCGTAAGCAAATTTTGTGAAATGATATTTTTATTGTGTATGTATTATATATATCTATTTTGTAGATATATTGTGGCTCATATGATGCAGCTGGAAAGTGTGTGGGGACTGTCTGCTTCCTGTGAGATTCATACAGGTGGTGGAGGAGGGACAGTGAAAGGGCGTCGCACCCACTTCCTTTGTCGTACATAGTGACATACTGTAATCCAACAGCCCGTTATAAGGCTGATTCTTTTTGTGGTAGCTTCTCATTGCTACTGATTTGCCTGTCGTAGGTGTGTGACTAAACTTGTGGTTACATATGCCCGTTTTGGTTTGAAGGTCTGAAACCCATCTTGAATCTTGCATTCCCACTTCAGCCTTCACATTTTTTCCATAATCTCTCAGATTAAAATTATAAAAACTAAAATTGAGCTAAACTGTGCACTGTATAATTAAAAAGAACACAAGAAATAGGAGCATGATAGACCATATGGCCCTTGAACCTGCTCCGCCATTCAATACGATTATGGATAATCCTGTGCTTCAACTTCACTTTTCTGCCCACTCCCCAAATTCCTTGATTCGCTGAGAGACCAAAAATCTGTCTGTCCCAGTCTTAAATATATTCAATGATGGAGCATCCTCAGCTCTCTGGGGTAGAAAATTCCAAAGATTCATCATCCTTTTAGTGAAGTAATTTCTCCTCACCTCAGTCCTAAATGATTAACTCCTTATCTTGAGACTGTACCCCCATGTTTTAGATTCCCCGACCAGTGGAAACAATCTCTCAGCGCCCACCCTCTCATGTCCCTTCAGAATTTTGTCGCTTTCAATGAGACCGCCTCTCATTCTTCTGAACTCCAAAGAATATAGGCCCAAGTCACTCAGCCTTTCACCATAGATCAATCCCCTAGTCCCAGGGACCAATTTAGTGAACCTTCACTGTGTCGTTTCCAATACAAGTATATTCTTTCTTAAATGTGGAAACCAAAACTGCACACGGTATTCCAGATGTAGTCTTAAAACCCTGTATAATTGTAGCAAGCCTCATTTATTCCTGTACTCCAATCCCCTTGCAATAAAGATTGACATGCCATTTGCCTTCCTAATTGCATGCTGCACCTGCTTGATAGTCCTTGTACAAGCACATCCAAGTCTCTTTGAACATCAATGCTTACAAGTTTCACACCTTTTGAAAAAGTATTCTGCTTTTCTATTCTTAAGACCAAACTGAATAACTTCCCACATCCCTACATTACACTACATCTACCATCTTGTTGCCCACTTACTTAACCTGTCCAAATCTCTTCACAACCTCTTTGTGCCCTCCAAAGCTCATCTTTCTACTTAGCTGGATATCATCAGCACACACAGATACATTACTTTCTGCATCTTCATCTAAGTCATTAATATAGATTAAATAGCTGAGGCCCCACTACTGATCCTTGCAGCACACCATGATTCACTGCCTGCCAACTTGAAGAAGCTCCGTTTATGCACACTCTCTGCTTTCTATCCATTAACCAATCCTCTATCCATGCTAAAATATAGCCCCAACTCCATGACCCTTTATCTTGCCTATTAACCTTTTGTGTGGTGCCTTTTCAAAATCCAGGTATACGATATCTACTGGTTCCCCTTTATCTACTCTACTAGTTTTATCCTCAGAAAACTCTAATACATTTGTCAAACAGGATTTCCCTTTAGCAAAACCATGTTGACTTGTTCTAATCATATTATGGCTTTTTAAGTGCAGTTCCTTAATAATAGGTTCCAGCATTTTCCCAATGACTGATGTTTGGCTAACTGGCCAGTAGTTCTCTGTTTTCTTTCTCCCTTCTTTCTTGAAAAACTGTGTAACATTTGCCAACTTCGAATCTGATAGGATCATTCCCATCCAAGCAACTTTGTGAAGAAACCTTGCAAATGTTGCATTACCACATCTACTTGATTTACACTGCTAGATTCTTTTAGAAATGCAAATTTCATCTGGATGCCAGCTTTTGGAGATATTTATGGGGATGTTCTTCATTAAGTGGGATGACAAATTTCTTCACTTCCCAGAGACAATCCCTGGATGTGTTCCCAGGCAAACTATGTCCACAGAAGAAACCCTGGTTCACAAAACTTGCCCCCAAATACTCCAGCTTTTAATGTCTTGTAGTGGACTATGCCTAATGCATTAGCGAGTTACAGCACATAGTGTGTCGTGTAAATTGCCTTGGATAAAGGCGTCTGCTAAATGTCTTAATAATAATTGTGTCAGAAATATATATAATTAATTATGTTAATAATCTTATTATAATTATTTGACCCTGAAATTAGCTTCCAATATCATATTTGCATCATCACTAAGATTGCCTATGTTACCTTGATGTTACCTTCGTAACATCACCCGACTCGCCCCTGTCAGCTCATCTGCTGCTGAAATCCTTATTCATGCCCTTGAATACCTATAGCCTTGACAATCATAATGCATTCCCCCACATTCTACCCTCTGTAAACTTGATGTTGTCCAAAGCACTGCTGCCCCAGTCTTAACTCACACCAGGTCCTGTTCACCCAGCAAACCTGTGCTCGCTGACTGACATTGGCTCCCGGTCAAGCAAAGGCTTGATTTTAAAATTGTCATTCCTGTTTCCAGATCCCTCCATGGCCTCGTTCCTCCCTGTAATCTCCTCCAAATCCACAACCTTCACAGCAGCACTATGAAACAAAATATGACACCAAGCCAAATGAGGAAATATTAGGTCAGATGTCTCAGCTGAGGTGGGGAGGGGGAGAGGTGTAAGAATGGTATCCCAGAGTTTGGTATCTTCTGAGATACTTGCGCTCCTCTAATCCTGGTTTCATATGCATGCCTGATTTTAATCACACCACTATTGGTGCTGCACCTTCAGTTGCCTAGGCCCCAAATTCTGGGATACCATTCCTACGCCTCTCCGCCTCCCCACCTCATCGGAGACATCTGATCTAATATTTCCTCATGTGGCTTGGTGTCATATTTTGTTTCATAGTGCTCCTGTGAAGTACCTTGGTATGTTTTATTATGTTAAACATACTATATAAATGTAAGTTGTTGTATTATTACAACTAACTATGTTATAAATGGTACAGCACAATTGCAGTTTCCATAGCTATGAAACTGACTGAATGGCCAATGACATAGAACACATGCAAAATTTGAGATATGGTGAAAGGTGAAAATGACATTGTTGAAAAAGTGTAATTGCTCAGTAACCAATTTCAATTGCGATTTTCCATATTTTGACCAACTGGAAAGGAAAGATCCATATTATATTCAATATTTCAGTATTTTCCATTTGAGTAGAGACAGGACATCTACAGAAGAACATGAAGGTACCATTAAACATAAAACTGCTCCTACAGCAAGCACTGGTTTGAGCATTTTTACTGATTTTTTTTTTGAAAAGTTGAGCCAACAGTGACTAGGCCGTATAGACAATCGATATGAAAAGTTAATATTCCTGAACAGTATCATTGCATTATTTATAAATGGTGTCTGAATGTGCTTCAATAGTGTGAAGCCACATGTACGGTAATTCTTTGCACATTTGTTTTATGTTTGTAGTGTATATGTGAAACAATTACAAAAAACGCTGCTAAAGATTTTTGCCTTGCTACGCTGCACAACCCACATTTTCCATCCTGGCTACTTTGCCATAGCCTCACCCTGTCTGTCCTTGGATTCGCTTAGAAAGTATATGGTCACCCGATCGTTAAGGTTTCATTCCACTTTGTAATAGTTTAGAAGTCACAATTCATTTTATTGTTTATTTGATGTTGT
The DNA here is from genome assembly GCF_017639515.1 of Carcharodon carcharias. NCBI lineage: Eukaryota > Metazoa > Chordata > Chondrichthyes > Lamniformes > Lamnidae > Carcharodon > Carcharodon carcharias. The sequence goes on along the minus strand of NC_054471.1, from coordinate 141,775,379 downwards.
TCACTGGTAAAAGCATCATCCTGTTCAGGTTATGCACTACCCATTACTTACTTTAGACAACTTATTTGTGGGACAAAATTGTAATGAAGCTGACTGGAACTTGGACAGTTCCGCTGGCTAAGTTATTTTAATCCAATTTGTCTATAGACCGGAGAAAAAAGCAGGGTATAAAATAGAAATATTAAGTTGTCTGTTAGAATCTACAGTGTTATTCTTCAACAGTTATACATTAACAGTGTATTACATAGGATATGTAAGGTGCATGTCTGTGTATGAATCCTAATATGAAATTATCCTGCTGACACAAAGAGTGAGAAAAAGTCTAAGAAACATATTTGTTTATCAAATGTATTGGAGAGTGCAGGATTCTTCCTTCCAGGAACGTCTAGTGAATGGGTAACATAAACATTTTGGCTAGCTAATTTGGGATCTCCTGAAATAATCACGTTTTAAGTCGCCTTTGTCTACCATGTGATTAACTGTGGTGAAGTATTTTTGCATGCACGTGACATACTGTAGTTTTTGATGTAATATATTCATTCGTATTTACCTTTTGGGTACAGGACATCGGCAACAAGCTCCATTAAATATGTCCCATTTTATACCTATATCCCAATAAAGAAGCAATGACTGGCATATATGGTGTAGATTACTTTATCACATTCTCAGCTTTACATCCAGTGAAGTCTTTTTGAAGTGTAGTCAATGTTGTTATGCAGGTAATAAATGATTAAATCTATATACTGCATTTTAAGTTTTAAAGTTCAAAGTTATATTTACTTTTACTGTACTAATGTTTCGAATGTAATTAAAAGTTAGCAGCCTATCAGTAGCATGTTCTCACATTACAATGGTCTCCATTTTGTGACATTTCCTTCATCTCTTACCTTTGCTACACAGTTCGTATTGATTTGTTTGCTTTGCAAAGTGCTAAAACACAGCAATTTGCAAAGAATATTATCAACTTTACTATAGAAATGATTTTTAATAACCTCTTCTCTGCAATTTGAGTATTCTGAAACATTGCGAAAAGTAAAATTTTATACTTATGTTGTTATTTGCATGCCACTGGATGCCCCATTTTGGGCAGCTTGTGTAACAGCTTTGAACCTTAATGGGGAGATGATAAATATCTTTAACAAGCTGTCACATGGAGGCAACTCAGCTGGGAAAGTTCTATACTGACCCTACCTGAGTATTGAATTTTAGCCTGGCGCTCTGATTGAACAGATTCCACAGAATGGAGTCATTGCTGCTAATAGTTCTCATCATTGTTATTGCAGGAACGGCCCCTGACTGCTTGTAAAGGGGTGGGTTTCCACAGGGGTCTGGGAAAATGAATTAAAAATATGCGAGTGTCATCCACCCGCTGGGAACTTGCTATCCATCTGACTGACAAGAAAAGTAACTGAAGAATCAGTTGGAAAATGGTCAACTTTTACATTTGATCTCTGCAAAGGATGTTATTTCTTCCCAAAGAGCGGCATTAAGTTGGTTTTGTAAAAGTCAAGAACTACTGAAGTGTCTGGAACTGCAGAGGAAAACCTGAGAGGAATTTCCACAGGTTGCAGTTGTTAGGTTATTTCTAAAAAGGGTTTGATAGATAGAAACTCGCAGTGAATTTTCACTGCAACAGTTTCTGAATTGTTTTTCTTTATAGAGTGTCAAATTCGGAAGTGTTCTGTTGTTTATTTTCAGACCTAATGAGTCAGCGTGAGAGTGCTGCAGCAGAATGCAGAGTTTTGTAAGACTAATACATGCTTCAAGTGAAGCTCCTGTGTATGATTCATAAAGCTTTTCAAATACAGTTCCTTGCTAACAAATTACTACTGTCTGTTGGCTAGTTATCAGTATGCAGCGAATCAGCCCCGAATGCTATCGGTACTACTTGTGTTTTTCACAAGTCACGTCTTGAAATTGCTCCATGTTAAACGCTAGGCAATGCCAAAGTGAAGTTTAACCGGTTTTTGTACGTCATTTGCACCTTGAGATATAATTACAATATTTATCTCATTCACTTGGCATTTGCTCATATTGTCAATCTAGTAATAACGTTGATCTTTTTTCAATGTTTGCTCCTTTCCCTTACGCCCATCTCCCAATGAAGGAGTTGATTCATACTGGCATGCAGATTTATGGATGTTCCCAGCTCTTCAGTACCTTGCTTAAGTTGTCATTCTCCATGTATTTGTCATGGAAATGAAAGTTAGCAATTTATTCAATCATAGGGTGCAGCTTTGTCAAACTGATTACAGTCCTCATCCGATAACCACGTATAATTTCTATTAGGGATCAGCAGGTAATGATCCAGAGCAGGAACTGAGACTGGATTAACAGGAACTGTTTATCCTTCCTCTTCTTTAGCAAAGTTCTGCAGAGGGGACATGGAACACGGTTAAAGTCATCATACTAAACATGCAAAATAAATAAATATCTAACATTAGCAAGTGGAGACTAAAGACATATGGCTTTAAATAAATGAATAAGTTAATTAGAAGTGAAAATATCCTGATAAAGGCTTTTCCAAAGAAATTATGGAATCATAGAATGATACAGCACAGAAGGAGCCCATTTGGCTCCATTGTGTCTGTGCTGGATCTTTGGTAGAGCTATCCAATTAATCTCGCTCTCCTACTCTCTCCGCCAAGCTCTGTAATTTCTTTCCCTTCAAGTATTTATCCAACTTTCTTTTGAATGCCACCTTTGAATCTGCTTCTGCAACCTTTTCATGCAATACATTCCACATCACAACAACTCACTGATTCTAAAAAAAAGTTTCCTCATGGCACCTCTAGTTCTTTTGCCAGTCACCGTAAATCTGTGACCACTGATACCTACTTTTTGTCTCTGAAAACCTTTTTAATTTACTCAATCAAAAACTTTATGATTTAAAACACCTATATCAAATCTTCATTTAACCTTCTCTGTTTTAAGGAGAACAGCCCCAGCTTCTTCAGTCTATCTACATAACTGAAGTCCCTGGCCCTTGGTAACATTCTAGTAAATCTCTTCTGCACCTTCTCTAAGGCTTTGACATAGTTCCTGAAGTGTGTGTAGAATTAAACACAAAATTCCACCTGAGGCAAAGTGTTTTATCCGAGTTTACCCTAACTTCCCTGCTTTTGCACTCAACATCCTTCTGTTAATAAAGCCAATAATCCCACATGCTTTTTTAATACCCTTGTGAAATTGCCCTGCCACCTTCAACAATTTGTCCACACCAACCCCACCCCCAATCTCTGTCTCTGTACCTCCCTTGAAAGTCGTCCCATTTAGTTCATTTTACTTCTCCTCATTGTTCCTACCAAAATGTAGAGCTTCACATTTCTCTGCAATAAATTTTATCTGCCATGTGTCTGTCCATTTCCTTGATTTTATATGTTGTCCTGAAAATTGTTACTACACCTCATTGCCTACTATGTCTTTGCCTTTTGTGTCATTTGCAAAGCTTGAAATTATGCCCTGTATACCAAAGTCCATTAATATATATCAAAAAGATTGTATACCCTGGGGCACACCACTGCATATTTTCCTCCAGTTTGGAAAACAACCGTTCACCACTACTCTGTGCTTTCCGCCTCTAAGGATTTAAAAAAAAATGTAATCCATTTAACCTGATGGACTTTAATTTTGCTAAAATGTCTGTTATGTGGTACTTTGTCAGATGTCTTTTGAAAGTCCATATATACAACATTAACCTCATCAATGCTCTCTATTACTTCATCAAAGCACTCTATCAATTTAATCACATTATTCATACATGATTTTCTTTGAACAAATCTGCTTTGAGTTTAATTTATTAGCCCATACTTTTCCCAATGCCATTTCATTTTGTCCAGGATTACTGTCTCTCAAAGCTTTGCTACCACTGGCTGACTGGCCTCCAGTTGCTAGGTTTAACCCACTCCCTTTTTCAATCCTCGAGTCCTCTGGCACCACTCCTATGTTGAAGAGGGGGCTTCTGCTGAGATGAATATAAGAATCACTTAAAAAGCCTAGTCAATGAGGAACATTGCAAAGTTAGCTCCAGCTGTAAAACAACAAATTCTTACCACAGTATAACAGCAAGATGATGCAGAGAACAAAACTGAGAACTCAAGATTAAGCTAATGGGGTAAACTAAGTTTGAACATGATAGTTAATGGAATAAAAGTTTCCTTTCTTCAAATAACCATTGTGGAAGACAGATAGAAAACAATAAATAGCTACAATTCAAATATAATTAACAAGTTCAATATAAACATGTCGTATGTCTTAGGCTAAAAGGGCTCAAAACAAACAATCTGTTGCATTTATCTCCGTACAGAGCAACAGGAGGTGAGCTTTGTGAAGTCTTAGCAGTTATTATGACGGAGCTGACTAATCATGGTGGTGTACCGGTTATGTTGCTGGACTAGTATTCCAGAGACCCAGACTAATGTTGTGGGGATATGAGTTCAAATCCCACCATGGCAGCTCGTGGAGTTTAAACCCAATTAATAAAATCTGGAATTGAAACCAGTATCAGTAGTGGTGACTATGAAACTATTGTTGATTGTCATAAAAACCCACCTGATTCACAGATTTCCTTCCCTAAAGGACATTAGTCACCCTTATCCAGTGTGGTCTACATCTGACTGCAGATCAATAGTAATGGTTGACTCTTAACTGCCCTCTGAAATGGCCTAGCAAGCCAGTCATTTCAAGGGCAGTTAGGGATGGTCAGCAAATGCTGGCCTTTTCAGTGATGCCCACATCCTGTGAAAGAATACATTTTTAAAATGTTGCCTATTTTCAAAGAAGGCAACAATATAGAAATGCTGCTACAGCCACATAAGTCAATAACAGACAAAATAATAGAATTAGTAATCAGAATTAAATTTAAAGATTATCTGTATGATAACCAATGTAGTTTTAAGGAAAGATTCATCTGACCAATCCCTTGACTTTGAGAAAATAACTCCATTTGTAAACTGTGGAAACTGCCAGACTTACTTTGCTTTTCAAAAAGAATTTGTTCTTTTTGTTCTTTAGTGTTTTACAAAAATGCTTAATTCAGAAACTGACTCTTAGGACTGAGTTTTAGCTTTGGGATTGAGAAACAGGAGTTGGACTGTTTCCGACTGTTTCCAAACCCGCCCTTGGTGGGGGAGGGGGGATGCGGTAGAGTGCGGGGAAACAGTCACTTGTTTGAATTTTGACCAGTGTGGCCCCTTAATTGGTAAGGAGACAGGTTCCTTGTCCAACTAAGGGCAGCGGTTGGGCTCTCTAAGCTGGACGGCCTGTCAAAGATCTTCCATCTTCAGAGGAGCAGCCGGCTGCAATAAATGGTGAGTAACTGGGCTACTTCAACATAAAGGTGCTTTCTCAGCCACCTTTTAAAAAATAATAATTAACAAAATGGAGGAAGCAGCTATGCCATCATTATGGGTGGATGGGGTGAGGGGAATGGGGAATCCCTCTATAGGATCGCCTGTGGCTGCATCCTCACCCAGACAGGTAGGGAGGACCAGTAGGCCTTATAGGAGTGGTGACACTCCAGCCTGCCATGGGGTGCCTGCCTCCAGGCACTTGAACTGACCCCCTGTTGAGATAAGAAATTCATTTCTGGTTAACAAGGTTCCTAATGAACATAATTATTTGCCCGCCTCATGGTTGATGACAGCACACTATCTGGCCTTGTAATTATTGGGCCCTGCCTGCTTTCGTTCTTGATCTCGGTGGACCCCAAACATTTAGCCCTTCTTCTTTGACTCTATTCTTTGACTTCTATTCTGACTCTGGGTTTTTCTTCACAAATCCTGGACTTCGTTTTGGCCTTTGCGCAGACCTTGGATTATATCCTTACCTTCACACTGAACCATGTTTATTTTTTGCCCTTTGTGTTGACTAAAAGTTGATATTTTGCCAAAGGTTTCAAGCATCCTGTTCTCTTGATCTTTATTGTCAGATGAAAGTTCCTGTCGGGCTAAAAATTTCCCACATTTGTTGCGTCTCTCTATATGCAGAGTGGCTGCCTGTATGAAGATGAGCTGCAATACTCCTCCTCCTCCTCACCTTTAACCTGATCCCTCCTCCTTTGTTGATTCTGTTCTTTCTGTTTCTGTTTCTACTTGCACCTCGACTGACCACCTCCATCTCACCTTGCTCCCAGGTTGAATTCTTTTCTCTGCCACCCCAGATTCTCATCCCTCTTGGAGAGGTTCATTGTTTCCTGCCTTAACTTAGGCTGTCCAACATTGCATTTGTTAATTCTTTCTCAGCAGTCATCATAATTATATTATTTTCTTAATCTAGTGTCTCCTCCACTCACTTTGAACCCTTGGAGTTGAATCATGTACTCATTCTTCCTTTTCCCTACTCTTGCCCTTCCTGAGCAAATTGTCCTCTGTTTCATCCCAAATCAGCTTCCTAACAGACTCTCCCGTCAAGCCTACTCTCTTGCATCCAGAACTCTCTTCATCCACAACCTCATACTGTTGGGTCTTAAGTTTTGTTTGTAGTTGATATCTCCTTCCTGTTTGCTAGTTCTGACCTATCTGGCTTAATTTCCCACCTTGTCCTGCAGTCTAACCACAGTGGTGATGGTGCAACAGACATCGCCATGCCTCCTCACCTGACTTCTTCCCCACATTCTGGCATTTCACTCTCTTTCACCCCTGCCACTTCTGCTTCAATATTCCCTTGTCCGCGGCTAGACCTCCCCCAACAAAACTTCCTATCTTTGTGTGTTCTCTGTCACTGCACTGAGACACAGCTGACCATAGCAATTTCAACATCTGCCTGAACCTACTATTTCCCCAACAAAGCTGACTTCCTGTTGTTGCTTCTTTCAGCACCATCCTTCCTATTGACTCCATCGCTCATACACAAGATCGCCCTTTTTACTTTGTTAGCACATGTAATTTTTTGAGACTGCTGAAATCTCAAATACCAACTGGACCCACTATAGTTTCTCTTCTTTCCTTGACTGAAAGCCCTATCTATCTCCGCCATCACATTCCAGCCCAGAAAAAAAACTAACACTGGATGTTTTCACACATCTCTCCCATGCTCCAATCTTGTCTGAATCAGGCCCTCAACTTTACAGTTACATTATTTCATCTATTGATTTTCTCTGCTATCATTTCATCTCCTTCAATGTTGTTGTCCTTATTAGATCCTGGACAATCCTCACCACTCCACTTGGGTACAACAGCCATCACCCTGGCCTCAAATCCATTGCCTGTAAGCTGGATCACGGCTTGCAAGTGTGATCTTTATAAAGTATGGCTCAATCACCTCAAGGGCTACTATCACTCCTATTCTTTGATCACTTCTATTATTGCTCTAAAATAATCTTGGAGCACAGGAACAACTCTAAAAGAGGCTTGTCCAACCCTTTTGCTTGGGGGCTGTGTTTCCATTTTTCTTACTCAAAGAGCCAATGAGCAAATATTGGAAAAATAAGATTTGGCACAAATTAAACTGAATTTCAAAAAAAAGTTGTGGTATTAGGGAAAGAAACAATTTGCTGAGCAAAAACAAAGCTGCGGGGCTGCAAAGAGGGGCATCGGGGGCTGGTTGGACAAGCTTGCTGTAAAACTTCTCTTCTCCCTGACCATCTTCGTGGACATAATTCATCCTCACCTCTGACACTGAGTATTAAGAGTTCATGGCAAAGTTGAGGCTCTGTTACTTCTGCTCTTTCAGCTCCTTGCAAATACAGAATGGGGCCACCAATAGAGGGAATTGAAGAAGAGGACAATAATTTAATAATCAGCATTTTGGAGGTCAGGAACAGGAAGAAAAATAATGTCTGCTATCTCTCAGAACCCTCATTCTGATTGCCCTTTTTCATGTTCAGCTTTTTATCTTGAATTTCCTAATGCAATGTGTTCCAAATAGGCTGCATCCAAAACAGGTTCTCCAACTACTAAATGCCTTCTGGACCCAAGCTTTTGACTGCTGCCCTGTCACTTTCTTTAATTTTGTGCCCAACGTAAACCAGCATTGGGAACCTTTGAGTTTCTTTATTGGTCCCTCACTTGCACTGTTCGAAGCCCAAAGATTACTCACTAACATAGGGTTTTTCTTTTTTTATTTGAAAGACCTATTACTCAGTAACTATCTTCACCTCCTTTCCTGGTCCCACACCAGCCTGTGGTCATGCATATCATTAGCTGAGAGGGAAAGTGGATGATCTGCTTCTACGGCTGACACATTGCTGGTTTTCCTGTGACTGAGGTGAGCTGAACTTTATTATACAGAGGCACGGGAAATTTCCCTTTGTAAAAGAAGAAGGCTCAGCACCGCCCCCTCACGTGCTCAATTCTGATTATGACCAATCCTTGTGGATATGGGTCTGAGGAAACCTAAGTTTTACTTTTATTGTGGATACACCCAGTATCTGTTTTTCAAGAAGCTACATTGTAAGAGTTAGCAGAAGCTTTGAAAATAAGGATATTATCACCTTTGTTCTAGTATCATATAAATTTGACTGCAAGAGTATTCTTCCAAGGTTTGGTAACTCCGGAGTTTGGAGAGGAATCTTAAGGGGTAGAAGTTTGTCTTGGGCATTTGTGCAACACCAGTGTTATCAGATCAGCTGCCTGTCATAAGCAGCACCTGATAGTCAATTCCATTGCAGTCTTTGAAAGTAAATATCAGACACTGCTTATACCAGGCAGTCAGTTTTGCTGACACAGCCTGTTTTGCACCACAGACCCAACTAATTTTTATCCACAGAAGTATAATACTTTGTGCTGCTCAAATTTTTTTCTGATTTCCCATGCCCCATCCCAAATTGCAGCTCCTCTCAATTGTTCTGCTTATTGTGATGCTAAAGCCTGAAACATGTTACGTTTTTATTTTCATACATTTCCCATGTCTTATCCCTGACAGCCAGTGAAATTTATTTCCAAAATCAAACTGACAAATGGTTATGCCTCACCTCAAACAAAATAGCCCCATGCGCCCAAGTTCTCAGCTTCATTGCCAATTAAAGATTGCAGACTTTAAAGGTCATAGGATCACAGTGATTTGCAGGAAATCTGTGCAAATGTTAATGTTTCACAAATGTATGATATCCACTGTGCCAGAAAGGCTGCTGAGGAAGTTCATTTTGGGTTAACAGATGTTACAAATAGCTCCATAGGTAAAACTTTAATTTTTGAAAGGCTAGGGAGGTTCAGGAGAATGAGTTATTATGCTATTTAAAAAAAAACTTTTAATCTGTGTGTAAACAGAATTGAAGCTACCTTGAACAGTATTGGAACAAAATTCAATTATGTTACTTGTGTATTATTGTAAGAGGGAGAGGATAATCCATGACAAACATTAAATATGAGGTTCATAGGGGACAAATTACCCATGTGTTATAGAGATGTTGTCGAGGTACCACTCATAGTTGCATTCCACATGTTGCTATCTATCACATCTATACAAAATGTTGTAATACAAAACTTTTTCTTTAAACATTTAATTTTAATCTGGGCTGCTGTAAAATGTTCGAAGTATTTTAAAACTTCAGTGCCTTTATGTAAAAGTGTCTTGCCTTTTTCAAGAATATATTAAGTGACATTTTGAAAACTCATTGGAAATACAAATCATGAACTTAATGTAGTTGTAGCCCCAGCAATTATGAAGGAGGACTTCTGCATTAGCTAATAGTAATAAAATCTTTATACATATATTCCCTATAGAGGTAATTTTCCAACTCACTGCTCACTTGTGGGAGTGTAAAATCAGAACATTACGCCTTACTTATACATTTTGCTATAGATAGGAGAAGATTTACATTATCAACATTTATTACTCAATCTTTTGAGAGCTTCTATCATACTTGATGCAGCACAATTACACACTAGATTTTCCATTTAGGCACAATCTTAATTGAATGCAAGATTCAACATGAATCACACCCACCCAATGTCCCACCATAATTTCTAGGTCAACCTCATTTAAATACTGTGGGCATGCTTAGGCACAAGAAGCAATTCTGTTTTGGAGCTTGCTAGTTTGGAGGTGGAAATGGCACACTGCAGGAGTTGATGAAGGTTTGCAACAGCTTTAAAGGGCTCAAAGGTAATTATCCAACACAATTATGTTGCACACTAAAGTTCTTTAACAAAAATTGCTGGAGAGTTGCAGCAATGGAAATGCTACTGGGGGAGGCTGGCAGATGAAACAGATCTTATTTGAAAAAGAGAAATAAAAGCTCCCCAGGAATAATGAAATGAAACAAAGACCTGCATTTATATAGTGCCTTTAGCACCCTTAAGACACCTGTAGGTGCATTACAGCCAATGAAGTATTTCTGCACTGTAGTCACGGTTGTAAGAAGAGCGGCAGTCAAATTGCGCACAGCAGAGTCCCACAAATAGCAATATGCTGATAACCAAATAATCAGTTTTTAATGATGTTGACTGAGGGATATACATTGGCCAAAACATGCAGGAGAACTCCGTTGCTCTTTTTTGAAATGTTGCTGTGGGGTCTTAGTTTAATGTCTCATCCAAAAGACGGCATCCCCAACAAAGCAGCACCCTCTCAGTACTGCACTGCAGTGTCAGCCTAGATCAGTGGTTCTCAAGCTTGTTAGTTGAAGGAACTCATTTCAATGGAATAGTAATTTCTGACTCACCCATCCAAATTATATTCGTGTATAATGCTCATGTAGTATGAAAGTGCTGCATGTAAAGACTGTTTTAGTAATGCTTTTAAGGAAACAGGAATTTACTTACAGAAATGGGTGAGCGTGCTTCTCACTACTGAGTCTGTCTGCCTCATGTCCTGTTTGACAATGAGACTTGTAAATCATTCTATATAAACGTCAAAGTTTTTTGTTTTTCAGAGAAAAGTGAATGGTAGTTCCCCCAAAACACCAATAAAAATCCCTTGTAATTAAATATAGAATTTGATTTACTTAGTCTGGTAAAGCAGTGACCCTGCAGAGCTTTGGGAAACTGGCTGAAGGATAGTCTGAAACTGGCTTAACAGCTTTGTGCATCTCCTTGAGTGCACCAATGCAAGCGGCTGCATTAGAATCCTGGCTAAATTTGCCACATCAGTCTGCATGGCACTTCTAACCAAAATGCTCAATGTCATAAAAGTGGCAGGTGGTTCTGAATGTCTACGTAGTGGTGAGATCAGATCCAAGCCCCCAACACTGCGCCCTGAGTGGTAGCCTACTCATAAAGCTGACACTGCTCAGTACGCACTTTCCGATTATTTTGTGGACCCCTGGAAAGTCTGTAAGATCTTCGGTATTCTGTAGGGCCCAGTTTAAGGACCACTAACCTAGCTTATGTGCTCAAGTTTCTGGAGTGGGATTTAAACCCACAACCTTCTGAGTCAGTGCTATCAATTAAGCCACAGCAAGAAAGCTGCTCAGGGCAGTGGAAAGAGATGGTCAGGATAGGTTAGGGCCAACACATCACACATGGTGACTCAGTGCCACTCAAAGTTCCCTTACTATGATCTTCCCCTTAGAAGAGGAGTAGGCCATCCAGCTTCTCCAGCCAGTTCCACAATTAATTTGAATCATGGCTGGCCTGTACCACAACTCAATTTTACCCAGTATTGTTCCAAATCCATTTTTCATTATTTCCTCTGGATTTGCACCAGTTGCTCTTCTTATTCATATAAAACAGATGTCCAAGGTTGCTAGATACTGTTGAAATGGCAGAAGTGAGTGTAAAGAGCCTGTCTCCACCAGAGGCACCAACCACACTGCTGCTTGGTTAATGATCATGACCATTCACACTATTTTCACTACTGGGTCATTTCAGGCTGCCATGGGGACATTATTTGCATTAGCAATCATTTGTGCATAAAGCAGTGGATGATTGTTTGTCACAGCAATTCACTTTCCTTTCCTGTGGGGCCATCAGCAACAAAATGGAGCAGGATTTTTTTGGATGGCAGGATTTACCATCCCACCACCTGGAGAGGTTGTGAGGAATCCTCTGCCCCCCTCCTCCCCTCTGCAATTATGGCAGCTCTGCAGCCATTTAAAGCTCTGATGTGGAAAGAGAGCCTTTCAGGGAGGTAAGGCCCCCTTTCCAGCTGAGGCCTGAGTACGGTGACCCCCAGCCCCAGCCCCAAATCCCTCCTGCCAGCCTCAGTATTGAGGTTGGGGGGGGAACTGGCCCTGAGTGGCCAATAATTGTCCACTTGAGGGCCTCAATTGGTGTGAGGGTGGGTAGGCCATGCTAGGTCTTGCTCACATGTAAAATTACGGACATGTGGGGGCAAGTGGAGGGCAGTGGGAAGGCCTTCTGGGGAATTTCTGGCCTGGAATCCTGCCAGTGGGGGACTGTAAAATTCTGCTCATAGATTCTGCCACAACCATGACCAATGACATCTACATGATTTTACAGGAAACGGCTGGACCCCAGTGTAATGAGATCCCTTCATGCATCCCAATAATAATTAGAACACCTCTGGCATGTTAAAGCTGCACTTTGGGTGTCTGGGTATATCATAGGAATATATCTGGGGCAACCTACAATCTAGCCAAGTTCGGGTCTCCAGGCTCATTATTGTGTGCTGTATCCTGTATAACTTTTTCTTATAAATAGACTGCTGCAGGACCTGAATCAGAGTGATTACAGCACAGAGGAAGCCATTTGGTCAGTTGAGTCAGTGCTGGCTCTCTGCAAGACTGATTTAGCTAGTCCCATCCCTGGCCCTTTCACTGTAGGTTTGCAAATTATTTCCCTTCAGGTTCTTAACCCAAATCACTTTTGAAAGCCATGATTGAACCTGCCTTTATCACACTCCCAGGTAGTTTTATTTTCAGATCTTAACACTCATTGTGCAAGTAAGCTTTTCCTCATGTTGCTTTTGGATCTTTTGCCAATCACTTTAAGGGAAGAATTTTCCCCCCGTTGGGGGAGAAGTGCAGGAACCGGCACAGGCAGGTGCACCTCCGATTGGCGCCCCCGATAGGGGCGATGGGGGGACGCGCTGCCATTTTACGTGGGTGGGCCAATTAAGCCAGCGTGACGTCCGCCAGGAAGCGCTGTGCACTCCCTGTGCCGGTTGGGGGTGGGGGGTGTGGGGGGGGTGTGGGGGGGGGGGGTAGCAATTCCCTCAGCCGAATGTGCGCTCTTTCACAGATGCGCATGGAAGAGCACACCGATCTCCCTGAGGCTAAATGCTGCCTCCGGGAGATCGGCACCAAATTTAAAAATGGTAACGGTGCACAAACAAAATTTCCCTGACCTGTCCCCTCATGTGACACTGTCATATGAGTTGGGACATATCCATCACTTTAACTCTTTAATATTTATTAAGTTTTTTAAAACCCTCATGAAACCTCATCCCGCCCGTGGATGAGACTTCATGTTTTTTCTGAAGCCCGCCAGGGCTCCCGGCTTGCCCACCAACCCTAAGGTTGGATGGGCAGGTCCATTAATTATGCCAATTACTTTTTAAATGGCCTCAACAGGCCGTTGACAGGTCAGCGGGCGCGCAGCTGATTCAGCTGCCCCCCCCACCAACCTGAAAATTGAAATGATGTGAGGTGACATTAGGAGTTTTGCCTGACGTCATTCCACGTCGTTTTATGTGTCGGCGAGCAGGCCCCAACCCCTGCTCACCGACCTAAAAATCATGGCCTAAATCTATGTTCTCTGGTTTCTGACCCTTCTGCCAATGGGAACAATTCCTTTCTACACTCTCTGGACCCTTCATGCTTTTGAATACCTCCATCAAATGTCCCCTCAACCTTCTCTTTTCTAAGGAGAGGAAGAATGCTCTCAAGGCAGTTATAAAGAGAAGCAAGAGTCAGTGTCCTGACAAGGATGAGGAGTCCAACCCATTGCTAGCTGCAAGAGATATTTGTATTGTTTTCATCCAGGAGATCTTCTCCTGACTACCAAATCTAGATCAAGAGCCATGTGCATTATTTCCCCCTAATCCCATTGCTTTCCTTCACAAATGTATCAAACTTCCTCTATTTGAAACTCACCAACTCTACATTCATGTCAGCAGATGAAAACACCAACAAGAATAATGTTTGCATGCATAACAACTTCAATACCACATCAATTTTAATGATAATCCATTGCTTGTGCTTGTGTGCACCTCATGGATGGTTCTTACCACTGTAATTGCCCTGGGTGTGACTGTGATGCATGCGCAGTTAAACCTATCCTTGTGCTTCTTTCAGGTGATATCTGAGTGGCAGGAATGTATTAGGTGCTGCATTCCAATAGAAGCCTCTTGAGAATGAGGTGACCATCATTACAAAGTGGCAAAGTCTCAAGATGCTCTTGGTTCAGGTCACTGTTCTTTACTGCTGCAAAGACAACATGGTCCTTGCCCATTCTAACTCATGTAAGTTTGACATCCTTTGACCCAGAAGCAATACAGTAAGGAAATTTGTAATTTCTTTAAAATGTCTGCGGAATCTATAATTGTTTTTAAGAATGTTTGAATAGGACTCTTAAGCATTTACATTAGTTGCAAAGGATCAGTTGTAATTTTCTAGGGTAATAAGAAATACTGGTCTATCTGACCTTGTGACCCTTGACCAGGAAGTAGTCTGGATGGCAGTTAAGAATGAAGCTGTGTGGCTGGCAGACACAAAGGAGAGTTACAAGTAGAGGAGTTGGAGTTTGAAGGTGATCAGCTTACAGATGCTTAAGCAAAGAGAAAGCAGACAGACACAGAATGAGGAACGCAGGAAGTTCTTGTGAGGAGAAGAAGCAAATCACTCAGCAAGAGGTCAGTTTTTCTTTTGGGCAAAATAGGAGACAGGAGACATGGCAGTATTTTGTGAGCTGGCTGAAAAGGCCTAAAAGCTGCAAAGCTCTGTGAAGAACTCAGAGACGCAAAAGAGCTGGGTGTTTTTCAAGGAGTGGCCAAACCATGAACTGGGGTGCTTAGTGCTTTGTCGGATGAAAAGGAGTTATGGAAAGCTGCACCATCAGGACTGTCATGAACCGAGGTGAGAAGGTTTGTGGAAGTATGCCTTTATGATGATCGTACCCGTGAAACTCGAAGGTAAAAACTATTTCCGGATAGGGCTCCTGACCTACCCTG
This sequence comes from Carcharodon carcharias, assembly GCF_017639515.1. Lineage (NCBI taxonomy): Eukaryota > Metazoa > Chordata > Chondrichthyes > Lamniformes > Lamnidae > Carcharodon > Carcharodon carcharias. The sequence goes on along the minus strand of NC_054471.1, from coordinate 141,760,367 downwards.
TATGCAGAAAGAGCAGTATACTGTGGAACAGTGTAGTTACATAGTGCCGCATTTGTGCAAGGATTGATGGGAATGCTTGTTGTTGTGTAAGATGTATCTTTGTTGTATTAATTATTTAAAGTGAAATTTACCATTTTTTATTTGAAGAACCATTTGTCTGTTAATTAAAGCTTAATTTGCATTGATTCTAATTTGTGTTGAAGTAAAAGTTGCAAAAAGTGAAATCTTGTTGATAATTACTTCTTTGGGGGTCATTTGGTAAATTTTGTGGTTTGGGGTTCCCCCACAAGGATTGCAACACAGGGATCGGAAAGGATTTGGTGGTTCGATTTTATGCTTCTGAAAGACACCATCATCAGTGCCTATTTCTGCAGTGTCACCAGTGCAGTGCATTGGTTCAGTAAAGTATCTGTTTTTGTTTCACTATCAGTACCCCTTGCTCTTGTACTTATGTCAAATCATTTATATTAGCAGAAAACTGAAGTTTTATAAGCATTAGTGACGTATAAATATTGTCTTTCAAAAATGAAAATGATCAGAAAATGAAACACCTAACCAGAATATTTATTTCAAGTTGTATGTTATAACCAGATTTCACTGGTTTATAATGCTTTTGACATCTGTTAAACAATATTTGTCATGTTATTGAAAATACTTCAATTTAATACATTTACCTGCTAAAATTGACATCCGTGTATTTTGAGCAGAATTACATAAAATTTTGCTGTTGGTGATAATTGAACAGTTTTGTTTCTCTTTGCACAGTGAGATTTAGTAATCTGTCACTCCAGTACTGCATCTCAAGAAAGTCTGGCTGGTTTTCACAATTCCGTGCATCAAATTGTCTAAAAATTGTATTTGTGGATTTGAAGGAAATGTTTCTGAGTGTATTGCAGCATTTTTCAAAGCATACAATTAAGAAAAAGTGTAGGTTGTTCTGCCAGCAGTATTTTTGGCTGAGAAATGTGTATTTTCCATGAGGAAAGTGAGTGCATTTCCGTCTCATGGGTAACACAGGAAATAATCGCCTACAGTTATTTCATGCGTCAGCTGTGATCCACATTTTTTTGAAGTTATTCTGTGAGGTGCGGAGGTTTCATTATGGTTTCTGAAATGCGTGCCTGAGGTAAAAGGTACTGTAGGTGAAAATTGGTCTTTTGTTGTCTGAGCACAGTTCATTGCCTTTTGGAAAGAATATAAACTAAACATGTTATAAAAGACCTAAATATTTTACTGTAGTTAACAACATTTAAGGGTTGTGTTTTCTCATTTCTTTTTCAGATTAAACAATTTTACAATACACTTGACATTGTAGTTATGGGCTAGAAACAAACAGATGGGTGTAAGCAGGCAGGTGTCTCCTGAATATGCGGCATATATGTCTAGAACACATCCTACGCACTGTGCCCTCCCCCAACACCACCGCCAAGTTAATTTCTTTACAGTTGAGATAAATCAAATCTCGGAAATCTTCAGGCACTGACCACAAGCAGTTTCTGGTAACCAAACATTGTCAGCACTTGGACTTTCTGTCTAAATCAGTATGGCAATTTTGCCCTTCAAATTCATCTTGATGCTTTCAGTTTGTTGATTCTTCTGCATAACTTTCTTTTGCAAATTCCTCATTCCGTTCTTCCATTCTTTCAGTTTGTCCTTCAGCCCCTTTATTCCTTTCACTTTCCTTCCTGTTAAGAACAAATGTTCTGGTACTTCTCTTTTTTGATGGTCTGATGTTTTAAGATTATTGGTTTTCTTTTACTTGTTATATTCTGCTATTTTCTTTTCTTTTAGTTTGTTAATTTCTGCTTCCTTTTCAATCTACCTTACTGTACTTTGCATTTGTTTGTTGCTTCCTTTTCCTATACTGATAGTGCAGTTTATTAGTGTAGAGCTGTGCAACAACTACTGTGATTTACAAAAATAACTTCTGGCATATTAAAGGATAAATTTACAATTTTTGCCAAAAGATTAGGAGCTTTTGTTTATGAGGAGGATTTGTTAGGATATGGAATGTTCTACCAGCATCAGGGTCAGAGTTAAAATCTGTAATAGCTTTAAAAATGAAATATAAATAATTTTAATACTTTTCTCTTTAAAGTATTAGGGAAGGACAAGGAAATGAAACTAAAGCTTTCAGAGGCTCAGTTTATGGGCAATAGACTGATTTACCTCCCTCTGTGCTATAAAAGTTTTAGATTATAAGCGTTATTTTTTAATAATTTGCTGGAGTAAACGGGCCTTGATTGAATAAGTAAAAGGATGGGATGCTCTGCTCAATGTAAGATCAAGGCAAATTAAACATCTTAGAGTATCTGAAAATTGTCACCTTACACTCTGAAAGGACCAACTTTCAGCTGTTCAAGCCTGACATCTGGTGTTCTGGGCCACAGTGCTTCATATTTACATTGGGTTACTGTTAATCCGCCAGCAAACATTTACAAAATAGAAAGTAGTACGGTTCTCTCTTTTTATGATTCTATGTTCAGATGATTTGTTATTTATTCACAGAATCCCACATCTGCATATTTTTTTTAGTGCTGTTTTTATGAAAATATTCTTACGATTCTCACGGTGTACTGGGGTTAAATAATATGTCCGGGGGTAAAGTGCAAGTTTGAAAAAGCACTCATTTGTCCCAATTAAAGTATAATGACCACAGATGAAAGTGGAACAATGCTGAATTCACCAACATGGAGAGCGATTTCATAAAGGAATTATTGTCTTTCCTTAAATCCTGATGAGACCCAGTTTAACTCTCTATTTTTTCTATGTGGGTAAACTCTTCATCTGGGCAATGTGGGTCCAACTCGTTCATACTACAAAAGAGTAGCAGCCAGTTTTTGCACTGAAACTTTGTTCCTGACCAGCATGGTCCCTTGTTTTACAGAACTATAAAGGACTATATGAATGTACCAGAGCAGTAACAAACTTCACAGCATAGTCCTGGACTGTGTCCCACTGGGACTGATTACTTACAGTAAAGCTTAGCTGCAAACAAAATGTAGACTAAATGGCTTTTTATATAATAAAATATATTTCTATATGGAACAGGCTATGGTAAGTTTTTCAGACTCAATTGAAAGCATGTGTTCTCATAAAGTATAGCAATCTAATCATTTGGAGCTTGTTAAGGATAAGGCTAGACAGGTTTAATATTATGTTTCCCGCTTGCCTTTTCATTGTTGTAAGTGGCATGCATTAAGAAGCATCAGGAGCCTCTTCCCATTGCAGAAATCTATTCCCTTGCCTTTGTGCTTAAAAAAAAGGACACAATAAGAGTGAGTGATAATCTGTAGTTTATTGTATAGGTTGACATTCTTTTAATCATGACCACTCTACTTTGGACTAATATTTGAAGTTAATTTTTAACTTGTGACTCCCTCTTAGTGCTTGACCATGGTGTCTCAGTACAATAAGGCACTTAATGCTCTAGTCCTGTTGATTGTAGACATTCTATTCAACAAGGTAAAGGAAAGGATACATCCATTCTGAACCCACCTGCAATTGTCCTACAGTGCAGTCCCAATGAATTGGTGATTGAAAATATCGGCTATTGATTTCTGTATTGCATCAATATTGATCATTATTAATTGTAAAGCTTCAAACCATGTGACTCCACTCTGCTACAAAGGAACATTGAATACTTAGACCAGTTTTAGTGCTGCATTTCAGTTTTAAACAAAGCTTTTGTTTTATGATACACTGGACATGGCTGTTCACCTCCAATCGTTTCCTTGCCTTTCCTGTTGCCGGTTTTAAAAAGTTTTTATTGGAAAATTATACATGTGTAATTTATGACTTTCATGGGTAGGATTAGTGTACTGTAATGCCCTAATTAGAGGCTTTACTACCTAATGGCTCATAACTTCCGTGGAGTGGCTACCAAAGTCGGGTTGCCACTCCGCTCATACTTATGTACCTGGAAATGAAGCCACTCCTTTCTCGCCCGACCTTCTGACTCAGGCTGGGCGAGAACATTATGGTTCTGAGTTCCCGAGGCCTTTTGTCAAGGGCAACTGATTCGGAGGTAAGGAAGCCCCTTTTTTTTACAGCACTAGCTGCCGTAAAGCAGGTAAGGTTAAAGTCCAGCTACTTGAGCAGCCAGGGAGAAGGTATGTGGGTAGGGTAGGAGGGGTCAGGTGGTCAGTGGGGAAGGTCAGTTGATCAATGGGGGTTGAGGTTTGGGTGGTCAGTGGGGGGGAATAATTTGGTCGGGGGTGGTTGCGGAGGTTGGGTGGTCAGTGTGGGGTCAAGAGGAGCAGTCATTGCGGGGTGGTCAGTTTGGGGCTGGTCAGCGTGAGGTGTCAGTTGGTCAGGGTGCTGCTCAGTGGTGGGGAGAGGAGGGAAGAGGACGAGTACTGGTGGGTTTTTGGAGGGTCCCATGGAGAATCTGAGGGGCTAGTCAGGAAGGTTTAGTAGGAGGGAGGTGTCCTGTGGGGGGCCAAGGGCATGGGGGGAGTCCCGATGGGGGGGGGTTGGGGTGGTCAGTACTATAGCTACTCAGAAGTTACAAGTGGTTTTAATTCTTCTAACTTTTTCTGGGTAGCTATTGCTTCAAGGCAGTTGGAACCATCTGAAGTTTGGAGTTTAAATTGCATTATTGGATGGTTCCCATTGCAGGGCAATTGCCCAGTGGAAGTTTGAACTTCCCGGGCAATTGCCATGCAATCCTTACCTGGGGACTTTTTTGAATTTTTAAGATCCAGTGGTTCTGTTTAAAGAACAATAGGGAATTTACCAGGAGTTCTGGCCAAGAAGCCCTCTTCAACCAATACTACCTAAACTAGAGAAATGGGCGGAAATTTTCCCGTTGGAGACAGGAACTGGGAGTCAGGACTAATCCTGACGTCGTAATCCCTGCGCTAGGTGCAGAGACAGAGATGGGCTGATGCTGAAGCGACCGGGTTAAAAGGCTCACTTGCATTCCTAGAAGCATCAGCCCAGTTCTTCATTGCCGTTAGCAGTTCCTCCAAATAAACCTGCAGGTCAGTGTAAAGCTCCTCCTCATCCTCAATCCCCCTTCACCCTATCCTCCCTTACCTCTCTAACGCACTCGCTCTGCATGCACTACATAACCAGAACTCACAAGCATTATAATAGCATTTGGTGATCGTTGAAAGCTCATAACTCTGTCAAAATAAATAAGCATAACTTGAATAGGCATTTATAAAAATATTAACCACTTCCATAAAGGTGTATTGGGCTCAGGGCCTGCACTCTTTCCAAGCCATTCATGGAGGTGGGATTGCGGCGCTGGGATTAGTCCTGACTCCTAGTTCCCATCTCCCAACGGGAAAATTTCGGCCCTTCTTTTTAGTTTAGATAGTATTGGTTGAACAGGGTTTCTTGGCCAGAACTCCTGATAAATTCTCTATTGTTCGTCAAGCAGTACCACTGGATCTTAAAAATCCACTTATATGAACTGCGGAATTGACTGGTTGAAATTCAGGGATTTAATTGGTTTCTCTCTGGCGAAAACAGCTGGCAGCGGAAATGGAGGCAGACTTCTGGATCCGCCACTTGGTGGACATTTGTTTCCCGAATTTTGCCCTGTTTGGTCCCAATCAGGACCCACCAAATCCAGCCCATGGTCTTTCATCTCATTGAACAAAATGGCTGCCACAGTTGTCTCATAACATTTCAAAATTAATTTATTGTTCACAGCACTTTGAAATGTTTTGACAAACCTAATAAGGTGCTATATAACTGTAAGTGTTATTTTACATCTAATATTAATCAGTTCCCAGGCTAGGAGCCAGTCACAAATCAATAAGAACAGGAATTTTCTCTGTAGTGTTATTTCTGAAGCTTCAGTTGGAACAATGACCAATCATTCGTGACATGACAGTTTCTCATCCACCAAAATGCCCCAAGAATGAATTTTACGAATACTGAACAATATATTGAAAATGAAATCATTCACGAAATAAACATGAGCTTGCATTTTAGCTTTGTAATCCTACCATCCAGTTGTTGTTATGTTGTCTCTCTTCAAAACAGAACGAACATTACATCTGCACTAACAATACTGCACTGACACATCTCTGTTCACCATGGCCCAGCACAACTCAGGTCTGACTTAAAGAATACATGTGCAATATATGCTGATGACTTCTGTCCTTCGCACCCTCCAATGTTGGCGTTACATGCTTCATGCTCTTCTGCCTAGTTCCTTCCACAGCTCTTTGTTTAGTGCCAATTCTGGCCATTCCTCTCTCCCTGCTTGGTCGTCTTTGTGGCTTTGCCCTCAGCCAGAAAAAGAGAAAGAAGGGGTGTAATCGAAGCACAGGGAAAGAGTAACAGACAGACATGAGAATAAGAGGAGAGTGACAGAGACATAGGTCACTATGTATAGGGACGCTGTTTGTGAATATTGGATCGTGAGACAGAGAAAGAAGCAGAGAAGAAGGATAGAGTTACTGGGACCACAGAGCAGCTGTTGTAGAGCATGATAGAATATTGCTTAGCAGAGATGTCCTAACACGAACACATGAGCTGGAGTAGTGAAGTTTTCCTTCAGTTCCCAAACGTTCGCAGTCAATGAAGCATTGGGTGCTGCACATACAATGTAGAACCCTTCCCTGTGCATTTGGCATAACTCTAGTTCTTGAAAAACAATTTCAAGGCCTTGATGGGAAGCAAAGTGGTAAAATCAGCCCAGTACAGGTAACAGGTATGGTTCAAATTATCCATGAGCAATGCTGTGAGGGATTATCTAACTTTTAAAAAAATCATGTATATCTAACCTGCTGAGAAGCCAAATTAAATGTGTGATTTTATCGCAGAAATAATGAAATTGCAATATGTTTTTTCTCTTGAACTTTTCTTAAATATTGGGGGATAAATTTCTGGGGCTGTTCTCCCTTTTTTCTGCTGTAACTTTGGCTGAACATGCATGGAAACTCTGGAAAAGTTGTAGAAATGGCATTCCTGCGCCATTTTCTGGGGCTACCCTGGCACTTCTGAAATTATGGCAGACGAGTGGGAGAAACTTTGCAGAAATTCACCTCCATAGTGTTTACAAGGCTGGAGAAATTAGCCTGTTAAGTTGACAGTAAAATAATGTGGTAATAGTATTCAGTCACACCATGTTGGTTTTCTTTCAATCACAAATGAATCAGTCAGTTAGGTGCATTTTCTTGACATTAAATCTTTCTCACAGACAAGAATCCTGAAGCTTACAGCTAATTTACCGAGAACTGTAATGCTTGCGTTGAATCCATTATAAGAAGCTGTTCTGTACTTGGATAAAGCTCAAAAATTGTTAGATTCGATAGAGTTGTGGTCATGTTATTGGACTAGTAGCCCAGGAGCCTGGGCTAATAATCTAGAGGTATAATAATTCTGGTTTGAGAATTTTAGTTCAGTTCACAAGATCTGGAAATAAAAAGCTGGTATCAATAAAAGTGACCATGATGCTGTAGGATTATTGTAAAAACCCAATTTTTAAAAAATTTCTTCATGAGATGTGTGCATTGCAGCCTACATCAGCATTTATTGCCCATCCCTAATTGCCCTTGAGAAGGTGGTGCTGAGCCACCTACTTGAATTGCTGAAGTCCATGTGGCGTAGGTACATCCACAGTGCTGTTGGGAAGGGAGTTCCAGGAGTTTGACCCAGCGACAGTGAAGGAATGGCAATAGGGTTCCAAGTCAGGATGCGTGGCTTGGAGGGGAACTTACAGGAGTGTTCCCATGCATCTGCTGCCCTTGTCCTTCTCAATGGCAGGGATCGCGGGTTTGGAAGGTGCTTTTGAAGGTGCATCTTGTAGATGGTACACACTGCTACCACTGCATTGGTGATGGAGGGAGTGAATGTTGAAGGTGATGGATGGGGTGCCAGTCAAGCAGACTGCTTTGTCCTGGATGGCGTTGGGCTTCTTGAGTGTTGTTGGAGCTGCACTCATCCAGGCAAATGGAGGGTATTCCATCACACTCCTGACTTGTACCTTGTAGATTGCGGACAGGCCTTGCGGAGTCAGGAGGTGAATTATTCGCTGCAGAATTCCCAGCCTCTGACCTGCTCTTGTAGCCACAGTATTTATATGGCTAGTCCAGTTTAGTTTCTGATCAATGGTAACCCCCGAGGATGTTGATAGTGGGGGATTCAGTGATGTTAGTGCCATTGAATGACATGGGGAGATGGTTGGATTCTCTCTTGTTGGAGATGGCCATTGCCTGGCACTTATGTAACCTGAACGTAACTTGCCACATATCAGCCCAAGCCAGAATGTTGTCCAGGTCTTGGTGCTTATGGGCACGGACTACTCCAAGACCAAAGGAGTTGCGAATGATGCTGAACATTGTGCAATCATCAGTGAACAAACCACTTCTGCCCTTATGATGGAAAGAAGGTCATTAATGAAGCAGCTGAATATGGTTGGGCCTAGGACACTACCCTGAGGAACTCCTGATGTGATGTCCTGGGACTGAGATGATTGACCTCAACAACCACAACCATCTTCCTTTGTGCTGAGTATGACTCCAATTGGTTCATTAACATACTTTAGGGAAGGAAACCTGCTGTTCTTAGCCAATCAGGCCTGTATGTGACTCCAGTCTCAAACCAATCTCCTTGATTCTTAATTGCCCTCCGAATTGGTCCATTAAGCTACTCAGGGCATCTAAGCATTGGCAATAAAAGCCCATTTACTGGTAGTGAGACCCACATCTAGATGAATAATAGACAGAAACTTAGAAGTAAATTACAATATCTTAGATGTTTTCTGCAAGTCAAACATGAAATCAGTTGGAATAATTGATTGGATAAAAAAGGAGTAAATCGTATTTTCCATGCCCTGTGCTTACACTTTGCGTCACTTAATGGAAAAATTGATTCACTCGTTCACTGGCTTGACAAATTAAGCATAGAGCAAAAAAAATGCAGTATTGTTATGAGTTTCGGTTAAACAAACCTGTGCATAAGGGGAACCGTCCAAATAAAATAATTTTAAGTAGAAAGATGGTTAATTTGAAGAGCTTGTCCAGCAAGGATTGAATTTAAAGCTGCCTGACAGAAAAATCCTCTGGTATTGGACTATTGTTTTTCAGCCTTACTGGTTTACTCTGTTCGCTGTTTAAAAAAAATATGTTCTGGTGAGGCTCAGAACCAAATGTTGGTACATTCAGTCTTCAGATTTTAATTTTGTCATCCTGAGAGCCCACCTGCCTTTGCTTTTGGCCATCGTTGTCAGCTGTTCCTCAGTTTGAGGATGACATCTACTCAGGATCATGAGTTTCTGCCAAGAAAACGAGAACGCAAGAACAAAAGAAATAGGAGCAGGAGTAGACCATGTGGCCTGTTGAGTCTACTCTGCCATTCAAAATGATTATGGCTGATCTTGGATTTCAATTCCACACTGCTGCCTGCTTCCCATATCCCTTCATTCCCTGAGAAATCAAATATCTTCCTATCTCAGCCTTAAATGTATTCAACGACGGTGCATCCACAAACCTCTAGGGTAGATAGTTCTAAAGATTCGCAACCCCTTGAGTGAAGTAATTTCTTCTCACCTCAGTCCTAAATGATCAGCCCCTTATTCTGAGATTGTGTCTCTGTGCTTTAGACTCCCCAACCAGTGGAAACAATCTTTCAGCATCCATCCTTTCACAATCTTATCTTTTGATGAAATTGCTTATCAATTTTCTAAACTCTAGAGAACATAGGCCCAATTTACTCAGTCGCTCACCATAGGACAACTGCCTCATCCCAGGGACCAATTTAGTGAACCTTCACTCTGTTACCTCCAATGCAAGTATATCCTTTCTTAAGTGTGGAGACGAAAACTGCAGACAGTATTCCAGATGCGGTCTCACCAAAACTCTGTACAACTGTAGCAGGAATTGTTTATTCCTGTGCTCCAATTCCCTTCCTACTTGCTTGCTATTCTTGCATGCTAACTTTCTGCATTCTTTGTACAAGCACACCCAAGTCTCTTTGAACATCAACATTTTCAAGTTTCTTACCTTTTAAGAAACATTCAGTGTTTCTAAGCTTATGACCAAAGTGAATAACTACATTTCCCTACATTGTACTACATCTGCCATCTTGTTGCCCACTCACTTTACCTGTCTATTTCTCTTTACAGCCTTTGTGTTCTCCACAGCTTGCCTTTCCTCTGAGCTTTGCATCATCCACAAACTTAGGTACATTACTCTGTTTCTTCATTCAAGTTATTAATATAGATTATAAGTAGCTGAGGCCCCAGCACTGATCCTTGTGACACATCACTATTCACTGCCTGCCAACTCGAAAATGCACTGTTTACGTCAACTCTCTTCCTCCTGTCTGTTGACCAATCCTCGATCCATGCTATTATACTAACTCCAACTCCATGAGCCCTTATCTTGCCTATTAATCTTTTGTGTGGTACCTTATTGAATACCTTTTGGAAATCCAGGTATACTGCATCTACTGGTTCCCCTATATCTACCCTACTAGTTCCATCCTCAAAAAACTCTAATAAATTTGTCAAACAGGATTTCCCTTTAGTAAAACCATGCTGACTTGTTCTAATCATACGATGCTTTTTTAAGTGCATTGTTAAGACTTCCTTAATAATAGATTCCAGCATTTTCCCAACAACTGATATTAGGCTAACTGGCCTGTAGGTCAGTGTTTTCTCTCTCCCTCCTTTCTTGAAAAGTGGTGTAACATTTTCTGACTTCCAATCTGATGAGATCGTTCCCAAATCCAAGGAATTTTGTAAAATCATAACTAGTGCATCCATTATCCATTGGATAGGCTGGCATTGTTTTTCTTAGAACTGAGGAGGCTGAGGGGTGACCTGATTGAGATTATAAGGGACCTAGATAGAGCAGACAGGGATGCACTGTTTCTCTTAGTGGTGAGGTCAATTACCAGGGGGCACAGATTTAAGGTGATTGGTAGAAGGATTAGAGGGAACATGATGAAAAACTTCTTCACCCAGAGGGTGATGAATGTTTAGAATTTGCTGCCTGGTTTGGTGATGGAGTCAGAAATTCTCAACTCATTTAAAAGGTACCTGGATCTGCTGTAACCTGTAAGGCTACGGACCGGGTGCTCAAAGGTGGGGTTAGAATGGGCAGCTAGTTTTTTATTCTTTCTTTTTCGGCTGGTGCAAATACGATGGGCCGAATGTCACCTTTCTGTGCCATATCTTTTCTATGGTTCTATCTCTGCAGCCATCTCTTTCAGGACCTAAGGGTATAGGCCATCAGGCCCTGGGGATTTGTTGAATTTTAATCCCTTAAGTTTCTCTAATACTTTTCTCTTAATTTCCTTAATTTTCACATTTTCACACACTCTATAGCCCTTAGGTTACTGTCAATTTCTGATACAAAACTTGTGTTTTCTACTGTGAAGACAGAAAACATTTGTTCAGTGCCTCTACCATTTCTTCATTCCCCATAATAATTGTTCCTGCTTCTACTTCTAAGGGACCAATGTTTACTTCAGCCACTGTTTTCCTTTTTTTTATATTTATAGAAGTTCTTACAATCTGCTTTTATATTTCTGGCTAGTTTAATTTTACTCTGTTTTTCCTTTTTATCAATTATTGGTTTCTAAAACATTCCTGATACTCAGGCTTGCTACTATGTTTTCAAAGATTGTAAGCCTCTTCTTTCAGTCTAATACTATCCTTAATTTCCTGAGTAAGCCATGGATGGGTCTTTCTGGTTGAGTTTCATTTTTCAATGGAATGTATTTTTGTTGAACATTTTGAATTGTTTCTTTAAATGTCTTCCACTGTTCATTTATCACCATTCCTTTTAATCTATTTGCTCAATTAACCTTAGCCGGTTCACCACACATATCTATATAATTGGCTTTGTTTAAGTTTAAGATTCTTGTTAGTGATTGGGGAATGTCATTTTTACACTTAACTTGGAATTCAATGGTATTATGATCACTATTTCCCAGTGGATCTTTTACTATGACATTACTAATTAATCTTGCTTCATTATACAATACTCGATCTAAGATAGCTTTATCCCTCATCAATTCCATAAAATATTGCTCCAAGAAACTGCCATGAAAACATTCTACAATCTCACCTGATAGACCAACTCTTGTCAATTTTATTGTTCGTGAGTATATGAAGATTAAAGTCCCCATAATTATTACATTGCTTTTATTACAAACTCCAATAATTTCTTGTTTAATGCGCCATCCAATGGTATAACTTCTGTTAGAGGGCCTATAAACTACTTCCACCAGTGTTTTCTGACTCTTGCTATTCCTAATTTCCACCCATACTGATGCTACTTCATGATCTTCTGAGGCCAGATCCTTTCTCACTACTGTCCTTACGTTATCCATTACTAACAGGCTACCCCTTCTCCTTTGCCATTCTGTCTGTCTTTTCTAAATATTGTGTAACTTGGAATATTTATTTCCTAAGTTTGATCACCTTGTAACCATGTTTTTGGAATGGTGATTACATATAAATCATTTACCTCTATTTGTATCGCTAGTTCATCCATCTTATTGCAGATGTTTTGAGTATTCAATTAAAGGACCTTTTAATTTCATTTTTTTTAGCTCCTATTCCATGGAAGGTTTGTTAACTCTGTCTAATTCTGCTTGTCTTTACCCACATCATTATACTGTTCCATTGCCTCTTTGGATTTCTAAATCTCCCTTCACCTGAACCCTTTGTTAGTTTACAGCCCTGTCTGCAGCCCTGCTAATATGATTGGCCAGAACATTGGTCCCAGCCTGGATTTAGCTAAACTCATCCCAGTGGGATAGCTGTTTTCCCTGAGTACTGCTGCCAGTGCCCCATTAATCAAAGCCCCTCTTTCCACACCACTCTTTGAGCCATGCGTTTAATTCTCTAATCTACTTGACCATATACCAATTAGCGTGTGACTCAGATAACAATTCAGAGATGATTACCTTTGATGTTCTGTATTTTAATTTGGTCCCTAACTCCTCAAGTTCTCTTGGGTAGAACCAGGGATGATGTTCTGCTATGTTGTTGGTTGCCACATGGAACATGACAGCTGGATTCTCCCCCTCCCATTCCAAGCTCTTCACCAGCTGCAAGGAGATGCCCTTAACCCTGGCACCAGGCAGGCAGACAGCACAACCTTTGGAGCTCCCAATCACAGCTGCAGAGAACAATATCTGTTTCACTGACTATACCATCTCCTATCACTACCACATTCCTATTTGCTCCACCCCACTTGAATGTCATCCTTCGCCTTGGTGCCATGGTTAGTCTGCTCATCCACCTTGCAGTCTTTCTCCTCATCCGCTCTGGTACCTGTTGGACAAAGTTGGGGACTGAGGCTTCTGGGTCCTGAGGCCATGGGTCTTCCTATGACTGAACAGCTGATTCTCCACCTTCAAATCTTTGAGCACGTTGAGCAGGACATCCCACGAGGTAGTAGGATCCGGAGTGCAGGGTTTGCTTCCTTTTCTTTGCTTCTCTGCCTCATCATTAAGCTATTTGAACTCAAAGCATGATGCAGCTTGATGGACAAAATTGTCGTTATCCTGAACAATTGGTAGCAAGCTGCTCCCAGTCTTTAATGTCAATCCTGACTTGGAAATATATTGCTGTTCCTTCACTGTAGCTGGGTTAAAATCCTGGAACTCCCTTCCGAGCAGCACTGTGGGTGTGCCTACACCACATGGACTGCAGCGGTTCAAGAAGACAGCTCGCCACCACCTTCTCAAAGGCAACTAAGGATGGTCAATAAATGCAGGCCCAGCCAACGAAGCCCACATCCCCTGAACGAATAAAAATTAATAAATAAAAATGCACCCACAAAAATGCACCCACATCTCGTGAAAGAATAAAAAAAGACTTGGGAAGGGAAAGACACAGAAATAAAGGATGTGGGGTGAATATCATTCATGGTTCCTCAATATCGAAGCAGCTCATGCCCATAGCCAGAAAGACCTGGATAACATTCAGATGCAGGCTAATAAGTAACAAGTAATATTCATGCCTCAAGTGCCAGGCAATTACCATCTCCAACAAGAGAGAATCTAACCATCAGCATCCTGGGGGTTACCATTGATCAGAAATTGAACTGGACAAGCCATATATATATATATTATATATATTTTAACCCAGAGGCAGGGAATTCTGTGGCAAGTACCTCACCTCCAGACTCCCCAAAGCCTGTCAACCATCATGCTCACATGAGCGATGGAATACTCTCCACTTGCCTGGATGAGTGCAACTCCAACAACACTCAAGAAACTTGACACCAAAACAAAGCAGCCCGCTTGATTGGCACCCCATCCATCAGCTTTAATATTCACCACTGGCATACAGTAGCAGCAGTGTGTGCCAAATTTAAGATGCACTGCAGCAGCAACTCGCCAAGGCTCCTTCGATAGCATCTTCCAAACCCATGACCTCTACTACATAGAAGGACAAGGGCAGCAACCACATGAGAATACCACCTGTAAGTTCCCCTTGAAGCCACACGCCATCCTGACATGGAATTATATCACCATTCCTTCACTGTCACTGGATCAAAATTCTGGAGCTTCCTCCCTAAGAACACTGAGGGTGTACCCACACCACATGGACTGCAGAGGTTAAAGAAGGCACCTCACCACCATCTTCTCAAGGTTAATCAGGGATGAGCAACAAATGCAGGCCTTGTCAATGATGCTCACATTCCATAAATGAATAAACAAAATTGTAGTAATGCATGATCACGTTCTGGTAATTTGCCATTCATAACTAGTGTTGTATGCTTAGTATGTTTAATATCCAGCATTATGTGTTCAGTTGCTGCTTTTGTGGTTAGTTTCCATATTGCCAGTTTCTAGCATTGTGTGGATTGCATTTGGTACCATGGACTGTATTTGACACTGTGTGGTCTGTATTTGGCACTTTGTGGTCTGTATTTGGCACTGTGGTCAGTTTCCGGTGTTATTAAATCTTTTACAGTTAAACTAAATTAATGCTTCCACCAATAATAGAAAGCTTGCCAGAACCATAAGAGAAGTGGTGCTTTAAAGACCGCTACACATAAGTTAGCACTTACCTTACCCATGAAGTCATTGAATTGTCTTGAACACAATGTATTGCCATATGTTAATGGGCTGTAACTTCTGAGCTCCAGGGTGTTGTATTGGGGGTGGGTGGGTGTTGAGTGAGTACCTCAAAGATATGCTCTGGCTTTCTCCTCCGGAAGTTCACAGGTAAGATTTGCATGGCAATTGCCCAGAAGTGCCAACTTCCGCTGGGCAATTGCCCTCTCCTGGGAACCATCTGAAAATGCAATTTAAATCGCAAACTTTGAATGATTCTGACTGGGTTACATCAACAATAGTTATCCAGAAAAAGTTAGAAGCATTCAAACCTCTTCTGACTATTGCACAGACCCACACTGACCTCAAGGGGACTCCCCCATCCCCTAATACACCCCCCCATGTGACTCCCCGAACCCCCGAGAGGACTGCCCCCACCACCACCCTCCCCGCCCAAACCTCAAACCACGGGATTCCCCTCGCCTCCACAGGGACCCTTTTCCACACCAACCCCCCCACCCCCCGCACCCGAAGCCAAACCTGATTCTCACCCCCACCCCTCTAAGGCCTGAATTGGCTTGTCACCACCAACCACCAGACCTGACTCTCACCTCCTCCCACCACCTCCCACTGCTGAGGCCCTACCCACCCCTGGCCCCCGCCATTCGATGCACAACCAAACCACGTGTCCTCCCCAATCCCCGGCCCCAAAAGCACCGTAACAAAGGGGAATGGCCTCCTTGCCTCTGACAGAGCTGGCCTCGGTGCTAGGCCCCGGGGACAGGCTGCACTGCCTGTGTCTTGCCCGGCCTGAATTGAAAGGTCACGTGAGATAGGGTTGAAAAAAGTTTTAGGTAATTAACTAGGAGAGGAGTGGCAATCTAATTCTGACTGCCGTTCTGAGGAAGTTCAGGCCCAGTATTTGATGTATTGTCATGTGTTGGAATTAATTATTGACAACAGTTACAAAATCACACGTGTATTAATTCTTCAAGAATGTTTCTTTCCACCATAAGAGTTCTTCCATTGTTGAATGGAATTGTTGCTGTCATGTGAAATTATCCCAGACCACTAATACAAAAGCAAAATGCTGCAGATGCTGGAAAACTGAAGCAAAAGCAGAAAATGCTGGAAATAGCAGGTCAGATAGTATTTGGTCAGTGAACTGAAATGTTACTTCTGTTTCTCTCCCCAAGGTTTTATTTTAATTCATCCTTGGGATGTGGGCTTCAATGGCTGGGCCAGCATTTATTGCCCATCCTTAGTTGCCCTTGAGAAGGTGGTGAGCTGCCTTCTTGAACCACTGCAGTCCATGTCATGTAGGTACACCCACAGTGCTGTTAGGGAAGGAGTTCCAGGACTTTGACCCACTGATAGCGATTTACTTCCAAGGCAGGATGGTGAGTGACTTGGAGGAGAACTTCCAGATGGTGGTGTTCCCATCTATCTGCTGCCCTTGTCCTTCTAGATAGTAGTGGTTGTGCGTTTGGAAGGTGTTGAAGGGGCCTTGGTGAATTCCTGCAATGCATCTTGTAGATGGTACACATTGGTGCTACTGTGTGTCGGTGGTGGAGGGTGTGAATGTTTGAGGATGTGGTGCCAATCAAGCGGGCTGCTTTGTCCTGGATCGTGTCAACCTTCTTGAGTGTTGTGGGAGCTGCACTCATCCAGGCAAGTGGGGAGTATTCCATCACACTCCTGACTTGTGGATGGTGGACAGGCTTTGGCGAGTCAGGAGGCGAGTTAGTCATCACACCATTCCTCGCCTCTGACCTGCTCTTGTGGCCACAATATTTATATGGCTAGTCCAGTTCAATTTCTGGTCAATGATAACCCCCAGGATGTTGATAGTGGGGGATTCAGTGATGGTAATGCCGTTGAACAGCAAGGCGCAATGGTTGGATTCTCTCTTGTCTGAAATGGTCATTGTTTGGCACTTGTGTCGTGCGAATGTTACTTGCCACTTATCAGCCCAAGCCTGATGTTGTCCAGGTCTTGCTGCATTTAGACATGGACTGCTTCAGTATCTGAGGAGTTGCTAATGTTGCTGAACATTGTGCATTCATCAGCCAAAAGCCTCACTTCTGACCTTTATGATGGAAGGACGGTCATTGATGAAGTAGCTGAAGATGATTGTGTCGAGGACACTTCCCTGAGGAACTCCTGCAGTGATGTCCTGGAGCTGAGATGACTGACTTCCAACAACCACAACCACCTTCCTTTGTGCTAGATATGACTCCAACCAGTGGAGAGTTTCCCCCTGATTCCCGTTGACTCCAGTTTTGCTAGGGCTCCTTGATTCTACATTCGGTCAAATGTGGCCTTGATTTCAATGGCAGTCACTCTCACCTCACCTCAGGAGTTCAGCTCTTTTGTCCATGTTTGAACCAAGGCTGTAATGAGGTCAGGAGCTAAGTGGCCCTGGCGGAACCCAAACTGTGTGTCAGTGAGCAGGTTATTGCTAAGCAGGTGCTGCTTGATAGCACTGTTGATGACCCCTTCCATTACTTTACTGATGATGGAGAGTAGACTGATGGGGTGGTAATTGGCTGGGTTGGATTTGCCCTGCTTTTTGTGTACAGGACATACCTGCGCAATTTTCTGCATAGCCGGGTAGATGCCAGTGTTGTAACTGTACTGGAACAGCTTGGCTAGGGGCGCGACAAGTTCTGGAGCACAAGTCTTCAATACTGTTGCTGGAATATTGTCAGGGCCCGTAGCCTTTGCAGTATCCATTGCCTTCAGCCATTTCTTGATACCAGGTGGAGTGAATCAAATTGGCTGGAGACTGGCACCTGTGATGCTCGGGACCTCCGGAGGAGGCCGGGATGTATCATCCATTCGGTCCTTCTGACTGAAGATTGTAGCAAATGCTTCAGTGTTATCTTTTGCACTGATGTGCTGGACTCTCCCATCATTGAAGATGGGGATATTTGTGGAGCCTCCTCCTCCAGTGAGTCGTTTAATTGTCCACCACCTTTCACGACTGGATGTGGCAGGTCTGTAGAGCTTCGATCTCATCTGTTGGTTGTGGGATCGATTAGCCCTCTGTATCACTTGCTGCTTAGCACACAAGTAGTCCTGAGTTATGGCTTCACCAAGTTGACACCTGATTTTTAGGTCTGCCTGGTGTTCCCTCCCTGACCTGGGTGAATATTTCTAGCATCTTCAGTTATTGCAATCTTATTAGAGTGGTGTATGTCAGTGTACTTGAGATTATTTGTTTTTTAGGTTTTCCAGTCTTCAAGCGTGACCTTTCATTGCAAAAAATCAGAAACTGCAAATAGAAACTTGGATGCATATTTGATAGGAAGTGGGCTTGTAGATATAAAAACAGAAATGCCCAGCAGGTCTGGCAGCATCTGTGGAGAAATGAAACTGAAAACATTCGCACTGTTCTCCCTCTGTAAGTGCTGCCTGACTTGCTGTACACTTCCAGTATTTTCTGTTTTTATTTCAGATTTCCAGCATCCACAATATTTTGCTTTTGGGCTTGAAGATGTACAGGTAACCAAGGGACTATTGAGAAACATTTGAATAAAGGAGTCGCACAGAAGACTCCACATAAAGAAGGAATAGAGACCTAGCTCTCTGTGGCCGCGTTGTTAATACAATGTGGAATAAAGAGAAACACATTGGGAACATAACTTATCCCAGGAGCAAACACAACATCATAATGCAAGTGGTGTGCAGTTGTTAACTGATCCTACCTCCTGGATAAATAATGCCTCCATGTGTACTTTGTATTTTTATTTGTTGGCATTTTAAGGGAACAACACAGTTTTTTTTATTGCAGCACCTGATCTTGGTGAGAATAAATTCTTGTAAATTGATGTACAGATGGCGCATTAATGTACATTAAATTCTTTGGTTTCCATTTGCCTTTCTAATCCAGCAGTTTTGTGCAGGAAATGTGGTTGGATTAGGATGTCCTCATCATTATAGCAGTGCAGTAAATCAACAGCTGCAACAGGTTTCCTGTTGCCTAACGTGCACAATTAATTTAAAGTCTGGCTAAAAAAGCTGTCTCTTGTGTACTTTTGATAATGGGAAACTTAACATAACTACAGACTTTATTAAGTCCTTAATAGCTGGGGATGAGTACTACTTATATCTTGCTTCAAATAATATTCCAAAAATGATCTCTGGGGAATCATTACATGTTTAAAATTGTAATTTTATTTTAGGCTTACTTTCTTTTTTGTGTGAGGGGGAGGGGATGGTTATGGAGGCAGTGGGGGGGTGGGGGGTGAGGGGTGGGTAAGGAGGATTTTTTATATCTTGCTGTGCTGCTAGATTAAATTGTTTCCATAATTCACCATGTGCAGGATCTCAGCTACAAAGCTTCACTTTAGTTGTTATTTTTTTCCACAGTATAGATTAAAGTTCCTAAGATTATTTAGGTTTGTGAACTTGACGTTTTCTTTAGATTCTTCCTGCATGATAAAACAACATCACCCATAGGTATAAATATAAATATATTTGATTGTTACAGTAGGTAAGGGCATGCATAGTATGGTGGGGTGGTGTGGTATAGGTTCAATTCTCCCACCTGCTCACTTTGTGTCCTTGCCTATGTTGCTATTGTAAAACACACCAATTAGTGGAGTGGACCTTTGTGGAAGCAATTGAGCAGATTTCCCCATGTATCTTGTAGTTCCTTTCAGCTCAAACACTATCCTGATTGGAAATACATTGCCTTTCCTTTGTGGTTGGTGGGTCAATATCCTGAAGCTTCCTAGCTAGCATCACTTTGGCTGTTACCTCCATCACATGGACTGCTATGGTTCCAGAAGGTGGATCACTGCCACCTTTCCAAGGGCAATTAGGGATGGGAAATATCAATGACCTGACAGCCCATGGTCAAATTAAAAACAATCTTAGTTTCAGTAGGAGAGTAAATTATGAGACAACTGAGGTGGGGTGGAAAACGAAGTTTCAGAACCCAAAAAATGACACAGTTTTTTTTAAAATTGTGGACGATGGAAATCAGAAATAAAAACTCAAAGGGAATAGTTTTGACTTTGTGCTGTTATTAAAGCGTATTATCAAAGCGTAAAACAAGATGATGGCTTGTCCAGAGCTCATTTCATATCGTTTTGATTATTTTGCATTATCACACAAAGTCAAAATAACTCTCAGAATGTAGGAAATAGAAGTTTACCAGCATCTGAAAAGGAAGATGATAAGTTTTCACCATCACTATTTATTCTGATCTTGGTATGTTACATTCATAGCTGGATTATGTAAAATCGTATGTAATTATTATTGTTATTAAACATAGGAGAAACTGAAGATTATTTTTGTAAGTATTAACATTGTTGTGGAAGTTATTCATTTGTTTTTGATATGCATAAAGCAAAGATAATGCTCGGAGGCAGAAACAATGTACATTAAACTGATGTGAAATATAAGGTTTATGGTTGAGTAAATATTTCACTGTGATAGTTGGTAGATTGCCTTTATTTAGTAGCATTTTTGTTGTATTGTAGTCTAAAAGATTTAGTAATGGAGCCACACTATTCTGTGATTTGATTTGCAGTCAATTTGAGCAACCCATTCATTTCCTTTTAAATTGATGAATGTTTGTGTGATCAATTTTTTAAAAGTTTTTATTTGTGATCTAGAGGTGAAACTCATCTTTTGTTACACTAAAGGAAAATGACCTTTTTGCCTAGCTGCTAAACCGGCAAATGTGCATCAGTCAATCATTGGACACTGTGCGCCTCATGTAAGTGCTTATGTCCAAGGTTAACTTCTTTACACTATTGGTATGGACTGAGGATAATTGAAATGCTCATAAACTAGAGGAGCATGTTTAAGACAGCAGTAAAGCTTCATCGATTGAGAACAGAGAAGTCCATTGGAAAGCATGACTGATTGTAGAGAGAGGAGCTTGTATTTGAGAGTAGTACGAGATGTACGAGATTGTGGATAGAGGAGCTAGCAGGCAAGACAGGGAAGTCTGTATTGGGAACAGCTAGCATTTGAAAGAATGGTAGCTGCATAGGGCATTGGAGGACTCTTATTCATTTCTCCAGAATAGCTGAGAATGGTAGTAAGCAATATTAGACATCTGGTGTGATGCTGTATATGCTTGAATTTGTATATTGTTAATGGCATTTTTTTTGCAGTAACTCTTGCACAGATCAGCATGCACAAGTATTCAGTGCCCTTGTACAGCAGGATCTTATTAAACTTTACAGGATTTTGACAGCTGGAATTCCATGGGAATCTCAAGAGAATTATGCAGCAAGGCAAGAAACAGTACAAGAAAAAAAAGCCCTTTTACTTGCACAGTGGAAGCAGCTGGAGAAGCAATGACTTTTGGCCAGGATATGGGAAGAGTTATCTTTACTGTTTCCAAAGTGACTTTAGTCACAGGCAAATGTAATCTACTTAGGATAGTTTGTATGTGAAGTAGGGCACTGGTAAATTGACAATTTTTAATGAGTCACACAGAAAATATGAAAACATAGCAAGGAATGAAGCACATGGAAGCTCAGTGGGCTTTGTAATTTTTTTTGTTCACTATAATTGTGTTGTGTCCTGTGCACTTGTGAGATGTGTGTGACTCCCCAAGCGTTTTCAGTGGCCCCTTTGCTTAGTCATCTGCCAATTGTATTCCAAATCCAGGTGTTCAGAACCATGTGAAAATGAAATGAATTAAAAATGAAATTGTTGTGCAGTGCCTCAACTCCACACTCACCTTCATCCCTCCCCACCCCAACTTATCCAGTTAACCTGAGAGCTCATCACATGGGAATTACAGGAAAGAACCTGTGTTCTGTCACCTTCCGGCAGAATACCTTGTTGCGTCAGTCCCCTGTCACCTTATCAACCTGCTCGTGTCAGCCTGTAGAAATTCGGTGGAATAGCTCAATATATTGGAGTTTCAATCTGTGCCACCAAAGGAGTGATAGAGTTCAGATTTGATCTCCAGCTCTCTATACTATGAGTTAGCAATCTCAAGCAAGGTGCTGAATGGAGGCTGGGTTGTTCCCAAAAAGAGGAGATTGGAAAATGCAGAGGGGGAATTTCCAAGCTGATTACACAGGAACAGGGGTAAGCCATTTAGCTCCTTGAGTCTGTTTTGCCTTTGAGTGGCTAATCTCCAACCTAGTTCCGTAATATCCCTTAATATCTTCGGATAACAAAAATATATCGATCTTAGCATCAGTTGCCATTTGTGGAAGAGTTTTCAAATTTCTGCCACTAATTTTGTGCAAAATGTTTATTAATTTCACCCCTGAAAGGTCTGGCACTATTTTATGAGACTGCCCCTCAGACCTAGGCTCCCCAACGAGCAGAAACAGTTTTTATTTACCCTATCTGTCCCCTTTAATACCTTGAAAACTTGGATCAAATCACCCCTTAGCATTCCAGGGAATGCAACCTTAGTTGCATTGTTGAAGCTTTGCTAATGGCTCCTTTGACAAAGAAAATGAAATTTTGTAATTCTTAATATTTCTTCTGCACCGACTTTTGACCGAGGCAAGCTAACAGCTGAAAATAATGTAGTATGATGTTCCCAGAACGGTATGTGACTTGTGACATCATTGCTGCAGTTACCCAGAAGTGAATATAGTTGAATACAGGGAAATCTTGCATGTGCGATTTCTAATGTATTCTACTTACTCTGTGGCCCTGTAGAAACTGAATTCAGATTTCATCCAGTTTAGCTGAAATGAGTATCACATCCCAGGGTCCGATTTAATAGGTTGCACAGATTCAGCTTGAGTATAGGACAATCTTTAAATTATCAGTCAGTTGCTCTAGCGAAGGACCACAAAACACTCAGCAGACGTTTTTAAAAACAACGAACATGTAAACCTCCCACTTAACTGTTAGACCAACTCCAAGATTAGAGGTATTGGAAAGTTTCTTCCAGCCTCGGTTTGAAGAAAAATAGCAAATAGCATCTTTGAACAGTACAAGTTAGTAGGACTTTGAGCTGCAGAGTAGCAACAAACTTCCGTGGTGATGAATCAGATGAACAGTTATAAGATTTTAAATCCTAGAGGGCTCCACATTTTGATGTTCTTTTTCATAAGATTTTGTACATGGTGAACACTATACTGACTTTAAAAATTGGTTACTGCTGCAACATTATGGACATGGGAGAGGGACAGACTGAATCCCCTAATGCTTCTAACCTTCTGCCTGTAATAAGAGAGATGTAATTTTGATATGGCTGAGTTGTGTTTCCCAAACCCCATTTATGTCTAATCAGTTTTTTTCCAAAGTCACTAGTAGCTGGCTTTCTTGGAATTTTAAATCAGGAGCATTATTTATTCGCACACACATGGGAGGAAAAGGTTTGTCACTACTAGATGCACACAACATACATCTTGTTATGACCAGGTGAAGAGGAGTGAACTGCCTCCTCTTTTTTCAGCCTTCTGGGTTGGTCACAACAAAGGTTTAAGTTTCATTTTCACGAGAATATTCCTTTTCTAAATCAGAATTTATTTAACTATTTAAACTGTGAGCAATAAGGAGCCAATCAGAGAGAGCAAATTTATTAACCATCAAACCCGAGAAAAATAATAAAAAAGCGATGTGTCACGCACACAGATATCAGAGATAAAGGAAGCTAGAGTCCAATAAAAAAGGTTAAAAGAATATACGGTTAAGTGTCCTTTGATTGTCCTTGAGGCATAGATTTTTAAACATTGTGGCCGATTTGGATTAGCTGGTTTCATAGATACAGTCAGATGTAGAAGGTATTGCAACTATTAAGAGATCTCAGCTCACTGGTAGATTTCTAATAAAGTTGGCTTCCAAACCAGGTAATATACTTGTTCCAAAAGCAAGAGAGGGAGAGAGAACCATGGCCTGTCTCTTCTGCTGGAGTCTTTCTTGAATTTTTACTGCAGTGGCCGACAGTCTTGCTCTGAAATATTTCACCCATTGTGTATTTCCAAGGGGCTTTGGGTGGGTCTGTCTGTGGCAGCCATTATTTCAATGTGGTGCTGAGCTGCCTTCTTGAACCGCTGCAATCCATGTGGTGTAGCTACACCCCCAGTGCTGTTCGTGAGGGAGTTCCTATATTTTGACCCAGTGACAAGTGGAGGAACAGCGATATGTTTCCAACTCAGGATGGTAAGTAGCTTAGAGTGGAACTTTGATGTGCCTGCTGCCTTTGTCCTTCTAGATGGTAGTGGTCGTCTGTTTGGAAGGTGTTGTCTAAGGAGCCTTGGTGAGTCCTTTTGGCAGATTTGGCAAATGGAGTTTAACGTGGATAAGTGTGAGGTTATCCATTTTGGTCGGAAGAATAAAAAGGCAACATTATTTAAATAGAGAGAAACTTCAGAATGCTTCAGTGCAGGAGGGATCTGGGTGTCCTCGTGCATGAATTGCTGAAAGCTAGTATGCAGGTACCGCAGGTAATAAGGAAGACAAATGGAATTTTGGCATTTATTGCTAAAGGAATAGAGTATAGACATAGGGAAGTGTTGTTGCAATTGTACAAGGCATTGGTGAAACTGCACCTCGAGTACTATGCACAGTTTTGGACCCCTTACTTGAGGAAGGACGTAGTTGCATTGGAGGCAGTTCAGAGGAGGTTCACTAGATTGATTCCAGAGATGCGGGGCTTGTCTTATGAGGAGAGATGGAGCAGTTTAGGCCTATACTCGCTAGAGTTTAGAAGGATGAGAGGAGATCTAATTCAGGTATATAAGATGCTAAAGGGGAGAAACAAAATAGACGTGGAGCAGTTGATTCCCCTTGTGGGGCATTCTAGAATGAGAGGCCATAGTTTTAGGCTAAGGGGTGGTAGATTTAAATCAGAGATGAGGAGGAATTACTTTTCTCAAAGGGTCGTGAATCAGTGGAATTCACTACCTCAGAGTGCAGTGGATGCCGGGAAGCTGAATAAATTTAAGGAGGAGATAGACAGATTTTTAATTAGTAACGGATTGAAAAGTGGTGGGAAATTGGAGTTGAGGCCGAAATGAGATCAGCCATGATCGTATTGAATGGCGGGGCAGGCTCAAGGGGCTGAATTGCCTACTCCTGCTCCTAGATCTTATGTTATGTTCTTATGTCCTTCAGTTCACCTTGTAGGTGGTACATACTGCTGCAACTGTGCATCGATGTTAGAGGGAGTGAATGTTTCTTTGTAGATGGGGTGCCAATCAAGTGGGTTGTTTTGTCCTGGATGGTGTCAAGCTTCTTGAGAGTTGCTGGAGCTGCACTCATCCAGGCAAGTGGAGAGTATTCCATCTCAATCCTGACTTATGTTTTTTAGATGGTGGACGGGCTTTGGGGAGTCAGGACATGGGTTACTTGCCATAGGATTCCTAGCCTTTGATCTGTTCTTGTAGCCACTGTATTTATGTGGCTAGTCCAGTTCAGTTTCTGGTCAATGGCAACCCCCAGGATGATGTTGGTGCGGGATTCAGCGATGGTAATGATATTGAATGTCAAGGGGCAATGGTTAGATTCTCTCTTGTTGGAGATGGTCATTGCCTGGCACTTGTGTGGCACAAATGTTTCTTGTCACTTGTCAGCTCAAGCCTGGATTTTGTTCAGGCCTTGCTGCATTTGGACATGGACTGTTTCAATACCTGAGAAGATGCGAATGGTGCTGAGCATTGTGCAATCATCAGTAAACATCCCCACTTCTGACCTTATGATGGAAGGACGGTCATTGATGATGCAGCTGAAGATGGTTAGATGTTTGTGCCAAGGACACTGCCCTGAGGAGCTTCTGCAATGATGTGCTGGAGCTGAAATGATTGACCTCCAACACCCACAACAATCTTCTTTTGTGCTAGGTATGACTCCAACCAGTGGAGGGTTTTCTCCCTGATTCCTATTGACCCCACCTTTGCTTGAGCTCCTTGATGCCACACTCAGTCAAATGCAGCCTTGATGTCAAGGGCAGTCACTTTCTCCTTACCTCACCTCTTGAGTTCAGCTCTTTTGACCATGTTTGAACCAAGGCTGCAATGGGGTCAAGAGCTGATTGGTCCTGGCAAAACCCAAACTGAGCGTTGGGGAGCAGGTTATTGCTAAGCAAGTGCTACATGATAGCACTGTTGATGACCCCTCCTTCACTTTATTGATGATTGAGAGTACACTGATAATTGACCGGGTTTGTTTGAAGTTAGTTTCTTTTTCATCTTCATCCTGGAAGGTAGCCTTGCATTTTTAAGTAGCTTGTTCTGTCTCATTTCAAATTGCAAATTTCCAGCCAGTTGAGAGTTGAAAAATCATATTTCCAAAAATAAAGAGGCATAGCCTTGTGACAACACAAGAACACAATAAGAGAAAGGAGTTTCATTTCTATGAATATTAGAACCAGACAGAATAGTTAATAGTTTGTGTGAATATCAGGGTCCAGCGAGAGAGGTTCTTTCACTCAGGATTTGATCCATGTGAGTCCAGATAGCTGAAGATACAATTTTGTGGAGCTTTCTTCAGAATAAGAGATGTACAGCAAGTTGATAAAGGCAGCCTCAATAATACTTTTAGCTAGAGGACCAGTTTGCTTTTCCTGACGAATTTAGGATCTTTCAGGTTTCGAGGAGGCCTTCAACTTTAAGCCTTGTGACCTGGTAGAAAGACTAAATGTTAATAGCCAGGTTTCTACAGTTAGTCTGAACTCTGCAATGCTCTGTCTGCAAGCAAGCAGGAGTTAAGTTAAAGGGCTTTCAGAAATAAAAGAGTTTTGTTCAGGTGACAATTGGCCATTGATATACGATGGGAAGCAATCAAAAACGAAGTAGCTTCTAACTCCCATGGTCAAAACCATCAACATACAATGGAGGTAGATTGGAGTTCTTAGCACTTTATTGTGCATAATCAATTTCGGTAGCTCCCCGTTGTGACCTCGCAGCTCTGGAGTCAGGATGTCTGAGGGTTTGTTGTCCTTGCTATTTTGGGGTGGTCCTGAAAATGGCAGATGTGGCCTTCCACAAAACTGTGGTTGTTGCACTTCACTTTTAGAAGCTTCCAGAAGCTTGGCCAACTTGCAGTTCTAAAAGTCAGGTGATTTGTGGCAGCCATTTTAAAAGCCCAAAAATGTCAATTTTTAAAAGAAGGTACTTTTTTTAAACAATTTGTAATATTCTCAAATGTGCTCAGCATGACACCTGATTAAACACAAGTTGGCCAGTAGGAATAGACGATTCGCTAGCTCATAGCTATATAAATAAATAATGTTTTTAAGTTCCTTTTCTTCTCTGATGAATCGATTGCATGTGAGGAAATATGTAGAAATGGTGCTGAAATAGCAGGTAAAATGGAAGCTTTGTCTCCTTGTGATTCAGAAAATGCTAAAAATTTACTCGGCTGCTAGAATTAAAGTGGATCACCAGAATTCTCTTTTTTAAGGTTCTACCTACCCTTCAGATCAGCCTAATTCTGACCTATTTTTATCCCAATTGTACAACAGGAACTCATCTTAAAGGAAAGAAAGATGGCACCAAAGCTCTCGTTTGTTGTAGGCTTTGATCTTGGGCTGTGACCTACAGCAGGTAAATATTGGGCCCTACCTGAGAGTGGAAGAGAACCTGTAACAAGACTGGAGGAATTTGAATTGTTTGCCTCCACTTTTCAGAGTCTAACCATTAACTTGGCGGACCAGGATATCTTGTAGCCTCCTGGTCTCTTCTGTAGATGGAAAAATAACACTGATAGGAGAGGATGCTTTTATGACATTTTCAAAGCCTGAAGATAATTTTAGGCAAATTTATAAGCTTGGCATTTAAATATGCATAGGTATATTATGTCTTTAATCATGTGATATATATTAACCCTCTGGTGCTTTAATAATTACCCTCATATCATCTTTTAAACTTTAAGAGGAACTTAATACCTTGCAATGTTTCATTGTAATTCCTATGTTTTACCTGTTAATAATTTATTAGAAATTATGCAATCATACAGGGACCTTGAACAGTAAATGCATGCAAGTGAAACCGGAAATTGTGATGTGGTTACATTGACTCTACTGAACTTATTGGTGTTACTAAATGTCATTGTTCCTAAAAGGAAAATCAATGTGCAGACTCTTGAAGTCACCATTTTGGATGTCTGTAGGTAATATCTTTACTTGTCATGTTGCTAAATCACTGGTGTGACTTGAAAAAACTGCTTCCTTCCCTTCCACTGTTCGTAATTGCAATTAGTTTGAGTAGTCCACTCTCGAGTTAAATGGGTGATTCTGCTGTTTGTCTTATGACTTTGAACTGTAACTTACTTTAGCAGATGGTCAGTATGCCTGAAAGAGCTTATTGTCTTCAGCCTAGTATTGACATGTGTGTTTATAAATCTTAGTATTTTTGTGCAGGTATTGCTTGCCTGTTCAATATTATATTTATTAATTATGGTCTGTAAACTCAAATAGGATTTGTTTCATGTGCCTTTGGGTTTAATTTTTATTCATATCTTGATACTGCAAGAAAAATGGGACATGATGGATACAACGCTTTCTCCGGAAGTAACCAGCCACTGTGGGTACAGTGTTTATTTTATTAGAGATCTTCTTCAAAAAGAAAATCTTGTATTTATATAGTGCCTTTCGTGACCTCAAAATTTCCCAAAGCTTTTTACAATTTTTGAAGTACTTCAGAAATTTCAGTCACTTAAAAGTGGAAAATACAATAGCCAGTTTGCTTACAGCAAGGCCGCACAAACAGCAATGAGCTAATGACCAGATCATCCGTTTCTGATGTTGGTTGAGAGATAAGCATCGCCCAGGACACATGTCGCATGGTATATGCTTTCTGAGCTGCACTGTCAGATGTCTTATCTGTCAGCGATACATTTGGAGGGGAAAAAAAACTTTATTTCACAGTTCTATTTTAATTTTTTTAATTTGCTCATGGGATGAGGGCATCGCTGGCTAGGCAAGCATTTATTGCCCATTCCTAATTGCCCCTGAGAAGGTGATGGTGAGCTGTCTTCTTGAATCGCTGCAGTCCATGCGGTGTAGGTACACCTACAGTGCTGTTAGGGAGGGAGTTCCAGGATTTTGATCCAGTGACAGTGAAGGAACGTCGATATATTTCCAAGTCAGGAGAGGGTGTTGCTTGGAGGGGAACTTGCAGGTAGGTGGGGTGTTCCCATGCATCTGGTGCCCTTATCCTTTTGGGTAGTAGAAGTCACAGGTTTCGGAGGTGCTGCAGTGCATCTTGCACCTAGTAGATACTTCTGGCACTGTGAATCAATGATGAAGGGACTGAATGTTGGAGATGGTGGCTGGAGTGCCAATCAAGTGGGCTTCTTTGTCATGGATGGTTTCGAGATTCTTGAGTTTGGTTGGAGCTGCATTCATCCAGGCAAGTGAAGAATATTCCATCACACTCCTGACTTGTGTGTTGTAGGTGGTGGACCGGCATTGGGGAACCAGGAGGTGAGTTACTCGCTGCAGAATTCCTAGCCCCGACCTGCTCTAGTAGCCACAGTATTTATATGGCTAGACCAATTCAGTTTCTGCTCAATGACAAACCACAGGATGTTGATGATAGGGGATTCAGTGATGGTAATTGCTCTTCACCCGAGTAGCTTTCTAGTCCATTTCAGAAAGCAGTTAAGGGTCAACCACGTTGATGTGGATCTGGAGTCACATGTAGTCCAGTCTGGGCTGGGTATTGGGGCTGAGGATGGCAGATTTAGTGAACCAGATAGGTTTTTACTGCTGCCATGATAGCTTCATGTTCACCATAACTGAGGCTTACAATTCCAGATTGCTTTGTTAATTGAATTTAAATTCCACCAGCTGTCGTGGTGGGATTTGAACCCATGTATTAACATGGGTCACTGGATTACTAGTCCCATGCCATCGTCTCCCCTGTTTTGTCAATGCCCAAACAAATCAGAAATTAAACTTTCCTTCAGTGATACATGATTAGACGGTAGAAATGTACTAAGGATTACACAGTAACATGGAAGGAGGCTGATTTAGAGGAATACTCACATTTTGAGTTTTGCCCTAGTAATTAAGTTTATTAGGCATGCAATGGATTTAAGATTTTTTTCCCTTAATTTTTAAAAATTTACCATATTAGGATTATTAAGGCCATCACTGGACTTCTATGACAAATTTTCCCGGCATTTTAATCTAGTAGTCGTGATCCTTTTATTTCTTTTTATTTAAAAAGACTGGACTGGCAACATTTTACATTCATGTATTTTATTTCAGCTCTACGCTTCTTTTGGCACTGAAGTTTGAGATATGAGTAGGTGGCAGTCATTCAGTGTCACTTCTGTGAGACCTGGAAATAAATTTTGGGGAACTCCATGGGCTGGGTTTTCAGTATGGAGTCAGGAGCCTGACATCTGGATAAATTCTGAGTCCCAAAAATTTTAAACTGTACTGGAGGTCAGGATCGTGAGACAGCCTTCAGGACTGTGATTTTCAAAGCCCGCCTGCACCAGGCCCCGTTCCGCATCCCTTTGAAAATCTCGGCCCATATGGTGGGTGGAGTAAAACACTACTTTTTGACATCTGGAGCATGTCCCTAAGGCCAGTCCAGACTGATGGGTCTTCTGAAAAGCTGGAATTTTTCTGCCCTGTTGGCATTGGGCGTCATGGCAGTTGCGGAGTTGGGGGGCAATATAGCAAGATGACCAAAAATCGATCTCACGCTGTCATGAAATCAGTTTGCGATTGCCTGCTCCATCTGTCAATAGCGGGCCACGTTTCCCGTCGTCACACCTCGGGACCCTAATTCCAATACTTTAGCATCTCGTTATAAGTCCTGCAAGCCGGAGTCATCTCCCCACGTTGGATCATCTGGGTACGTGATTGCACGGCGTCATGTTTCACAACTTACATAAGCGATGTGCAGCTGCTGAACTGCACTTCGCTGGCAACTTTGAGGTTTGTTTGCCTACCTTGCTTTGGGCAGCACTCATAGTCATCAGTGCAAGGCTTCGTAGGCAGCACCACATCACTTTCAGGGTGGTTCATGGGTAGGTCTCTCCCTACCAGGCCAGACATAAGGCGGCAGTGGCTTTTCGATGGCTGCAGGGCTAGAGCTTGCTTGGGAAAGGGGGAGAAGTGACCTCAGGCAAGTGATGAGGCCGCAGAACGAGGGCTGTACTGGGGAAGGGGGGTATCCCAAGGAGTATGTGGGGCACATGTTGATCTGTGCAAGTGGCCTCAAGATGGTGAGAGCCGAGGAAGCAGTCTCCAGAGAAGATGAGGCCAGATGGTGATGTGAGGGTGTGTGCGAGAGAGTGAGGTGATGTCCCTTGAGCTGGCAGTGAGTGAGATGCCAGTGAGTGTGTGATGGCCTCATGAGTGTGTGAGTTTAGAATGATGAGATTGTTGTCTTAGCATG
Organism: Carcharodon carcharias; assembly: GCF_017639515.1. Classification (NCBI taxonomy): domain Eukaryota; kingdom Metazoa; phylum Chordata; class Chondrichthyes; order Lamniformes; family Lamnidae; genus Carcharodon; species Carcharodon carcharias. The sequence goes on along the minus strand of NC_054471.1, from coordinate 141,729,081 downwards.
GCAGCATGGATGAAATCATCCATTTGTTTTCTGCACTGCATGACTGACCTCTTGTGTGCTTGCATTGATACTGACCACCTCTGCCACTGCCTCCCAAGCGGGATTGGTGAGACTGATAGGTCTCCTGCGGCCAGAGCGGGGGTAGAGGATATTGTGGCACACCTCCACGGTGTCCAGAAGGCGTCACTGAATCAGGAGGGGTGCTGCGCTCTTCTTGGCTTTTGAAACTGTGTCTACAACGGTGTCCTCCTGGGTTGCAAGCTTTGAGAATTGTGGGCCCAGCTGCAGTTTAAATATGGAGCCCTGCATGAGGAAGTGGCGAGGTAACACTGTGGCGGGCAATTCGGAGTCCGCCCAGCAACAAGATGGCGTGTTTCCTGTGGCTGCATAATTAATGAGACGAGAATAAAATTTGATAGAGGTGTTCAAAATCATGAGGGGACTGGATAGAGTTGTTAGGGAGAAACTGTTCCTGCTCGTTGATGGATTGAGAACAAGACGACACGGATTTAAAGTGATTTGCAAAAGAAGCAAATGTGATGTGAAAATGTTTTTATTCACACAGCGAGAGATTTAGGCCTGGAATGCACTGCCTGGAAGTGTGGCGGAAGCAGGTTCAATCGAGGCATTCAAGAGGGCAGTGGTTGATTGCTTCTATTCAAATACTGTGCAAGGGTATGGGGAAAAAGCAGGAGAACTGCACCAAGTCATGATGCTCATTTGGAGAGCTGGTGCAGACACGATGGGCTGAATGGTCACCTTCTGCGCTGTAACAATTCTGTGATTCTGTGAATGGGGCGAAACAGCGCATTATGGATGGCAGGGAAAATGACTTTTTTCTCACCCGCTACCGCACTTTATGCAAATCTGGGACAATTCTGCCCAAAGTCTCCTCTTTCTGCTGGTTTTAAATGACCTAAATGTGTTTGAACAGTCTCAACCCAGTTCCCCAGTGAGTGTGAACCCACATTATAAAATTGCCTATTCTGTGATAATAATTGATACCAAATGATTGATGTTATTTGTAGTTGGAAATGGAAAAAAACAATATTGGAGTAGTAGGAGCTGCTGTTTTGAGGTTGAGCTGAGACAATTGTTAGGGCAGACTAGAGAGAGCTTTACTCTGCAACTAGTTGTCTCAAACCCGACTCAGAAATGCTTGATGCTGGCATTAGAATAGAAAAGTTCTACCCAGCAATGACATAATTTTCAGCACGCCCCGCCTTACCACCTATAAAGAGCTCTGGAAAAGTCTAATGACTACAGTGATCCCATATCAGAACAGTCTTTGGAAAACTAAAATAAATAAAATGACACATGGAGGTAATTAAAGATAAATTTTGTAATGTGCAAATTTAGAGTTACTGGAATAAGAGTTATAAATACATTTAGAAAATTCTTTGAAGTATCCTTTAAATTGTTGCCATCTAAATACAGGCTTCACTGTGTATTCATTTTGCTGCTTCTCTTTTTTTTAGCTTGCTAGATTTTTTGTTGATCAGCGTACCAGTTAGGCCATTGTTATTTGTGCTTCAGCAATTGAATCTGTGATTGTGCCTTGCTAGCTTGCACATTAATAATGAGAGCCAGTTTTCCATAAATTGTGTCAAGGCTTAGCCACTACAGTCGCTCACTTTGAGCTGATATGATTTTTTAAAACGATAGGTAACTCTAGTTCTTGTCTTCACATGGTTGAAAGACAATTGGAAATACATTTGAAAAATAAAAAAAATACAGCGGCTGTGGGGAAGGACCAAAGGGTGGGACTGATTGGACAGTGGGCTGCATGACCTCCTTCTACACTGTATGGTTATAGCTTGGTAATAAATTTAGGAGTACATTTTTATGCACCAAATTGTTTATTTAAGGATGAAAGAAAAGTTTTCTGTATAGCCACTGCCAGTGAAATTAGATCAAGTTCTCAAGTCATACAAGGAGCCAAAATCAATCATACCAACCTTCCTGTTTTTAAGGTGTTATGATCCTGTTAGGGACCATTAACGTTTGAAGAGAAATCGAAACACTCGTAGGTAACTGACAGAACTCCACCATAAGATTCAAGAACTTTATAAGAATTAAACAAAACAAACACTAGTTTGTAATTATGTAATGAACTTAGTTCTGCTTTTTACTCCCCCACCCACCCACCCACCACCAACAACGCCTTTATATATTACGAATCTTGAAGGTTATTTCACTTCTGTAGGGACCAACCTACAAGGTATGGCACAACCACCTAGAAGTCACATGGGTTTCTCCTTAGTGTTCCATTTTTTTTCGGGGTTTGAAATTCCATCAGAATCCTTCTGTTAGCTTTTGGCTAAATGATCATCTAAATTCTCATCAAAACCTCATGACTGTGGACTTCTCAGCTCACATTTAGGCTTCATTGCACTCTTGCTTAGGAATTTAAACATCAGGAACACCTCTGGTTCCTAATGGCCCTCTATGCTCCCACAGCACCTGCACAGTTGCTGGCCCCATAACTGATATCCAGCTTCTCTGCCTGTTCCAGGCTGTCTGCTTCAAAGCAAGCTGCCTTCTGCCACAAGGCTCTGTGAAGACCACTGTAGATTTCTTCCTCAAGCTCTGAGATAGTCAAATCTTCCAGCTTATTTCCCCCTCACAAATTCCAAAGTGAGCTCGAGCCTTACATGAAATCCGTGCAGTGAAAATTAAGTTAGTATTTTCTCTGCTCAAGATGCAGGCCTGATCAACATTTGTCTACTTTGGATCTCCTAATTCAGTGAAATTCAGCCTATACCTGGATCAAAGCTGCCAGACCCTGCTGAGTTTTTCCAGGTAATTCTGTTTTTGTCAAAACTACAACTGTTTACTTTCTGAGCAAACACCCATTTGAGTAATTTATATTCCTAATGGAGGTAATTGCCCTCTCTCCAGACTCCCTGGGTCTACAAAGAGGCCCAGAGATGGGTCATCCATTACTTCAGTGTTTTTCTTCGTTATCAACTCTGACCTTGTTAGATAAACACAGATTAATTAAACCGAGGCTTATTTGATTTGCCTGCTACATTAAGGCTGTTTATCAGTTTCTTAAGCAGGCTTTTCCATTTGTTATAATTGTAGCTGATGTTAATACTGGACAGGTCCGATCCCAGGGTGGATCTATCATCCTAACCTTTATTTTTTGTTTAGAAACTTGCAGGGCGGCTACTGAACAGAGTCACAGAGCTGATGAACTCCTAACAAAAGAATAAAACATTTATTAAACAAGAAAAAATGAACTTTGTGACAATCCTCCTTCACCCACAACTATACCTTTACAGATATATACAGCTTTTTAAGGATAACACAAGTCACAAAAGCTATCTTATACTTTCATGTTCCTAGTACACACACGGTCCATGAAACCAATAGGTGACCTGAAAAAAAACCTCTGAAACCAAGTGACAGATGCCACCCCAAACGATGTTATGGACCCCTCATCAACTCCCTCCAGATGCTTGTCACACCATGAGCCAACTGATCTCACTGAACTCCGTCTTTCACATGAGGGTTTCCAATCTCCACTCACGAAGAACTTGCTTTGGAATCTTCTCCTAAGCGACACTTTCTCACAGGTTCCTTCCACAAGGTCTACCTTTAGGGTTTCGAACTCTCCTTCCAGTGTTCCTCTCCCCTGGATCGCCATGTGCATTCAAGCTTTGCCGTCCACGCACTCTGTCTCAGATACCCAGCCCTGCCAACAGAACACCATGGTTTCACATGCTCATAGTAAAGAGTTACAGACCTTTGGCCGTCTCCTTGCATCTTCAGGCTTGTTGCAAGCCTATTTTGCTTTAAGTCTGCGTGCTGCAGCTTTCTCCCTTTAAGCTTGGAGCCTTGCTCTCTGATTCTTACTTTTACTTCTACCGAACAGGATCTTGTTTTAAATTCCTGTCCTTGTCCTTTGACTTAACTTAAAGGGCTTCTTGGGACCTTCCTCTTTATCCTTTGGGACTTGCTCCCTGCAGTTCCTTCACCCAGTAGGTTCTGACAACTTGGTATCTCTCTTGAGATCCAGAACTCACTTGACATTCACTGTTACTTTAACTTCAGAGCAACTCACCTAAGGTTCGTTGACTTATTTTCCTCAGCAATCCGCTAATATGTCCAGCTAGAGAGAGACTTAAACTGCTTCCTCCACCTTAAAGCATAATCACCAACTGAACTCAAACTACTTTTCTGTTTCTCTCTGTGTGAGCCTCCTGTTGCTAGGCAGCAGCCAAATTTTTCCTACCCTTGTTTGTTTTAACTTCCCTTCAAGAGTCATAAAATGCAGGCATCTTTTAAGGTAAAACTCAAGTTCCCCCTTCACACACAAATACAGAAATACAAATTAAACTTAAACTTAAAGCTAAAAGTTATTCCTAACACCCACAAATACAAGTACAACTGACTTAAACCGTCTCTGGTTTTTAATACATTTATCTTACATTTAACCCTTTAATTCCCAAAACTAAAAGATATATTCTAAAACATTTGAATCATGAACTAGTTATTCGCAACAAAGGAAATATTGAAGACCTAATTTCAAAACAAAATTGCTCATTTTTTTCACGTTTTTACCACTTTAATTTTCTTTATGCCAAACTGCTGTTCTCTCCTTTCTATCTGTCAAGTTTGTATTTTCCTGATCTTGTTTTGCAATTAATGAGTGATAATGTCTGCTCTTTGCCTGAAATCAATAATTATATAGCGATCTCAGGGTTATCATAGATCACAGCATAAGGGGCAACCTTTGAAGCAAAAACAGGGGCCGACTTATACATCAAGTGTAAAATGTGAACCGATGGTGTTGGGGTAGGTGTTTGCCATTCTGAAATGTGAAAAAAATTGTTTGTTAGTTGCCATGCGCAGTCTGCTCTTTATGGGCGTGTCTTAAACTCCCATGCATCTTCTTGTCAACACGGCATACTTGATTCCATGCGCCAACCTGTAAGGCAAATATAACCTTAAACGTATTTTTCAGCTAAAAAATTGAGGCTGACTTCTTATGCAAGTGTAGCCTTAAACAGGCATTAATTAGCTGAGAAATGGGGAGTCAACTTATACTCCAAGTGTAGGCTTGAACATCCATTTTGTTGTCCAAAAATAGAAGTCGTCTTATTCACTGGGTTGACTTATACACCACAATCTACAGTATTTAAAGAAACATGCACATTCAGGAGGAGAAAAACCTAACTGGTCTTATCTCTCTTTTCTGAATATGACAGTTAATATATTTAGCTGAAATTAATCTCCAAAGTCAATTATTGGGTACCATCAAACTCGTAATTGCTTTACATCTCACAACTCATATAAATAATGCCTGCATAGTTTTGCCAGCAACCACAGCAGGATAATACCTTTCTGAATGATGAATAGTTGGAATCAAATGATGCAGAAACAACGAAAGGTCGTGTTCTAATTTGTTAAAGGATATAGATAATTGTAATGGTAAATATTGCATAGCTCTGTTGGAATCTATTAGGTCTAGACCATTAAAAAGCCGAGACACTTTGGAATTCTAAATCGAGTGGCCTACGTTTTTTCCAGTAGCGAGGTACTGCAACAAAAGGAAGCTGATAAAAATGTTGACAGTGATTGAGTTTCACATTTTCCACACTGTAGCCCTTTGTGTGCTAAGTATTGCACATTTTCTGGTTTGTTTTCCTCTTGTCTCATTTTTTTTTGGTACTGGGAGGTGACTTGGTTTTCTCCTGGCTTTATTATCAACCAGTTAGAAACAATCTCAGTTTTGGTTTACAATGAAACAAAATAATTCAACCAGAAATGGAGGAGAATTGATTTGGAATTTCACTGCTCAAAATGGCTCTGGAATGATATCGATACAACAGTGGCTTGAATAAACTACCTCAGCCATCAGTTAATGTGAATACATTACAGCACTGTAAGAAGTTACGGTTACTTCTCAATTTGGAAGACTTTAGAATTTTGATACAGCATTGATGGCTTGGTTAAAGATTACGGTAATGCAGTTCCAAGGATCATTGATAGCAGAAATCAACAAAATCTGTGGCACAATGGGAAGAATTACTCTGGTCCTTATGAGTACATGCATTCTTGAATATTTATCTGGTCGGTATTTCTAATAAAATCATAAATGCGCTCAAAAAGCATTTATAATTTCACTACATGCACCAACAGAACAACCTTCATGAATGCAATTAAAATTATACTAAAAATAGAAATCAAAGGATGCCTTCCCTCACAAGCGTAACGATGAAACTCAGTTCCATAATTACAGTGACACAGCACCAACTGAATGGCATAACGTAGCACTAACTGATTGGCATAACATGGCTTTGTAGAAAAATTCTATTTTGACAATATTAGTAAGTTCACAATCACTGGTAACCTTTTGCCCTTAATACTTGAGTTAAGCATTATCTTTGCAGCATGGAGAAGAAAATCAGACTGGCAGGATCACAACTGTTCTGTTGCAGGGTCATGAGAACTCGAAACGTCAATTGTACTCTTCTCCGTCGATGCTGCCAGACCTGCTGAGTTTTTCCAGGTGTTTCTGTTTTTGTTTTGGCAGGATCACAAGCCTGGTTTAGTTAATGCAAGTGATATTTTATTGCACTTTCACTGTGATTTGAGATTTTTTTTTTGTTTGTGCTCAAGTAAAAGTCCTGTAATAGCTTTAACAGGGATGTCATTTAAAAATAAAAATTGGTGACCAAAGGAAATGTTCACTTAGCAATTTAAATAACATTTCTGATTTCAGGGGTTCTCAGAGTTCAGATCTATGACAAACCTCATCAAGTTTTGTTGTTTTGTAAAGTTTTGCCCATACTTTGTTGACTTGATTATGCCCTTGTGATCATTCCTCTCTACCTATTGTTAGGGTAACTTTACCTTGGAATTAAAGTTTACAAATTTGCCTGCACAAAGTTAATGATAGCAGAAACCAAATAGCATGAATGTTATTTGGAAATATTCACAAATTACCTTCCAAACAAAGTGCCTTTTGATGGAGCAAAGAATGTGTTTTTTTTTATTTTTATTTGATTTGTGTAGTGATTCAGTTGTTCTTTACCCACATCTGCTGCTTATTATACTCTTGTTCTACAGAAAATTGGCAGCCGTCAAAAAATCTTTGTATTGAAACATATTTAGAAATCATTACTGCACTTCCAGACAATTAGGAATTGGTATTTGTTTTGTGTGGCTGATAGTTGTTACATAAGCCTTTTTGTGAGAGCACTAAATCAGAATTCACTTCTTGTGCCGAGCAGCAGATAGCGTAGAATTGGCAGGAAGGTGACAAATCAAGTAAATCAGGAAATTATGATAAACAATGTGTTTTTTTTAAAGTGCAATGAATTGACAGGTTGTTTACAGAATATGTTTCTGTGCCCGTTAAGAGTATGTGAGGAGTCTCGACCATGCCTCAGGGCAAATATGGTTGGATATTTTGTAACTTTAGGAAAAATGAGAAATTGATAGGATAATAATGAAAATGTGGTTGGTGGCAGCCATTCCTGAGAATAAAATTAAGAACAGAGCACTTCAGAGTATATTATTGTCCCTGACAGGTGACAGCTTTTTCTGGTAATTGAATCTAAACCTGCACGGTGATCATGTTGTAGAACTGTATACCATTAATTTAGTTTACAAATGGGCAATCTTGAAGTATTTGTTTAACAATACAAATAGTTGCATCATTTAAATGTTTAAATAACAATAACTAAAGATAGTAAATGATTTTGCGGTTGACCGACATTTGGATTTAAGTCTAAATTTAAGTCTGTTGGTTTGACAAATATCAAAACTTCGAATTAACAGACCCTACTGAAACAGCCGTGGTGTCCTTCCAGTAATTAGGCGTGAACTCATTAATTTTATTTTTATAAAAATGTTATTATAGAAACCAATGAGTATTTCTCTTTGCAAAAGAAAAAAAAACAGCAGATGCTGGAAATTGTTCTGATGAAAGGTCATCGACCTGAAATGTTAACCCTATTACTCTCCTGCTCTGCTGAGTATTTCCAGCATTTTTTGCTTTTATTTCATTTAGCTTTGATTGTGAAAATGCCACTATTTAAATGGCCCAAGTGTTTTGCCTCATTTAAACTCCAAGGGCAGGATTTTCCCTGTGGGGCTTCAGGCTCTTCCTGTCAGGCTCAAATGGGGGTCAGACCCGCACTGTCCAGGGAACAGTAACTCATCTGTGATTTTCCTCGAATTGAACATTTAATGGCCAGAGGTTGGGCTTGCTGTCCAATTAATGACAGCGATGGGCTCTCGAAGCTAGAGGGCCAATAGAGGGAAGGAGAGGGCATCCAAGAAGGAAGCGCCCTTTCTCTAACTTTTAAAATCTTAAATAATTTTCTTTTAAAGCCCTTCACAGCCAGCTTACCATTCTGGGAGGGGTGGGAGAAACCCTTCCACTGGGAGACCTGCAACTGTAGCCACGCTGGCAGGCAAGGGAGGGACTCTAAATCTACATGGAGTGCTGGCCTCCTGGTCTGCTGCTGGAAAGCCACCTCCAGGTGGCTGCACTGTCCCCCGCCGCCTTGTGGCCATTCACTGTCTGATTTGGCTACCCATTGCTTGTGGGTTGGTAGCCCTACCACTGACCCCATCCTCATCCTGTCTCTGGGAAAATGGGTTTGGGGCGAGATGGAGTCGAGGGACTGGCACAACGGCCGGTGGGGTGATATTTCCTGTCCACTCACCTTCGTGCCCGCCCCCTTAGGGCCTAAAAATACAGCCCCAAGAAACTCAAAATTGAGATGGTTGTGCCTCCTCCATTATTCCTCTGCTAACCCAGAAAGTTATTGGACCAGTAGCACAATTGATGCACTCTGAAGTGCTCTGTTCTTATTTTTACTCTCAGAAGGGATTTCCTCATCACATTTACATTATTATTCTAACAATTTCACATTTTCCGAAAGTTACAAAATATCCAACTGTATTTGCCCTGTGGAATGGCCAAGACTCCTCACACACCTTAATGGGCTCAGAAACATATACTGTAAACTAAACAACCTGCCTTTTTCTGAAGATTTCATGACACAGCAAACTTCTCCTCAACGTCCAAGAGGACAGATAAATGTCCATTGCACAGATCTTTGTCTTTGCTGCTCTTGATGTGGCATACATTGACCCGACCCCCAATAACCACTTCCGGTTTCCTTTACGCCTTGTAGTTGCCCTTGAGAGCTTTGTTCTACCTGTGTATTGGCTATGCAGTGAATCATAAAGATGAATTTCTGCCTTACCAGCTAATAGCAAAGCATGAAAAGACTGTGACACTAAATTGCCTACCTCTGCCCTTCCCCATCTATAAAACAATGGGCCAGATTTTTGTGGAATTGTGGAGACTCCGCAAACCGTTAAAAGTGGTGAACGGGACCCGGACCCAGATGTCCTGTACCCATTTCCGACAGATCCCAATTTTACTGGTAGGGGAAGGTGGGGGGCATAGCATGACTCACAGGCGGGAAACCGAAACCTAGCAGGGCCATTTGAACCCTGCGATGAGTTCAAACAGACCACATTTTCACTGTAGCAAAGACCTTATTCCACAGTGTGGGAGTCATGAATTAATGGAGGAGATGTAAAAGCTCATGAAGGGCGGATGAGGTCTGTAGAACTGTCAAGCTATGAATTTATTTAAATAGCCAGCCCTTTAAAAATAAAAAAAAACTACCTGCCTATGTTTGTGAGAGTTGAAAAAGTCTGTTCCGTTACTACAGTAGCTGTTTGAGGGAATTAGCCCAAGGGCTATCATTTTATTATTATTAATGGCTGGCTCCTTTCCACAGCCTACAATTATCCCAGCAGGGGGTTGTAAATTCATAGTTTGATTGATAGCTCAAAGATGTTATTGAAGGATTAGCTGTCTCTCAGAGGTTATGAATACAGGTCAGTTTGTTTTAATAAACGATTAAATATCTGAGGGGCTTTTAAAGTTCTGAATGGCCTTTCATGAATGTGCATTTCTTTTATTATAGTGAAAGCTGTAATAGATATTTAGAACTTTATTTCGTTGCAGCATGGCTCTGTGGTTTGGCCATGGTGGATACTGGGTAAGTTGGAATGGAGAGTGTAAGGATAAAGATTGGTAGTTGGGGATGCATGGGTTGATAGTACATTGCCATTAAGTGTGCATTTAGGCCAGAAGGTTCATGGGGGTGTATGGGGGACATAATTTACATAGAGATTATGAGGGGCCATGGGGCTAAGGTGAAAGGCATAAGTTGGCATGGATGCAGCCTGAGGAGTGAGTGAGGGGGATGATGGGGTGTGAGGGGTCAGGGTTAGAGGGGCCAATTATTAGCATAACAACTGGGATGAAGTTCCAAGAACCGAGGCAGGCCTCTTAAATAGCCACCTTTGCGCCTGGCTGCCTTTGTGACCATTTCCGAATTGTCTCTGGGAGCAGTGGGCCTGACTTCATCCTGTACCCGCGCCCCCAGAGCGAACATTACTCAGGAATCACTTTCCTGAGGCGGGTGCGCCGATCTGGGAAATTTCCTGACTCTAGCCATCCGTTTCGGAAGCGAAGATCTGACCCAAAATCCTATTTTGTATGTTTTAAGTTGTCATTAAAAATTAGATTGGCAGGGAAAGAACTTCAATTTTAGAATATTATTTACTCAATATCTTATCTCATAATCATATATTAGTCTAGGGGTGATCATTTTGTTCCCTTTCTTTATGCTTTCATGGGATGTGAGTGACGCGAGTAAAGCCAGCATTTATTGCCCATCCCTAATGCCCTTGAACTGAGTGGTTTGCCCTGCCATTTCAGTCGATGGTTAAGATGGTTATTGTACGTCTGGAGTCACATGCAGGCCAGACCTGGTAAGCAAGGCAGATTTCCTTCCTTCCAAAGAAAATTAGTCAACCAAATGGATGTTTACAAGAATTGATGATAGTTTCATGGTCACCACTGTTGAGACTAGCTTTCAATTCCAGATTTATTAATTGAATTTAAATGCCACCAGCTGCTGTGCTGGGATTTGAACCCTGTCCCCAGGGCCTTGGCCCCTGGGTTACTCTGGATTAATGATGCAGTGATATTACCACTATGCCACCATTTCCTTTGGCTGTATTACTTTTTAAATTCTGAGGTGAACTTATTAACTATAAAAAATAAATTGCCTGCACTGGAGCTTTTGTAAAGATCATAAGATTGTAGGAAACTAGAAGGATTCAATAATATAGCGATGAGTTAGGTTTTTTCAAGATGTATCATTAAAGAACTCTCTCACATGCGTGTGCATGCACACATGCCCAACCGCACCCCCACACAAACACAGATTGACGCACACACACACAACTTCTTTGAATGCAGCAGTGCATCTATACGTTTTTATTATTGAGTCACGAACCCTAGAAACATGGACACAAATAGTTTCACTTCCTATTAAGTTCCTGTTAAATCATCTGAAGAGTTTCAAATGGTTAGATAATTGGATAAGAATCAGGAGTTGCTTCTGCTCTTGCAGATTATTTTTCTCTATTCATTTATACATTTTCAATGAGTGACCACAATCATTCCAATTATGTATTTTAAATGTACCAACCCATATAGACGTTTTCCAAATAAAAATCATTGTAACAATTCAGGAGTGACTAACTTTTTTTGTTGAACGGGGAGTGCCGATGACCACATCAAGAGAATCGGCCAAGAGAAATTAGTGAGCAAGCACTCAATGACTCATGTATCTGAGTGCTGACTAACAATGATATTTTACTATAACGATTCACCAATCCCCGAACAATCAGTATTTTTGGATTTTGCGGCTTGTGGTTCTTCCTTCCCCTTTACTCCCATGTGAGGTACTTTCCCATCCCTTCTATGCTCACCTTCATTGGAATGAATTACTTTTCATTGACATTCAATTTCAACTTGGAAATGTAGACAGTTCCCTGGAGTGTGGTCTTAAATTCTTATTTGGTGGGTAGGGTGGTGAAGCTTGTGGGGTTGGGGTGGGGGTAGGGGGGGGGTGGAAATTAAGGGAGAGGTAGCAACACCAGCTTATTTAAACCGATATTGACTAATTACAAAAAAAGTCAGCAGTGGGACACTTCAAGTAGCATTTTTCACTGGGGGCTCTTACAAATACATTAATATCAAGATATTCCATCGATAATTCAAAAATAAAGTCTCTTAAATAAATATAACACATTCATTTCTTTTTTGTAATGCAGTCCTTAATGAATGCTATTGACCGAGAAAACTAAAATCCATTGTAAAGACATGTGCAAATTTACTGAAGAACAGAATACTGTCTCAAGATCTAATTATTGTAGCACAACTAATTCCCTGGAAGATTTTTTAATCAATATAAATGAGGTACTTGATAGATTAGAGGGACACATGCTAGCAAATGCCCTGAGGCAAACATCATATTTCCTAGGGTGCTGAAGAAAATTTGGGACATTGACTACAGCTGTAAAAGAATTATTGAATCGTGATAAATTATAACAAGAAGCCTGTACTTAAAATCAAAAAGGATGATTAATAGACAAATTGTTTTGAGGGAATAATATGCAGTACAGAGTGAGAGATGCAGTAGATGTACATTGGATTGATTTCTAGAAAATATAAAATGCTGCCCTGGAAGTTAGTTGGGAAAATTAGGACGCATTCATAATATTAAAGATGGTGGTATAAAGAGGGATTTGCTAAAAATCAACAAAGCTTTTAGTAAATTGATGTTCTTGGACTGGCAGATGATGACTAATAGGGTCCTGCAGATAGCAAAGACTGATTCAAGAAGGCATTAGATGGATTTCTGTAAAGCAGGGGCATTGCATCATTTGAAAGGTAATGATAAATCGTCCCTTGATAATAAATAGTCTGGAGTCTCCTGGGACTTGTCTGATTGTTTCTGAAGGGTTGGAGAGGATTTTTTGCAGAGGGTTGCTGAATTGGCACAATGTCTCTGTTTTTTACCTTTCCAAGATGTGAGCAGGTGTGTAACCAGCCAGTGGATGATTAGCACGTAAATGCTTGATATCTTTCTATGTCCTCTAACACGTAAATGTATAGAGCTCCTGAGATGAGGCAAAATTCAATCACAGCAAGGAGAGTGCATCTTGTGCTAAAGTTTCTATGTGTGTTTTGAAAAATTTGATCCAGACATCCATGAGCACGTTAGCCTAACATAAATTGCAGATAAGATTGGCTTTTAGATGTTTCTGTACAGCAATACCTTAAAAATAAAGTGTCAGAATGGATTAAGATGTTAAGGCCCACTTGACAATTCTCCTTCACGCCAGTTGAAGATCTTACAAATAGGATGGATGTCGCAACTGATGATTTCTATGGGTTTTTGGAAAGTTGGTGACGAGGTTTCATATAAAGGCCTTTTAATGAAACTAATAAATTAATGAAACATGTAAATCCAGGGGACTGGATAAGAAAGAAAGTCTTGTGCTTATGTAGTGTCCTTCATGACCATAGGGCATCTCAAAGCATATGAAGTATATTTGAAATGAAGTCATTATTGTAATGTAGACAATTTGCTTACAGTTCAGTCCCCACAAACAGCAAACACTGTGATAATGACAGGATAATAATTGTACAGAAAAGAAACAGCATGCAGCACAACGTGTTCAAAGTACCTAGCTGAAAACTAGTTTATTCCGGTTTGACCATATATACATACATACATACATAAATGGCCTCAAGAGGGTGCTAATCTGTTTCATTAGTGTTGGTTGAGGGAGTGGTGCCGTGGAATCTTTTCTGTCCGCTTGAGAGGACAGACGGGGCCTCAGTTTAATGTCCCATCCAAAAAAACACCACCTGCGACAATGCAGCAAACCCTCAGCACTACCTGGAAGTGTCAGCTTAGATTTTGTGCTCAAATTTCTGGAGCAGAACTTGATTCTACAATCAACTGGCTCAACTGTAAGAGTGCCACCACTAAGGCATGGCTGATACCTATATATATTTATAATGAGGATAAAGCTCAGGGAAAGGAGAATGCTCATGGACCACTGCTTGGAACTTTATTGTTTCCTATCTGGATAAATCATCTGGATGCAGAAACTAATTGTAAATGTATTAAAATTACATATGTATATAAGGACATACATACAAGCATACAAAATAGGAGCAGGGGTAGGCCACTCGGCCCCTCGAGCTCGCTCCACCATTCAGTAAGATCATGGCTGATCTGATTGTAACGTCCCTGATAACCTTTTACCCCCTTGTTTATCAAGAATCTATCTTCTACCGCCTTTTGAGAAAGGGAGTTTCAAAGATTCACTATCCTCTGAGAGAGAAAAATTTCTCCTCATCTCTGTCTTAAAAGGGCAACCCCTTATTTTTAAACAGTGACCCCTAGTTCTAGATTCTCCCATGAGAGGAAACATCCTCTCCATATACACCCTGAGAAGACCTTTCAGGATCCTAAAAGTTTCAATCTTACTCTTCTAAACTCCAGTGGATACAAGTCTAGTCTGTCCAACCTTTCCTCATAAGGCAACCTAGCCATTTCAGGTATTAGTCTAGTAAACCTTCTCTGAGTTGCCTCTAATGCATTTACATCCTTCTTTAAATATGGAGACCAATACTGTACACAGCACTCCGGATGTAGTCTCACCAGTGTCCTGTGCAGCAGAAGCTTAACCTCCCTACTCTTTTATATTCAATTCCCCTTGCAACAAATTATAAAATTCTATCAGCTTTCCTAATTACTTGCTGTGCCTGCATACTAGCCTTTTGTGATTTTATGCAGTAGAACACCCAGGTACCTCTGAACCTCAGAGCCATACAATCCCTCACCATTTAGATAATATGCTTATTTTTTTATTCTCCCTGCCAAAATGGACAGTTTCACATTTTCCCATTATACTCCATTTGCCAGGTCTTTGCCCACTCACTTAATCTATCTATGTGCCTTTGTAATAAAAACAGAAAATGCTGGAAAAACCCAGCAGTTCTGATAGCACCTGTGGAGAGAGAAACAGAGTTAATGTTTCAAGTCAGTGTGATTCTTCTTCAGAGCTGAGGAAGAGATTAGATATCCTTCAGTTGTACAGTCTGAAAGAAAATTAAGGGGGAGTGATTGAGGTATAGACATCATCAAATGGTATAGGTTTTAAGGACATTTCTTTACCCGAAGAGTGATAGATGTAAAATCTGCCGGGTGGGGTGGTGGAGTTAAAGATAATGAGGCAGTTGGGGATTTGGATTCGAGTCCGGGTGAGTTATGGTTGTCAGTCTGCTAAAGAGCCTTTTCTCACATTTGGCTTTTCCTTACGTTGTGAACAATTTAAATTTACAAAATAGTTCACTGATCTTTTTTGTCATGGGGTGGGCAAAAGTCTGAAAAATGCTTCTGCATGATGAACTATAATAATCTTTATTTATTTTAACTATATGGCATGAGATCTTGACTGCTGCATTTAACTCTTCAGATCAGCTATTGCCCAAATGTACCTTGGAGTTTCTACAGCCTTATAGAGCCAAAAGTTTTGTTTTGTTTCCCTTGTTGCCCTGCACTGTCTGCTGCTGTTAGAAGCTGCAAATTAATTAGATAAGATGTAGTGTGTCATATCTGAAGAAAGCTCTATTTGTATATGCTTACTGATAATAAGGTATAAAATGCTTCTGTAGTTCTGTTCTGAGGGTCTTTTAGCTAAAATGCATCAAGCTCAAATCAAATTAAAGTTCAAGTGTGTTGTTCCTTTTTTGACAATAAAAGCCCTTGATTGTTTTACATCACAGGCTTAGTGTCGATTAACTGCTGGTAACAGTGGGACTTTTTAAATCAAAAGTTCCCTACATACAAAGGTCAAGAAAGGATGCTGGAGACTTTTCATTAAATAAAGTTAAGAGTGATGCTTTATTTTGATAATGTGAGCAAAATAGCTGTGTCAATAGGACCTTGATGGTAAATTAAATATTCTAGTTATGCAAGTCTTGCCCTAAAATAAATCATATCCTCAACATGTTTACCTATCTACCTTTCATTTATTCATCAGTCTTTATACTATTTGGTCTTTTATGACAGTGAACATGGGTAGACAACATCAAATGTGGTCTGAAGGAGAAGCTGGGTTATAGAGTGTGCACAGTTGGACCAGGCATTTATAAGTAATTCAGTCCCCATTTTAAAGACTCACCACATTTTGGGGGGCAACAAGTTGGGGGGTGGCTATGGTGGGATAGGGAAGTATAACTAAAGAAAAGAAGTCTTTCATTATCCTTATGGTTTCCTTTGGCTTTAAGGAGGAGCTGGGGGTTTCCAGGCATCTGACAGCCCCCAGGAATACTCCAGCAGTAGAAAATGGCCTTTAATTGACTCAGGATCGCCTTGCAAGCAATTGACCAAGTTATAACTATCCATTTGTTAGACTTGGTAGCCTTAAAGTGACCTAATTATGCACTTTGGTAAGAGAAAGGTACGTTGCTCTTGGTTTTTATAAAACAGCGTGCTCTCTAACTTACTCCGAGCCACACCACCGGAATTAGACCCATGAGGGTCTAATATGTAATATTATGTAATTGGGAGCATGGGAGGGATACGTTAAAGAAGGGAGGCAGAGACTGATTTACAGAAAAATTAAGATTCGGAGGTATAAGTGTCAACCTTCAACATTAGTTTGGATATGTGGACCAGGGGGCAATTGATGAAAGTATATAGGAACAGGATGAGCAAATGTGGTTAGAAGTATTTGCTTGTGTGGAGAGTAAATGCCAAAATGGATTGCTGGATGCATTGCCTTTTTGCATGCTGTACCTTCATGTATTTTTTTCCCTATTTGGCGATGCTAAGTGGTGGTGACTCTCACTTGGTACGCTGAGCTGGTGCTATAAAATGATTTGTGATTCCTGAGAAGCTCACAGTTTTATCCTTTAAAACAATCCTCAAAGTTCAAAATCCTGATTTCACCTATATCCAAAACCTAAAATTATGTCATCCTATCTGTTTGAGTAAACTGCTGCAATAATTAAAGTCATGGGTTTGGTGGATAATGCAAGGAACTGAGGTTCAGGCTATGAACTCATTGGGTAGAATTTTCTGCCTGCCGGGCGGGCGGGCCTGACTCAATTTCCGGCGGGTGGGGAGACGATCCCCGCTGGAGAAATGGGCCCTGCTACCATTTTACATGGGTGGGCCAATTAAGGTCCGCCCAGTGTGAGGTCTGGCGGGAACCTGTGCGGGCAGGGAGGAGGGGGGGGTGGGGGGAGGGATTCCCCAAAAGCAAGGGTGCGCCTCAGGGAGATCGCTTACACTTTTAAAAAGATTAAAAATATAAAAGAAAATTCCCTAACATGTACCCCTCATGTGACAATGTCACATGAGATGGGACATGTTCGTAAATGACAGTAAAACTTTAGTAAACTTTTTAGAACGCTGCATGAAACCTCACCCAGCTGGTGGATGAGGTTTCATGTTTTTTCTATTCCCGCCGGGGCTCCTGGCCTGCCCACCAACCTTAAGGTTGGACGGGCAGGTCCTTTAATTGTTTAAATGATCCTGTCAATAGCCTTAATTGGACATTGACAGGTCGGCGGGCGCACAGCTGATTTTGTTGTGCCCCCCCTTCCTGAAAACTTAAATGGGGCAGGATGGCGTCGGGGGTGCCGTCCGACGTAATCCCGCGTCATTTTATGTGTTGGCGAGCGGGCCCCACCCCCTGCTCACCAATGGCAAAATTCTGCCCTTTGGCACAATAGCTGATTTGTAATACCAGCAGCACCGAGGATTTTAAGCAGTATTATTTTAGTATGCTTAACTTTCCAGAATTGTTGCATTTCAATGAGAAGGTTAAAATGCTGTGCAGTTAATAATTTTACGTTGGGGATTTATCGTCACCAAGACCGCTGAGCGAATTGCTCTGGTTTCTGTGTGTCTATATTGCTTTTAAAAAGAATGTGGTTATGATGTCATTGCATATAACGACCAGACACTTCCCTCCCCCCTCCATATTAAATGCAGGTAAACCTGTGCAGGCTTTGTATTTAGTCATGATAATGGTCACATTACAACCTCTCAATTTTAAGAGGGCTTTTGTTCTGCTGTGACTAACAGTGCAAGAATAATATAAGGACTAAAACATTGGTGTAGCTTGTTTATTTATAAACAGTGACATGTGCTGTGTTGTGTTCAGCCTCTATTTATTGTCTGATTGTGTCTTGAGTTCATGTTCTTCCTGCTGCAGTTTTCCTCTTCATATTCTATGTGCTGTTAAAAAGGTTTCTTACCTATCTGAGTAATGAAGACAAAAATGTTTAGAGTTTCATATTAGGTGAGATGAGGTTTGCTTTGGGAGCATAAGAATTAGAGGAATGATCACGCCAAGGTTTTATTGCTGCTATGGAAAGTACAGTTATTGCATATAGGAACCAGATGGTATCTTGAATCACCCGTATGGCCTGTGGAAAAGCTAAACATATGGCATTCGCTTCAAAGAGAAAAAAGTGCTTACAGATCTAGGATTGTCATCCTTACATCACGTTTCAGTGCTCCTTGGTTGATGTCAAAAATTTGAATAGCTGTTGTGTCCCATAAGAAAATTGTCTGCTTATTTTGTTTTTGGTTGGAATGCATTTGGTGTGATTGCAAAAGTGTGTTTTATTTTGTTTGTTTCCCCCAATCCAAAAAGACTTTAGCGTTAGTTAAATGTCTTCTCCCTATAATTAGCACTGACTATTGTAGTGTGGAG
This sequence comes from Carcharodon carcharias, assembly GCF_017639515.1. NCBI lineage: Eukaryota > Metazoa > Chordata > Chondrichthyes > Lamniformes > Lamnidae > Carcharodon > Carcharodon carcharias. Next base: position 141,710,430 of record NC_054471.1, on the reverse strand, counting down.
CTGTTCGACTTAAGCAATCACACTGTCACCTTCCTGGTTGTAGTGAGATTGTTACCTCTGTGTCAGTAGCCGTACAAGTACAACATGAGAGGTTGAATTTAGAGATCATTGCTTCTGAGCTGGAGCAGTGGCACGGCCTATTTAAGGAACTGCTGAGCTCATTCATCTGCTTTTCTCGGCCTGTTTCCTTTTATTTTTAGCCAAATCCATCAGGCCTGACAAGTGGGTAATTTGAGCCAGCTAAAGGGCTTTGCTTCAGGTCTCTTTACAAAGTAACTCTTCTCTTCCTTCCTGGGAAGGCACTGAACTTGGCCTGATCTACTCAAGATGGATCTGTTGAGTCATGTGAGATCATGTACACAAAAACATACTCAGGCAGTGTGTGGAGCGTAGCAAATCTACTCAACAGCAGCTAGACAGAGGAATGTAGCAGATTCATACTTGTATAAGGTAATGTCTAGTTTACAGCAGGGGTTAGGCTGAAGTAAAGGCTTGACTTGAAAACCTCACTTGGGAGAACAAGATAGGGAGTAGGTAAACCATAATAAGAGCAGGAAAAGGCATTTATTGAATATTTTAAAAGGCATCTTTAAAATAAAACCTGTTTTCATTGTGCATCCTTTGTACTGTTTCAATGAGCTAAATGACTGGAGTGGTGGGGGAGGAAATTTCTAGTTAGAGTGGTGATCACATTCTGTTATGTTGGCTGGATTTTCACAACCAAAGTGGATATCTTAAGTCGGGAAATTTCCTGACTTGCAGACCCACTTCAACTTAAAGCATATGGTCATACAAAATTTACACTCTGGGGGTGGTAGATGTTTGGCTGGTGCATGCCTGAGTGCGGAATGAAGTTGGGTCCGCCAACCCCAGAAGCAGATCTTAGATGGATAGAGGGGTGGGTGAGTGCCAATGCAGGCTTGTTAGAAGGCCCACCTTGGTTCTCTGGGATTTTGTCCCAGTTGTAGCCCTCAACCTCACACCAGCCCACTCCACAAGGCCCCTCACACCTTCCATGACAACTCATGCCCCTTCCATGTCCGGTCATGCAGTGTGTGCTATGTACATAACCAATGATATAATAACAATGGCAATTGTGGAACTGCTGAGAAAAAAAACACCCATTCAGAAATGTTCTTTGGGGAAAAAAAACTGCTGTTTCCACAATCCCATAAAAATGTCAGTCAGTCAGACCATTAAAGTATCAATAACAGAGGCTTCAAACCTTCTCACTTGACACCTCTCAATCTTGTCCAAGTAAACATTGAGACATTTACAAAAGAGAACAGAGAAAGAACAACTTATTATAGTCACTTATTATAACCACTTAATGATATAAATCAAGCTAAGTCAACAATTCACTTCATTTTTTTATACAAGTATGAATCCCTGCTGAGCAATGCTTTTTCTGGTCTGGGCTCTCAGCCAAGCATGCGTAATGAGCACAGGTGGAAACCCAGATCTGGATTTTTGCCTTGTATTCCCTAGAGCTTTGAGCTTAATTTGTAACCCTTCATGTGGAACTTAAGGAAAAGCGTTTTGGAACTCTAACTACAAAGCATCCTAGATTTTACAACTATTTGTTCTTTTGGCAGAATATTGCTTGTAACACAAGGGTAACCAAACAAGTAGGAAAATGTTACTTTAAAATGGGCAAAAGAGATTGAATGGAAACCACATGAGTAGTTTTGAAAGATATTCATTAATTCAAAGAATTAATTAAATGGCTGAATTGCTCTGGGAAGCTTTAGAAGTTGAATGAAAAGGTACTGATGGGAAGATATGTTCTCCTCTATTTTGTAAGACTGTCCATCCAGACAGGCTAATGTAGTCTTCTCTCTAACTGTTTTTAATTCTAGTATTCTCTTTGCACAGGATAAATTGGAAGTGGAGTCAATTTTATGCTGGAGTGAAGGCCCATTGGAGGTGGGGTAATGGACTGTTAAATATGCACTCAGAATGTAGTGACTATTCAGCCCTCGGGGTAGGTGATTCGTTTGTTTGGAAAACTATAATGAGATGTATTATTTGGGCTTTTAATGGCTTGTGATGCTCTGTTTTTTTTCTATTCTGTTTATAATATAAAATTTGGCATTGCAGATTTACAGAAATATACACTTTGTATGAACATCTATTTCTGAAAGCAGCAGAAAAAATAACACCTTTAAAAGATTTAAAATGCATTTCTGTGTTTGCATAAAGTAAAACCTGACCTGTAATTGATGGACAAATAATCTTCCTGAGGAGAATGTGGGATGAAGGGCATGTGAGGGCATTAAAATCTGTTTACCAATACTGAACAGTAATGGACAATAAATAAATCATTCAAATCAAAATGCATATTATATGTTAATATTAAAGATGTACTGAAAAATAATGTAAATCTGTTGCCTTGTGTCAACGGTTAGCCTAGAGCCATGATTTTCATGTTGGGACCAAGTTTTTACCCCTGTGCCCTGATTTACAGTTGAAACATAACGATATCCATAAGAAGGTGCATACAAGTCCATAATGTCCCAAAGTGAAAGAAAACAGTGTATGAATTCCTCCAAAGAAAATAAATAAGGAAATAAAATGGGGTTGATTGCAACATTTTTTTTCCTCCAGCCAAATTTCATCCTTCCTTCCTCCTACACTCCCTCCCTCCCTGTTGACTTCTTGCTGCGGTACAGTTTCACAGATGCTGATTGGCTTCAAGGATGCCAGCCATGTATAAGCCTTGACAGTAAGTGCTAGTTGGTTGTTTGCCCACCATATGTTATCACAGCCTAGTATGATCCTAACCTCATGCAGCTCAAGGGCCTGAATTTTTCCTGTGTCGGGTGGGCTCAGCGGGAGCAGGCAGGGGCGGTTGCGGAGCCGATTTCCGCCCACTATCGGCTTCGCACCGCCATTTTACGCGAACAGGCCAGTTAAGGCCCGTCCAGCGTAATATGAGAGCGGTGGCACTGAGCGCTACCTGTGCGGGCGGGGGGAGGAGGGAGGAAGCGCGAAAGAGTGCTTCAACCTCGCTGAGGCACAGAGCCTTACTGAAAAAAATAAATGAATTTAATAAAAATTTAATGAAGCGTCCCCTCATGTGACTGTGTCACATGAGATGGGACATACTTTTATTTTTCAGAAAAACTTTTTATATATGTTTATAAAGGCTTTAGGAAACCTCATTCCACTCATGGATAAGGTTCCCTAAAAAATGTAAAGGTCACTTGGCCTTTTTGCCTGCCCGTCAACCATAAGGTTAGACGGGCAACGTAAACTTGGCATTAATTACTTCGTTAATGGTCTTAATATAACAGGCCTATCAGTTATTGGTGTGCGCGCAGTCGACTCTGGTGCGTGCCCACTGAACAAAACATCACGAGACAGCACGATGACAGATGTTGGGATGCTTGCCCAACACCATTGCGCGTCTTTTTACGTGCTGGTGTGTTGGGCTTGCCCCCCCCCTCACCCCCATGCTGACTGAAAAATTCTGGCCCAGGTGTGTGCTGTATAACAATTACAAACTGTGACCCCACTTTCTCTCTGTGATACTGAGGACCGTGATGGATCCTCTTTACCACTTTACTATTTGGGCTAAGCTAACTCCTCATGAATGGGGGATCAAATCTGAATTTTCCTGGTCTGTGTACCTTAGTTGCTCACTGAATGAAGCTGTTGTACTAGTGGGGAAGCTTAGTACAAATTAAAATATGCAGCTCAATTTGCTTGAAGGAATCTGTTATTGCCAGTATCATTTTAGCTGTAAGGTGTATCTTAGTTACCTAAAGCACATAGTACACTTCTGGTATATGTGTCAGCCCATATTTTTCAAATACAGTGTTTTAAACAAGCAAGAGCTGAACACCGAGGGAAATAAACTGTTTTCCAAATTCAAAATCTGCTTGGATTAGTTGGAAATGTACCTTCAAGATTAAGAGACTTTTCTTGAAAATCAGCCAGTAAAATGAACAAAAGGATGCAGGCTGTGATTTGCTGAATTGTGGTTCATTTGGTTTAAAATTAGAATCTGTTTATTGCTGTGAAGATATGATGGCGCTGTGACAGGAATAAGAGATCTGACTTAATTGGTTCACTGACGTTGCAGACTCTTGGAATGTAATGGAGCAAATCAGGGAATGGAATAGAATGAACAAACTTAGTGAACTTGCATAGGACAAAATCAGGTGTTTCTTATCACAAAAAGCCAGCGAGTCATGTCTGATGAATGTTTATTCTCATCTACTGTGATAACAAAATCAGCAGTGATTGTATCATGCTGCAGGAGGTCAACAGGAACATGTGCTATGGAAGATTTCATGATTTAAACTCATGCAATATCTTAATATTCAGCATGAGAAGAAAGCTGTAGGACGTTATGGACCATTTTACAATCCTGAGCAGCAGGGAAATTGGTTTAAATAAAAGGGATTTCAAATATTTTCACCACATTGTCAAATTTTGAAAACATAGTGATCAATTAATATGTTGAGTATTATTGTGTGAAATAAGAACAACTTAGAATAGAATAGAATTAGCCCAGGATGACTCGAAGGTATCTGAGAGCAAAGGTAGACACATCACTGTCAATTTCTAGGCATTGCAGTGAAGCAATTAAAGTACCAGATGCATGGATATATAGCTAGAACACAAATCTACTAAGATTATGGTGTTTGGTATAATTATTGAAGAGTTCTACAGTCAGATTACAGTTAAGCTACATTTAAAGTTCATTCTTTGGGAACTCAACTGATGTAAGGATGATGTTTCAAATCTCTAGTGTACTTCGTAGTCTTCTGGGTTATACACTCAAGGACGCAAAGGTGATCTTATAAATAAGCACGGTTCTGTTCCTCAGGCTGCAAATATTAAAGAAGCACAGAGAAAAATTACAAGAATAATTTCTGTATGCGGGGGGGAATGAGCTAAATGGAGTGATTTTAAAAGCTCAATCTTCTAGAAAGGGAGGTTAAGGGGGATCCTCATTGAAATATATAAAATATTGGGTATTTCGATAAGATAAATGCTTAATGTATTAATTGGAAATAAAGCAGATTAATAGAGCCAGAATAGATACAAATAACAGATTTAGAACAGATACCAGAAGGAACTTTTTGATGGAAAAGGATGATAATGATCTCATATTATCTCTTAGCCAAAGTAGCAGTCAAAATACAGTTGGATGTGAGGTTAGATTACCAGAGGGATAGGCTACAATTTGCTTAATGGCAATTTTTCATCCTTGACACTTCTTATCTTGTTTTCTTATTTTTTATAAAGAAAATCCAGATGCAGAGGACTCAATATTTTATGAATGAAATTAATAATGAAGGCCTGTTATGATTTATAAAGTTAGTATCTGCATTGAAGAAAAGAGGCAGTTGCTGAATTACAACAGCAATCCCAATCATGTCGACATTTTCGCCAGGTGGAGATGACCTGTGAACTCCCATGCCACTCCTTGGTGAGCCTGCTTGGCAGTGTATCTAAGCAGTTCTGTATGGCACTCCTCTTCTTTCCTGATCCCAATCTGGTCCAGATACCACCTCTCCAGTTTGTTAACTTCATTATGCCACCAAAACACTTGTAAATTGTCTAGATTTGAAGGTGATGGCAAAAGATATTTGTGCTGTTGAACTGCTCAAATAGCGACTTTAATATCTCTGGAATAGATGCAGTGCTAAATAATACATTGAGAATGGACTGCATTCTTATTTCAACATAACCTTTATTAAAAGCTTCTGGATAAGGACATATGAGTTCCACATGTGCCTCCTGCAAAACATTGTGGGTCTTCTTATGCCCAGAGTACTATGCTGCATGTATTTTGGAGGTTTTGAGGGCCTCCACACTAGCAGCAGAGGTTTCCAAATGCGAGTTGGAAGTAACAGAAAGGGCCAACTTGTGAATTTGCCACCATGGTATATACTTCTCCCTTTTAGTGAACACAAATCCTATTGATGAAGAATGTTGATGTGATTTTTTTTTTGGTTAGTTGAAATTCTTTTACATACATTTTCTCTTTCTGTCCCATGCAGTACACTCTATCAAATTTTATCCCCTTTTGCTGATTGGAAGGGTTTAAAAAAAATCCCTCTAATTTTCTGCCCTCCTGAAGCTGAAGTTGCTGATTCACACTGAGGTGCAGTTATCTCATTGCTATGAGGCGACACTAGTGATAGATTATTTTGCAATTTATAAACCCTTAAAAGCACTCCACCCTGATAAACCAGTGTAGAAATATTACCATACAGTAGCCATCAAAAGTAGGACAGGTGACTTCTAAAACTACATTTGTGTTCAGAGCTTTCCAACAACTCATCACCTCAATTATAAATCAGTTTAATAATGTCATTGAGCCACCCTGGTATAGTACAGTGGTGTTATATTTGTGTTACCGTTTACTGTTGATCACTTCAGACTTCCAAGAGTTATTATCACTGAGAAGTAATTTGCAGTGTACCTTGCATGATGGCTACATGTCAGTGAATCAAGACCAGGTTCTAAGTGGTTTATTTCGGTTTAATTTACCAGAGATAAAATATGCAAGGTGAAACAGTTCCCCTCATTCGCTTGACTGCCGAGCACAGCAACTGAGAGATTAAGTATCATATTAAATACACTGTCTCCTGTGCAAAAATTGGGCAGATTCCTCCTGCAAAGGTTCTGCAGAGGCAGGCTCGAAGGTGGGACAAAATTTTTGAAATGAAGATATCAGATCAGCAGCTGCGACGCATTGCCCATATGACTTAGCTGGAAGCGGGCCATCAGTGGCAGCGGTTTCCTGCCTAGCAGCGGCTAGTAACCAATTTGACTAATTAAGTGCCCAATTGTGGGCAGATTGGGGTCACTGCCTGGAGCTTGCCAGGAGCAGTCGAGCCCCTCCTGCAAAGGCCCGGCAGGGGTCTGGAGGTGGCTTGGTGATGGCTGTTTGGGGGCCCGTGAGGTTTTTGTACACTCACCACCACCACCAGATCCCCCTCCTGCCAACCCACACTGAAGCTATGGCCATAGTTCATTTTTACAAGATGGAAACATCTTTAGAGGGTGCCTCCAAGATGGTCATGGTCCCCCTGCTATAGTGGCAATGCCTACCTCTTCTTGGGCCTGCAGCCTCAGGTAATCTGCCCACTGACCTTAATTGGCCCGAATCTCATAGTCATCGGTAAATGAATGCTAATCACGATTCACTACAATTACAGCTGCCCACAGACACTTTAACGACTTTTGTGTGGGAGTCTGATACAATACGCTGTCCTCTCCAGGAGACCTAGGGCCTATTTGAACTGGGCAAGCAATGGCATGTCTCCAAATTCAATCAGGTTAAAGAATCATTACTGAAAAATGTGGAGTCCAAACCAAGGAAGTGTAAAAATTGTTCAATATAAATTCATACAAATATCAAAACAAGAGATTTTCCAGGGCCTCAGGAGGCTGAGAGGTGTGGGGATGGGGAGAGGTGGTGGGGTGGTGCCGCCAAAATATTGGTTGGGAGTGTTGGGGGTCATATGTCCGTTAGCTTCCCACTGTCAGTTTACAGTTTACCAGTATTTTGCCAGTGGCAGCAAAAGTGACAGATGACCCCTCTCCCTCACAATTGAGGCCCTTAAGTGACCAATGAAAGGTCTCTTCCCACTACCACTGGTAGTTTACCACTGGGGCCTTTGCCACATAGGAAGACCACCAGGTAAACCCTGGAGGCCTCTGAAAGGGCTTGGAGGGTGCCCTCCTGATCAGGTACCCGTGGCCCATGGATGATCCCCTGGCGGCAAGGGTTGCCTTTGCAGATACAACCGCCCTGCCGGCACCAACCATCCAGGTCCCCCCTGTACCAACATCCCCCAATCGCATTCTGCTTGACTGACCAACCTCAACCACATTCACTGAGTTCAGGGTGGTGTCCTTGATGTGGATCCAAGCTGGTTGAAGTCCCAGCAGGGACTGAGGAGCTGCTGGCTTTCCAGTTGGCTGGCAGCTTTTGAAGGCAGGATACCATACTTTAAAGGGATGGAAACCATAACGTCGCACAGCTAATTGCATAATGCACATAAGACCCTGTAGGGGCTCCCAGAACCAGCCAATGTGGAGTTTCCCTAGACTTTCTATCAGATGGACGAGGCCCCCATCCCCTTGCAAATCCTAGCCAAAAAACATGGAAAGAAATATGGGATTAAGAGAGTGAGGTAAAAGGGTGAGGTAAAAGGAAAGATAGAAACAAAATAAGTTTTTCTAAAGTTTCTAACAATAATATCTGAAACAATGAGATTCCACACTAGTAAAAATAAATTATTCTGTGCCAGCTAAATTGTTTGGCAGTAATTGGCAGTAATCTCATGCTGTTAAAAATTATGTTGCACTTGAATGGATAAGTCCTAACTCTTTCTGGTACATTTATCGGGTATGTAGTGGGTAAGAACCACAACTTAATGCCCTTCATGAGTTTGAATGCTGAATCTCTTGGAAAGGTGCGGGTGTAGTTCAGCTTGTGAATTAGCAAGGGGATTTGGTCATGATTTCCATGTTTAACTGCGCAAATATGGGTGCTCAAAGCTGCTGTCCAATTTACAGCTTAATAATGTTGAGTGCTCATATCCTCAGCAATATTCCTACCTCAAAATCCGACTTTTGTTTATTTTTGAGCATATTTCTTCTGTCATAACACAAGGTGTATGCATTAAAGCTGTTTTTTTGTCAAAGTCCTGTAGAACACTGATTATTTATTTTACTGTATGTTAATGCTGGGGAAGGGAGTATCTCAGTCTCTCAGTTTTCTCAAAATTGAAGATTCTGTCAATTAGATGCAGCTTGGAGGGGGAAGGTCCCTTATGAATTTCATTTTCAGAGAGCTTTAGTTTGTAATTTCCATCACTTGCTGCAAACCATTATAAATATGCCTACAAAATGCACCTTCTTGCTGCTCCCACTTAAGAATCCCTTGGAGCTGAAATTGATCACTTGTCTCATAAACTTGTTGAGGGTACATGAACCCAGTGTTTTTTTTAATTAATTCATGGGATATGGGCTTTGCTGGCTGGGCCAGCATTCTATTGCTCATCCTTAGTTGACTTTGACAAGGCATTGGGAGCTGCCTTCTTGAACTGCTGCTGTCCATGTGGTTTAGGTACACCCACAGTGCTGTTGGGAAGGGTGTTCCAGGATTTTGATCCAGCGGCAGTGAAGGAGTGGCGACATATTTCCAAATCAGGGTGGTGAGTGACTTGGAGGGGAACTTCCAGGTGATGGTGTTCCCATGTATCTGCTGTCCTTGCCCTTCTAGATGGTAGTGGTCATTAGTTTGGAAGGTGCTGTCTAAGTAGCCTTGGTGAATTCCTGCAGTGCATCTTGTAGATAGTACACACTTCTGCTACTGTGTATTGGTGGCGGAAGGAGTGAATGTTTTTGGATGTAGTGCAAATCAAGCGGGCTGCTTTGTCCTGGGTGGTGTTAAGCTTCTTGAGTGTTGTGGGAGCTGCACTCATCCAGGCAAGTGGTGAGTATTCCATCGCACTTCTGATTTGTGCCTTGTAGATAGTGGACAGGCTTTGTGGAGTCAGGAAGTGAGTTACTCACTACATGATTCCTAGCCTCTGACCCTACTCTTGTAGCCACAGAATTTATATGGCTTGCCCAGTTCAGTTTCTGGTTAATGGTAACACCCAGGATGTTGATAGTGGAGGATTTGATGATAGTAATGCCATTGAACATCAAGTGGCAATAGTTAGATTCTCTCTTTTTGGAGATGGTCATTGCCTGGCACTTGTGGGGCGCAATTTTGCTTACCACTTGTCAGCCCAAGCTTGGATATTGTCCAGGTCCTGCCTCATTTGGACATGGACATACTTCAGTATCTGAGGAGTCACAAATGGTGCTGAACGTTGCACAATTATCAGTAACCAAACCCACTTTTGACCTTATGATGGAAGCAAGGTCATTGATGAAGAGTTGAAGTTGGTTGAGCTGTGGACACTACCCTGAGGAACTCCTGCAATGATGTTCTGGAGCTGAGATCTCTGACGTCCAACAACCCCAACCATCTTCCTTTGTGATAAGTATGACTTCAACCTGCGGAGAGTTTTCCCGATTCCTATTGACTCCAGTTTTGCTAGGGCTCCTTGATGTCACACTTGGCCAAATGTGGCCTTGATGTCAAGGGCAGTCACTCTCACCTCACCTCACCTCACCTCAGGAGTTCAGCTCTTTTGACCATGTTTGAACCAAGGTTGCAATGAGGTCAAGAGCTGAGTGGCTCTGGTGGAACTCAAACTGGGTATCAATGAGCAGGTTATTGCTAAGCAAAAATTGCTAAGCTTGATAGCACTGTTGATGATTCCTTCCATTACTTTACTGATGATCGAGAATAGACTGATGGGACGGTAATTGGCCAGGTTAGATTTGTCCTGTTTTTTGTGTGCAGAACGCACTTGAGCAAAATTCCGCATAGCCAGGTAGATGACAGTGTTGTAGCTGTACTGGAATAGCTTGGCTAGGGACGTAGCAAGTTCTGGAGCACAAGCCTTCAGTATCATTGCTGGAATATTGTCAGGGCACACAGCCTTTGCCCTATCCAGTGCTTTTGCATGGTGTCTTTGCATTGTGTAGTCGTGCTATGGAACCTTACATGCTGGGATCATAAATTGGGAAACTATTGATTTTCTTCTCATGGTCTTCCATCCATTAATTTAGCATGTGGAGCATATACTTGGTCCTTTAATTGGCCCTTAAATCTTAAGATTGGCATCTTAAATTTGTTTGTAGCAGAAAAGAAAGTTCTACTTCTCAATATATGAACCAATGGCATCACTGAATTATCATTTTCTGAAATAGAACCAGTACCAATTTATTCCTGACCTACCTGACTATATAATTGTATAAATAACATATCAAATACACAAAGAAATGAAACAAACACCCCTGAAGTAATTTAGTCTACTTGCTTGTATGACATTCTACTTTCTTGTCTTACTGTTATTTTCCAGAGGCCCACCTGTGTCTCAAGGGGAGTTTGGGGGCGGTGGGGGGAGGGTTCTGAGCATTTATGTTTTCTCTCTTTGCCTGGGGCTTACTTGGGCTTTGGCACTCATTTCTTCATCGTACAATTGACCCATTTGTGCATGCATGGCAAAGGCTCTGTTCTCCATTCAACAGTTGGCAGAACCTTGCAAGTTTTTGTTTTCTTTCAGTAATTTTTTTCTTTGCTCTTTGTTGTAGTCCTTTAATCCACTTTCGTTTCATTTCTTCTGTACAGCTTTTGCTGCAGCTTTTCAAATTTGCCTTGATTGAGCTAAAGAGAAATTTGGGCTCTTCAATCTTGAAAAGAAGAAACTACAAAAAGGACTTTGTAACAGTACAGAAGGTATTGAACTAAGAAATTCAGATCAATCTAAGCTCTACCTGATATTGGGATAAGGGGACACATGTTTAAACTAGTGAATGACACTACTAGGACCGACATTAGGAGATCCTTTAGGAAAGGAGGGATTAACACCTGCGAAGGATTTTTGAGGATACTAAAGTAAAAAACATGTAACGGGCAATTGAATGCTTTAATAGAGGTTGGGGATTTGTAGGTTTTTTCCAATTGTATAAGCTACGATAAGCTGAAAGGCCTACTTCATTTGAACCTATCTTGTGAAATGTATTGTTCTCACCAAGTACGTGAATGCTTCAGATCCTGATTGATGAATTACTGACGATCCAATTTCTGGAGAAAAAGAAGCCTGTTTTGTTGTTTTTGCGTCTTACTCACACTGACCATTCTACGTTTATAACTTCAAAACTGGCTGGCCTATTTTTTGGTGAAGAAGTAAGCAAAGTTTCAAAATGATCAATTGTGTTTTAGCTTCTACTGTTCAGTTTTACCTAAGGCCACTTTTTTTTCTCTATCATGGGCTGTAAGCATCATTAGCAAGGCCAGTATTTGTTGTCCTTTCCTAATTGCCCTTGAGAAGATGGTGGTGAACTACGTTCTTGAACCACTGTAGTCCATCTGGTGTAACAGCCACAGTGCTGTTCGGAAGGGTGTTCCAGGATTTTGACCCAGTGACAGTGAAGGGACGACGACGTAACTCCAAGAGAGGATGTTGTGTGGCTTGGAGGAGAACTTGTCCTGTGGTAGAGGTGGCAGGTTTGCATCTGATAATGCTGCACCTCATATAGTGAACTCAAGTATCAGTCTAAATCGTGTGTTGAAGTCTGGAATGTGACTTGAGCCACAATCTTCTGATTCAGATGGAAGAGTGCTATCAACTGAGTCAAGCTGTTACCATAATTATAAAAGTATTTTAGCAGTTAACATAGTGAACCACAAAATGTCAGAATTTCTAGAGGATCAGTAATCCAAAGTCTGGATTAATAATCCGAAGAATGAGTGCTCAAATTCCACCATTAAAGCTTGTGAATTTGAACTTTTTTTTTTAAAAAGCCTAGCAATAAAAAGATGACCTTCATCTTTTGATCAATATGATGATCTTGATAGAATTGGATTGTCGCAAATGCCTACTGGTTTACTAATATCCTTTAAGAAAAGAAACTGCCCAGGCCTGCTCTGTATGCGACTCCTGTCCCTTACCAATAGGATTGACTCTTGTGAATATGTAAGTGAGACACATCAGAAAGCAACACCTTTTCCTAGTTCACAAGTACAGCTGACTATCCAACATAAAGCAAAATTGTTTTAGAGATCAATATTATCAACTCTGGTTGAGTAAATAAAGAAGTGATGCCCTTTTGTTATACTGTAATAAAGTATTAAAATTAAAGTATACTTGCTCACTGATGCTGAGATTGGGTTCTACCAAGGCTGCTCAGCTCCTGACCTCATTACAGCCTTGGCCAAACACGGACAAAAGAACTGACCTCAAGAGATGAGGTGACGGTGCCCTTGACATCAAGGCAGCATTTGACCAAGTGTGGCATCAAGGAACCCTGGAAAATTGAGGTCAGTGGGAATCAGGGAAAACTCTCCACTGGTTGGAGTCATACCTAGCAGAAAGAAAGATGGTTGTAGTTGTTGAAGACTAATCATCTCAGCCCCAGGACATCACTGCTGGAGTTTCTCAGGGTATGGTCCTAGGCCCAACCATCTTCAGCTGCTTCTTCAATGACCTTCCCTTTATCATAAGGTCAGAAATGGCATGTTTACTGATGATTGTGCACTGTTTAGTGTTATTTGTGACTCCTCAGATACTGAAATTGTCCATGTCCATATGCAGCAAGACTTGGACAACATTCAAGCTTGCAGAAAGTAACATTTGTGCCACAAGTGCCAGGTCATGAGCATCTCCAACAAGAGAGAATCCAACCATTTCCCTGTGACAATCAACTGCATTACTATAACTGACCTTGCCACCATCAACATCCCGGGGGTTACCATGGTCCAGAAGCTTAACTGGATCACCCATATGAATTCTGTGGCCACAAGAGCAGGTCAGGGACTGGGAATTCAACAAAGAGTAACTAATGTTCTGACTACCCAAAGCCTGTCCACCATCTGCAAGACATGAGCCAAGAGTGTGATGGAATACTCTCTACTTGTCTGGATGAGTTGCAGACCAACAACATTCAGGAAGCTCGACAACATCCAGGACATTGCCGTCCGCTTGTTTGGTGCCCTATGCACCAACTTAAACATCCATTCCCTCCACCACAAGACAGCACCATATACAGGATGCATTGCAGCAACTCACCATGCCTCCTTCAACAACACCTTGCTGTCTGTGATTAGAGTATGTCGTGGAAGGTGGGGGTCGTTTTCTTACCCTAAGAGTAGTTGTCCCAAATTAAATACATCCAGCAGCAAGAGTTTTAAAATAAAGAAGGTCATTTATTATTTATTGCCCCGAAGGTTTACAAAAATGTGACGTCTCTCTCACTCGACTCGCACACACTCACCCAAGGACTAGATACAGATGAAGAAAAAAATGATTATAATGAATAATTGTATTAGTCTCCCATTTATGGCAGGCCCGTAGTTTCTGAAGTGAGTTGATGCTTTTCATTGAGGTGAGGGCATTGTAAGCAGAGAGTTCTCAGTAAGCTTGTAATTGAATTTCTAGGAGGTTGGTTCACGGGTGAGCTTGAATTTGGAGCAGGTTGGGGAGAGTTCTTCTCCCACTTTCAAGTTATTGCTGTTTATTATCTTGGCTGCTTAGTTGATAGCAGCTGGTTCGATGGCTTTCTGATAGTCACCCTCTCTCTGCAGAGCTGATTCTTGTTGTTTCAAAAGCAAGCAACAAACATGCCTGTCTCACCCATGTGAGCCTGCTATAAGGCCAAAGTTCTTTTCCAAATAAGGTAGGCGGTCAGGTCGATAAACATCTTGTGTTGTTATTTGACACTTTGAAATATACCCAGTTTGGGTTTCGATGAGGGACTATCATAAAACAATTATCCAGCCTTTAGGTGAGAATCTAAACTAAGGCCTGGTCTTCAAGCTCAGATCAACATATAAATAAATCAACATTTAAAGATATTATTTGAAGACGAGCAGAGCATTCTTCTAATATAGTCTCAGAAAATGTGTACCATCTACAAAATGCACTGCAGGAATTCACCAAAGCTACTTAGACGACACCTTCCAAACCCACGACCATTACCATCTAGAAGGACAAGGGCATCAGAGACCACGTGCAAGATCCCCTCCAAGTCACTCATCATCCTGAGTTGGAAATATATCACCGTTCCTTCACTGTCGCTGGTCAAAATCCTGGAACTTCCTTCCTAACAGCACTGTGGGTGTACCTATACCACATGGTCTGCACCAGTTCAAGAAGGCAGCTCACCACCACCTTCTCAAGGGCATCTAGGGATGGGTAATAAATAATGGCCCAGCCAGCGAAGCCATCATCTCGTGAATGAATAAATGAAAAAGAAATGCTGTAAACACTCAATACATCAGGCGGTATCCATGAAGAGAGAAACAGAGCTAATGGCCGGGATTTTCTGGCCCTGTCATGGACGGGACCCGTCGCGGGTGAGGCAACACCCCAGCCAGAAGTCCATTGACTTGAGGCGGGACCAGAAGATCGCGGTGGCGGGTGGGTGTGGAAAATCCTGCCCAACATTTCAGGTAGCTAACCTGAATGTGTTCTGATGAAGGATTTCCAGCATTTGATTCACAGTATTTTGGTTTTGTTGTAGGCAGTTCTTTTGGTGCCTTGATCGACATTCTTCCCTAAGCCAGTAATAGATTATTGGGTTATTCATCTCATTTACTGTAAGCAAATTGGCTGCCATGTTTGTCGACATAACCAACAAGTGACAATATGTCAAATGTAATCCGTTGGCAATGCAGTGCAGGAGGATGTGATATGGTGCTACAGGATTCAATTCTTTGCTTTAAAATCTACTCTTTATATATAAGTGAAGAACATCTTAGATAAATACACTAACTTGCAAGATTTTAAATTGTTTTCCTTCAAGATGTATGTTTGCAACCAAACATGTCGAAAATAATCTTGAACAAATTAATTTCACGTAACAGAATTTTAATGGTTAGTTTTGTTAACACCACGAGGAGTGGCAACGACTATCTCCATTATAATGCTTATAGATGTAGGATGGGATTTTCCGTGTCCACCAGTGTCTGGTGTGTTTGGTGGCATGAGCAGATTATATGGCGAGAAGACCAAAAATTGGTTTCACGACGCTGTGAAACCAGTTCGTGATTGTCCGCTCCGCCCATCTGATGGTGGGCTGCGTTCCCCACTATCAGACATTGGGAACCTCATTGTAATACGTCAGCATATCACCATAATGCTAGCCAGCCGTGGTCATCCCCTCCTCCCGCTGGATTATCTGCTCATGTTGGCGGGAAAACATGCCAATGTGTTTCACAACCGCACATATAAGTTGAGCACTTGGTGGGCTGCACTTCGCTCAGGACTTCAAGGTTTGTTTGCCTATCTTGCTTTGGTCATCAGCGCCAGGTTTCACAGACAGCACCACATCACTTTTAGGGGGGCTCACAGGTAGGTCTGTACCTACCAGATCAGCCATACGTGGTTGGCTTTTCAACAGCTGCAGGGCAAGGTCTTGGTTGGGGAAGGTGAAGAAGTGGCTTCAGGCAAGGGAAGAGGCTGCAGAACAAGAGCTATACTGGGGAAGGAGGGTATCCCAGGGTGTTTGAGAGGGCACATGTTGATCTGTGCAAGTGGCCTCAAGATGGTGAGGGCTGAGGAGACAGTTTCCAGAGGAGATGAGGCCAGATGGACATGTGAGGGTATGTGTGTGAGAATGGGTGGTGATGTCCCTTGACCTGGCAATGAGTGAGATGCCAGTGAATGTGTGAAGGGCTTGAGTGTGTGAGTTTAGAGTGATGAGATGGTTGACTTACCCTGGCTGCATGGATGAGATCATTCATCCTCTATCTGCATTGGATAGCCAACATCGTCTATGCAACATAGGCACTGATCACCATTGCCATCGCCTATCAAGCCAGAGTGGTAATGTAGCTGCCCCTCTTTTGGCCAGAGTGGGGGTAGAGAACATCACAGCAGGCCTCCACAACAACAAAAGGTGCTTGAGGTCTGCAGTCGTCTTGCCTTTCGGGGCCATGTCTTCTTTGCTGCAGTCCTGGGCTGGAAGCACTGAACGCGGCTGTATCTAAAATGTGGTGCCTGGCGTGATGAAGCGACGAGGTGATAGTGGGGCAGGCGAGTCAGAGCCCACCTGCCATCAAAATGGCATGTATCTGGGAATGCATAATTAATGCGGTGGGTGTGGGATGATACACCATGAAAAGCCGCCATTGCAGCTACCGGGTAAAACAACATTTTACCCACCCTCTATTGCACTTGGTGCAAACCTGGGACAGTTCCACCTGTAATCTAAGATTGGATTTGGCTGAGCACACCTTGTTTTCAGTTTAAAGTGGTATTTAATCTTACATAAATAGTTACTCTGCATGGTTGACCAGTGGAACCAACTGAAACATCATACAGTTATGCCAACATCTGTCAATCAGTGTTTTTTTTTTAACCTTTGCCACTGAAGAATGAGAAGAAGAATAGTTATATTGGACTCAAAGCATTAATTCTGTTTCCCTCTCCACAGATGTTGCCAGACCTGCTGAGTTTTTCCAGCACTTTCTGTTTTTATTTCTGATCTCCAGCATCCGCAGTATTTTGCTTACATCTTAATAAGAAGGTTTCTTTTCTGAGCTTTGTAGTTATAGAGCATCAATCAGGCAGGGAAAAATTCCTAAGGAAGAACTGTGTCATTGTACTAATGTTGAGGGAACACAGTGGCCTCTTCATTTAAATTGTCTTACTCAGTGATTGAGTTGAATGAGTGGAATGGGATTTCTTAATCAGGTCTGTAACTTAATGGAAAGCAGTATTGATCTTTATTCAGACGATGAATCCTTTTTTGAAAGAAAGCAAATATTAAAGCACATATATCTGGAATTCTCCTGATGGCTCAGTTGGCGAAGCAATTGAGGAGCTGAACAATGGTGACCAGCAAAGTCCCAGGTTTATATCCGGGTCTCTGCCGAGATAGCTGATCTCAGCAAAGCAGTGACAAGTATTACAATAGGCTCCAATGGCCCAGGGCTAGGAAAAGTGAAGCAAATCAGGCTTCCCATTCCTGTTACTGACCCAGTGATGTAGAAGTTTGTGTGTGAGACCATCAGGTAAGGAAGGGGTTAGGCATGGCTTTGCCCTTCCAGTAGTCAAATAACCCACTGAAACTCACTAACATTTTGTCTTAGTGTGAGTGTTTTTAAAGCTTTTAATAATTATTTCCAAATGCACCCGACTGAAAGTCTCAACTTTATAGAGTAGCTCTGATGCAGTACGGTTCTGCAGCAGACAAATGGGTGTTTGGAGCAGTGGATCATGTCATATACAGTACTGCATTCAGAAAGGTGGCTATGAAGTCTAGCCTCATGAAAAGTAGGTCAGTGTTTGTGACCTAGGCATAGGATGAGGCAGCAGTTTACGGCTTACTGGCTGTTAAGCAGCAGTAACTGTCATCAGGAAACTTGCTTTGTGTGACTGAAACATTGGGTTCCTGTCTTACTTCTGTTTTTATAAGCATTTACAAACATACAGTTAGCTCGGTGGGAAGTCTCTCAGGACAGGGCTCTTGCACTGAGAAACCAGGCGGAGAAAAGCCTCTCCTTGTAAATATAAGCTACCTTCTTTTTAAAATAAAAAATAATCCATGTTAATTGCACTTCAGATTCAGCCACTTACCTAAAATGAAAATTTCTTCGTTGGGTAGTTCCCACTTAAACAGCAACTATGTGTAGGCAGCTTTTAGAATAATTACTATATCATGCAATAGCAGCTGTAATATTGTCAGATTACATGGGAGGCATGAGAGAACGTTGCAGGTGTCATGGGCAGAATCTGTGTTTTCTTACTGTCCATGATGAAAGTGTTTTATATGTCGGGGGGTCGGTGGGGGTCATTTTCTTACCCTCAGAGTAGTTGCCCCAAAGTAAGTAAATCTAGCAGCAAGAGTTCTTAAATAAAGGTTATTTATTATCCCACACTTGCCCCAGAGGTTAAAAAAAATGCGACAACTCCCTCACTCAAGTCGCACACACTATCATTCACACAAAGACGAGATACAGATGAAGAAAAACATACAATAATAGTGTATAACTGTATTAGTCTCCCTTTCATGGCAGGCCTGTAGTTTCTTAGGTGAGTTGATGTTTTTTGTTGAGGTGAGGGCCATGTAAGCAGAGGGTTCTCAGTAAATTGTGAGTCTTCTTGTAATTGAATTTCCAGGAGGTTGGTTTGTCAGGTGAGCTTGAATTTGGAACAGGTTGGGGAGAGTTCTTCTCCCACTTTCAAGGTTTTGCTGTTTGTTACCTTGGCTGCTTAGTTGATAGCAGCTGGTTCAATGGCTTTCTGATGGTCACCCTGTCTCTACAGAACTGATTCTTGCTGTTTCAAAAGCAAGCAACAAACATGCCTGTCTCACCCATGTGACCCTGTTATAAGGCCAAAGATCTTTTCCAAATAAGGTAGGCGATCAGGTCGACAAACGTTTTGTGTTGCTATTTGACATTTTGAAATATACCCAGTTTGGGTTTCGATGAGGGACTATCATAAAACAGTGGGAGGATGATGGGGATTCCTTCACATTTGTCTAACATACATTAAATTTCAATGTGTCTTTTTTTCCTGGTGTACTAGAAAGGCGAGTAGGCTAGAATGCCATAGCCCTTTCGTTGATGTTCCACATTGAATAAAGGGATGTGTGAATTTCCGAGATGGCAATTAATGTCCATATGTAATTAGGTATTGGCTTGAGTTTCAGGACTTTCTGGAGCCAAAGGTCACATGATTGGCAGTAGCCATTTTAACGGTCTGCTTTTGTTCAGAGTTTTAAGGTATTGTCTGAAACTTCATAATATACTGGAATATGACACCGGATTGTTTTAAAATCAAAATTTCTGTTTTGTTTACTAAGATGTGTAAAATGACTTAGAAGCCAAAAAGATTATGTTTTTAAGCAATTCTGTAAGTTTAAACATCTTTACTATGATCTGTCGTGAATGAAGGGGTTGTCTATTCATATCATTATTTTGATTGGTATATTGTTTTCTGAATAAAAAACCCATTTTCTGTATTGCTGGATTCAACAAACTATTCCTTTAAGTATCCCTACTGATTCAGTTCATAAATGGTCTGCACACAGACTGTAAAGATGCTAAGTTCCAATCCTTGCTTTGTTAATTGAATTAAAATACCTTATTCTAGGGCTAATTACAATTGGCCTTAGTGTACCTGGGCTAGGGAAGGAAAAAAAGCCACGATTTTGACTGCTTTTCACCATCTAAATGCTGTCACTGGAAAATGTGCATGTGTGAAATTTGGTGGAGGAAAGGATCATGACTCAGTTATGGTTCTGGCCATAATTATTTGTCCGCAGATACTCACTGTTCAGTCTTAGACATCAGTTACTAGAACTGCACTGATACTGCTATTTATTGGTTATGGTACCAGATTAGTAACACAGATTTTGAGAGTTTCAATCCTATCGTAGCAAGTTTTGAAATTTATTTCAATGAACCTGTTCATTTGTGGGCTGGAATCAGGAAAATTATTGTGAAAGCTGTTGGCTTATTGTAAAACGTCAACTACTTCACAAATGTATTTCAGGGGAATGGATCCTACCGCCCCTACCTAGTCCGAACTAACAATGCGTCATCCATTAGCTTAATTTCAGGGAAGGCTGCAATTAGTAGGCCACCTCTGTAGTTGCCACCCTATTAGAGATGGCTCACAGCAGACAAGTATAGGAGGGCCATTTGGAGGGGCTAGCTAGCAGGCAGCCTGACTTAGAAAGGTGAGTGCTACTTTTGCAAATGGAGAGTGAGAGGGGAACCACAAAATGGAGGCATGCACATAATAGTGGAAATTCCATCCAATAGTAGGCAGAACCATCTTGAGGGAAGAGGGGCGATACCTTCAAATGACTGTATCTGTCTACTGATGTGCTGCATAGGACTTTGCTCCCTAAGACATCAGTTCCCAAAGTCAGATAATGGCACTCTGACCTCCTGCTGTGTTCTCACCTCCTGGTTGCTTTGGACAAACTGCCATCATGTTATGAAAATGCTGGCTAAACTGGTCTCTCAATAGCGTAATGAGATAGCCTTTTGGAAAAGCTGAGTTATTAAAAAATCCCAGAGGGAAACTTTAAACAATTGTCATAACCTATATTTTCAAGTGGTATGTTTGAGGTGCAACTCTAAATTTAGGAATTAGACCACCAGTTCTCGAGAGGTTTTATATTAAACTAAATGAAATATTTTATTAATTTACACAAGCTAAATACATTTACATGACTACAAATTACTACTAACATAACTTTTAACAAATTCTTAAACTTATCTCCATTAAGGCAACAGCAACCCATAAATTTTTAAGCAGACACCAGGCAAAACATTTTCACCTTATGAATTCAAAATGAGGGGTTTCTTTCACTGGGGAGTCAGTTGGAGGCTTACAGCTGCTTTGATCTTACATTACCTCTGCTCTGCACACACAAAAACTGCTGAAGTTATACTTAGTACAGCTCATTGGATGTAAATTCTCATTGTATCACTAGCCTCTCCTAACAGGAAAACCCCTTTATAGTACCAATTTTGTTAGCAGTATAAACATATTGCTTGGTCTCTACTAGCTAGGTGCCAGATTTCACTCACCTTTTTGAATGCTCTATTCAAAAAAATGCAAAAGCACTCTACCTCTCTTACATCTCAGAACTAGTACACATCAGACTAGCTGGCTTTAATCAAATTAAGACACAGACTAAACGTTTATTTTAAAAGAAAAAGTTTTCCAATAATATATACATTAATAGCTTCATGACAATAGTCCTAATTGGCATTTTGCTGCTGCCATGCAAGGTCACTGTCCATGCATCCAGCCTGCCCTGAGGAAAAGCAGCCGGAGTTGGGAACAAGTTGGGGAACTGGCCCGATGCTTCTGTTCAGTATTTATGCTGCCGCCACCATGAAAGACGCCTCCAAGGGACTGGGGAAATTCCGGTCATGATGTCTTGTGAAATAGCAAAGCATAAAAATAAAAAAAATAGCAATATGTTGGGAACATTATTACCGTGAAGCTGCTCAAGAAATTACACCTCATCTTGACTTGCAAATGCATTGTCATTCCCCTACCATCACTGGGTCAAATTCCTAGAATTTCCTACCTTACATCATTGAAGGAGCGCCATCACCCACTAATACCGCAGCAATTCCATCACCACTTTCTCAGGGAAACTGAGGGATGGTCAAGAAATACAGTCCTGCTAACATCATTCCATCCCAGCAATAAATTTCAAAATAAACTTGAGTAAGCTGTGAGAAACCTCCTGCTCACCTATGGAACTATATCTCTGGATAAGTGAGCATATTCCGGACCAGAGGGGAACAAAGTAGAAGAAACTTTGAGCTCTGAAGAAGAGCCATATGGATTTGAAATGTTAACTCTGTTTCTCCACAGATGCTGGCAGAGCTGCTGAGTTTTTCCAGCATTTTCTGTTTTTATTTAAGAAGAAACTTTGAACTTGTACAAGATCATAGTTCGATGGCTGTCATAGGAATAGAAAGGTAAAAAGGCAAAAGAAAAGGAGCAATATTGCTAGTGATCAGGGGTTGTAGTTGTAGCCATTTGGTGGTACAGAACTTGAATATTGTTGAAAAAAGAGGCATGTCTAAGCTTTTTGTCTTGCACTCATCAGGATAGTCACAAGAATACCAATGTAAGGGGGAAAATAACAATTTACACAGCATGTGAAGACAGTGCTGATTGGTTGGCAACTAGCGTTACCATGGAGAATGCTCCACTGATAGTGAGTGATGGTTAACTGTTTGAAATTTACACCAGGCAGCTTGATCAATCAGCAAATGGCTATCACTTATTTTAGTTAGCTGAAATAGGTGCAGTGAATGTACACGTTCTTTGTCTGCAAAGAACAGGCCCCTGTGTATTAATATATGTAGCTTCCAGTACATATTTGCCACACTGTGAGCCCAACTAACAATCTGAAATTGGTTTTCTGTGTAATTCTTAGCACATTGAGGATTATTTAGCAAATGTCCAATCATGGAATCACATCTAATGTTGGACATTGTGTTTTGAATTTTGCAAGCTCATGCTGATTGGGTACGGTCTGCACTCTGCCCTTTGCGAACAGCGGCTGGACATGCAGTTTGATATGATCCGCCAGCCTTTGGGACGTACGGCTTACATACCTAGCATCACACTGGCACTGAAATTCATATACCACATTACTCATTTGTGTGATAGGCAGAACGTCTTTTTGGCTTGATGGTAGCATCCTGTTAATGAGGAATTCCACTCGTGTTGCTACTGCATAATAGCTGCGTGAAACAGCTAGCTTCACCTGTTGCTCAAATCTTTTCAGATACCTTTACCTTCCAGGGTTAGCTGAGGTGCACTAGGCACTTTTCAGGGCCAAAAGTGATGGCCTTGGGCCCAATCATGAGTTTGCGTGATATACAGCGTGAAATAACCTGATCAGGGTAGCCATTATCGTTCAGGATGCCTTTGAGGTGCCCTATTTCAGCATCAAGCTTGCATGGTGAACAAATGGTGGGGTGCGGGAGGTGGGTGGCAGGCATGAATTGGCAGGGATGGGGAGTGGGAAGTGTGTGGGGGTTAATGGCATATGAGGGGTGAGGGCTTGAGGGCTGTTTTTGGTTTTACTTTTTTTTAACAACACCAGGGTGGGCCTCTTAACCAGTCCAACGTGGCAACCAGCAGCCATTTCCTGGCTGTCTCCGAATTCTTTCTGGGTGAAGTGGGTCCAACTTGGGTTAGCAGCATCCCCCCACCCCTCCCCGACTGCTGGGAACATTTTCTTCTGAGTCGGGTTTGCAGGGTCAGGAATTTTTCCAACTCTGCGCTCCCGAATCAGGAATTAGAATTTGGTCCTCTGTGTCTCTCCAATTCTGTCCTGTTGTTCATCCCCAATTTCCTTCACCCCTCCGTTGACCAAGTCATCAACTGCCTAGGCCTAAGCTCTAGAATTCCCACCTAAACCTCTCTGCACCTATTTGTCACGCCTCCCTCACAGCAGCACAGTGGGTGTACCTACACCACTACAAAGCTGACATCTTCTTATGTGACTCAGTGTTAAATTCTTTTGACAATAACCCTGTGAAGTGCTTTGGGACATCTTACTATGTTAAAGATGCTATATAAATGCAAGTTGTTTTTATTTTAATAGACTGGATTACACATGTGAAGAAAAATACTCACACAAAGTTCTTTGGACCAAATGTATTTTTGCTTTGTAACCTTCTGTGAAAACGATCCTGGTCTAAATTAACAGCAATTACAATTACTTGTTAAAACCCTTACTCAGGGTTTCAAAGTTTCTGGCAGTTCTTGGGATGCACACTTTCGATTTCTTGGCAAATTGGTTTGTCATGCCCCTACCCCATTATAAAAAATTAATGACTTTCCTAGATGTGATAGTTCTACTGCTAATTCAGCTCTTGATATTTTTAGTATAGGCAAAAGATATTTTGCAAACAAAACGTTAGCTGGAGATTTTGTTTTAATTCAGCTTGAGAGAATACATACCAATTTTACCTAAATTAATTTGTAAAATCCTCATTTAAGATGAAGCACATTTATGAAAATAATTGAATGCAGCTTGAATCAGTGTAAAGTTGTCTGCTTGCCTCTCTCTCTAGAAAAGTAATTTCTGACTTTGTGCTTCCAGTAACTGTCCTCTTGCTTCATTGAGTGTTTGAAATCTGGGTTCTTGCTACCCATGATTTTCTGACCATGGTCAGGGAATCAGTGTGCCGCTTATGCTCAAATTTCCATTGTATGCTCTCAGTTTTAACACAAAATCGAAATGGTGTCCAATTGTACATCTTGATATCTATGGTCTATGTGTTTTTAACCTAAGTTTTTTCTAACGTATTAATGGTAGCGCAAGATTTCTATAAATTGTTTTTGCTTTTGTGTTGCTGCACAAGCAGAAATCTAAAATAAAACTGGATTCATTTCAGTTAGATCTATATTTAAACCAAGCTGGAGGGAATTGATTTCATCTAGGTTTGCTCTACCAGTTGTTATTTCTGACACTTTTTTGGGGGGGAGCAATTGAGAAAGCAATTGAGGATCAGCCTACCGAGTGAGGTCTGATTATTTTTTGATATTCCTGGGTAGATATTTGTAAGTAGATTTGAACACTATACTGTGCACCCCTGACAAATGTGAAGCATTTTTTTTGTCTCATGTCAGAGGCTATGTAGTTAAGATAAATTATGCTGTTGTGCAAAAATCTTCATTCAGTTGCTTGCCAATGCCTTGACAATGACTGTGACAGGCAGATTTGAAGAATTTAGCATAATGCATGAGAAGCCGTTGTGGGTACACTTTAGAGAGTTAAGAATGTGATCAGGCAATGAAAAGCACATGTTAGGGTATAGGATGAAGGGGGGCTTGGCCTAAATAGCCAAGTGGTTATGGTACTGGGCTTGTAATCCCAAGATCAAGAGTTCAAATCTCACAATGGCAAACTATGAAACAATGTAACTTCATCTGAATAGGAACAGATGGAAATATGTTTGTACTCAAGAGTTATAGGATGAAGGGAGTCATTAGCCAATGGATTTGCTTTCTCCCAATCCTCCCCTGGCAAGATAGTGTTTTACCCAACCATCCTTTGCGTGTTTAAATGCATCAGGTATTGGTTGTTGTGATTCTTTCCAACTAGGCTCAGGAGAGATGATAGAGGCTTCCCCCATCCCACCTCAGTTAGAAGTTCTTATATGCAACTGATGGTTCTGTGGCTCACTGGAGAGAATATTTAGAAGGCAAGGAATTCCCTGGACTCTTTTGAGAAGGAGGAATTGTGGTGGGACAAGGCTGCAGTGTGTTGCCGTGTCTGCAGGTAACTCTGTCCCAGATTCAGCGCACGTGGCCAATTGAATATTTTGGGTGGATAACTACACCTACTGTGCTGTTTAACAGAGATACCCAGCCTGCCTGAGGAGAGAGAAGTCTGAGAGCACCCTGTCACTCTGAAAAGAGGCCCAAAATGGGTATAAGGCAATTATTTTTTTCTTTCAGTTCTTTTCCAGAACTTCTGCCATCTCAAGGAGGGATCAATAGATGTTCTCTTCTAAACTGCTTGGTTCTTTCTAGACCCAGAATGGAACTCATGATAGATCCAGCTGGACATTTGAGGGAGGAGGTGGGCAGAATTCTTTGGATAGACATTACCAGAAAGAAACAGGTCTAAGAAGCACCTCCCCCCCCCCCGCACCAGAACACAATTTAGTGGGGAAGATGTGTGAAGCAAAAGCCTGACAAATCTGTACTCTGAATTGAATTGTGACCCTGCACCAGAATAATGGAGAAGTTTCCCCCTCCTCAATTTGGAGTTTTTATCCTTGATTCTCTAATACTACTGATGCCCCTCGTAATTTAAAGATTCAGATGCAGCCATACTTAATATCTGTTTGGTTATTGTTTCACGTGTGTACTGATAAAATGAGAGTTATTGACCCATATGCATTTGAGTAACTCAGCACTAGCAGGTGTAAATGTCTACTTTCCGAACAATGAGCCTCCTCTTTTTGTATTCAGTTTTAATATTTCTGTCTTTCAAGCACAGGTTATAAATGAAAGTGGCTCTTTCACAAAATTGGTGATGTCATCACTATTGAATACACGATTTACTATTCCAATGCTCTCTCGGCCAACCTTCCATCTTCTACTCTCCATAAACTTGAGCTCATCAAAAGCTCTGCTGCCCATATCCAAACTCACAAAAAGTCACATCAACTCTTCGCCCTGTGCTCATTGACCACATTAGCTCCCAATCCATCAATGCCTCAAATTTAAAATTCTCCCTGATGTATCAAATTCCTCCATGATCTGGATTCTCCCTGTCTGTAGAACCTCTTCCAGTCCTACAATCTTCTGAGAATTCTGCGTTCTTCCAATTCTGGCTTTTTGTGCAACCCTGAGATCCTTCACTCCAACATTGGCAATGAGGCCTTCAGCTAACTGGTCCTTAAGCTCTAGAATTCGCTGCCTAAATTTCTTCATCTCCCTACCTCTCTCTCTTCAAGATGCTTCCTAAAATCTACCCCTTTGGCTGAGTTTATGGTCCTATTGTCTCCTTTGGCTTGGTATCATTTTTTTCTGATGACTCTCCTGTGAAACGCCTTGGGTTAATTTACATTAAAGGCGCTATGTAAATGAGTGTTGTTGGTTGTTTAATGTTCATTGGTGAAAAGATGATGTATTAAATTGAGATGTTACTGGTATAATTTTAATTGGCATTTACATGTTGATGCTTATATTTTCTTGTGGGAGGACAGATAATTGTTGGCTTCTATGCTGAGTCAGCTCGATGGGCAGGGGAGTTGATCACAGGGAGCATCAAACGGGCTGGCAATGGGCTAGAGTTTCTTTGTGGGCCCAAAAAGAATACTCCTACTTCTCCCAGGCCTATAATTTTTTTTAAAAACTGGGCTGTTCTTGAACAGCTTCCAGCTGTGTATTTAAGAATCGCGGAACTCCTGGGATGGATTTTACCTGTTGCCGGGGGTTAATGCGTGGGCGAAAGGAATGTCAACCAGCAGCTGACGCACCTGGAAGAAGCCTGTCCAGCAGCAATAACATGCTGGGGGCAGGCTAAGCAAGCTCACATTGGGACCTCCGCCCCTCAGTGGACAGGAAGTCCCACCCTCGAGAGCTGCCAGCCAATCTGATTCCGGCGGTGCCAGAGCTCAGTAGTGGCTGCTGCTGGGATTGCAAGGTGAGCAGGAGGAAGAGCGATGGCTGCCTTTACTTTCGCCCCTTTATTAGTTTTGTAACCTCTAGCCTTATCTGTTGATTTACTCTTAGATTTCTGCTCCCTGTACTTTCTGTTCCTCCTTGTCTGTTTATCATTTCCCACATTAATGCCCTTAGGACAGGGAGGAATCTAAGAGCCTAGGGAGGGGGATGGGAAGGCTGGGTTTTGGAGGGCAGGTGGCAAGGAACGAAGGTTGCATCTTGGAAAGAGTGCCCTGATGCATACATGGCACCCTCTGAATGATGTGCCCCCGCCTTCCTGATTTTTTTCAACTTGGCCTCAAAAGGCGGACAGCCCACCATTGTCTCCCTGCCCACACCAACTGTGTTATAGTGTAATATCCCAGTCAGTTGGCTTGGTAACAAGCTCAATTGACCATTAATTATTTATTTAAATATGGCAGGCAAGCTGCTTATTTTGGTGCCTGGCTTTGTGCTATATTGCAGGGGAAAGTTCAGGGGTAGGCAAGGAGGTGGTGGGTTGGGCACTCCTCATATTATATGTGCCTCCCCCACCCCCTGCTCCCGGAAAACATGCCTGGCGTTGAGAGCTGTAAAATCCAGCCCCAGAAACCATAGGGCGGAGCATGTGTGGCACATTTGTAACTTAATTTTGCAATTAGCATCCAACAGCCACCCTAGGACCTCAATATGCATATTAAAGTAGCCTTAACTCCATGTTAGGTGGGCGGTCTGCTTTCTGGTTTACAGCTCTGCTTGAGTATTTTATAAGGTGGACCTTGGATGTTAAAGAAGCAGCCGAGTTTGTTTCCCTCTTTCCAATTGTTAACTACCCTTCCTACAAAGGTTAAATGGATGACCACTAGTTGAATTTTTCTGTTTTATCCCTCAGAGCCACATTGGACTGTTAATCTTGTTTATGTACTCCATTTATGTAGTGGAGCTTGAACCCCTTTGACATATAAGTGATTTGCGATGACTTCTGATCACTTGATGCCTTGTTATTTTGTTTTCTTTCCCTAGTCTCCTGTTGTTTTATCTTCTGGTAAGATGGGGCACGGGCACCAGTACTGAGGAAAGTGGAGGCTTTACCATTGGGACAGTCTACACCTGAACCATGCTAGGACCAGTGTTCGAGCAAGCCGCATAACTAGGGAAGCAGATAGGGTTTTAAACTAAATAGTTGGGGCAAAGGAACAAATTTGGGAAAATGTAGTAAATCAAAGAGTGGCGAAAAGACAAGAGAGAAAGGTATCAATGTGGGAAATGATAAACGGACTGTGATGTTGTTATGACGTGGCAGGTAATGTGTGTCCCAGGCGGACCAAATCCACACACCACGCTATCAAAACGGTTTTGCAACATGTATTTATTATGAGAGATTTGTACACTGAATTCAGAAATAACAAGTCCACTAACACCTTTCGAGATTTTAAACACTAAATTAAAACATGCATTAACAAAAGAAAAGATTTCAAGCACATATATAAGATTACAGTTACTTAATACTATAACAATTCCCAAAATTTCACATTAACCTGACTCCCAACTACATACCATAAGACCATAAAACATAGGAGCAGAAATTAGGCCATTCAGCTCCGCCATTCAATCATGGCTGGTATGTTTCTCAACCCCATTCTCCCACCTTCTCCCCGTAACCTTTGATTCCCTTACCAATCAAGAACCTATCTATCTCAGTCTTAAATACACGCAATGTCCTGGCCTCCACAGCCTTCTGTGGCAATGAATTCCATAGATTCACCACTCTTTGGCTAAAGAAGTTTCTCCTCATCTCTGTTCTAAAAGGTCTTCCCTTTACTCTGAGGCTGTGCCCTCAGGTCCTACTCTCTCCTACTAATGGAAACATCTTCCCCACGTCCACTCTATCCAGGCCTTTCAGTATCCTGTAAGTTTCAATCAGATTCCCCCTCATCCTTCTAAACTCCATCGAGTATAGATCCAGAGTCCTCAAGCATTCCTCATATGTTAAGCCTTTCATTCCTGGGATCATTCTCGTGAACCTCCTCTGGACCCTCTCCAGGGCCAGCACATCCTTCCTGAGAGATGGGGCCCAAAATTGCTCACAATATTCTAAATGTGGTCTGATCAGAGCCTTATGAAGCCTCAGCAGCGCATCCCTGCTTTTATATTCTAGTCCTCTCGAAATAAATGCCAACATTGCATTTGCCTTCCGAACTACCGACTCAACCTGCAAGTTAACCTTAAGAGAATCCTGGACTAGGACTCCCAATTCCCTTTGCACTGCAGATTTCTGAATTCTCTCCCCATTTAGAAAATAGTCTATACCTCTATTCTTCCTACCAAAGTGCATGACTTCACACTTCCCCACATTGTATTCCATCTGCCACTTCTTTGCCCATTCTCCTAACTTGTCCACATCCTTCTGCAGCCTCCCCACCTCCTCAATACTACCTGTCCCTCCACCTATCTTTGTATCATCTGCAAATTTAGCCAGAATGCCCTCAGTTCCTTCATCTAGATCATTAATGTATAAAGTGAAAAGTTGTGGTCCCAATACTGACCCCTGCGGAACTCCACTAGTTACCGGCCGCCATCCTGAGAAAGACCCCCTTATCCCCACTCTCTGCCTCCTGCCAGACAGCCAATCTTCTATCCATGCTAGTACTTTGCCTCTAACACCATGGGTTCTTATCTTACTGAGCAGCCTCCTGTGCGGCACCTTGTCAAAGGCCTTCTGGAAGTCCAAGTAGATAATATCCATTGGCTCTCCTTTGTCTAACCTACTAGTTACCTCCTCAAAGAATTCTAACAGATTTGTCAGGCATGACCCCCCCTTGATGAAATCATGCTGACTTTGCCCGATTTTACCATGCACTTCCAAGTATTCTGAAATCTCATCCTTAATAATGGACTCTAAAACCTTACCAATGACTGAGGTCAGGCTAATCGGCCTGTAATTTCCTGTCTTTTGCCTCAATCCTTTCTTAAACATTGGGGTTACATTAGTGATTTTCCAGTCCTCTGGGACCCTCCCTGACTCCAGTGATTCCTGAAACATCGCCACTAATGCCTCCACTGTCTCTTCAGCTATCTCCTTCAGAACTCTGGGGTGTAATCCATCTGGTCCAGCTGATTTATCCACCTTCAGACCTTTCAGTTTTTCTAGCACCTTCTCCTTGGTAATTGCCACCATGCTCACCTCTGCCCTCGACTGTCTTCAAGAAGAACTTTGGGGATGTCACTTGTGTCTTCCACTGTGAAGACTGATGCAAAATATCTATTCAGTTCCTCTGTCATTTCTTTGTTCCCCACTACTACTTTTCCAGCGGCATTTTCCAGTGGCCCAATGTCCACTTTTGCCTCTCTCTTGCCGTTTGTATATCTAAAAAAAAGTCTTGCAATCTTCTATTATATTACTGGCTAGTTTACCCTTATTTCTTTTTTAGTTGTCCTCTGTTGGTCTTTGGAGGCTTCCCAATCCCCTGGTTTCCCACTGCTCTTCGCCGCATTGTATGCTTTCTTTTTAGCTTTTATGCTGTACCTGACTTCCCTTGTCAGCCATGGTTGCCTCGTCCTCCCTTTAGTATGCTTCTTCTTCCTAGGGATGAATTTTTGCTGTGTCTCCCAAAATATTCCCAGAAACTCCTGCCATTGCTGTTCCACTGCTGTTCCTGCTAGACTCATCTCCCAGTCAATTCTGGCCAGCTCCTCCCTCATGCCTCCGTAGTTGCCTTTATTCAACTGTAATACCGTTACATCTGATTCCAGCATTTTCCTCTCAAATTACAGGGTAAATTCTATCATATTATGGTCACTTCCTCCTAAGGGTTGCTTCACTTTAAGCTCCCTTATCAAATCTGCCTCATTACACATCACTAAATCTAGAATTGCCTATTCCCTAGTGGGCTCTACCACAAGCTGCTCCAAAAAGCCATCTCGTAGACATTCCACAAATTCCTTTCCTTGGGATCCACTACCAACCTGATTTTCCCAGTCTACCTGCATATCGAAATCTCCCATAATCACTGTAACCTTGCCTTTCTTGCACGTCTTTTCTATCTCCCGGTGTACCACGTGCCCCACATCCTGACTACTATTCAGAGGCCTATACATAACTCCCATTGTGGTTTTTTTACCTTTGCTGTTCCTCAACTCTACCCACACAGATTCTACATCATCTGTCCCTACATCATTTCTTGCTATCGATTTAATTTCATTTCCTACTAACAAAGCAACCCCACCCCCTCTGCCAACCTGCTTATCTTTTTGATAGGATGTATATCCTTAGATTTTTAGCTCCCAGTCCTGATCCCCTTGCAGCCATGTCTCCGTAATGCCCACCACGTCATACCTGCCAATTTCAATCTGCGCCACAAGCTCATTTAACTTGTTTTGTATACTGCGTGCATTCAGATACAACACCTTCAGTCCTGTATTTCCCGTCCCCTTTCTCATTGACGTCCCTTTATCTGATGTGCTTGAAGTTAGATTTCTAGCCCTTTCCAAACAGTGTCCTATTTTGTGTTCTGGAGACATTAATAGCTTCTCCTGGGCTCTCCTTTCTTTTCAGTTTTTTCATAATTTTCCATGAAGTTGAATACACCTCCCCCCCCTCCCCCCAACCACCCCCCCGCCCCCATACCCTAACCTGCTGCTTTGTTTCCCATTAGTCATACTTCTTGGAGTTTTACCCTCCCCCCCCCCCCCGCCCCCCACTTTCTACTTTAAAGTCCTATTGACCACCCTGTTTACCCTTTTCGCTAGAACATTGGTCCCAGATCAGTTCAGGTGGAGACTTTCCCAACGGTACAGATTCCTCCTGTTCCAATGCTGATGCCAGTGCCCCACGAAATGGAACCCCTCTTTCCTGCACCACTCCTTTAGCCATGTGTTTACTTCCCTTATTCTCGCGTCCCTATGCCAATTTGCATGTGGCTCGGGTAGTAATCTGGAAATTATAACCCTCTTTAAGGCAACAGTCCAAAATAGATTTTAGAAATAAATAGCAAGCCAGCAAGTTTACCACAGCATCCACTCTACAGTGGAATTCCAAAGCCTTTCCTCCATCTTTGGCTACTGGACACAGCAGGCTTCTGCTAAAGTGGCTGGAAGCTTCCCCAAGGATGTTTTACACAGTTCTCTTAGATCTTACATGGCCCCACAAATAGCCTTCCATTCTCTTTATATATGTTTCTCTCTCTTTAATCTGTAAATTTCATTGTTCTATATGGCTTTTGGAAACTTACTTTTCCCATAATATCAAAATCATTCCCGTTGTCAGTATACTCAATACCTTTGGGAAAAATAAACACACTGCTTGACCTTGCTTATCTTGTTAGTTGTAAACATCCTATCATTCCTTTGAAAGCTAAATAACATCTACACGTATCTAAAAGTGCAAATTTCCTTTACACCCTACATGCTGCCCTCATCCATGTTTACTCATTAGCATTTCAAATGCCTTTTACCCCAACTTCCTTTAATAATTTCAAGCTTGCAATCTATCTGACTCTAATTCTTAGCAGGTACAAGGGAAGCAAATCAGCGGATGCATTAGTGGAGTACAGAAAGTGCAGGGTGGAGCTTAAGAAAGCAATTAGGAGAGCAAAGAGAGGATATGAGAAAGCTCTGGCTGGTATAAGTAGGGAAAATCCCAAGACATTCTATAAGTAAATCAATGGGAAGAGGATAACCAGGGAAAGAGTAAGGCCCATAAGGGACCAAGGGGGCAATCTATGGAGCCAGAGGATATCAGTAGAGTGTTGACCGAATACTTCACATCCGTCTTCACCCAAGAGAATGAGGAAGAAGGTATGGAACTCAGTGGGGAGAGACTGCGATGTTCTTGAGCAAATTGTCATAGGGAGTGACAAGGTATTGGAGGTGTTGGCAAGTTTAAAAGTGGACAAATATCCAGGTCTGGATGATTTGTGTCCCAGACTGCTGATGGAGGCAAGGGAAGAGATCGCAGGGGCTCTGACCCGCACTTTTAATTCCTCTCTGGCCACGGGGGAGGTGCTAGAGGACTGGAGAACAGCTAATGTGGTTCCGCTAGTTAAGAAGAGTTGTAGAGATAAGCCAGGGAACTACAGACTAGTGAGTCTCACGTTGGTAGTAGGGAAACTATTGGAGAAAATTCTGAAGGAGAGGATCTGTCTCCACTTGGGAGAGGCAAGGTTTGATCAGGGATAGTCAGCATGGCTTTGTCAGAGGGAGGTCATGCCTAACAAATTTGATTGAATTTTTTGAGGGGATGACCAGGTGTATAGACGAGGGTAGTGCAGTAGATGTAGTTTTCAGCAAAACCTTTGACAAGGTCCCACATGGGAAACTTATAAAGAAGGCAAATGCACATGGAATACAGGGTAATTTGATAAGGTGGATTCAAAATTGGCTTAGTTGTAGGAAACAGAGGGTGATGACAGAATGATGCTTTAGTGACAGAAGGATGCTTTAGTGACTGGAAGCTAGTGTCCAGTGGCGTACCACAGGGATCTGTGCTGGGTCCCCTATTATTTGTCATTTATATAAACGACATAGATGACTATGTGGGGGTAGGATTAGTAAGTTTGCGGCTGACACAAAGATGGCCGGTTAACGTTGAGGTTGAGTGTCTTGAGCTACAGGAAGATACAGACAGGATGGTCAAATGGGCAAATAAGTGACAGATGCAATTTAACCCTGAAAAGTGTGGAAAGAGTAATTGGACAAGGAGATCTTCAATGAGCGTGACACTAGGAAGTTCTGAGGAACAAAGGGACCTTGGCGTGTGTGTCCATAGATCTCTGAAAGCGGAGGGGCACGTTAGTGGGTGGTGAAAAAGGCATATGGGCCACTTGCCTTTATCAATCGAGGCATAGATTACAAAAGTAGTGAGGTCATGTTGGAGTTATATAGAACCTTGGTGAGGCCACAGCTGGAGTACTGTGTGCAGTTCTGGTCGCCACATTATAGGAAGGATGTGATTGCACTGGAGTGGGTGCAGAGGAGATTCACCAGGATGTTGCCTGGGATGAAACATTTAAGTTATGAAAAAGAGGTTGGATAG
The DNA here is from genome assembly GCF_017639515.1 of Carcharodon carcharias. NCBI lineage: Eukaryota > Metazoa > Chordata > Chondrichthyes > Lamniformes > Lamnidae > Carcharodon > Carcharodon carcharias. The sequence continues at coordinate 141,676,137 of NC_054471.1, read as the reverse complement.
ACTTGGGTTGTTTTCGTTGGAGCAGAGAAGACTGAGGGGCGACCTGTTCGAGGTGTACAAGATTATGAGGGGCATGGGCAGGATGGTTAGGGAGCAGATGTTACCCTTAGTTGAAGGGTAACGAGGGGACATAAGTTCAAGGTGAGGGGCAGGAGGTTTAGGGGGGATGTGAGGAAAAGCTTTTTTACCCAGAGGGTGGTGATGGTCTGGAATGCACTGCCTATGAGGGTGGTGGAGGCGGGTTGCCTCACATCCTTTAAAAAGTATCTGGTAAGCACTTGGCACGTCATAACATTCAAGGCTATGAGCCAAGTGCTAGTGAATGGGATTAGTAGGTAGGTCAGGTGTTTGTCACGTGTCGGTGCAGACTCGATGGGCCGAAGGGCCTCTTCTGCACTGTGTGATCCTGTGATTGTATGAATTCAATTAAATCACACAGACAGAGCCATCTATACTCACAGCCATAAACCTACTTTACAATAGACCACAATAATATAATGAAAAATAATGATCGGTTCATGACAATGGGAATGGACGGAAAGTATAGGGAGTACAAATCTAAGAGTAAGTTAGCAGATAAGGCTAGATGTTACAAAAATAATAAATAGATAAAACTAAAGGCTCTGTATCTGAATGCATGTTGCATTTGACTCAAAACAGATGAATTGAGAGCGCAGTTAGAAATAAACAAGTACAATCTGATAGCCATTACAGATACATGACTGCAGAGACAGGATTTTTACCTGATTATTGAAGGGTACATGACATTTAGGAAGGACAGGAAGCTAGGAAAAAGTGGAGGTGTGGCTCTGTTAATTAATGATGTTGTTAGCACATTAGAGAGGGATGACCTAAGATCAGAAAGCCAGGACGTCGAAACGGTTTGGTGGAGGTGAGAATTGTTAAAGGCAAGAAGTCACTTGTGGGAGTGGTGTACAGCCCCCTAACAGTAACCGTACAGTTGGATGGGGTAGTAAGGAAGAAATAATGGGAGCATGTCAGAAAAGTATGACGACAATCATGGGGGATTTTAATCTACACAAGAGCTTGGAAAATCAAAGGTAGCCTAGATGAGGAATTCATAGAATGTTTTCAGGACAGTTTCTTAGAACAGCACCTTCTGACACCAACCAGAGAGCAGACTATACCAGACCTGGTATTGTGCAATGAGATAGGGTTAATTAATGATCTCATAGTGAAGGCACCCAAAAGGTAGCAGTGATCACTTGATTGACATTTACTTTCAGTCTGAGGGAGAGAAGAGTGAGGACGGTGAGTGGTTTGGAGGGGAATTTTCAGGCGGTAATATTCCCATGTGTCTGCTGCCCTTGTCCTTCTGGATGGTAATGGTCATGGGTTTGGAACATGCTGTCTAAGGAACCTTGGTGAGTTCCTGCAGTGCATCTTGTTGATGGGACACTCTGTGTGTTGGTGGTGGATGGAGCAAATGTTTGTGGATAGGGTGCCAATCAACCAGGCTGTTTTGTCCTGGATGGTGTCAAAATTCTTGAGTGTTGTTGGAGCTGCACTCATCCAGGCAAGTGGAGAGTATTCCATCACACTCCTGATTGTGCGTTGTAAATGGTAGACAAGCTTTGGGGAGTCAGGAGGTGAGCTATTATCTGCAGGATTCCTGGCCTCTGGCTTGCTCTTGTAGCCACATTATTTTATATGGCTGTTCCAGTTCAGTTTCTGGTCGATGGTAACCACCAGGATATTGAAAATGGGGGATTCAGCAATGTTGATACCATTGAATGTCAAGGGGCGATAGTTAATTTCTCTCTTCTTGGAGGTGATCATTGCCTTGCACTTGTGTAGCACGTACGTTACTCACCACTTGTCAGCCAAACCTTGATATTGTCTAGGTCTTGCTGCATTTGAACATGCATTTCTTCAGTATTTGAGCTAAATTGAATGGTGCTAAACATTGTGCAATCATCTATGAACATCCGAACTTCAGACCTTCTGATGGAAGGAAGTTCTTGATGAAGCAGCTGAAGATAGTTGCGCCTAGGACAATACTCTGATGAACTCCTGCAGTGATGTCCTGGAGCTCAGATGACTGACCTCCAACAACTACAACCATATCCCTTTTTGCTAGGTATGACTCTGACTAGCGAAGAGTTTTCCCCCGATTTCCATCGACTTCAGTTTTGCTAAGGCTCCTTGATGTAACACTCGGTCAAATGCTGCCTTGATGTCAAGGGCTGTCACTCCCACCTCACCTTGGGAGTTCAGCTCTTTTGTCCATGTTTGAACCAAGGCTGTAATGAGGTCAGAAGCTGAGTGAAACTGGTAGAGCTCAAACTGAGCATCAGTGAGCAGGTTATTGCTAAGTAAGTACCGCTAGATAGCACTGTTGATGACCCCTTCCACCTCTTTATTGATGATTGAGAGTGGACCGCAAGGGAGGTAATTGGCTGGGTTGAATTTGTCCTGCTTTTTGTATACAGAGCATACCTGGGCAATTTTCCACATAGCCAGATAGATGCCAGTGTTGTAACTTTACTGGAACAGCTTGGCTAGAAGTGTGGCAAGTTCTGGAGCACAAGACTTCAGTACTATTGGTGGAATATTGTCAGGGCTCATAGCCTTTTCACTATCCAGTGCCTTTAGCTGTTTCTTCATAACACGTGGAGTGAATCGAATTGGCTGGAGACTGGCATCTGTGATGCTGGAGACCTCAGAAGGAGGCTGAGATGGACTATCCACTTGGCACTTGACAAAGGTCACTGGTGAACTAAATGGGTTTTTATGACAATCAACAATGATTTCATGGTCATTATTAGACTTTTAATTCCAGATTTTTATTGAATTCAAATTCCACCATCTGCCATGGTGGGATTTGAACCCAGGTCCCCAGAGCTTTACCCTTGGTCTCTGGATTACTAGTCTGGATGCACTGGCAGACACTTAAGAGAATATTTCAGAATACACAGATTAGATACATTCCAACAAGAAAGAAAAATTTCAAGCAGTGGACCCACCATCCATGGTTACCTAAAAAAATTAAAGATAGTATCAAACTTAAAGAAAAAGCATATAATTGGGCAAAGATGGGTGGCAGGTCTGAAGATTGGAGAGAATTTGAAAAACAGCAAAGGATGACCAACAGCTTGATAAGGAAGGAAAAAGTAGAGTATGAGAGAAAGCTAGCTGGAAATATAAAGACAGATAGTAAGAGTTTCTAGAGATATTTAAATAAGAAAAGAGCTGACAAAGTGAGTGTTGGTCTAATAAAAAGTGAGTCTGGGGAATCAAAATAGAAAATGAGGAGATGGCAGATGAATTGAACTGGTATTTTGCGTTGTTCTTCACTATAGAGGATACAAGTAACATCCCTGAAATAGCTGTAAATCAGGAAATGAAAGGGAGAAAAGAACTTGGGAAAATTACAATCACCAGGGAAGTGGTACTGGGAAAATTGTTGGAACTGTGGGCTGACTAGTCCCTGGACCCTGATCAACTTCATCCTAGGATCTTAATGGAAGTGGGTTGTGAGATAGTTGATGCATTGGTTCTAATTTTCCAAAATTCCCTAGATTCAGGGAAGATTCTATTAGATTGGAAAATAACGAATGTAACACCTTTATTCAAGAAGGGAGGGAGACAGAAAGCAAGGAAACTACAGGCCAGTTGGCTTAATAACTGTCATTGGGAAAATGTTAGGAGCTATTGTTAAAGACGTTTATAGCAAGGCATTTGGAAAAATTCAGGCCAATCAGGCAGAGTCAACATGGTTTTGTCAAAGAGAAATCATGTTTAACCAATTTATTGGAGTTCTTTGAAGGAGTAACATGTTCTGGGGATAAAGGGGAACCGGTGGATGTACTGTACTTAGATTTTCAGAAGGGATTTGATAAGGTACCACATCAAAGGTTGTTGCGAAAAGTAAAAGCTCGTGATGTAGGAGTAACATATTGGCATGGATAGAAAATTGGCTAGCTAACAGGAAACAGAGGGTAAACATAAATGGGTCTTTTTCTGCTTGCCAAGATGTAGCAAGTGCTGTGCCACAGGGATCAGTGCTGGGACCTCAAACTCTTAGAATTTATATAAATGGCTTGGCTGAAGGGACCGAAAGTATGGTTGCTAAATTTGCTGATGACAAAGATTAGTTATGATAGTAAGATGCGAAGAGGATATGCGGAAGCTAAAAAAGGATATAGCTAGGTTAAGGGAGTGGGCAAATGAAGTATAATGTGGGAAAGAAATTAAAAGGAAATATGTCATCTAAATGGTGAGAGATTGTGGAGCTCTGATATTCAGAGGGATCCAGGGATCCTAGTGCATAAATTGCGGTTCAAGAAGGCAGCTCACCACCACCTTCTCAAGGGCAGCTAGGGATGGGCAATAAATGCTGGCCCATACCCTGAAAATGAATTTAAAAAAGGCTAGTATACAGGTACAACAAATAATTAGGAAAGCTGATAGAATGTTACTGTTTATTGCGAGGGGAATTGAATGCAAAAATAGGGAGGTTATGCTTCAGTTTTACAGGGCATTGATGAGACCACATCTGGAGTACTGTGTAAAGTATTGGTCTCCTTATTTAAGAGGAAGGATGAAATTGCATTGGAAGCAGTTCGGAGAAGGTTTACTGAACTAGTATCTAGATTTGGTGGGTTGTCTTATGAGGAATGGTTGGACAGGCTAGGCTTTTATCCACTAGCGTTTAGAAGAGTAAAAGGCGACTTGTTTGAAACATACAAGGTCCTGACAAGGTCCACATGGAAAGAATGTTTCCCCTTGTTGGAGAACTCAGTACTAGTACCACTGTTTAAAAATAAGGGGTCGCCCATTTAGGACAGAGATGAGGAGAATATTTTCTGAGAGCTTGAGAGTCTTTGGAACTCTCTTCCTCAAAAGGTGGTGGAAATAGTGTCTTTGAATATTTTTCGGGCAGAGGTAGATATACTCTTGTTAAACAAGGGAGTGAAAGTTTATCGGGGTAGGTGGGAATGTGGAGTTGAAATTACAATTAAATCGACTATGATCTAATAGCGGAGCAGGCTGAAAGGGCTGAGTGGCCAACTCCTGCTCCTAATTCGTATGTTCGTATGTACATCTTTATTGTCACTTACTAAACACGTTGCAGGAGGGCTTCCATTGTTTTCTAAATTGTTGTTTTGTGAATTGAAAAGGTGACATTGTGATCTGTAATCCCATTGCCTAGAGTTCATGTTGGTTTCAATTTTCGATCTTGTCAGTTCTGTGCTGTTGAAGGTTCAGCCATATTTGTTAACTGCTAAATAAAGGCATAGAGTCTGACCATCAGTCAAGTAACTGGTATACAAATAGCAAGATGTCCAAATATGATTTTGTCTTAAATAGACCAAACTTTGTTTTGCAAAGATAATTGTTATTAAAAATTATGAATTCATCAGCTTTTTAAAAATAATTTATTGCTTTTTATTTATATCTTTTGCTTTTGTTGTGAATTTATATCCTCCCCAACTATCATCTCTATCCCACGGAACCTCATTGACTCATTGTTCCCCCAGTGCATTTATTTCTAAATTCTATTCCTTGCTTATGGATTCTTCTAATCCTGCTCTAACTTTCTTATGTCCTCAGCCTGAGTGCCCTCTTGCCCTACCGTGCAACTGGTGAAAGATTCCTCAGGTGTTTCAACTCTTTTCTTTGGAACTCTCTCATCAGGCTTCAGCCCACTGACTAAATTACAATTTAAGTTAAAATCAACATGCAAACTGATATGAAATGTGTGCTTCTGTGTTTTACCAGATGGTCCTTTGCTGACTCATTGCATAAGTTGTGTTAAAGGGGCGTTGGTCATAAACACCTATAGAAAGGTTTGACTTGTGCATTGGGTATTATGATATGTTTTAACTAACTGCTAAACACAGAAAATGGAAGTGGTTAATTTTATTACCAACATTAGTATATGGATATTTTATTTGCGAATTCATTTTCAGTTTCTCTCTGTACTTCACTACTTGTGGAAGTTTACTCCTAATAATTTGAAGTTGTTTTTCTGGGCTAGAAGATTTGAATTATCCAATAATTCTGGGAACTTCATTCTAACATTTTGAATTAGCAAATTAAATGACTTTGAATAAAGAAGAGCATATGATTGCCAAAAAGATTGTAAAGGTTCTCCTTCACAGTGGGAGATTGGTGATTGGTAAAGAACAGGGAATTGTCAAATTTGTCGCAAAATAACATGTTTACGAGAATGGTTCCAGGAATGAGACACTTCAGTTATGAGGAAAGATTGGAGAAGTTGGGACTGTTTTCCTTGAAGAGGAGAAGGCTGAGAGGAGACTTGATGGAAGTTTTCAAAATAATGAGGGGCCTGGAGAGAGTAGATCGGGAGAAACTGTTCCCGCTCGTAAACGGATCAAAAACCAGAAGGCACGGTTTTAAAGTGTTTTGCAAAAACTTTTTCACACAGCGAGTAGTTAGGGTTTGGAATACACTGCCTGGAAGTGTGGTGGAGGCAGGTTCAATTGAGGCATCCAAGAGGGCATTGGATGATTATCTAAATAGAAACAATGTGCAGGGGTATGGGGAAAAGGCAGGAGATTGGCACTAAGTTAAAATGCTCAGAGAGCTGGTGCAGACACGGTGGGCTGAATGGCCTCCTACACCATAACAATTCTGTGACTCTGTGATTCTATGTCTTAAAGTTCAGTACATCTTGCCCAGTTCCATGGAGAGAATGGAGTGAGTGAGGCAAATTATATTGACGTTTAGCTGAGTTCACACAGTCCATGGATTACTGATATTTATTTAGAAGCTTGCTGACCTGACCATAGGACAATTTTCCAAAAGCAGCCTTGGTGCAATACCACAACCATCAGGAAAGCATAATCGAGCAATTGGGGTAATGTTCCCTTTGATTTTCAGAAATGTGCTCATGGTGAGCAAGGCTCACCATCATTGCATATTGGGAGTATTGAACCTTGTAAGTAAAAGCCCTATTTTTTTCTGAGATGATTTTCTACATGGCCACAAAAAGATATAATCTTGGCCATAATTTGATTTATCTGTAATATTCTAATGGATTTAAAAATGATGCCATATGATCGCTAAGTGAGCAGAAATATCCATCTTCCTCTGAGGTTATTTTATTTCATTTTTTGTGGGACAGCTGTTTAGCTTTGTACTGATAGCCTATCTATTAATTCATTGCCAACAGGCTATAATGCCTAATACTTACACTTGACAACAGTCAGTGGATTAACTTAAAAGTTTCATGACTCCATTGAAGCTAACTAAAAGATGAAATTTCAACCAAATGCACATAGCATGAGGTCATTCCAATCAATACAATACTTAAAATACCTCATTTTAGCACATGACATCAGCGTTAGACTTTGGGTGGTGGGATAGATTTCATTTTATATGGATCCCCATCTTCAGACAAGAACTTAGTCATTCATTGCTTTTGGCATATAGTGTGTGGTAAAATGAGAATGCCTTGAGATAGCACAGCACTAATCCAAGTCTGCAGTATAACTTATAATGAAGTGAATTTTTTAAAAATCAATTGTATTTCTTTGTAAATCATTTAGAAAAGTCAAAAGATTAAATCTCAAGCTCTTGTTAGACTCCCTTGAGTACTATAGAACAAAACTCTGCAAGTGGAAAAGACAAAAGGAAAAGCTTACCCACTAACCTGGTTATCTAATTTATAACATATGATGTAATCTCAAACCCGTTGCAGTATTGCAGGTGAATGAAAGTAAACCAAGATTTTTTCTCTTTACATCATTCTTATTTATATTCTTCCATATAGGAGCTTTGGCACATTGGAATTCTAATAATAGTTGTTTAACCTTTTGAAGTCTGTTACTTTATCTCTGTAATGCTACATTATCCTCAGTAAAAGTACCATTGTGTTGGCAGGTGAACACTGTACATTAAAAGATAGTCTATTCAGCTCTGAAAGAGTTTTGCTATACTTGAACAAATGTATAATTAAAATTGTTATTTAAAAAGTCCAGTTTTATTATGGGTAACTACAAACAGTGAAGTATTGCTAAATGAATAATCATTAACACCTGGGTGTAATTATTAAGGTATAACCTGAAGCTGAGCTCAGACATAATGCCATAAACATTAAGAGCCAAAATTGAATGTCATATAACAATTATCTGATTGAGCTGAGATAACGCACTTGAAATCACTCAAGGATTTTTTTTCAGTAAATAATATAGTATATGTTACAAGCTTCATAAAATTGTTTTATTCAGATTTGCGCCCTTTTCTATTTTACCAACAGCCATGAGCAGTATGGACATCAATGGCCAGTGTACACCGTCCTGTGATACTTTATGAAATTTCACACTGAAGGATCAATGACTCTGGTACAATAACTGCATGGTCATTGAGTAATAATCAACAATTGATTACCACTATAAATTAATAAATGCAGTAATTGGAAAAATACGGCATCATCTCAATCTGGTTATGTGGTACACTAAGCATTCTGCTTCAGAGTAGCATTTTGTTTAAAAAAGAACTATGCCAATTTTTTGCAGTGACATTTGGCTTGCCATTTTCCATTTTTATCATATAAGTGTGGATATTATTGAAAAATTGGGCATATGATCATCTCTCATTTTTGTGCCGTTGATTAGGCAAGGTCTTCTGTTAAAATCATGGCTAAGCTAGATGTTTTGAATTATTTAACTGGTTAATACAGGTTGAAATTCCACAGCCATATGCCAGACTCCTGTAAAGACTTCAGCAGAATTCTGGCAAAATGACTGCAAATTTGTCAGGAACCCGAATATATTGGAAGAATGGGGTAGTGGTTGGGAGTGGTAGGTGAGAGAGAGAGAGAATATGGTGACTGGGAAAGGGGCAGAACTATGAGAAAGTGGCAGGGGGTGCCTGGACGGAAGACCAAGCGGGGTCAACACAGCGAATGGGAGGACAAGTAAGTCAGAGATTAGTGAGATGGGGGTTGCTGCTGGTGAGAAGAGCAGTGGTAGGCAGCAGTTTATAGCAGTTAATGTTTATGACATTAATTATAGTGGAGTCCGAGGAGTACTCCTGCACCTCCTGACTCCATATTCAAGTTAGTGTTGTTTTTAAAATACACCTTTTTGGTGGCAGCCTGCAGTGGTCCCTTTTTTAGGTGTATTGACCTTGTATTCCTAAATGCAACCAGTCCAGCAGCACTGTATTTAGGGCAAGCCAATTTAGTAAAGGAGATATTAAATAAACATTAGGCTCCTTATTGGATATGACTTCCAGGTGAGCTTTGGATACCCTGTTGGTTGTTTTGCTGTCCTTTTTACACTTGTAATTCTATTTTCATTGCAAGTAATTTTTACCATTGCTTTTGGGATTGAATTCCATGAGTTAACCTGTTTGTTAGTAAATCCCAATGATGTATCAAGTTTGACATAATTGAAAACTTGTTAGAGTTCCAGCATCATAACCTAGTTAGAATCTGATTTAGATACTTATATTCTCTGTGGTCAACATTTTATAAGTTTACAAATAAATATGATGGTGTTTTGTTTGGTGACAAATTAATTTTTTTGTGAATTTATAATCGGACCTACTACCCACCGAAATTATTCTAGAGGTAATTAACATATTAGAATATTCAAATTTGCTGCTAATAATTTTAAGGTATTTTAACAGCTAAGATGCCTTAAAGCATAATTGGAGTCGAAAACAAGTAACATCTGGACAGGATTGTTTCAGGAAAAAAAATACCCTGGATTGAACTTTATTCACAAAGCTGGATTGCTGCCCATTGAGGCAGCCTATTGTTTGGAAAAATAGTGCCCTGATAAACAATTGGTACATTTAGAACAAGGAAAGATGTAATTTCTGGCTGCTTTCAATTAACATAAAGTCAAACATTCATCACATTACATTAGTACTGCTGTGAGAAGCTACATATATTTAAAAACAAAAAAACTGCGGATGCTGGAAATCCAAAACAAAAACAGAATTACCTGGAAAAACTCAGCAGGTCTGGCAGCATCGGCGGAGAAGAAAAGAGTTGACGTTTCGAGTCCTCATGACCCTTCGACAGAACTTGAGTTCCAACTCAAGTTCTGTCGAAGGGTCATGAGGACTCGAAACGTCAACTCTTTTCTTCTCCGCCGATGCTGCCAGACCTGCTGAGTTTTTCCAGGTAATTCTGTTTTTGTTTTACATATATTTAATGTGTGTTTGAGGAGAGCAGCACTCATTCAAAGGGAATGGAGTATAAAAATAGGGAAGTCTTGCTAAAACTATACAAGGCAATAGTTAGACCACACCAAGAATACCATGAACAGTTTTTGTCCCCTTAACTAAGGAAAGATATACTGACATTGTAGGCAGTCCAGAGAATGTTCACTAGGTTGATCCCAGGGATGGAGGGAATTTCTCATGAGGAGAGGTTGAGTCGGTTGGGTCTGTACTCATTGGAGTTTAGAAGAATGAGAGACAACCTTATTGAAACATATAAGATTCTTAGGGGGCTTCATAGGGTAGATGCTGAGAGGTTGTTTCCCCTTGTAGGAGAGTCTAGGACTGGAGGGCATAATCTCAGAGTAAGGGGGTGCCCATTTAAGAAGAGATGAGGAGGAATTTCTTCTCTGAGGGTAGTCAATCTGTGGAATTCTTTACCGCAGAGGGCTGTAGAGGCTGGGTCGTTAAGTGAATAGGCTGAGATAGACAGCTTTTTAATCAGTAAGAGAATCAAGGGTTTTGGGGAAAAGACAGGAAAGTGGAGCTGAGGATCATTAGATCAGCCATGATCTCATTGAATGGCAGAGCAGACTCGATGGGCCGAATGGCCTACTTCTACTCCTACGTCTTATAGTCTTATGAGACTTCCAAAATCTGAACTCCTCTATTTAGCTTGTGGGACTTAAATAGGCCAAGTAGCAGATTGAAAAATTGCGCTGTACTGATACAAAACAAATATAAAACATAAAATATGCCTTCATAATTATTTCACTGTAGTAACTACAGTTAATTTTGCAATGTGATTTGCTTCCTTTCAAGGCCAGTTGCACATTTTGACCACTACTGGCGGAAAAAGTTCAGTTATTATGGTAGTTTGAAGGAGCTTTAACAGGCAACAGGTAACTTTAATACAATCCAAAGGAGTGCTACTCTTCGAATTTCAACTTGATTAATAATGGTCAACAACAAGCATAGTGGTTGAAAGAAAAAAGTGAAAATATTTGTGATCTGAAGACAAGTTTACTTCGATATGCACTGTATTTTAGAAGTGTGAAATTGCCCCTGTCACAGTCACCTTATCCTCCTGAAAACCCATAAATACGATTGGTTTCCACTTTCAATGCCATCGTTCCTGTGTATGGGAGTTTGGCGCCCCCCATGATGCTTATCCTGTTTGTGAGAGTCATACTGCATGAATTCAACTGCAGTTTTACTAGTGCTGAGTGACCATGGCAGGTGCCCTCTAAGGAATGTCTTCTACTGTGGTCTTGATCACCATCTGGAGAAAATGTACAAGCCAAAAGAATGCACTGCAGACATTTAGAAAGAGAAATTTAGAAAGGGTAATGTTCCATTTTAATCCTGCTATGCAATAAATTTTACACTGTGCAATGTTTAAAATTAACTTAACATTCTTTTACAGGTACAAAAACTTCTCAGATATGCTAATTATGTTTTGGTTTTGCATTTTTGCAATAATTGACAGTATCACATAAAGCATGATCTCTTAAATTACAATTATTTGCAGGCTCAAGAAAGTATGCATTTTCATAGCTTTTATCTAGAACTGTTATAAGAACATAAGAAATAGGAGCAGGAGTAGGCCATTTGGCCCCTATGGCCTGCCCCACCATTCAATAAGATCATGGCTGATCTGCCCCAGGCCTCAACCCTTCTTTCGTGCCAGCTCCTCATAGCCCTCAACTGCCTGATATTTCAAAACTCTATCTACCTCCTCTTTAAATACTTTCAGTAATTTAGCCTCCACAACTCTCTGGGGCAGAGAATTCCAGACACTCACTACCCTCTGAGAGAAGAAATTCCTTTGCATCTCAGTTTTAAATGAGTGTCTCCTTATTCTGTAACTATGTCCCCTTGTTCCAGATTCCCCCGCTAGTGGAAACATCTTCTTAACATTTACCCTGTCAAGACCCTTCAGAATCTTGTATGTTTCAATAAGATCACCCCTCATTCTTCTAAACTGTAATGAATAAAGGCCGTTCTTGATAAGTCAACCCCATCGCCCCAGGAATCAGCCTGGTGAATCTCTTTTGAACTGCCTCCAATGCCAGTTTTTCTTTTCTTAAATACGGGGACCAAAACTGTACACAGTACTCCAGGTGTGGCCTCACCAACCCCCTCTACAGTTGTATCAAGACTTCCCTATTTTTAATCTCCAACCCCGAGCAATACAGGTCAAAATTCCATTTACCTTCTTAATTACTAGCTGCAGCTGCATCCTGGGGAAGATATCATGACTGAAATGGTTAACATGTTCGAATAACATTGTTTTGTCCACTAGTTTAATAGTTATATCAACCTACTTCAAATGGATTAATGGTTAAAATATTGGACAAAGCAGCGTTTTTTTTCTATTCGTTCACAGGGTGTGGGTATCGCTGCCTATGCCAGCATTTATTGCCCATCCCTAAATGCCCTTGAGAAGGTAGTGGTGAGCTGCCTTCTTGAACCGCTGCAGTCCGTGTGGAATAGGCACACCCATGGTGCTGTTATGGAGTAAGTTCCAGGATTTTTACCCAACGGCAGTGAAGGAATGGCGATATATTTCCAAGGTGGGGAGTGGCTTGGTGGAGAACTTGCAGGTGGTGGTGCTTCCATTTTAGATGGTAGTGGGTATGGATTTGTAAGGTGCTGCCTAAGGAGGCTTGGTGAGTTTCTGCAGTGCAACTTGCATATGGTATGCACTGCTGTCACTGTGGTGGAGATAGTGAATATTTGTGGATGGGGTGCCAATCGAGCAGGCTGCTTCACCCTGAATGTCGTCAAGTATTTTGGGAGTTGTTGGAGCTGCACTCATCCACACAAGTGGAAAGTATTCCATCACAATTGTGACCTGTGCCTTGTAGATGGTGGACAGGCTTTGGGGAGTCAGGAGGTGAGTTACTTGCCCCAGGATTCCTAGCTTCTGACCTGTAATTGTAGCCACAGTATTTATATGGCTAGCCCAGTTAGTTTCTGGTCAATGGTAAGCACCAGGATGTTGATAGGGGATTCAGCAATGGTAATGGCATTGAACGTAAAGGGGTGATGGTTAGATTCTCTCTTGTTGGAGATTGTTATTGCCTGGTACTTGTGTGGCACAAATGTTACGTGCCACTTGTCAGCCCAAGCCTGGATATTGTCCAGGTCTTGCTGCATTTGGACATGGACTGCTTCAGTATCTGAGGGGTCGCGAATGGTGATGAACATTGTGAAGTCATCAGTGAACATCTCCACTTCTGACCTTATGATGGAAGGAAGGTCACTGATGAAGCAGCTGAAGATGGTTAGCCCTTGGACACTATCCTGAAGAACTCCTGCAGTGATGTCCTGGAACTGAGATGATTGACCTCCAACAACTACAACCATCTTCCTTTGTGCTGGGTGTGACTCCAACCAGCAGAGAATTTTCCTCCTGATTCCCATTGACTCCAGTTTTGCTAGGGCTCCTTGATGCCACAGTTTGTCAAATGCTGCCTTGATGTCAAGGGCAGTCACTTTCACCTCACTTCGGGAGTTCAGCTCTTTTGTCCATGTTTGACCAAAGGCTGTAATGAGATCAAGGTTCAAGCAAGGCTATCCTGATGGCGTAGAACTTTGGGGGGCTATTTTTCTCTGCCAATGGGAAGCTGGTTTGCATGCGAATGGGAAGCTGGTTTGCATGCGTATGGGAAGTTAAATCTCCTGAAATGTACTTGAGGTCAGTTTCTTGATGTCCATCCTGGCTACTTCCAGCTTTGTCCGGTGCCAGCGAGGAACTCCTTTGGATCTGGTGGAAAACCAATTAAGATGATTAAAAAGAATTTTTTAACCCTGCATTCTAATTTTCCCAGCCAACAGATGTGTTCCATACTGTTTATGCAGTTTGCCAGGTCACTGAAGATGAGTGCACAGCAGGAAGTCATCGTGGACTGAAATTTACATGCTCGCCACAGTGAAAGGCTAATGCTGACCAGAGTCATCCTTTCAGCTTAAATTCACTGATTTCTTTGGGACCAGCAACTTTGTATAGTAATTTTCAAGTGCCTTGGAATACACTCAGCTCAATCTTAACCTTCCCTGCAACATGAGGGCTACCTGGGCTGCGATAATGTAGCCTCCTGAGAAGCAGCAGCAACTGATCCAGCGCAGAGCCACAGCGACAGAGGCAGCAACTCCAGCATCAGTTGCCTTCTGCACAGATATCTGCAGCTGCATGGGACAGAGGGGATGGACAGAGAGCTGCACCCTTAAGAAGGTGATACCTCCAACAAGGTCTTTATGTCAAGGGTCAGCCTCCTCGACTTCCCTGAACAGCAGTGCCTTAGAAAACACAGCCTCTTGTAGTGGATGGTTGCAGACATCTGCTGCCTTCCGAAATCAGACCTTCACCCAAGAAGACCATGTGCCCATGCATTGCTGCATTGCCCGTTTCTGTCAAGGTCACTAGAGGCCTCAGATTCTTCGTGCCTGGCTCCTTCCAGGTATCTGCTGGTGACATTTGCAGAATTTCATGACCTGTATCCTGAACTGCACCACCCTGGTCCCTGATGCCTCGTTTGCCAAGGCCCCCAACTATTTTCACTTTGACACGGATGAGGCCAGTCACACCCGAAGGGCTATTGGCTTGGCTTCACTCACAGGATTTGTGCAGGTCTGGGGGTGTTGGGCTGCACTCGTCTGTCAGTCAAAGGACCATCAGATCAGCCAGGCTTCCTAATAAATCGGAATCATTTACACTCCCTTAATGTGCAGCTGGTGACCACCGCAAGAACATCATGCATATCTGTGTCACATTCAAATCAACGTGTGGTCCTGGATCTCATACCTGGACCAAAAGAACCTTTCTATTGCTTGCCTCGGAGGACTAAGAAGGACAGAAACTTTGGACTTGAATTTCCTCTAACCACTGCTACTTTGTTGTAACTTGACTGGAAATGTGGCTGAAAGCCAATTCATGCATTTAAGTTGGGTAACGGCTGCACTTCTGATGAAGTTATGGCACTGGTGCAGGAGCACCTCCAGAGAATTCCTGGCTGTGACTGCACTCTGAAGGCCCAGAGTTATGACCAAAATGGAATTGTGTTTTACAACCTCAAGGGCAGTTTCAAGAGGTGTTGGTGGCTATTGGCAGCGCTCTCCAGGATAGTTAATATTCTCCAAATCGCCCCGCCACCCCTAACCCATATTATAATAAATTTGACGCTCTGAGCAAATTCCTCACTTAACTGCGCCATTCTGTGGGGGTTGGGGGAAAAGAACAGGTACAGGGGTCACACATGAATATATTGTACAGGCACACATTGAAAATATTCTGTGCCTCAGTAACAATGTATGATTTATTATCAAGAGAGGAAAAAAAACAAGAAGCAACTTGTTGAGTTGGAATTTGTCCTATAGAAACAGAAATGCATTCTGATCACAAGTTAATAAAACAAATACAGCCTCTTTTTATTTGATAAGGTTAACAGTTCAAAACATGATTTATAACAAACTTCCTTTACATCCTTATACTTTTGAGACTCAGTTTAGATTTAAAAACCACCTTACCTTTTCAGCTACAACGCTCCTGAATCAATGGTCATGCATTTTCTGAATTGAGGTAATTTTGTTGTCCACTAATTTTCTCTATTTTCTAAAACAAACCCATAATTCATGAGTTTTTGTAGACTAAGCAAGGAGAAACTGTTTCCACTAGCAGAAGTGTCATTTCCACAAAGCAGAGGGGTCAGTAACCAGAGTGGATAGATTTTAGGTGATCATTAGATAATCGGCAAAAGAATCTGAAGTGAAATAAGGAAACTTTTATTTTTGTGATAGAGGCGGGAAGCTTGAGTTGGGCAATCTCCCCACTTGGCAAACCTATCTCCGTGGAAACGAATCTCGCATACATGATTCACTCTGGGGGAAGAGAGGGGCATGATTGAGTCAGGCCTGCCACCTGCGGAGGTGGCCACAGAGGTGAGTGAGTGCCACGGTGGGCTGGTTAAAAGACCCGCCCTTGTTCTCTGAAACTTTGGGCCAGTTTGATGAAAGGTTATTAGGTTCTCAAGTCCTCAGAACCCACCCCCATGCCACTTTCATGTCCATTTGTACCCTCATTCCACCTCATCTCCTGACTTCCCAAAGCCTGTCCACCATCTACAAGACGCAAGTCAGGAGTGAGATGGAATACTCACCACTTGCCTGGATGAGTGCAGCTCCCAGAACACTCAAGAAGCTTGACACAGTCCAGGACAAAGTAGCCTGCATGATTGGCACCACATTCTCAAACATTCACTCCCTCCACCACCAAGGCATAGTAGCAGCAGTGTAGTAGTACTGCAGATGTGCTGCAGAAATTCACCGAGGCTCATTAGACAGCATCTTCCAAACCCACGACCACTACCATCTAGAAGGACAAAGGCAGCAGATAGATGGGAACTCTACACCTGTAAGTTCCCTTTCAAGTCACTCATCATCCTGATTTGGAAATATATCACCGTTCCTTCACTGCCACTAGATCAAAATCATCAAACTCCCTTCCTAACACTGTGGGTGTACCAACACCACATAGACTGCAGCAATTCAAGAAGACAGCTCACCACCACCTTCTCAAGGACAACAGGGGATGGGCAATAAATGCTGGCCCAGCCAGCAAAGCCCACATCCCGTGAATGAATAAAAAAACCCTATGCCACTCATAACCTCCATGCCACCTCTATAACCACTCACTCAGTATTTACGATGGGCACAGCTCAGGAGGCACATGGAGGTGAAAAAAATTAGACCTCTAATAATCTGAGATTTTCAGCCCATATACACTTGATACTGAAAAAACTCTCATTAATGAAACCAGTCAAAGATAAATCCCCTCAAGTGGTCAATCTGATAAGCAAACAAACAAACAAACTTCTATTCAGAAATCACATTAAAGACAGCTGATCCTTTAATGGCCTCTTAAAACTGACATCAAAATGTAAAATCACCCCCTGCTGAGATGAGTAGCTTTAGAGCTTTTGAAACTCAGCCAAGCATTCACAATGGGGTCATTTGTAATAATAGCCCATGGTAAACGTCAAATTTGAAGTCCAATGAAATTGCAGAAATGGACATGGTTTTTTTCTAAGCTACACCAGATGGCCTGTTAATCAGGAACTGCAACTATGAGTCTTTCTTTTCTCTGACAGTTGCAGCCGTTTTTCATATTTAAAGGGCTGAGGATTTAAATAACTTCAGATTATGACACTTTTTAACAGACCTTATCTGCTCTTCGCAAGCATTTACAACTTCTCCATAAAGTTGTGACTCCCACACTATGGGTTTACGCCCTTGGAACAGTGGAAATGGGGTATGTTTGAACTTGGCACTAATTTCAAATGGCCCTACTAAGTTTGGGTTTCCCACCTGTGTGATTCACACCCTGCCCCCTACCCCTGCCAGGAAAAATAGTATTTGCTGGAAATGGGGGCAGGACTTCTATATCTGGGTAACAGCTGCCATTTTTACAGGCCTCCGGAGTCAGCCCGACTCCGCGAATAATCGACCCTGAGTTTTGTGGTCTGGAAGGGTGGAGGAAGCCAATTTCATAGTGAATTTTCAAAGGAATCGCACAAAAACCTGAATGGGAAAACATTGTAGAGCTACAGGGAAATAGAAGTGAGGTGGGATTGATTGGATAGCTCTACTAAAGAGCCAGCTCAGGCTTGAAAGGCCAAATGGCCTCCTTTTGACCTGTACCCTTCTATCATTCTGTTCTACCATTTTTCTCCTTGCAAAGGTCCTTTTTCAGGATTATTTCACTTCAAATTAATTTATTCAATTACTTAACATTATTTGTCTCCACTTGCTAATGTTGGGCATGTTTTTATCTGGCACTTTTACTATTATACTTTTAACTGTGTTCCACTCCTTTTCTGCAGAACTTTGCTATAGAAGAGGAAGGAAAAACAGTCTCAGTTCATGCTCTGAATCATGACCTGCTGATTCCTAATAGAAAATTTGAGAGTGATTCTATGATAATACAGCAGTAACTCGGTATTCTCACTCAGAGAGGCTCTATTGATATCTAATTTGAGAAACCTCACCTTGCATCCCTTATTTTTGTTATAAACTCAGAATTCACTGTTCCATCCTCCACAGTAAATTCCAGTGATATTTTGGCACCTATTAATTTTCTTGTCAATATAATTCATTGCTATATGTGATTGTTAAGGTAGCTGTGTTTAAAATGAAAGACATATTCCTGGTAAAACATCTTGAGGTTAACATAGTGTTTCACGTACAATGTTCCACATGGAAATCTATCAGTCTTTAGTGCAGTTTAGTTTGATCAGTTTGGTAGCTTGTGCAGGAGGGAATGATATATTTTTTTTACCTTTTGTATTTTGTTTCCCACAATGTTTGCATCCCTGCTCCTTTGTTCAGCTGATTGCTCTGACTAGCGATGTGCTGAAAGGCCTCTCTCTGCCTGTGTTGGCCAATAGAAGGTGACAAGAATGGCCTGCAGTGACATGTCATCAGATTGGTGAAGAAGTATCACTGAGATACCAGTACAGTCTCTTGAAGTGAAGTTGTCTAGTTAATGTATGATGGCCTTGTTTTCATTATGAGTTTGCATACGGTGGGGATATTTTTCTTTTAATGTCATTGCTGCCTGTTACCAGCTGTGGAACTGATAATGCATCTCATGGGACATCATGGAAAAAGGAGTCCACAGCACTTAGTGTGCTGAGCTACTGCACCATCCAAAAAGAGCTAGAAATTCGTCATTTTTTTTTGAGTAACTAGTCCTGCAAAGATTATAAGATTATTGATATTCAGGTCTGTGATAAAGGCAGGCCTGGGGATATCAGTATAAAGATAACACTGTAGTTTGCCAAACTTCAACATTGATATGAAAGTGAAGTTACAACTGAAGGCAATGCCACCAGGTTTGTGTGAAATATGGAGCAATCTTGGTCATTAAATAAACAACTTCCTATAGTAGCAGAAGGAAATGACCCAGCAGGAATGTTAACTGCAGTGTATAGTATTTACTTTATTATGTGTTACTTTCTTAACACTCCACTGTCAAATACCAGGTCAATGATATTGTGAACTCCATATAGGCATACATTATACTTGACAGTCTTTAGATGTACCCTAACAGGTATTATTCCCTGTAAGTTACTAAGTGATTGGGTGATGCTGTAACGTATATGTAAAGCTCTTTTGTGTCACCACCATAGAGCCTATCAAAACATGACATCAGCATCGATTAAACCACAAGTTTTGATTTTTGATATATTGAAACTGACAGATTAATTGTACCATCATCGAGAAAGATATCTTGCACTGCCATAAATTTGGCAGTTGCCATTTAGGAAGAAAGAACTTGTATTTTCATAGTGCTTCTCTTATCCTTGGAATGTTCCAAACCATTTCACAGCCATTTGGGTGTATTACTGTTGTATTGTGGGCAAACATAGCAACCAATTGCACATAGATCCCACAAGCAGCAGTAAGGTGAATGTCTAGATAACCTTGTGTTGGCCAAAGGGTGAATGTTGTCTAGAGGACTGGGAGAACTTTCTGTTCTTTAAAAAAATTGCCGTAAGATCTTTCGTTTCCACCTGAACTGACAAGCAAGGCCATCCTTTAGCAACTCATCTGAAAGACTTGCTCCTTTGACAATTCAGCACTCTCCCTCATTACTGCGCAGCAATGACAATTGATACAGTATGGGAAAAAAGTGCAACCATGAGCCGAGGTGACTTATTTCTAGATGGTTGAAGAGGGATGGTGATGGGGGAATTATATAGTTGGAGGATGTAACAGAAATTAGGAGGAACGAGACCATGAAGGAATTTAAATTTCAACACAATGATTTTAAACAAGATTCATTGGGAGATCGAGTGCCAGTGCACATCAGTAAAGATAGCTCTGCTGGTAAGCAGGCCATGTTGTGGAATAGGATACAGGCAGAAAAGTTTTAAATGAGTGAAAGTTTACAAAGTAAGTGGGGGAGGTAGGGTGAGAGGACAGCAGGAGAGCATTGCAATAGTTGAGTCTCAGGCTCAACAAAGGCATGATAAAGGGTTTCAGCGTTAGATGGGTTATTAATTCTTTGCTCAATACAACTGAATTTAAGTGTTTATTTTTTAGGAATAATTATGCTTTTCCATTTTATTAATGTTGGGAATCCAATTAAACATACACAGAAAGATACTCAGTCAAATGTGTAATAACAGTGAAGTATGTATCTTAAATGGGTTTAGATTGATACGATTGATCCTGTTTTTGAAGCAGTAAATGACAGTGAAATGTACTTAGAGCAGCAGGAAGCAATGTAGTTTAGTGCAATTATCATTATTACATATTTATGCAATAGACATCGTCTTTATTATCGCTTCATCCCTGTCTTTGAACAATGACTGTGGTCCCTTTCCTTGATCTCCTACTGCATGAAAAGGCAGATTTATTTGCCTACAGTTCGGATAGGAGAAAGCAAATTCCTTGTGAATAATTCCCCTACCTTAAGGTGGTTATTTGACTAGACTTGTTTAAAGTCTTTACATGCTATAGGGTGTGGACAGAGCTGAGGTAAGTTTTAAAAGATAATTATCAAAATATCTCAGCAGAAAAAAGTCCTGAGTTTACGTGAGGCTTAATGTCAGCGGATGAAAATTTTTTTCAGCTAATTTGCCAATACAGAATGGTTGTAACCTTTTTTCTTCACAAATCAACAGGTAGGTGTTGACAAACGTCCACACATTGCTATATACTGCTATTCACGACAATCGGAGAACAAGTAGCCTCTCTGGGACTTGCTGATTCACTTGTGTACTTTCTTGTGTTTGGGTAAGGCATTTGGGCTGCGAAAACAGTTTTGTAGAGTCTCTGGTGATGGCACAAAGGAAGCTTGGACCTCCAACAATGTCGGGCTGGATCATGTTCAGCACAATGCCGTGGTTGTAAGGACACCAGCAAGGGAATGCCATGCAGTGTTGAAAGCATGAAAGTGAACATTGACATTAAACAGTGCCTAATTGGTCCTACTAATGTCCTAAAAATATATAAATAAAAACAAAAAACTGCGGATGCTGGAAATCCAAATTGGTCATACTAATGTCCTCCCTTGATTGCTCCCAGCTGAAGGTGCTGTATGTGAGCTCCCCGCTGGTGCACCCCCCGCCTCCTCCATCGCACTAGGGATCGCCACGGCACTTCCAGCTGAGGTGCTTTCCTTTTTCTTTTGCTGCTGCATAGTGAGTGGAAGTAAATCTGGAATGGTAAGCTACTTTCAGTAATGATGACCATGAAACTCCAGGATTTAGAATTGTGGTAAGAACGCACCTGGTTCACTAATGTCCTTTAAGAAAGGAAATCTGCTGTTTTTACCTGGTTTGGCCTGTGTGTGACTCTAGACACACAGCAATGTGTTTGACTCTTAAGTGCCATCTCAAATAGCCTAGTCCCAGGTCATCACTGCAGGAGTAGCTCAGGGCAGTATCCTAGGCCTAACCATCTTCAGCTGCTTTATCAATGACCTTCCCTCCATCATCAGATCAGAAGTGGAGATGTTCGCTGATGATTGCACAATGTTCAGCACCATTCGCCACTCCTCAGATACTGAAGTAGTCCATGTCCATATGCAGTAAAACCTGGACAACATTCTGGCTTGAGCTGACAAGTGGCGAGTAACATTCATGCCACACAAGTGCCAGACAATGACCATCTCCAACAAGACAGAATCCAATTACCTCCCCTTGACATTCAATGGCACTACCATAGCTGAATCCCCTGCTATCGACATTCTGGGAGTTACCATTGACCAGAAACTGAATTGGACCAGCCATATAAATACTATGGCTGCAAGAGCAGGTTGGAGGCTGGGAATTCTGTGGCGAGTAACTCATCTCCTAACTCCGCAAAGCCTGTCCACCATCTACGAGACACAAGTCAGGAGTGTGATGGACTACTCTCCACTTGCCTGGATGAGTGCAACTTTAACAACACTCAAGAAGCTCAACACCATCCATGACAAAACAGCCCGCTTGATTTGCACCCCACTCTCCACCGTTAACATTCCCTCTCTCCACCACCAATGCACAGTGGCAGCAAAGGGTACCATCTGCCAGATACGCTGCAGCAACTCACAAAGGCTCCTTCAACAGCACCTTTCACACCTGCGACCTCTACCACCTAGAAGGGCAAGGGCAGCAGATGCATGGGAACACCATCACTTTCAAGTTCCCATCCAAGCAACACATAATCTTGTTCCTCCACTGTCACTGGATCAAAATCCTGGATTTCCCTTCCTAACAGCTCTGTGGGTGTAACTACACCATGTGGACTGCAGCGGTTCAAGAAGGTGGGTCACTACCGACTTCTTCAGGGCAATTAAGGATGGGCAATAAATCCTGTGAATGAATATGTTTATAGCATATGTTCAAGTTAGGACACCAAATGTGTAAATTGATTAGTTTGTGGTAAATTGAGAATGGAACAATTCTTCCTTCAAATGCAAATGTGTAAAATTGCAGTTTCTAGGATTGGATGTTATCCTAATTGGGCAGGGTGGGGAGATTTACTGATCTCTTCACCTAATCTGATCTTCATCTCAAGGGTAGGATTTGATCTCTGACATAAAAAGAATGTTGTGATCAAGCACATGCCAGAATGTTAATTGTAAAGTTAAATGTGTTGCAATGAAAATTGTGGGTTATGAGTGTTAAATATTAACATCCAGGTTAGCTCTCTTTATTGAAGAATGAAATGTATGGACAATATCTCACTTTATTTACTCATTTCATATGTTCATAACACACAGTCTTTTGTTTTTGTTGTGTGTCTATTTTTTCTCTGATTATGCCTTCTGTAAAACACCTTGGAATGTTTTTCTATATTAAAGATGTCACTTGTTGAATTTGGCAGCCTAGATCACTGACTCATTGCAATTTGCTTTCTTCAAGAACACATTTCAAAGAATGCAATACAACCTTTAGCTGAAATATGGCCCAAAGGTTGTACTTCAGAGATGGTAATCTATTGAAATTATATTTGCACAAGTTAATAAGAGCTAGGTGCAAGTAATTTATTAATTTTTGCCTTTCTAACAGTATTTTTTTATGAATTAAAGTATATAGATTGGGTGTACATTCAGGAGCCATATGCCGAAGCTGTAATAAGGAAGAGATTAATATGTTTGGAATGTTATTTAATAAAAAATAATGATTAGAGAGCTTCACCTGGCAATGGTTGGCTTTATTTTCAAAATTGTGAATGTTTGTCCCCCTGATGCATCATAGAATTTACCACAGAGATAAAAACAAAAAACTGCGGATGCTGGAAATCCAAAACAAAAACAGAATTACCTAGAAAAACTCAGCAGGTCTGGCAGCATCGGTGGAGAATAAAAGAGTTAACGTTTTGAGTCCTCATGACCCTTCAACAGAACTAGGTGAATCCAAGGAGATGGGTGAAATATAAGCTGGTTTAAGGTTGGGTGGTGGGAGAGAAGTGGAGGGGAGGGGTGTTTGTAGGGACAAGCAAGCAGTGATAGGAGCAGATAATCAAAAGATGTCACAGACAAAAGAACAAAAGAACACAGAGGTGTTGAAGGTGGTTCTATTATCTTAAAGAATGTGCTAATTAAGAATGGATGGTAGGGCACTCAAGGTATAGCTCTAGTGGGGGTGGGGGGGCATAAAAGATTTAAAAATAATGGAAATAGGTGGGAAAAGAAAAATCTATATAAATTATTGGAAAAAACAAAAGGAAGGGGGAAGAAACAGAAAGGGGGTGGGGATGGAGGAGGGAGTTCAAGACCTAAAGTTATTGAATTCAATATTCAGTCCGGAAGGCTGTAAAGTGCCTATTCGGAAGATGAGATGCTGTTCCTCCAGTTTGCATGGGCTTCACTGGAACAATGCAGCAAACCAAGGACAGACATGTGGGCAAGAGAGCAGGGTGGAGTGTTAAAATGGCAAGCGACAGGCAGGTTTGGGTCATTCTTGCGGACAGACCGCAGGTGTTCTGCAAAGCGGTCGCCCAGTTTACGTTTGGTCTCTCCAATGTAGAGGAGACCACATTGGGAGCAACGAATGCAGTAGACTAAATTGGGGGAAATGCAAATTAAATGCTGCTTCACTTGAAAGGAGTGAGGAGAGAGGAAGCGAAGGGGCAGCCCTTGTCCAGTCCCTTCCCACCTACATTCGTGATTCCTCTGACACCTTATGTCACATCAACAATTTCCAGTTCCCTGACCCCAACCGCTTCCTCTTCACCATGGACGTCTAATCCCTCTACACCTCCATCCCCCACCGGGATGGTCTGAGGGCCCTTAGCTTCTTCCTCGAACAGAGGCCCAAACAATCCCCATCCACCACTACTCTCCTCCGTCTGGCTGAACTAGTTCTCACACTGAACAATTTCTCTTTCAACTCCTCTCACTTCCTCCAAATAAAAGGTGTGGCTATGGGTACCCGCATGGGCCCCAGCTATGCCTGTCTCTTTATGGGGTATGTGGAACATTCCTTGTTCCAGTCCTACTCCGGCCCCCTTCCACAACTCTTTCTCCGGTACATCGATGATTACTTCGGTGCTGCTTCGTGCTCTTGTCGGGACTTGGAAAAATTTATTAATTTTGCTTCCAATCTCCACTCCTCCATCATTTTCACGTGGTCCATCTCTGACACTTCCCTTCCCTTCCTTGACCTCTCTGTCTCAATTTCTGGTGATAGACTGTCCACCAATATCCATTACAAGCCTACCGACTCCCACAGCTACCTCGACTACAGCTCCTCATACCCTGCTTCCTGTAAGGACCCCATCCCATTCTCTCAGTTCCTTCGCCTTCGTCGCATTTGTTCTGATGATGCTACCTTCAAACAGTTCCTCTGACATGTCCTCCTTCTTCCTTAACCGAGGTTTTCCACCCACGGTGGTTGACAGGGCCGTCAACCGTGTCCGGCCCATCTCCCGCGCATCCACCCTCACCCCTTCTCCTCCCTCCGAGAAACATGATAGGATCCCCCTTGTCCTCACTTATCACCCCACCAGCCTCCGCATTCAAAGGATCATCCTCCACCATTTCCGCCAACTCCAGCATGATGCTACCACCAAACACATCTTCCCTTCACCCCCCAGGCGGCATTCCATAGGGACCGTTCCCTCCGGGACACCCAGGTCTACTCCTCCATCACCCCCTACTCCTCAACCCCCACCTATGGCACCTCCCCATGCCCACGCAAAAGATGTAACACCT
Source organism: Carcharodon carcharias (assembly GCF_017639515.1). Classification (NCBI taxonomy): domain Eukaryota; kingdom Metazoa; phylum Chordata; class Chondrichthyes; order Lamniformes; family Lamnidae; genus Carcharodon; species Carcharodon carcharias. The sequence goes on along the minus strand of NC_054471.1, from coordinate 141,650,762 downwards.
GCCCCTTCACTTCCTCTATCCTCACAGTCCAAGGGCCCAAACACTCCTTTCAAGTGAAGCAGCATTTCACTTGCATTTCCCCCAACTTAGTCTACTGCATTCGTTACTCCCCATGCGGTCTCCTCTACATTGGAGAGACCAAACGTAAACTGGGCGACCGCTTTACAGAACATCTGCGGTCTGTCCGCAAGAATGACCCAAACCTCCCTGTCACTTGCCATTTTAACACTCCACCCTGCTCTCTTGCCCACATGTCTGTCCTTGGCTTGCTGCATTGTTCCAGTGAAGCCCAACGCAAAATGCAGGAACAGCATCTCATCTTCCGAATAGGCACTTTACAGCCTTCCGGACTGAATATTGAATTCAACAACTTTAGGTCTTGAACTCCCTCCTCCATCCCCACCCCCTTTCTGTTTCTTCCCCCTTCCTTTTGTTTTTTCCAATAATTTATATAGATTTTTCTTTTCCCACCTATTTCCATTATTTTTAAATCTTTTATGCCCCCCCACCCCCACTAGAGCTATACCTTGAGTGCCCTACCATCCATTCTTAATTAACACATTCGTTAAGATAATATCACCAACTTTAACACCTCTGTGTTCTTTTGTTCTTTTGTCTGTGACATCTTTTGATTATCTGCTCCTATCACTGCTTGCTTGTCCCTACAACCACACCCAGCCTCCACTTCTCTCCTCCCACCCCACCTTAAACCAGCTTATATTTCACTCCTCTCCTTGGATTCACCTAGTTCTGTTGAAGGGTCATGAGGACTCAAAACGTCAACTCTTCTTCTCCGCTGATGCTGCCAGACCTGCTGAGTTTTTCCAGATAATTCTGTTGTTGTATAAAATTTACCATCCTCCTTGAATTAAATATAGGAAGCTAGGATGTACCGAGCCAAAAAAGACCGTTACTGTCTAGAGGACAGATTATCCGATTGGGAAATCTGCCCTTGTGTGATCAAAGTTGCCTTTTGAACATTGATGGTCATTTAAACGTTATTACTGGTAAGAGCCAATGAGCAGCTAATTTACGCAACCGGATACAAGCACTGTTGAGGTCTTTTTTACATAGTATTATCTATGTCTTAAATTCACCTCCTTAAAGACTGTCAGTTTAAATGATGATGCTAAGTGATTAAATTTTCCTCTTGTTGTTTATGACCTTATTCAAATTTTTCAAATAGTAAGCCTTTAACAAAGAATTCAATTCTTTTGCACTTTTTATGTTATATCAGCATTAGACACTTTAAGGTCAAGTACAGACAGCATAGGCAAATGCAAAGTAAAGATTCCTTTGCAGTGCTCAAACAATATGCCTTAACCGCAGCCTTGGAAGAATAACCCCTACTTCACTAATGTAAATGTGTGACTTCCAAGTGCTCGAATTGAAATTTTAGGTACTGAGTTTTGGGCAGTTTTATGCTTTGGGCTCACTCTGCTTGGGATTACATTGAGACTGCTTAGCTTCACCTTTAAATTGACAAAGAGGGGTGACTTTCACTGCTTCAGTGAAAATTATTTTCACTAATTAACTAAACCATCCAATCTGCCAGTCAGCCTTGATTGAAGTCTGTTATATGTATCTACAGTTCAATTTATCTGCTGTTGTGCAAGAATGGTAAAGTTTGTGATCTCTAGCCACACTTGAGATTTGCCAATTTTGTATTCATACCCTCCAGTTCTACAATACCCATGTGATTATGCCCTTTAAATATAAGAACATTGTCGATGTTGGTATATTTTAAAATATTTGTTGTTGAATGAAAGCTAAAAAATTGGAATTTAACTGTCTTACCCATTGAATTTTAATATATTTTAGGATACTTAACATTATGTAATGTGTTTGATGTTTTGTAAACAGAAATTGTGTAAAATTTTATGGAGAACAGGGATTGAAGCGAGCAGTTCAGATGTGTGTACAGAAATATACCATGACCACATTGGTTAGTTTGATAACCAGATAATTAGTTGATTATTTGTTTATTTTTCAGTTGATTGCCATTTGTAGTTGATTCTTCTAAAGAGAAAGTTAATTATCACAGGTTTACCCTCATTTTATCCGCTAACCTTAATGGCATTGATATCACTGCAATAATCCTGTTTGACTTTTGAACTGTTAATGTATTATTAAGTGATTGTGTTTTAAGACCTATTATCAGATATTCTATATAATGATATGAAATCATGTCTGTCTCAGGCAAATTGCACATGATGCTTATTTAGACACATGTAATGCAATTTCTGAGACATAATTTTTAAATGTTATGGGATTGATGTCCTAGTTGAGAAGAGAGTACAGTGTAAGGTAATAAGGTTCATAGAGATCCAGCTGTAATTTGTGTACCAGCACTTAGTGTTTAAAATTATGGTTTGAATTTGATTCTTACAATTTAGTTTGAATTGGTTACCTCTTGTGTGATATAAAAGAGTACAAGGTGAGGAGACATGTGGTCTAAATAAAAGAGTACAAGGTGAGGAGACATCATTGTCGTATACTCTAAATAATGTATTGATCATATATTATTTGTAACTTTGTCACTCATGAGTTATCCAGTTAGTCCACTTGTGCTGTGTAAATCTTACTTCGCAAATCCTTTATAATTTCCCCTTTATTTCCAAACTAAGTATCTCAGGGATTGTCTGATTTTGTTTTTTTACTTACTTTATTCATCCTCATGTTTACGTTTGTCTTTCCATAGACTTATTTTTTCATCTATCTTGACCTTTTGTTTTTCCACCATTATTTCTTCCAATCATCACAACTTTCTTTTTTTATCATTAATTTTCCTACCATAAGCTTTCTTTCATTCTATCAATTAGTATCTGTGGAGCTTCTGCTGGGATAGCTACAACAGCCTGTTCTCTGCAAATCTCACTACTTTCACTAATTGACTTACTTAGACACCTTTCTGCAATTCATCATTTGCTTCTTTTATCATGGCTTCATATAGATATTAAAGATAGTAGCCAATCTTGTCTCACTTCACACCCAATTACAGCATATTCAGTTTCACCAGTTGTTGCCCTGATTGGAGCAGTCTGTCCCATGTACAGAGCCATAATAATTCTTTTATCTCTCCAATCAACTCTGATCAGTTGCCAGTTTACCCAGTTGAAAGCTTTTTCATAATCCGCAAAGCATACACTTATTGCTGATATTCTCCGCTTCTGTCACTTAACACTCTCATCACTGCTATAGCCTCTCTGGTTCCAAACCCTTCTGTAAACCAAATTAATCACAGCTGTGTGATGACTTGCTTTGGCTTCTAATCTATTTATTTTGATCTTTAACATTACCTTGCATGTCTAACCAAAGTTATGGTATGATGCGCTACACATTTCATGGTATTTGCTTTCTCCGTTGGGACCATTGTTATCTTCAAAGTCTTCTGGCGATTCTCCTGTAGTGTACTTCTCCTTACTTAAATTTATCAATTCTCTTGTTACATCTCTGCAAGTCCTTTTATCATTTCTGCAGGGATTCCATCACATCCTTCTGTTTTTCCTGGTCTTGGTTTTTTTATAGCTCTAATATTTCACACACCAGAGGATAAATGGTCAACAGCTGGAACAGAAGTCACAACTTAAGTGCATGGGAAGCATCTTGTCAGAAGATAGTTACTGCCATAAAGAAATCACAACAATGACAAAGAATGCATTCTCCAAACATAAAGAATTGCTCAGCACAGAAAGGAGTAGAGATCTTAAGAAATGTGGAGAGTCTTGTATGGGGCTGAAGCGTGGATCCTGAGGAAAACACATACAAAGACTAGAAAGTTGTGAACTGCGATTTTGGAGAAGGATGGAGCGCATCAGTTGGAAAGAACATGAGCAATAAAGAAGTTTTCAGGATTGTTAATCAGTATCATTAAGAAAAGGGAACAAGATTGGATTGACCATTTCTCAGGAATGGGAACTTACTGAAGGAGGGAATTGCAAGAAGATTAAAGAGATGTAAACCAAGAAAGAGAAAGAGAATGTTAGAGAACTGTAAAGTGAAAATGGGAGGCTTCTATGTGCATCTGAAGAGGAAAGCTCAAGGCTGTGAGGCGTTGAGAAATGAACAGGGGACCTGCCTTTACAGGCAGATGACTTTATTTTTTTTCATTATGGGCTAGCAGATGACAATCCACTATTACTGAAAGAATGGGCCTTTTCATTTTTCTTTTACCACAATGCAAATGAGACTGAATTGATTATTGTATGAAGTTTGCCAACTTAAGTATTTGTTTGTGCTGCATCTGACTTGTGAATTACGCAGCTTTAAAGTAAAGAAAGATTATTGAGTCTCAAGTGCCTGATCTGAGCCCAGGTATCACCATAACTGATTGCAGCACTCTGCTACAATCTGTCTGGGTCATTGCCCACAGTGCTATTAGTACTTAATTTTAATAGGTGGTGTGCTGGCCAAGAACAGAGGTGGTAGCGGAACCAGAGAGTGGTGATCAGGGGCAGGGATGATAGGGCATTGGGCAAGGGATTTTAATTTTCTTTCACTTGGTGCCTTCCTTCATGTCAGTTCCAAATAATGCTCTTGATTAAATTTTTGGGAGGCCATAATGAGCCTCACACAATTTATGAAGGCCTTGGGTTTGTGTCCAATAATTTGGAAACATGTATCGGTTGCATTTCACAACACTGGGTGCCTGCCATTGCATTATTAGTCCCAAAGTATTTGGGACACTTGAAAAGCCCATTAATATCAACTTGACTTGATGATCCGCCCAGGATCATCAGTTGTCCTTAGATCATTGATTGGTAGAGCTTCAGTGAAAGTTTGCATTAGAAAAGCCTTTTTAATGTTTTTTAAGCTCTTCCTGTTCTATTCCTACTCCTATTTCTCATGCTCTTATTAGAAGGTGGGGTTGAGGTAGAACATCAGCCATGGTCATATTGAATGGTAGAGGAGGCTGCAAGGGGCCCTATTTCTTATTGAACAATGCTTCAATTACAGTTTATTGTTTGGTGATTTTGCAGAAAATATTTGGCTTTGCTTGTTTGTACACAAACATTCCCTAGATGGGTGAATATTAGCAAAAGTAACCCTTACCTGACTTCCTGGTTCTATTCCTGGTGTACATTCTGTGCTGGCTGGACTAATCCCATCAACTGAAAAAATATATCCTCCTTTCCCCAGTATTTCATTCTTGCATTTGCTGAGTATTTGTACCGTCTGATCAAATGAATTTATGCCCAGAAATGGGTATATGATTTTTGTTCCCTTTCCCTTTTCTCCAGAAGAGTGTTTCAAGTGGCGGCTATAACTTGTGATCAACATTTATGCAAGTGACATCATAAAAGTGGGCTATTATCAGGTGATAAGTTCAAATAGTTTATCATATCACATGGCTGGCAAGCTTGTTGTGACACATTCAGTTGCTGTCCCAGTGATAGCATCTATATTGCATAAGTAATGACCATTGATTGCGTTTTCGCTGACATTTTTGTGGCGACATTAATTTTTGTCAACAAGCATTTTGTACTAAGACCCAAAGCGGCTTATATTGATGAAAAGGAAATAGGCCCATAAATGGGGGCTGTGTTAATAAGAGATGCCTGTTTCAAAGTCTGGATTTAGCAAACAATTTTGGTCTGAATTGCTAATTACCATCATTTGAATTTGCCTGAATGTGCTAAACCAGCTGATTAGACACAGTTTTTGTGGAGTGGTTTATGTGGGCGCATCAACTTTAACTGGAGGTGTGGAGTGTTCTAGCTGGCATTTAGTGACTCATTGTGGTATTGCTGTGTGATCAAGGGAGAGTGTGTACAGGTTCTCAAGTGTCCTAGTGAAGAACACCATAAGAGGAGAGATGCCCTTTACCCAGGGAGGTGAATAACACCATCTTCCTTGCCTTCCTGTTCCCCTCTCGTGTAGCAGCTGGTGTGGCTCTGCCTGGCCTCATGTCCTCCCCCCATTCCTCTTCCTGACCAAGGAAGATTCCTAGCATCTTGCCTGCATGCAAATACTCCATTTCTCCTGGTGACTCCTATAAGGTGGAGTAGCATTGCACTCTCTCAGTTCTGTTGAAGGTTCATGAGGACTCGAAACGTCAACTCTTTTCTTCTCCGCCGGTGCTGCCAGACCTACTGAGTTTTTCCAAGTAATTCTATTTTTGTTTAGCACTCCACTTACTCTCTTTAGGTGAAGTTCTTAGAATTTCTGGAATAACTCTAGCTTGGGTTTTTGTGAATTATAACGAAGGGTCCCAGAAAGTGTCCTGTTGTGTTTCAGAAGCCCTCTTCACAGCTCCAGCAGCAAGTGAACATAGAAAGGTGAAAAGCTCTTTAAGTGGTGAGTATCCCTTTAAGTAGCACTTAAAACATGGCATTGATTTCAATTTCAAGCTGGTTGCTGTTAGGAGAGGGTGTTCAGTTGAAGTGCTTGCCACCAAACTGCAGTGCAACTTCTTTAATGACTATTAGTAGTATTTTAAGTGGTAATCAGCCCCTTAAAGAGCCTCGAGACACCTGTTCCTTGGGAAGGCTTCAATTCCTTCACCAATTTGGCAGCCTGTGCTAAACCTGGGTTAAACAAGCATTTCAGCTCCAAACTCTATCTTGGCCACCTCGGGATCATTTGGACCTGAACACATTGCCGAAAATCACCCCCATAGTTCAGAGGAGGTTTTCAAGCCTAACCATAAATGGTTACTAGATTATGGTAGCTTGGTATTATTATAGGTCCACCCTACTTGGAACTACATTAAGACTATAATAGATAAGGTGGATTTATTAAACAAATACTTAGTATTTTTTTCGCAGTAGAGGAAGAGGATAAAATAAATCAAGGAAAGGAACTTACTGGATTCAAATTTCCATTCTGCAGGGGTGGAGAGGGTCATATCCATGGGGTACCCAAAGATGTGCTGGGGGATCCCATTGCATGTCCCTACATAAGGATTGCACTGCAATTGCCCAGGAAGTTCAAACTTCCATTAGGCAATGACCCTGCACTGAGAATCATCCGATACTCCAATATAAACTGGAGACTTTGGATGGTTCAACCTCTTTTCCAGGAATAGCTACCCTGGAGAAGTTAGTAGAATTAAACTACTTCTAACTCCTGGGCAATTATGGTACTGACCCCAACCACCTCTCATGGGAACCCCCGACCCCATCCCTCCCAAACTACCCTCTCCACCCTCCTGACTATCCCCTCAACTGAAGGCCTCTGGAACCCACTGCACTGCACTATTCTCATCCGGCCCAAATTGGAAGACTGGATGAGAAAGGTGCGGCTGCTTTCCTGAGTAAGTAACTTGGAGCCGGACTGTGATTGCCGCTCCATGGAAGATATGGCCATATGTGCTTTTTAAAAAAACTGTAATTGAGAAAATAATGGGGATGAGCATAGATAAACTTTCAGGATCTGACAATTTCCATCTTGGTGCTAAAAGAAGTGGATGAGGGAATTGATGAAGTGTTAATTATAACCTTTCAAAGCACTTGTGATTGGGAAATTGAATCATTAGATTGTAAATTTACTAATGTCACTCATTATTCAAAAAGGGTAGGAGAGAGGTAACTAGAGGTCTGTAAGTTTAACTGCAGTTGTGGGGAAGCTACTAGCATTAGTGACAGAATGACTGAACAGTAGGACCTGTGCTGATCAGAGAGAACCATTGTGACTTTGTTAAAGGTAAATCATGTCTGACTAATATCATGGAATTGTTTGAGGAGACCACTATGATAGATAAAGAGATTGTCTATGGATGTTATCTATATGGATGTTATTAATATGGACCTCTTTCAATAAAGTTCCACATAAGAGATTAGCAGCAAAAAAAGAGGCAAAGTCTTTTTGCCTTGGGTTGGAAATTGGTTGTGAGATAGGAGATGGTAAGTGAGGATAAAAGGTAAATGGTGATTGGTGGGATGTGAAAAGTGTTATTCCCCAAGGATCTGTTCTGTAGCTCCAATTTTCTTCATATTAATTAATGACTTGGAGAGTACAGAGAGTTTGTATATCCAAATTTTTGGATGACCTTAACATGGGCAGACAGTAAGTAGTACAGATGGGAACAGAAAGTTGCAACGGAATGTTGAGTGAATGAACAAAACCATGGCAAACTGAACTAAATATAGGAAAGTGGTAGGATATGCACTTGGACCCAGAAAGATAACACAATATTTTCTAAATGATGAGAATCTAAGGAGGTTATGCTTCATTTGTTTGGAGCCTTGGTAAGACCCTATCTGGAATATTGCGTTCAGTTATGAGTACCACACCTCAGAAGAAGATATATTGGAATTGGAAAGGGTGGACTGCAGAACCACCAGTATTATAATTTAATCCTCTAAGTACAGGTATAAGGACAGATTGCATAAGCTTGGCTCAGATTCCCTTGTGTATAGAAGATTGATGGATGATCTGATTGAGGTGTTTAAAATGCCAAAAGGCTGTGAGTTCTGAGTTTTCAAGACTGAGAATTTTTTGTTGGATAAGGATATCAAAGAATATGAAACGAAGGTGGGGTGAAATGAATTTGAGTTGCACTTCAGTCATAATCTAGTTAAATGTCAGAACAGGCTTAAAAGGCTGAAAGGTGAGGAGGATAATCAGAACAAAGTAAAATTACTAAATAAATAAATTTATGAAGGTAAAATATTTCAAACATGTAACAGAAGAGGCATAATTGAAATAGACATGACAAAGTATTACAGGAATTTAGTATGTAAGTACAGAAAATCGAGCGGGCTCCATTACAAGTGTGTGACTTTGCCTATAAGTTTCCTTTCTGCATTATGTCCAGGTGTACATTTTCCTCAGTTAGTATACCTGAATTAGTGTGGGATCTTTAAATGCATGTTATCTCAAGCATTCAGCATTTTTGTTGCAGCTTTTTCGTGAAAGGATACCATAGGTGGAATCTCATGGAGGTGACGGAGGTCTCACCTGCCCTCTAATGAGCCAGTGAACCCCCTGTGTCATCTCTTTTCAGAAGGCCTGCTGCAACTTATGCCACCCAGGCACTTCTCAGGCCATTTGGGAACCTTCTCCAGGGATCAAGGACCCCATGGTCAGAGGTCCACCCACTGAGAGCTGCCGGCCAATTAGGTTGGCAGCTCTTCTGTACACAGTAGTGCCATTCAGGAGGAGGCCTCAGATTGAGGAGGAACCTGCGCACTGGTGAGTGGTGGGAAGGAGGTTGCTGGAGTGGGGGGTCGCAGGAGAGGAGGAAGGGGACTCAACAGCAAGTGTGGAGTAAGTGGCCCTCAGCTGGCATCTCCTTCCTGATGCAGGTCCCTTGGTCAGGTGCTAAGTACCTTTGAACGAGGGACCCCCTCCTGGGAGCCTGTGTGTTCCCTGCATGACAAGCTCCTGCACGCTACTGGACTAATAATGGCGGTGACAGGAGTGGTTCTTAAGTGGGCATTAGTTAACTACTTATGGGCTTCTGCAGTGGGGCGGGTAGGCTGTCCAAGGTCCTTCCCGCCATGTACTTAATCAGGTTGGAAGCAGGAAGGGTTTCCCACACACCACCTCCTGCCTGATTAAATACCCGCACCACCAAACTCACCATGGGAAGAGCTTGAGATTCCATCCAATGAGCTCAGCTGGTGATCAGAAACTGTTTGATACTGTTGCAATTTAACATGCCATTTAAAACCTCCAATGAGATATCAGTCTTTTCGATTGCCAGAAAGTATCCATTATTGCCTGCTTAATATGCTTGTCACCTTATTCAATCTGTTGGAGTAATTTTGTTACTCTGCTGTCAGACTGGGTTACTGTTCATGCCCCAGTAGAAAACACATACATATATGTTCTTATGCAGATGATGTAATCACTGTCCTACCCAGTCTATATGATCAAAGCGTTCAAATATTCATTGAATCTACATAGCTTACCCCAGGTTTAACAATATTATGTGATTAATTTGCTCTTTTCTTTGAATGGTGTATGTTTGGAAACAAATAGTGCTGTAAAAATTGTAAGAAAAATATTCTACTGGCTGATCCAGCTTTTTATTCCTTCAGATAGAGGCAAAATTATAGACCCCTCTAAATTTCATCTAAATAACATTGCTCAACATGACAGTAGTTCTGAGGCAGACCCTCTTCCTTTGATAATATGAGTGTGAACTTGGAAGGATATTATTTCTGCTATTGCAGAAAGGCAATGTGTGGGATCTCAGGAATTGTAATTTATGATGTTCAGCTTGGAGTCCACTTAAAAGGATTCATTTAATTACAGTAAAGAAAGATGTGCAGGTGATACTGTGTAATGCATGTTGGGATTAGTTGACATTCCAAGATTGTGCTGGAGAATGATATTTTACAATTATGCTCTTGTATGGTAGATCAAACAGCTCAATCACGACTTACTGTTTTGGATTTTTGACCAGGTGATATTCAAGAAACAAAAATGCCTGCCCAAATGCAACTGTGCCATCTAGATGGTCAAGAATCACAGCCACTTGCATCACCTAGGTTGGACACCACACCCAAATCTAAATTTTGCACACTTATAGGGCTAATTTAGACTTTGGGTTAGGTGTAAATCTTGTATAGTGGGCACCTGAATCATTATCTCATCTACCCTGATTTTTATTTTTTGCCTCAGCGTTGTTAAGGATTTCTGCTCTTTGTGGGAGAGGGAATGATTGTTGTTCAGTGGGGGAGGGGAAGCGATCACTGCACATTGAGGGAGGGGAAGCGATCACTGCACATTGAGGGAGGGGAAGCGATCGCTGCACATTGAGGGAGGGGAGTGATTGCTGCTCATTGGGGGAGGGGAGTGATTGCTTTTTATTTGGGGAGGGGGAAGGGAGAGATTGCTATTTATTTGGGAAGGGGAGTGCTTGCTGCTGAGTGGGGAGGGAAAACTATATGAGCTCAGTGGGGCTGAATAGTATGTGGTTGTTTAGACATATAGGAGATGCCTTCTCAATGCCGAATGGAGAAAGTTTGCTCAGAGTGGTGGATGCAATACTCCTCACCAGGGAGTAAAGAAAATAATTCCTACCCTATGTGGAGGGAGGTGGGAGTGGATGCGGCAGTAAGCATCTTAGTTAGGACCTACCTTCCAGCATGAACTGGACATGGGGAAAATCCCAAAGCCAGAAAGGTACACGCAATATTGTATCTCAGGCCTCGTTTACACAAGAGCAGTGAGCTACAGGTGCCTGCCTGTTAGGCATTGCCAGGGAGTTCACCAGCATAGAGGACCTTAATTTCAGGTCACTACAATGCAGATCCTGGCAGAGGGAGAGAAGAAATTAGGACAGGGTAGCAGTCAGAAGAGAAAGGGAGGAGTTTGAGCAGGCACTGGTAATGAATGGTCTTCAGCATTAAGGTTAATGCAGTTTTTGACGGAGCACTCCCATTAAGTCTGGCTGTTACTCAGTGCCCTCCCTCTATCTCCCGATCACATTAAGGACCTCACATTAGGCCACATACAGACAATGTTTTCTTGCACTAAGCCCTCCTACCCACTGCTGCAAATAGGGCAGCCCAGTTTTACATTTGGGGCAGGGGTCTTAATCAGGCAGTGGGCCACTCGTTTGCATGTGGAAAGGGTTTAACATCTATTTCAGATACAGACTCTTGACGTTTCTTTTTCCGCCATCAATGGGTGGTGCACTTCTGGCACATAATGAGTGTGCACTCCCCACTTGCCATTGTGAATGCTTAGGTGCTTGTTTTACACCTGTATAACAGGCACACTGCCATTGAATTTCTAGGCCAATATTTTCTCAGTGGGGGTGGGACTAGCCACAATACCTCTTCTGAGGAAGTGGGTGTTGTAATTGCAACCAAAATCTGCTCAGTGGGAGGAGAGGGCGTTGGTGTTAGAAGGAAAGAGGGGGCAAGAATGCAAAGTTTGCTAAGTAGGTTTCTACTCACCGGCAGCTGGTAGGTTTTGCTCGCTGTTTAGAAGCTGCTTTCCAGATTTCAGTTACTGATGCTATGTTGGCCCCAATAAGCTTTCAGTTAATGCTGAGTGGGGTGTATTGGTGTTCCTTGTTCATTGGTTTGAGTCACTGATGTTTTGCTGAAGTATTTTTCTGCAGTGCTGCTGTTGCCGCTTACTTAGCTACAGTTTTTTGGGTGGTTGTCATCAGAGTTGTCTTTGTGTTTCTCAGTGTCTGTGAGCTATCCATTCCAAGTGTTTGGAATGCATGCTTGTGTTGTTAGCTCTTGAGTGACATGCATGTCAGTAGCTTTCTGGAACCATTCTTTGCTGTACAATTTCCTTTTCCATCAATCTTCTTTTGGAATCTATATATGTGATTCATTTAATAGGTATTTTTCTCAAAATTTCATTTTGCAATTGGCTTTTTTCTGTCAGAAGATTTTTCTATCACCTGTACAATCAGCTGGTTCAGATTTTCCAACCGGTTGATGTCTGTATCCATATGTTGCACGGGCAGACATTTTCTTTAGACTGAATTTTCTGTCCCCATTGGCGTTGGATGTGAGCACACAATATGGCGAGAAGACCAAAAATCGGTTGCACAACATTGAGAAACCAGTTTGCAATTGTCCGCTCTGCCCATCAATGGAGGGCAGCGTTTCCCGCCGTCGGACATCGGGAACTTCATCGTAATACATCTGCATATCATGATAAGCCCAGCTTGCTGGAATCATCTGCCCCCATGCTGGATCGTCCAAGAATCATGCTGACCCTGTTTCACAACAGTGCATAAGCGACGTGCACCTGGCGGGCTGCACTTTGCTCAGGACTTCAAGGTTTGTTTGCCTACCTTGCTTCAGGCAGCGCTCGTGGTCATCAGAGCCAGGCTTCACAGGCAGCACCACATCACTTTTAGTGGGGCTCTGGGGCCGGTCTCTACCTTTAAAACCAGCCATAAGGCGGTGTTGGCTTTTCAATGTCTTCAGGGCTAGGGTTTGCTTGACGGGGGAAAAGTGGCCTCAGGCAAGGGAAGAGGCTGCAGGGCGAGGGTTGTACTGGGGAAGGGGAGCATCTCAGGGTGTCTGTGGAGACATAGGTTGATCTGTGCAAGTGGCCTCAAGATGGTGAGGGCTGAGGAGACAGTCTCCAGAGGAGATGATGTCAGATGGAGATGTGAGGGGGTGTGTGAGAGCGTGAGTGGTGATGTCCCTTGAGCTGGCAGTGAGTGAGATGCCAATGAATATGTGATGGGCTTGGGTGTGTGAGTTTAGAATGATGAGATAGTTGCGTTACCTTGGCGGCATGAATGAGGTCATTCATCCTCTTTCTGAACTGGATGATGAACCTCTTCTGTAGAACGTTGGCACTGATCACCACTGCCATCGCTTACCAAGCTGGAGTGGCGACATTGCTGGACCTCCTGCGGCCAGAGTGGTGGTAGAGGACATTGTAGCAGACCTCCACGGCGCACAAAAGGCATTCCAGGGGTGTGTAACTGAATTGGGGGGCAGCAGTCTTCTTGTCTTTTGGGGCCTTGTCTTCGGTGCAGCAGTCCTGGGCTGGAAGCACTGAGTGTACAGGGCTGCACTTTAAATATGGCACCCAGCATGAGGGAATGGTGCGGTGACGGTATGGCAGGCAAATGAGAGCCCACCTGCCATCAAAACGGCGTGTTTCCCGGGGTTGCATGATTAATGAGGCAGGGTTGGGATGATACGATGTGAAAAGCCGCCATTGCGACAGGTGGGTAAGACATCCCTTTTCCCGCCCGGTACTGCACTTAGTGCAAATCTGGGACAATTCAGCCCTTAGTGTTTTTCTACTTTACAGGTATATTGTTTTGGATTTCTTGTGGGTCCATGAACTAGATGTTTTACTTGAGAGTAATGATTTGGGATTTTTGAGGATTGTTTGAGAGGCTGTCATGGAATTTTATATGCTGTCTCACTGCAATCAATTGGTTAATCTTATGTTCACAGTGCCACCTACAGGTGCTGTACCTTTCAGCAACCTGAGAGTGGTCGTTGAGGGTAATTTTAACTTTTCCTGATGGTATTAAATGGCTCATGTTGGACTGTTTTGTCCTTTATATGCCCAGGACAGGAAATCAGTCAGTATGTATAATGGGAGCCCAAATCAAAGTTGCCCGGGGTATAGCTCATATGCCCGTTATTTTTATTCCAATTTTCCCTTTTTATTCCCTTCTTCCTGCTTGAAGACATTGACTGCTTGCTGAACTATATTACCATGAGAAATTGGTGCCCTCAAATAGCTTATCTAAGTAACCATTATTAATGTGTGTGCCCTGACAGTGTGGGCTGGAATTTATGATCCCTAGCAGGACCAAATGGAGGTGGGACCAAAAAAAAATGCCCATCTCCGTTCCCGCACAATTCGCCTGTTCTTATGAAGGATACAACTGACTGTGCTGTAGGGTCATTGAGAGTTTTCCCCAGACACATTTTTTAATTTCATGGAGGTGGCCAGACTTTAACAGTTGTCAGATTTTATACCAGCTGCATGGAGGCATGAACGCTGGATTGGAGGCGGGAAGAGATTAGAAGGTAAGTGAAATGGTTTTGCCTCCTTTGCAGTTGATCATTAAATGCTGCAGCATGAGTCATGATGGTGTTGTGATTGAAAGGTAAAACTACTGTCATACCCACTATATGAAGATATTACAAAGTTTAAAGTTGTATTTTTCAAAATGGACACAGTTTTTAAGATGGCTGACAATACATCATGTGACTTTGGCTCCAGGCAAGACCTGAAACTCAAGCAAATACCTCATTAAATATGAACATTCCCAGCCACTTGTGAATCTCAAAAGTCCTTTGTTAAGGATGAACTGTAAAAAAACAGGACTGTGATATTAGCCAATTTATCTCCTGCCTCACCATGGACAATAGAGATGTTGAAACTCAATGGGTGTGAAATAGCTTCATCGACCCTTCGTTGTATTGTGTTGGGTCCTCATCTCCAATACACAGACCCTGGTTGTCTCAGTGTTAAAGGCCACAACACAGGATGTGTATCGTCCCAGCCCACTACTTTATTTGGGAACAATCTTTGGACTTGTATAGGGCACATGGTTAGGGCACCCATGTTTGTACTTGCTTTTAAAAGTTACATAAGAAGCTGCTCGGGTCAGAGAAAGACCATCTGAAGAGCTATTGAATCAGCTGTAAGACAACACAGCCATAACTTGAAAGGAGGACAAGGAATCTCCCCCCAACCTGTTCCACCATCAAGTTCATCTGAGAGCCGACCTGCCGGCAATTCAACTACAAGAAATTTTGCAGCTTACTGAGAAGCCTTTCCTTTTACCAGACCACCACTCCAGTACCAATTCAGCTAAGAAACTACAGGCCTGCTATGAAAGAGACTGAAACCATTACAACTTGTAAGTGTATTTTTTTTTGTCCTCCCCCTTATCTAATTTTTGTGTGTGTGTGTGTGAGACGTCGTGTTAAAACCGGGCAAGTGTGTCATAATAAATTATCTTTATTTTAAAATTCACAAAAACATGCTGATGGAAGTTACTTAAATTAGGAAAAACCTCTTTGAGAGTAAGAACATACCATTAACCTCGCATATGTATAAATAAACTTTGATCACGAAGAATAAGAAAACACACAAATTCTGCCCATGACATTATACATTAAACAGTGTATTTGCCGAATTGTTACTTCTGCCAATGGCAAGCTGTCAAGTAAAATATCAACATTGTAACTGTGCAAAAATCTTATGATGAGATAAAAAAATTCACCTAATGGATAAAAAGGTAGGGTACATTTCACACTATTGAATGGGTAGCCTAGTATGATACCCAAGTGTAAATATTTGATCTTATCCCATTGCTTTTATGTATTCAGTCTAGACATCTGTTGAGATAGCAGTTCTGAAGTCTGTTTACTCGAGAGGTTTGTGCACTCTTGGCTGCAATCCAACAGCCTAATAGTTTTGCAAGTGTTTAACAATGTTTATAATGCTGCTTTGAAGAGCCTGTTCATTTATTCAGTGAGTTTATGGGCTATTCAATGGCTTACACCATTTATATTAGGGCTTGTGAGTTCTGTTCATAAAGAATAAAATGGTTGAGGGAGGCGAGACATTATGTTAAGGGGGAGTTTAAAGTGGTCAGATGGTTTAATTGTTTATAAGTGAGCCACTGATTACCTCAGAAGCACCAGGCCAAGGTTTTTTGGGAACAGAGGTGGGCCTTGTAACCTCCCTGCCCTGGACTCTGCCTGCTTTGGACTGCACTTGCTTTGGTGGCAGGTCCACCTCCAGACTGCCTAGGTCCTGGACCCCTGGAAGATGCCCTTTTCGCCAATCTCGCGACAGAGGCGGTATTGCAATGGTGGGATTAGTCTCTAGGTTATCACCTCTGACATAAAAATTCCCTCATGAGCGTCAGTAGGCTATTTTCCTTATGGGTAAACACAGCCATGTCCATTACTATGCACTTCCAGCAAAGATATCTGAATGAGGACTGAGTGATTTTTCTCTTCTATTACACAGGAATGCTGAGGCCCCATTGGCCCCACTTACTGGACAGAATTTTCCCCCCATTGGGAAGGAAGTTCAGGAGCGGGCACGTGCAGGTGTGCCTCCAATCGGCGTCTCCAATTGGGGCGTGCCGCCATTTTATGTGGGCGGGCCAATTAAGGCCAGCCCAACGTGACGTCCGCCAGGAAACACTATGTGCTTCCTGTGCAGGAGAGGGGTAATTCCCTGAGCCGAGAGTTCACTTTTACGCGCATGCGTGAGAAAGAGTGCACTGATCTCCCTGAGGCTAAGTGCTGCCTCAGGGAGATCGGTTCCAAATGTAAAAATGCTAAGAATAGAAAAATAAAATTTCCCTGACATATCCCCTCATGTGACACTGTCACATGAGTTGGTACATGTCCATCACTTTTAGTTGAACTTTTATTAAATTTTTAAAAACCTACATGAAACCTCATCTCGCCGTGGATGAGATTTCATGCTTTCTCTGAAGCCTGCCAAGACTCCCGGCCTGCCCACCAACCTTAAGGTTGGACGGGTAGATCTATTAATGATAATGAGTTTGTCAATGGCTTCAGCAGGCTCAATAAGCTGATTCGGCTAAGACCCCGCCGACCTGAAAATTGAAATGACATGGGGTGACAGGAGTTCCGCCTGACATCACCGCGCACCATTTTACACGTCGGCAAGTGGGCCCCGCCCCCCCGCTCACCGACTGGGAAATCTTGCCCACTATCTCGTATTTTCCTGCATTTTGCTCTTTCAAGCTGAGAAACTGCTTCCTGTGTCTGGAGGGCCTAGAATTAGGGTTCTTAGTTTCAGGATAAGGGTTTGGCTATATAGGACTGAGATGAGGTGAAATTTCTTCACTTGCAAGTTCCTGAATTCTTATTGAGTATATTCAAGACTGACATGGATAAATTTTTGAACCCTAAAGAAATCAAGGAAAACGGAGGTAGGATGAGAGAATGGAGTTGAGATAGATCAGCCTTGACCTTATTGAATGACGGAGCATGCTCAAGGGGCCATACGTATTCTTGCTCTCGTTTCTTAAGTTCTTAGTTTCTTTTACTTCCCTGTTGGAGCAGTCCATGCCTGCTTGTATGACAACCTTCAGCCCTGGGCTAAGCTGTTCCAGTACAGCTACAACACTGGTATCTACCTGATAATGTGGAAAATTGCCCAGGTATGTCCTGTATACAAGAAGCAGGACAAACTCAACCTGGCCAATTACTGCACCATCAATCGAACATCAGCAGAGTAATGCAAGGAACCATCGAGTAACACTTACAAAATAACTTGCTCACTGACGCTCTGTTTTGGTTCCGCCAAGGCCACTCAGCTCCTGATTTCCTTGCAGTCTTGATCTAAACATGGACATAAGTGCTGAAATTAAGAGGTGAGGTAAGAGCGACTGCTTTTGACTGAGTGTGACATCAAGGAGTCCTAGCAAAACTGGAGTCAGTGGGAATCAGGGAGAAAACTCTCCACTGGTTGGAGTCATACCCAGCGTTAAGGAAGAGGTTGTAGTAGTTTGAGCCAATCGTCTCAGTTCCAGGACATCACTGCATTAGTTCCTCAGGGTAGTGTCCTTGGGCCAACCATCTTCAGCTGGCTCATCAATGACCTTCCATTATAAGATCAGAAGTGAGGATGTTCACTGTGCAATGTTCAGCCCCATTCGTAACTCTTCAGTTACTGAAGCAGCCCATGTCCATATGGAGCAAAACCTGGATAACATTCAGGCTTGGGCTGAGAAGTGGCAAGTAACATTCGCATCACACAAGTGTCAGACAATGACCATCTCCAACAAGCGAGAATCCAGCCATTTACCCTTTACATTCAACGGCATTACCATCGCTGAATATCCCACTATCAACAGTCTGGGAGTTACTATTGACCAGAACCTGAACTGAATCAGCATATAAATACTCTGGCAACAAGAGCAGGTCAGAGGCTGGGAACTCTGCAGAAAGCATGTCCACCATCTACAAAGCACAGGTCAGGAGTGTGCTGGAATACTCTCCACTTGCCTGGGTGAGTGCAGCTCCCACAACACTCAAGAAGCTTGACACCATCCAGAACAAAGCAGTCCATTTGATTGGTATCCCATCCACCACCTTCAACATTCATTCCCTCCACAACCAGCCCACAGTAGCAGCTGTGTGCATCATCTACAAGATGCACTTAAGCAGCTCATCAAGGTTCCTTTGATAGCACCTTCCAAACCTGCAACCTCTACCACCAAGATGGACAAGGGCATCAGATGCATAGGAATACCACCACCTTAAAGTTCCCCTCCAAACCTCACCCCATCTTGGCATGGAACCATATTGTCGTTCATTCACTGTCACTGGGTCAAAATCCTGGAACTGTCTTCCTAACAGTACTGAGTGTATCTACGCCACTTGGACTACAGTGGTTCAAGAAGGCAGCTCATCAGCACTTTCTCAAGGGCATTTAGGGATGGGCAATACATGCTGGCCTAGCCAGTGATGCGAGAACCCGCAAACGAATAAATAAATATCTGCATGTCCTGCTACCTTCAGGGCCCTGTGCACGTGCACTCTATAAGTTCCTATGTTTCTCTATACTTCTCATCTACCATTTTATTATGTACTGCCTTACCTTGTTAGCCTTGCCCACATGCGTTACCTCACACTTTTCCAGATTGAATACATTTCCCCATTTTTTTGTCCACCTGACCAGTCATTGATATTTTCCTGGTCTACAGCTTTCTTCCTCATTAATAACACCATCAATTTTTTTGTATCATCTGCAAGCATTTTAAGGACGTATTCTATATTTGTATAAATCATTAACATACACCACAAAAAGCAAACGACCTATTTTTCAGTCCTGCGAAACCCACTGGAACCCACTTCCGGTCATAAAAACACCTGTGGACTATTTGTCATTCGCTTCCTCCCACTGAGCCAATTTTGGACCCAAATTACCCTTGGATCCTATAGTTATTTAGTTTTCTGAGCAATCTGCCACGTGGGATCTTGTCAAAAGCTTTACTAAAATCCATATGGACTACATCAAATGCATGGCCCTCTTCGGTCTTCCTTATTACCTCCTCAACAAGTTTTAAGCACATTGGTCAGATGTGAATGACCTTCCCTTAATGAGTCTGTGCTGACTTCCTTGATTAATCTATACCTTTCTAAATGTTGTTTAATACTATCCCCCAGAATTTTTTCCAATAATTTGCCTGTCACCTATGTTAGGCTGACTGCTTTGTAATTACTCTGTCTATTCCTTTCTCCCTTTTAAACCACGGTGGAATGTTAGCAGTCCTCCAGTCCTTTGGCATCATGCCTATAGCTAAAGAAGATTGAAAAATTATGGTCAAAGGCTCTTCTATTTCCTGCCTTGATTCTCTTAACAGCCCAGGATACATTTCGTCCAGGACTGGCAATTTATCTACTTTCAAATATGCCAATTTTTTTCATATTTCCTCTCCTTGTATCCCATCCAATGTTTTACACTCCTCCTCCTTTAACTACGACATCTGCATTGTCCCTCTCTTTGTGAAGACAGAAGCAAAATATTTATTAAGAACATGTCCACCAGTTCAGCCTCCATACACAGGTTACATTTTTGGTCTCTCATCAGCCCTGCTTTTTCCTTAGTTATCCTCTTGCTCCATATGTACTTATAAAATTTCTTTGGGCTTTTCTTGATTTTACTTGCAAATATCTTTCTCATGCCCTCTTTTGTTTCCTCATTTTCCTTTTAATTTTACTCTTGCACTTTCTATACTCCTCTGTTTTCTCCAGTGTGGACTCTTGTATCTGACCTAAGTTAGCTTTTTTACCTCATCCTACCCTGTATGCTTCTTGACATCCAATGAGCTGTGGATTTTGGAGTCTCACCCTTTTGCTAAGGGTGTGTTCAGAACAAATATGTTCATATCTCCTTCTTGAGTGCCCCCACTGCTCTACCATTAACTTAACTTCGAGTAGCTGTTTCCAGTCCACTTCTGCTAAATCACATTTCAGCTTATTAAAGTTGGCTTTTCCCCAGTTGAGCACTTTTACACTTTGTCTTTGTCCCTTCCATAACTGCACTAAACTGAACTGAATTATGAAAACTACCACCAAAATGCTTGGACACTGGTTGAAGGGTCATGAGGACTTGAAACGTCAACTCTGCTCTCTTCCGCCGAAGCTGCCAGACCTGCTGAGTTTTTCCAAGTATTTCTGTTTCTGTTTTGGTTTTACCCTTTCCACCTGTCTGTTTCATTCCCAAAAACTAAGTCCAGACCTCCTTCCTCTCTTCGAATTTCTACGTACTGGCTGAGAAAGTTCCCTGGAATGCATTTTAAGAATCCTGCATTCTTTATATCTTTTACACTGATTCTATCCCAGTTAATATTTTGGTAGTTGAAATCCTCTACTTCCAAGAGTCTCCCCGTGACCTCAGCTCAGCTGTCTTATTCACTAGACTCCTTGCGTTCAAGTATGTACCATTTAAGCACTGCAGTCTCCTGTTATTGATTTTTTAGCCTTTGTTTTCACTGTTTTCCATCTTCAGTTACTAATTTCCTGCCTTCTATTTCCAGCTTTGCTTTTCTCCTTTCTGAATCTACACTCAGGCTCCCAATGTACTGCCCGAGCTAGTTCAAATTCTTCCCAATAGCACTTGTAAACTTCCCCATGATGATACTGGTCCCTGCCCTGTTGAGGTGCAAAATGCCTGGTTGTACAGGCCCCAGTTCCCCACAGAACTGGTCCCCATGCCCCAGGAATCTAAAGCCCCCCTTCCGTACCATTTCTGCAGCCACACGTTCATTTGCATTATCTTCCTATTTCTGTACTCACTAGCGCATGGCATCAGGAGTAAAACAGAGCTTGCTACCTTTTGAGGTCCTCCTTATTTTTTTTTCCCTTAGTTCCCTAAAACCTGCCTGTAGGATCTCGTCCCTCTTTTTGCCAATGTCATTGGTACCAGTTTGGAGCAAGTCTGTTTACCTTACCTCCAATTCTGCAGCTGCTCAAAGATATTCTTCACCTTAGCACCAGGGAGGCACCAGACCATCCTGGAATTAGAACTGTGGCAGCAAAAATGCCTCTCCCCCTAACTTTTGAGTCCCTTATCAGTATTGTTTCTTTGACCTTCCTCCTGCACCGCTGTATAGGTGAGCCACCCATGGTGCTGTGGGCTTGGTTCTGGCTATGCTTCCAGAAATGAATACTGGTCGGAGAGTGAGATGTGCTCAAAGGTTTTCTGCACTACCCGCCTGGTCCTCTTTGACTGTTTGCTATCAATCATTCCCTCTCTGCGCACTCTCGAGCTGCACCTCCTGAAACATGTTTTCCACATAGCTTGCAGTCTCACGGATACACTGCAGTTACACCAGCTGCTGCTCAGGCTCTGAAATCTTGAATCATGAGAATCATCCTGGAGTTTCCAGATGGCACAGGGTGTGTATTTGATAGGACCAAGTTGCCCTGACCTACCTCTATTTATTAATCTACTGTCTGAACTTACATAAATAAACTTATGATCTGAATTGTAAAACAAAAAATCACTCATCAATCAGCCCCCTCTCTTGTGCTGATGCCACTTCAGGTGTTTCTTTTAATCTCTCTCCCTGACAGTCCTGTTCTTTACCTCTTGATCTATATTTATTAGTAGATTCTATTTTTCCTTTAGGAATTTAACTGGTGTTTAGCTAACTCCAAAACACACACTGACCACTAAAAACACTAAGCAATGAAGTTAATAGTTTTCTGTAACTTATTCTCCACGCTGCTCCTGGTCACCTCTGCTGCTGCTGGCTCTCTTGCACTGTTTAAATCTGCCGCTCTGCTCCTGATAGCCTGTCTTGTTTGGGTTCCTGTTGAATTTGTGATTATTTTTCCATTTGCTAGAGTCTGCCGCACCTGGTCTGCAAAACAAGGTTCACACTATTTTTGCAAAAGTATCTTATATTTTATCCCTTCCAGCAAAAGTGACTTTTTTTAAAATCATTCATGGTATGTGGGCTTCTCTGGCTGGGCCAGCATTTATTGCCCATCCCTAGTTGTCCTTGAGAAGGGTTGGTGAGCTGCCTTCTTGAACCATTGAAATCCATGTGGTGTTAGGAAGGAGGTTCCAGGATGTTGACCCAGCGGCAGTGAAGGAATGGCAATATATTTCCAAGTCAGGATGGTGAGTGACTTGGAGGGGAACTTCCAGGTGGTGGTGTTCCCATCTATCTGCTGCCCTTCTCCTTCTAGATTCTGGCGGCTGTGGGTTTGGAAGGTGCTGCCTAAGGAGCCTTGGTAAATTCCTGCAGTACAGTAGATGGCACACACTGCTGCTATTGTGTGTCGGTGGTGGAGGGAGTAAATGTTTGTGGATGTGACGCCAATCAAGCAGACTTCTTCGTCCTTGACGGTGTCCAGCTTCTTCAGTGTTGTAGGAGCTGCGCTCATCCAGGCAAGTGGGGAATATTCCATCACATTTCTGACTTATGCCTTGCAGATGGTGGACAGGCTTTGTGGATTCAGGAGGTGAGTTACTCATAGCACGATTCCTAGCCTCTGACCTGCTCTTGTAGCCACAATATTTATATGGCTAGTCCAGTTCAGTTTCTGGTCAATGGTAACCCCCAGGATGTTGATAGTGGGGGATTCAGTGTTCGTAATGCCATTGAACATCAAGGGACAATGGTTGGATTCTCTCTTGTTGGAGATAGTCATTGCCTGACACTTGTGTGGCCCGAGTGTTGCCACTTGTCAGTCCAGGCCTTGCTGCATTTAGACATGGGCTGCTTTAGTATCTGAGGAGTCACGAATGGTGCTGAGCATTGTGCAATCATCAGTGAACATCCCCACTTCTGACCTTATGATGGAAGCAGCTGAGAATGTTGTTACCTCCTGGGAGTTTGCAGTGTCCCTTAAGCTTGCATGATTCTTAACACCAGAGAGATTGTTTTCACCATCAAATTGGAACTGCAAAGGGATCCTTTCACTAGTGTTGTGAAAACCATAAAGTGATCCATGGCGACCACAATGGGACACTTTCACTGGAGCCATGGAGGCCACAAAGGGACACTTCCACTGGAGCCATGAAGACTGCAATGGGACACTTTCACTGGAGCCATGGGGACCACAATGAGACACTTTCACTGGGGCCATGGAGTCCGCAATGAGACACTTTCACTTGCAGCATTAGACTACAAAAGCAGCAGACATTTTACTTGCACCACAGAGATGATGAAAATGATATGAGCACTATGGAGACTGAAAAGAATCACTTTGATTAGTACTGCAAAAGGATCTCATTTACTAGTATCATGAGATGACAATGTGAAAATTGTAGAGGTTGGAGAGGAGACAACAATTGGAGAAAGAGAACATTGGCCTGTAAAACCTTAAGTAATCTTGAGCCATGCATAAATCAATTGTGCATTGCAATTTTCACAAATTGCCATCAAGTTGATAATTTGTTCTGTGTAACTAAAGAGTGATGATGCATATCATGTTTTTGCTTCTATCAAGAAGCTTATAACACTATCAGTTTCAATCCATAACAACAGCGAATGCACTTCATTTGGATTGTATGTGAAGAACTTTGGAATGCTTCTGAGAGATATGATAGGCATATATAAATACAAGTCAGTTATTTCTAACTTTCTACTCAGTCATCAAAACAACAAAGATCTGAATGTAATTGAGCACTGTCATGCTTAGTTACCATGGAACCAATTTTCATCTCTATGGTAATGTGTGAAAATATATATTGATTAAATGTAACACTTACTGCAGTGTTATCTGGATTGTGCAATTTTAATAATCTCCAATAATAATAGTTATATCTGTATTAAATTAATTGGATTGAAATTGCAGTGGGTATTATTAGCATGTAAAAGTGTTAACATACTTGTGTGATATTCCTCTCTCTGCTATTTAAACAAAGGCAATAATCCATTTAAAATAAGTAAGTAACGCCTTTCTTAAAGTAGCAAAGAAAACATGCACAAATGCAATAAGGTAGTTTGCTAGTATTGTAGAGCACAGCTTCACTCCATATGTTCTTATTTCTAAATTTGCAGATTATTGTACTGTATTTTTGCACCCCCAATGTTGAATGTAATGCAGCAGCTCTGAAGGCCTTATACACTACATACTAAATCTCTCGTGTTTGCTACCCCGCCAATCAATTTTAGTAATCAGAAACAAAGTACATTCATGTACATGAATCCAATAAACAGACTGTCAAAAATTATAGATGTATGTAAAGGACCATGGACTTGCGCTGGGTTATTGTTCCATGTATACTGTCAACACTGTCATCTATCAAAGGGGCACATTCTTCATCTGTGAGTCAAAACCACCAAGTTAACTAGATATGAGAAAAAACAATTGGTCCATATAAATTGCTCCCATAAAAACTGTCCCTCTGATCCTAGCATTGGACTCTCTCTTGAATGATTCAAGAGTTTTAGCCTCCACCATCCTACATGAAAGCCCATTTCAGTTATTAAATGTTCTTTACATAAAGTTTCTTTTTGATGTATCAATCCCAAATTTGCTTCTTTATAAGTTTACATTTTGTTTTCCTCCTTAGAGATTTTCTGTGTTTTGAATTCAGCATTTGCTAACAACAACTTATAAAGCACTTTTAATACAGAAAATATCTAAGGCTCATGATGGTTAGTTGAGAAAAAAATATGCACCAGGTCAAGCAAAAGAGAAGTTAAGAGAAGTGACATAGTCAGAGGTGGACTTAAATAGGTTTTCAGGGATAATTAGGTGGAGGGGGCTTGAACCATGCAACCAGTGATGAGCTCAAGAGGCGGTACATAAACCAGAGACAGAGGAAGAGAATGTTCAACAGGGGACTATAGGGCTGGAGGAGGTTATGATGGTAAGGTGCAGGGAATTTCTGAAAAACAAGGGCAAGGTTTTTAAGAGCAAAAAACTGCGGATGCTGGAAATCCAAAACAGAAACAGAAATACCTGAAAAATCTCAGCAGGTCTGGCAGTATTGGCAGAGGAGAGCACAGTTGACGTTTCGAGTCCTCATGACCCTTCAACAGAACTAAGTAAAAATAGGAAAGGGGTGAAATATAAGCTGGTTTAAGGGGGAGGGGGTTTGTTGGGACAAGCAGCCAGTAATAGGTGGAGATAACCAAAAGCTGTCACAGACAAAAGAACAAAGAGGTGTTGAAGGCGGTGATATTATCAAAAGGAATGTGCTAATTAAGAGTAGAAGACAGGACAGATAAGGTACAGATAGCTCTAGTGGGGGTGGGGGAATACTAAAAGGTAGAAATAAACAATGGGTGGAAATACATTTAAAAATAATGGAAATAGGTGGGAAAAGAAAAATCTATATAAATTATTGGAAAAAAACAAAAAGGAGGGTAAGCATTACCCAAACCTCCCTGTCGCTTGCCATTTCAACACTCCACCCTGCTCTCTTGCCCACATGTCTGTCCTTGGCTTGCTGCATTGTTCCAGTGAAGCTCAACGCAAACTGGAGGAACAGCACCTCACCTTCCAACTAGGCACTTTACAGCCTTCCGGACTGAATATTGAGTTCAACAATTTTAGATCTTGAACTCTCCTCCATCCCCGTCCCCTCCCGTTTCTTCCCCCTCTTTTTTGTTTTTTCCAATAATTTATGTAGATTTTTCTTTTCCCACCTATTTCCATTATTTTTAAATGCATTTCCACTCATTGTTTATTTCTACCTTTTAGTATTCCCCCAGCCCCACTAGAGCTATCTGTACCTTATCTGTCCTGTCTTCTACTCTTAATTAGCACATTCCTTTTGATAATATCACCACCTTCAACACCTCTTTGTTCCTTTGTCTGTGACAGCTTTTGGTTATCTCCACCTATTACTGGCTGCTTGTCCCAACAAATGCCCCCCCCCACCCCCTTAAACCAGCTTATATTTCACCCCTTTCCTATTTTTACTTAGTTCTGTTGAAGGGTCATGAGGACTCGAAACGTCAACTGTGCTCTCCTCCGCCGATGCTGCCAGACCTGCTGAGTTTTTACAGGTATTTCTGTTTCTGTTTTTGTTTTGGCAAGGTTTTTAAGTTTAAGATAAAGGAGGTATCCTGCTGAGATTGGCTGTCAGGGAAGAGCAGCAGAAATCAATTGTTAATTGTTTTCAAATAATGGGAAGACTGGACCTGAAAGGAAATTAAGCAACGTGTGAACGAGTAGAGCAGTATAATGGAAAATATAATATTTTGGTTGCTTTTAAATCTGTTGTGTGAGAAGGAAAGCAGTTTGTCCAGATAGGTAATTAATGAGTGATGTGAATTTATTGAATTTATGTGAATATTATCCTTTTGTACCAAGATAATGATGGTTTTGAATCTGTCTTGAATTCTAACTTTACATAACCTGAAGGAGTGAAAGCTAAAAAGCTGCTTTTACCACATAAAAGCCTAACTTTCATGTTGTCATGATTCTTTTTTCATCTCGGTATACAGTAATTTACTACCTGTTTTGGGGTATTGTGGTTTAATCAAAGATTGTGACCTATTTTTGCATCATAATTAAAACCTGAGAAGATGATCATTGTCAGCATATCATTATCCATAAGCAGAAACTGTTGTTTTCAGTAATGATATGGTGCTATCTACTTTTTTGATTGCTGTCATTTGCATTATCCCCATCAGCTACAACAATCATAAAATTCACTTCCCGATAGATACAGAGAAAAATATTGTTATTGTAATTAAATTAAACTATATATGAAAAAATAATATATAATTGTATAAAAAGTGTCATCTCAACTGACACATGGACAATAATGCTTCTGAGAGAAAAAAATTTGTGATGGGACAATAAAGCTTGCCACGACTCATATCCAAATAACTGAAGAAAAAAGAGCCCAAAGGAAACCAAGATCAGCATCTAGGCCACTGTGATGTCTGATGTTCTGTATGTTGGAAACAGCCCTTGTGAAAATTGTAGTTGTTTGAGAATACGCAACTTGTATTATTTGGAAAGGAATCATAGCCATCATGGACAATGATGAACAAACCGTCATCATAATTTATTTAATCACATCATGTATTTGGTATATATCTTACATTTTTGAGCGCTTACTGTCAACTTTTTCCTTTATAAAGTTTTATGTCTCCTTTTATACTGGAAACTTCCAATGCAGATTTGCCATGAAGTAATTAATTATACCTCCTTGCCAGTGGTGGCAATGCAGCACCCTAGTATTGTGCCTTCCAGATCCTCCTGCTGAGGGTATGGAACCTCCTGTGGTGCAACCAATTCTACCACCAAATTGCTGTAAATTTTGGCTAGTTAACTATAAATAATAGAATAAAAATAAAATAAAGACCAAAATGTGTAATTTTTAACATGGGTCGGAAAGCCCCTTAACTCTGCTTTATCTATAGATTACACTTTGTATATGAAATGCTACAGGAGTCAAATTTTGTGTGTGTATATAAAACCTGTTATGTGTTGTCAAGATACAAGGCACAAATTAAATTTGAGTTCAGCTTCATCTTCTAAGTCTATGATATCGATAAACTTTATGATGCATTCATTGCTTTGTATGCCACTGCAGAAATTCATCTTGCATATCAGTTGCTTCTCAGAGTTATGAATAAGAGTAAATTTTTGTTGGAGATTTTTTTAAATGATGGAAGAATTCTCTTTTTCCCAATTTCTTAGACTCCATGTGGCTGATATAGGCTTATTCTGTCACCCCAGGGGCCAGGAATATCTGAGTCTCAAAGCCAGAATGCAGGTTGTTGGTTGACTGTCTTCTGCAGAATAGACAGTGGTGCCAGTTATTCTTTCTGCTGAAATGGAACATTGTCTACCATCCTTCTAGTTTGAAGGACCAGTAAAGTGTTGTATCTCAAAGTGGGCTGGCATATTTGAATGCCAAATGAGGTTGGGATTTTATTCTGTAGACTAATGCTCTATTGCCTGAACTGTTGAGCCAGAAGAAGAGTGCAGTGCTACATGCGTCCCTACCTGCTGTACTTTTAAATTGCCCTTTCTTTCTTGGCATGAGTCAGATCCAGACATACACTAATTAATTAGTTTGCTTGTTATTTGCATGGGCATTGTAGTAATAAGTTCTTTATTAGATGTCAATGAGAACTAGTTAACCCGAAGAACATTGCAGAATGCAAGCTCAATTTTTCCATTCTCTTTGCATGCACAGTAATACCATTTTAGGACACCAGCAGAACATTCAAGAAATAAGATGACAATGATGAGCTAAATATGGTAGAAAGGACTTTTCTTTAGGAATTGTGTTTAAATGGAAGGTGTGGGTTTTCTGGATTTTTACGAAAATGTTTTCAGCCTTCTAACGTATAAGGGTTGCTTTAAGTACTAAAATAGAACCTGAAGACATTGATGTTTGTGTTGTGAGCGTGAGTGGGCATTACTGGTATAGTGTTCCACTTGATATTGTACTTTATCACATCAACTTAAAAAAATGCTGGAAAAGGTAATTTTGCAGTATGACTAAGTAAGCACATGATGAGTCGCGTGTTGTCTTCCCATTCCTCATTGAAGCGACTACCATAGCTCTGCAACAAGCAGATTCAAGCTGTGAACACTTGCCTGAGTTTTTGTGATTGGTATTGTTTGATTTTAGCAAGTTGTAAGCCTAAATAATATTCCATGCCTCTGTGCAATTTTGCTGAACAATGGGCAAAAAATTGAATTATTAAGATTAAATTGTGTAAAACATGGAAATGATTCTTGTCTTTTTCTTCATTTTTCTGATTTCCATTCTTTAATTAAAAGAAACACTATCACTGGCAAAGAAGGTGGAAGCCAAACCCCTCCCAGCAATTCTGTCAATGCCTCTACAAAGCTGAGTGCTTCGGAGGATTGACCCAACCTCATTTTCCCTCCTTTTTGGTTATACTGTTATTCATGATGTACCAAAGATTGGGAACTCTCTGTAAGAATAAAAACAGAGCTTCATTTGTATAATGCCTTTCATGGCAATCGAATGTCTCAGAACATTTTACAGCCAATGACGTGTATTCACTGTTGTCAGGTTAAAAGGCAACAGCCAGTTTGCACAAACTTCGCACAGTAAAATAATGTGATACTGATATGATATTGGTTGAGGAATAAATATTGGCCAGTACACCAGGGATAATTGCCCTGCTCTTCGAAGTAGTGACATGGGATCTTTTGCATCCACCTGAGAGGGAAGATAGGATTTTCATTTAATGTCTTATCTGAAAGACTCTGACAGTGCAGCACTCTCCCTCAATTCTGTACTGGAGTGCCAGCCCTGATTTTTTTGTTTTCAAGTCCTGGTCCGGGATTTTCTGTGCCTGCTGGCATCAGGCGTGTTCGTTGACATGAGCTGACAATATGGCGAGAAGGCCATGGATGGGATGAGGTCAATGAAAGTGTGTGTGAAAGAGCGAATTGTGATGTCCTTTGAACGAGCAGTGAGTGAGGGCTCTGCGGATGTGTGATGGGTTTGTGAGTGTGTAAATTGAGAGCGATGAGAAGAGTGACTTATCCTGGCAGAACGGAGATCATTCATCCTTTTGCGGTACTGGGTGGCTGTCCTCTTTTGAAGGGCGTTCGCGCTGACCACTGCTGCCACCACTTCCCAAGCTAGATTAGTGAGCTTGCTGTCCATCCTGTGGCCAGAGTGAGGGTAGAGGACTCCACAGCGAGCCTCCACTGCATCCAAGGATGCGTCATTGAACTTGGGCCTACAGTCTTTTTGCCGTTCAGGGCCATGTCTTCTTTGCTGGAAGGCTGGAAGCACTGAGATGTGTATGTGTGCGTGGCTGGATTTTAAATATGGCACCCAGTGTGCTGAAGCAGCGAGTTGATGGCGTGGCAGGTGAATGAGAGCCCACCCGCCATCGAAATGGCATGTTTCCTGGGAATGCATAATTACTGTAGCAGGTTTAGGACAATCCGGTGTGAGAACCCATTGCGGCCGGCAGATGTAACTCTGTTTTACATAGAGATAAAAACAAAAAAACTGCAGATGCTGGAAATCCAAAACAAAAACAGAATTACCTGGAAAAACTCAGCAGGTCTGGCAGCATCGGCGGAGAAGAAAAGAGTTGACGTTTCGAGTCCTCATGACCCTTCGACAGAACAGTTCTGTCGAAGGGTCATGAGGACTCGAAACGTCAACTCTTTTCTTCTCCGCCGATGCTGCCAGACCTGCTGAGTTTTTCCAGGTAATTCTGTTTTTGATTCCGTTTTACATGCCTAGCAGCACATTTCATGCATATCTGGGACGATTTGGCCCCAAGAGCGGGGCCTTAACCCACAACCTTTTAATTTTGAGGTGAGTGGCACCAGCTGACCCACAGCTGGCGCAGAATGTATGGGTAAACTCCGATTGCAAACCCAGTTTTTAGAAATTTAATTTGCCCTTTTTTCATGTTTTTCTAAGAATTATTTCATGCAAATCAAACTTACAAGGTGATCTTGAAGCATTTTGTGTACTTTACAAACATTGCATCACCTGCACTGATTTTGTTGCATTTGTTGTGTTTTGCAGCTAGTTAAAGCCTCATCGTTACTATAGACTGAGGTTTTGACCTCAAATGACGTGACTGTTTTACTATATCACAAAAGGAGAAAAATGAAAAGAATTGACAATGAAATGTTAATTTTTTAACTGTGTACACAGTTGTACATAAGCTGACATGAGGTCAGGCTGCATCTATTTGCAACAGATGAACCTGAAATTTTTGCAGAATGTGTGTGTTGTTGTTTAATAAATTGAGCATGAAAAAAGATTGATTTCATATATAACCTTCTCTGGAAATGACATGGAAGTACTGTATTTCTGAGTGTGGTTAGCAGTGCAGTAAAATACAATTGAATGGTTTGTACGCATTGTTTTCAATGTCATTCAGAAATAAGATGTGGTTTAATATCAGTTTAAAATCATACTTCTGGGACGTTTGGATTATTATGTCATGAGTTTGTGGACCTTTTGTTTACAGTATCTGCCTCCTGTGAATGCCAAACATGTGAATTGATTATAATTAGTGCTCATCTGTAGTAAATAGATATATTTCAGAAGGTTTCAACGGGATGTCACCAATTTAAGATACCAGAGTACTGATTAGAATTTGCCAGTGCAGTGCCTGAGGCACTATAATCCGGAAACTAACCAGGGATATGGCACTTTAAATCCTGGAAAGAAAAATTGCATTGAACTACTGTTGTACCTGCAGCTGATAGATGATCCAGGGTAACTGAGCAATGGCTGTTTGCTGGCATGTTGTACCCTGGATTGTTGAATCTGTTGTAATTGACAGGGTGTCGGGAAAAAAAAATTAACTGGAGATTGGGATAAAGGGCTTTAATAAATAAATGAGCCTGTTTTTTCCAGATTGGTTGATGGGTGGAAGGAAACATTTAATCAGGCTAGGGGAAGTCAAGGAGGGACCCCTCCGCCTTCCCACATTTGCCCTGATTAAGTCCGGGATGGCCAATTGAAGCCCTTCATTGGTATTTAGCCAGCGGAAGGTGGGAAACTCGCCAAGCAGAAAGTCCAAAAAGTAAAATCAAGGGGCCTGATTGAGGGATCCATTATTGGGAAAGGGAGGTGTGTGGGGCTAAAAGCCACCCGTTTGCCTTTGTTGCCAACCCCCCCTCTCACACAACCCCTATCCCGCACCACTCATCTGCGGTCTGGGACCCTCCCTGATCCTGTCCTCCAGTTGGTGCATAGCTGGCAGCTACCACCACTCCTACTGATGCTGCCTGCAGTGGACAGCTGCCAGCCTCTGATTGGCCAGCAGCTCTTGAGGGATGGGATTTTCATGCCTGGAACCCTTGATCTTGGGGAAGGCCCATCACTGGCCATATTAGCATTTAATATTGTGGGCCTTCCCCAAAGGACACAGCTTTTGCCGGTTCTCCATCCAGCAGTCGTGACCCACGTCACCTGGATTAAATTCCGCCCATCATTTCTCTATATCTTTGAGAGCTGTTGTGCATTTTTGGCAATTTTGTGTTTCTGCTTAATGTTGCCAAGAAATGTTAGCTGAGCTTCAGTCCTGCTACATGAATACAATCACTGTAAAGTCAAGTATATAAGCAACACCTACGCACAGCTCTTTATGATCTAAAAATGGCAGATGCAACAATGTAATATTTCACCCATAAACTTGTTTTTATGGTACATCACCTTACTGAGTTGGATGTTTTGACAAATGTTATGTCAATTAGAACTGTCCACATATCAGAACTTCGTCCAACCTGGTTAAACTCTAGAAAGCAGCCAGTGCTCTTGAGCCAAATCAGGAAGTTCTCTTTCTTCATTTCATACACCATCCTTCAGGATTCAGGGTCTCTGCACAAAAAAAAAACATCCTTCACTCAGGACACTTCTAAGATTTGGAGCTCAGAACTTAGGGACTGATATTCACTGGGGCAGTGGGTTGGGGAGAAGTTATGTTCAGGACCCCCGAATGTCATGAAGCTTTAACTGCATGGTGTTTGTGTTTTTTTTGAACATGTTCCCCACCCAGAAGCCAGCTGCCTGTCAGGTGGGGAATGCTTCAGAAAAAGCCACAGCCCAGGAGCAGATATGGAATCATAGAATGGTAACAGCACAGAAGGAGGCCATTTGGCCCATGGAGTCCAAGTTGGCTGTCTCACATAGCAATCCCTGGGCCGCTCAGGGTGCGAGGAAAGATCTGGGGCAGAGATGGAGCTCTCAGGCTGAAGAGAACCTGGGGTCGGTGTTGGGGCTGGGGGAGGGGAGGCAGAGGTGCACGTTGATGCTGGTGGAGACTTGTTAGCAATAAGTGAACGTGTAAAGTAGTGAAGTCTAAGTGTATGATGGGGGCTGGAACACAGAATTTATTAGTTGGAGGAGGTCATAAGTCAGATTTTGTGCCTTTGTCGGTACTGGAATTTGGGGTTGATCCAAAATCCACTGGTGTCCTTTACCAGAAATACTTCACTCGTGTAAACTATGAAGTCAGGATGGAATGATATAAATGGTCCTAAATTTGTGATTCCTGTCATCGCATTGTTATATAACAAGCACAGTTACAGGGATCTGCTTATTATGATGGATGTACTTATTTAATGGGCACCTGCCAAAATTTTCTGAGATTATTTTTCATATCATTGGAACATAGGAACTGGAGTAGGCTGTTCAGCCCCTTGACCCTGTCAGCTATTCAGTTAGACCATAGCTGATCTGTACCTCAACTCTGTTTGCCTAATTTGCTCTGTATCTCTTAATACTCTTACCTAAAAAAAAGGTCTATTTCAAATTTGAATTTTCAATTGACCCAATACCAATAGATGTTTGTTGAACAGAGTTCCAGATTTGCATGACCCTTTGTGTGATGAAGGGCTTGATGTTTTGGCGGAGATCTTTTTGTTGCTGCAGGGAGAACAGCAACCAACCTCATACCACCAATAGCTGTGACTATGGCAAAGAAAGTAACCATAGTTCTCAACTTTTATGCAGCAGACTCACCTGGTGAGCCACAGATCAGCCAATGTCATAAGATGATAAGAAACAGGAGCAAAAATAGGCCATTCAGCACATCAGTGTTCTGCCATTCAATAAGATCATGGTTAATCTCTTTCTGGCCTTAACTTCCCTGCCTTAATTCCCTTGTCAATCAAAAATCTATCTAACTCAGCCTTGAATATATTCAATGACCCAGACCCTACTGCTTTCTCGGGAAGAGAATTACAAAGAGTAACAATCCTCTGAGAGAAGAAATTCCCCCTCTTCTCTGTCTTAAATGGATGACCCCTTATTTTAAACTGTGCCTTTAGTTCTAGATTCCCTCATGAGTGGAAACATCCTCTCAGCACCTAACCTATCAAGTTCCTTTAGAATCTTGTATACTTCAATAAGATCACCTCTCATTCTTTTAAACTCCAATGAGTATAAGCTCAACCTTTCCTCAGAAGACAAGCCCTTCATCCCAGGAATCAGCCTAGTGAACCTTCTCTCTAATGCTGCCAATGCAAGTCTACCCCTCCTTAAGTAAGGAGACAAAACCTATACACAGTATTCCAGGTGTGGTCTCACCAATTCCCTGTATGGCTGTAGCAAGACTTCCCTATTTTTATGCTCCATCCCCCTTTCAATAAAGGCGAACATTTAATTTGCCTTCTTAAATACATGCTGTACCTGTATGCTAACTTGTTGGTGATTCATGTACAAGGACAGCGAGATTCCTCTGTACCACAGCATTCTGCAGCTTCTCCATTTAAATAATATTCTGATTTTCTATACTTCCGACCAAAGTGGACAATCTAACATTTTCCCATATTATACTCCATCACCAAAATTTTCCCCCACTCATTTAACCTATCTATGCCTCTTTGCAAACGCTTTGTATTCTATTCATTTTGCTTTCCTACCTATCTTTGGCTGAGCTTTTTCATGCCCACCAGCGTCGGGCATGTTAGGTGGCGTGAGTGGGCAAATTGGCACAATCGATTTCATGTCGGCGTGAAACCAGTTTGTGATCGTCCGCTCAGCCCGCCAATGGTGGTCCGCGTTTCCTGCAGTTGGTTGTCGGGAACCTCGTTTTAATATATATGCATATTATTATTAGGCCTGCCCACCTGAATCATCTCCCAACCTCCCTGCCCACTTCCCGTCAACGTGTTTCACAACAGCACACAAGCAATGTGCACCTGGCGGATGCACTTTGCTCGGGACTTAAAGGATTGTTTTTCTGCCATGCTTCAGTCGGCACTCGCAGTCATCAGCGCCACGCTGCACAGACAACACTTTTAGGGGGGCTCATAGCAGGTCTCTACCTACCAGATCAGCCATATTTGGGTGGCTTTTCAATGGTTGCAGGGCTTGGGCTTGCTTGGTGAAGGGTGAGAAGTGGCCTCAAGCTAGAGAAGAGGCTGCAGGATGAGGGCTGTACTGGGGAAGGAAGGTACCCCAGGGTGTGTGGAGGGCACATGTTAATCTGTGCAAGTGGCCTCAAGATGGTGAGGGCTGATGAGGCAGTGTCCAGAGGAGATGAGGCCAGATGGACATGTGAGGGTATGTGTATGAGAATGGCTGGTGATGTTCCTTGAGCTGGCAGTGAGTGAGATGCCACTGAATCTGTGATGGGCTTGAGTGTGTGAGTTAGAGTGATGAGATGGTTGCCGTACCCTGGCTGCACAGATGAGATCATTCATCCTCTATCTGCATTGGGTGGCCAACCTATTCTGTGCAGCATTGGCACTGAACACCACACTCATTGCCTACCAAGCTGGAATGGTAATGTAGCTGCCTCTCCTGCGGCTAGAGCGGGCGTACAGGACATCCCGGCGGACCTCCACAGCATCCAAAAGGTGTTGCAGTGACCATCACTAAACTTGGGGGCTGCAGTCTTTTTGCCTTTCATGGCCACCTTCCCTGCAGTAGTCCTGGGCTGGAAGCACTGAGATGTGTGCACATGTCTGGACTTTTAACATGCCACCCAGTGTGATGAAGCAGTGAGGCGATGGCATGGCAGGTGAGTGAGAGCCAGCCTATCATCAAAACAGCGCATTTCCCAGGAATGCATACCTAATGTGGTGGGTTTGGGACAATACTCCATGAAAACCCTCCATTGCTACCGCACTTAGTGCAAATCTGTGACGATTCCACCCTTTGTATCTGCAGCAAATTTGACTACAACAGCCTGTTCCTTCACCTAACTCATTGATATAAATCATAAATAGTTGAGGCCCCAGCAGTGTTCCCTGTGGCACGCCATTAGTTACAGTATGTCAACCTGAAAATGATCCCTTTATCCCGGCTATCTGTTTCCTGTTAGTTAACCAAACCACTATCCCTGCTCATATATCACCCCCAACACCATGAGCTCTTATCTTCAGTAACCTTTTATGTGACACTTCATTGAATGGCTTTTGGAAATCGAAATACAGATTCACCTTTATCCACCCTGTTTATTACATCAGAGAACTCTAATAAATCTCCCTTTCACAAAGCCATGTTGTCTCTGCCTGTTTGTATTATGATTTTCTAAATGTCCCACTACTACCTCTTTAATAAAAGATTCTAGCATTTTCCCAATGACAGATGGACCAACTGGCAGATAATTTCCTGCTTTCTCTCTCCCTCCTTTCTTGCATAGTGGTGTTGCATTTATGATTTTTCAATCCGCTGGGACATTTCCAGCATCTAAGGAATTTTGAAAGTTTGCAACCAATGCATCCACCATCTCTGCAGTCACTTCTTTTAGGCCATCAGATCTAGGCACTTGTCGGCCTTACCCCCATTAGTTTTCCTGGTACAAGTACATTTTCTCTAGTGTTCATGATGGTTTTAAGTTCTTCCCTCCCTTTTGCCTCTTGATTTTCTACTTTTCTTGGGATGTTTTCTGTGTCTTCTACTGTGAAGGCAGATACAAAATACTTGTTCAAAGTCTCTGCCATTTCCTTGTTTCCCATTATTATTTCCCTAGTCTCATCCTCTAAGGGACCAATGTGTACTTAAGCTACTGTCTTCCTTTTTCTATACTTGTAGAAGATTTTACTGTCTGTTTTGTATTTCTTGCTAGTTTTCATTCATACTCCAATTTCTCCTT
The DNA here is from genome assembly GCF_017639515.1 of Carcharodon carcharias. Classification (NCBI taxonomy): domain Eukaryota; kingdom Metazoa; phylum Chordata; class Chondrichthyes; order Lamniformes; family Lamnidae; genus Carcharodon; species Carcharodon carcharias. Next base: position 141,613,855 of record NC_054471.1, on the reverse strand, counting down.
TTTTTTTTTAAGTCATCCTTTTCTGGTTCCTAAAATTTTCCCAATCTCCTGGGCTACTAAATTTTGCAGCATTGTACACTTCTTTCAATTTGATATCATCCTTAACTTCCTTAGTTAGTCACAAACGGCGCAGCCTTCTCATGGAGTCTTTCTTTCTCAATGGATTATGTACACCTTTGTTGAGAGTTAGGACATATCTCCTTATTCTAATTTTTAGCCGCCATGGTAGGATTTGAACATACTTCTCTAGATCATTGATTCGGGCTTCTAGGAATACTAGTCTGTAATATAACCACAATGCTATCTTAGCCCATTTGCTGTACATTCTTGCAAATGTCACCAATGCCTTCTTTTTCAAGGAGAGTTTAGTTTATGCAACCTGACAATGAGTGATAATTTTTAGGGAATGGCAAGGTTCTGGAACTATTGATTGCATTTGCAGGCTTCATGTTAACTGTCATATTCAGATCGAACACAAAAGCATCCATTTCCATAGTTGTACAAGCCATTTACAATGAAATGCACAACATTTTGTGCATGAATTCTTGGTATGTTGGAACAGTCATGATGCCTTCTTACTTCACCAGCCCAGTGTCCCTGCTGCATTTCACAAACAGTGCTGCTGGGTGACAAGATGTACCCAATGTTCCCAAAACCCACCTTACCACTTCACAAGATAACTGGAGCTGCCAAGGAATGGCTATGATGAAGCAAGCAGTTAAGTCAATAAATCTAACTGCACAGCATTGGGATGCTTCAAGGTAGTTTCAATTGCATGTAGACACCCAGGGGTACCTTGCAATATGTGCTAGACATCATCTCTTGAGTTACAATAGCATTGTATGTGTTTCATAATTTTGTTATTGAGAAAGAACTCATGGATCACTGAGCCCAATGATGACATTGCCAGTCCCAAAGATCTGGCTTTTGACAAACATGCTCCTTGCTCCTCATATGTAGCCAGCACATTATCGTATTGAGCCTCACCACAGCATGGTATCCATTCCGCATTGCTCTGATAGATAGCTAAGCACCTGAATCAGCTACTTTTCATATTGCTGGGCAGGATTGGGGGCAGGAATGCTATCAACAGCAGGCCATATACAGAGAGTTATAGCAACTCTGGATATTAACAGGTACAATCCTGCCAATACATGGGGACCCAAGAATTTTGGGTCCAGTGCACTTTAGAGATCAACTCCATGTTGACAAAAGAATACAGGCCAGAGCACTAATAACAAAGATATTTTTCAGATAAATTATGCGACCTCAGCCCTTTAACTATATCGGTACCTTTTATGCTCCTTGGCAATCCCAGGTTAGATACTATGAAGAGGCTTCAGTTGATTGTAGTTAACTTTCCAGTGGCTTTCTATTCTTTTGCTCAAAACAGTCGCAATGGGAAGAAGAATTCACTTGTAAATCTAACCTTCAGTATGTGTGAATTTTTTTCTTTTCAAAAAATGTCAATACAATCAGCTGTTAATTGGTTACCCTTATTGCACTCTAGATGGAATTGAAAAGACATCATGCGAATATTATTTAGTCTGAGCTGATAACAACCAAAAAGCAAAGCAGGAAACTTCCCAAGACCTGCTTATTTGTATAAAGAATGAAAGTGTGACAGTGGGTTTAGAATTAAAAGTGCACAGGGCCAGAGCCCCGAGCAAGGTGGAGCCACAAAGAAGAAAGGCATAGTGTATCCTGTTCTAAAATGTTAGCAAGATCCCTGTCTATCAGATTATTTTCTCCATAGCTGACTGATCAAATGCCAGATTTTTAAATTTGGAGAGAAAAAAAAAGTGCCAAATGTTGCAGTATGACAGAGTAAAGCTGTTCTGGAAACAGACCAAATTGAGGTAAAACTGCCACTGCGATAATTATGGGATTACAATTCGGAAACTAATAGGAGCATTTCTATTTGTTTTGAAGATCCCACAGAATGCTTCTAAGGTAATAATAATTGCTTTGGGCCCAAATCTAGAGGATTTTAAACAGTAAAATGTAAAGTACCCAAAATAAGTAAATGCTTTATATAATTAAATTACAATTTCTAGATTGAATTTTGTTACCTGTGCATCAAATCTTTTATCCTTTATGTATATACCTTAGAAGTTAACGATACCTCTAAAAGGATAAATTTGACAAATATTCTGCTAGTTATAGGCCTCACTGAAACCTCTGAATCTTCATTATGATTTTATAGATATGATGCATTTTTATTAAATAAGAACACTTTGATATAAAGTACTTTAAACCTGATGACCCAAAATTTCCTGAGGCCAGGCAGCAAATGGTGCATTAGTTAGACTAGTCCTTGCGCATTTAATTTTGGCAATATTTTGTGCTGCAGGTTACTGAAAGATGGAAATAGTGTGGTGTGCTCTATAGAGCAACCAGGACCTGTCTAAACAGCCCAGGCAACTGGGTAATAAAAATAAAGTGATGGAAAACCTCAGCAGATCTGGCAGCATCTGTGGAGAGAGAAACAGTGTTAATGTTTGGAGTCCAATGTCATTTCTTCAGAGTTGGTAACTGTCTCCTTAACTAATCAGATTGAAGTATTGTGAAATTAATAGCACAAAGATTGAGAAGGAAGTGTGGAGTGAGTGAATTCAATACCAAGTCAGGTACGGAGAGGGAAGGACAGATTGGATTAACAGAGAGAGAGAAAAACGAGACTTAATTGAATGAAATGAGCCTTCACACTTGTACTAGTTAATTTGGTAATGTATTTAGTAACTGGGTTGATTGAATGACACTGAGTACACCTTGTGGTAGTTGGATGTAGATTTTGTGACATGGCACTGGATTCTGGAGGCAGTTTGGACATTTCAGAGCTTTGTTCTGAAAGTGAATAGCCATTTGGGTTATAAATGAGAATAATTTAAGTAGAAACTTCATGGGGCAGTGAAGAGGGACTGTGTGGGACTGGAACTAGGGTTCTGAAAAAGAAAATTGGACCAAAAAGTTTCTTTAGAAAGGGAAATGTGATGGTGTATGATGACCTACATTTCAGATTTTCTCCACTCTCCCACTCTAAGGATGTTACTAATCATCTCGGCTTGCAATATAGGACTTGTGCCAACACTTAACATTTTTGGATTGCAGGTCTTGAAATGTTAATTCTGTCTTTCTCTCCACAGATGCTGTCAGACCTGCTGAGTTTTCCCAGCACTTCTTACTTTTGTTTCAGATTTCCAGCATCAGCAGTATTTTGCCTTTACTTCAAAAGTACTTCATTGGCTGAAAGGTGCCTTTGGACTTGGGTTATATAAAATTGGAAGTCTTTCCTTTTATGTTTAATAGGACCCCTGTCCATCGATTGTGTGTATTTAGAAATGCTGATATTTATAGAATGAAATTCTTGGAAAAGAATGCTTGAAGTACCTTTGCAACTTTAGGGCAACAGAAATTGCTTAGAAGATGGAAGGTTGTATTTTTTTTCATACGCTTGGTCAACAAAGACAAGGTTTTTATACTAACCGTAGTGTTGTGTGCTGTATTTATAATCAGGGAACATTCAGGGGTACATTTATAAAAGCCTTACAGCAGAAGGGGCATGGCAGAAGGTGAAGTGGTAGACTCCTAGCAACAAGCAAAGGATTAAGAACGATGTGAATGTACAAGTGTCACGGCATGACAGTTTGCAGTACAAATGGTGCTGTCACCAAGTCCTGCTGGCGGTGCCAGGGGAATTTCTCTCTGTAAATTACATCACTGTGTCTAGCCTGAAGGCACAACAGTCAAAGGAAAATTAGGGAAATAAGAGAGAAAGGAGGGAGGAATGTCAGCATACTAACATGCCATTTAACTAGATGAGGAATAGAGATTCATGCATTCAGTTACTTTCCGAGTGGTCTTGTTTTCAGAGTTCTCAATTTGGAATGCGTCAGGCCATTATCAATATGATTTTACTTGTTTTTGCTGATTGCTAACCAGGACTGGAGACTTCCAGGAGTAAGAAAGAGCTCTGTGGTTCTTTTCTAAGTTAGGCTATTGTAATTTTTTTTACATGTTGACCATATCCATACAAATAAAAAAGAATATATTCTTGGTTATTTTCAATATATTTTAAAACGTCAAACCTTCAGTATGCTTGATTTTGACTAATTTTTGCATAAAGTGAGTGGGATTGTAGTCAATCCTTGTTTCTTTATAGTTTTTAATGATTAGCTTAAAGCAGGGGCTGCAATGATAATATTAATGTCCTATTGTTCTAATTTGTGGTAGATAACATGCTGAGCACACATATCATTGTAAGCAACTTACTGTATTAATGTAGGAAGAGCCTCAATTTGTTGTGATATGTACATGGTCAGTGAACGTTGGATCGATTGTATTATTTGCTCAGTATAATGTGGCAAATTCTGTCCGACTGGCAACACGCAGTAAGTAGCTTGCTCAGAAAATGAGACCACTTTGATTGTTCCATATGCGGCATTCTGGCCTGAATGTTCTGGAAAGAAAAAATGCCTGCAGTTGTGTAATGACTTTCACAATCTCAGTACATCCTAAAATGCCTCACTGCCAGTCAATTACTTTTAAAGTGTACAGTGTACTTGTTGTAATTTTGGGGGATGTGTGTCAACCAACTTGTGCACAGTCCACTAATAGCAATAAGATAAATGATCAGATGATTTTTTTAAAATACTATTGGTTGAACAGTAATTGTAGACCAGAAGACTGAGAGAACTCTCTGCCCTTCTGCAAATAGTGCCAAGGAATCTTTTTACACCTACCTGAGAGGGCATACAGGACCTTGGTGTAACAGCTAATTTGAAAGATGCACCTCCGATTAGTGCAGCATTTCCTCAGTACTGCAACTGAAGTGTTAGGCTAAATTGTTGGTTCAAGACCTGGAATGGAACTTAAACCCACAACTATTTTACTCAGAGGATACAGTGTTGGTTTAAAGCTAACGCCAAAATAAGAAAAGCTCTGTCACTTTCCAAAATATGGTAATGGTCAAACATAACAGTGAATTTGTGGAGAAAAATGACTTGCATTTGTGTAGCACCTTTCAGGATCTTGGGGTGTCCTAAAGCACTTCACCGCTGATGAAGGACTATAGTATTCTGGTACATCAATGAAAAATTGGACAGAAACAAAAACAGAAGTGGCTAGAAATTATAATTGTAGAGGAACTGTGTCTTTTGACTAATTTGGTTCAGATTGAATTGAGAATCTGGCATATACACGTGGATCATTTGATTTTTGTCAAACAAAATGACTGATTAGGTTCCTGGAAGAAGGGAAGGATCCCTTTTTTTAATCCATTCATGGGATGTGGGCTTCGCTGGCTGACCCAGCAATTAATGCCCATCCCTAGTTACCCATGAGAAGGTGGTGGTGAGCTGCCTTCTTGAACCGCTGCAGCCCACGTGGTGTAGGTACACCCACAGTGCTGTTAGGGAGGGAGTTCCAGGATTTTGACCCAACAACAGTGAAGGAACAGCTATATATTTCCAATTCAGGATGGTGAGTGATTTGGAGGGGAACTTCCAAGTGGTGGTGTTCCCATCTCTCTGCTGCCCTTGCCCTTCTAGATGGTTGTGGTCGTGGGTTTGGAAGGTGCTGTTGAAGGAGCCTTGGTGAGCTCCTGCAGTGCATCTTGTGGATGGTACATACTGCTGCTACTGTGCGTCAATGGTGGAGGGAGAGAATGTTTGTGGATGTGGTGCCAGTCAAGTGGGCTGCTTTGTCCTGGACGGTGTAAAGCTTCCTGAGTGTTGTGGGAGTTGCATTCACCCAGGCAAGTGGGGAGTATTGCATCATACTTCTGACTTGGTGCCTTGTAGATGGTTGACAAGCTTTGGGGAGTCAGGAGGTGAGTTACTCGACACAGGTTTCCTTGTCACTAGCTTGCTCTTGTAGCCACAGTATTTATACGGCTAGACCAATTCTGTTTCTGGTCAATGGTAACCCCCAGGATGTTGATAGTGGGGGATTCAGTGATGGTAATACCATTGAACATCGAGGGGTGACAGTTAGATTCTCTCTTGTTGGAGAAGGTCATTGCCTGGCACTTGTGTGGCATGAATGTTACTTGCCACTTAGCCCAAGCCTGGATATCGTCCAGGTCTTGCTGCATTTGAACGTGGATTGCTTCAGATTCTGTGGAGTCGTGAATGGTGCTGAACATCGTGCAATCATTAGCAAACGTCCCCACTTCTGACCTCGTGATGGGAGGAAGGTCATTGATGAAGTAGCTGAAGATGGTTGGGCCGAGGACACTTCCCTTAGGAACTCCTGCAGTGATGTCCTGGAGCTGAGATGACTGACCTCTAACAACTGCAACCATTTTCCTTTGTGTTAGGTATGACTCCAACCAGTGGAGAGTTTTCCCCCTGATTTCCATTGACTTCAGTTTTGATAGGATTCCTTGATGCCACACTCAGTCAAATGTGGCCTTGATGTCAAGAGTAGTCACCCTCCCCTTACCTCGGGAGTTCAGTTCTTTAGTCCATGTTTGTTCATCTTTCAAATCAACAGGAGAAGGTTGAGTTTACCCATCCCAGAAGTCCAGGATATTCCGGCTGAACTTGAAGAAATAACAGCTTCAGAATTACCAACTGCAGAAATGGGTGGTTGGTGATCAGGCTACACAAACCCACCCAGCAGTGTAATAATCAAAAGTGCCAGTTTACCTAGTTTAATCAGATGATCTGGCCCAATTTGGCTGTCAAATTTCCTACCATCATGGCTACAGTTCAAACTACTTAATTGTTAAGCATTTTGGCACAACCTGAGACCATGAAAGCTACAAGTCTTTCTTTCTACGCAGTGATTTATCAGCAGTAGTCGAAGGCATATTCTACTGAGAACCTGCAAATCCATTTAAATACCAAATCTATAAGCTACAAGTAATGGAAATGATAGATGATTTACAAGTTTACTGACAAGTGTAATTTATTAATACATAAAACTGGATAAGGGGTATTTATTGCCTGATGGCTAGAATGTAAAAACAGTTTGTAATTGAGCAATACATGCTAATTTAACCTGGAAGTGTTGAAATGGGTACTGATAGAAAAGTTTGTGCAATGACAAAATAAACTTGCTGTTCAGAGATCATTTCTTATGTACCTGATCAAATTCATCCATGCAGCTGCATCACACTCATTAGATCAGTCCAAATTAGTAGAAAAATATAGGCCCTATATTACTTATTATTTGTCCCAATTACTTAACAAAGTTATGACAAAACCTCTGGAGAAGTAGCTGGAAATGGCTGTTTATGCCATTTCTCTGGAATTTCTGCCAATTTGAATGATGACAACACAGCCAAGTAACGTGCAGTGCCCTTCCACTTTTTTTGAAATTACATTTTGGGCAGAAAAATAATGGAATTTCAACAGTTTTATGGAGTAGTTACTGATCTTGGACAGTGAGTTATGAGTTACCACACATATGCATAAGTCATTATTTATGTCTTATTCACAAATATTTAATGCTCACTGTTCCAGATGCTTACTCATATAAGTCCTGTATTCAATAATGGTGAGAGGGTCTGACATACTGATTTTTAAAAATTAATTTGTGGGATAAAGGCTAGGCCAGCATTTATTGTCCATCCCTAACTGTCCATGAGAATAAGGTGGTGAGCTGCCTTCTTGAACTGCTGTGGCCTAGGTACACCTACAGTGCTGTTGGGGAAGGCATTCCAGGATTTTGACCCAGTGACTGTGGAGGAATGGTGATATATTTCCAAGTCAGGATGGTGAGTGGCTTGGAGGGGAACTTGCAAGTGGTGGTATTCCCACGAATCTGTTGCCCTTGTCCTTCTAGGAGGTAGGGGATGTGGATTTGGAAGGTGCTATCGAAGGAGCCTTGGTGAGTTGCTGCACTGCATTTTGTAGATGGTACACACTGTGTCGGTGGTAGAGGGAGTGAATGTTGAAAGTGGTGGATGGGGTACTAATCAAGCTTTGTCCTTGATGATGCCGAGCTTCTTGAGTTGGAGCTGCATGAGAAGCAATAATATAATTTCTAACAATACCTGAAAGACAACCAAGTATCAATTCAGGATCTATGGGGAGTTAACTGATCTCAACCAGGCTAAATTAACCTCAGTGACCCTGAGTTAGGGAGAGGAAGGTGAACCAGGGTTCCCATTTCTGATTTCCAGCGGAGTTGCTGGGAGGCAATGGGTGTGTACGTGTGGATGTTGGGTCAATTTTGAAGACTTCAGATGTGATACTTTCCAGAGGTCAAACAGTCTACAGACACTACTTACTAAGGCTCCCACCTGAAAAAATAGCCAATTGCATGAGGTTACAAGAGGGCAGCTGGAGTCTGTGGAATTGGACCTCAGCATGAAGTCTATGCTTCAGGAGTGGAGGAAAGAAATCCGTCAGAAAAAGTAAATGCATATAAGGCCATAAGAATAGACTTTACCCATTTTAAGCACCTGAGTCAAATACTGATTCTGTGTTGATAATCCCATCTGACAAAGACATTGATGGGTTAAGTGGAGAAAGCTGACGCATCAGTTTACCTAATTTTTAGCTCCAAGTGTTTCTCCAAATTGGTGTAATCAGTGAATCTTTACCTGTGCGGTATTTTCAGATCTCACCTTGATGGACAGTGGTTTTTGCTATTGTCTTTGAGCGTTAGCCTTCTTTTATGGGAAGAATGAATTTGGAAATGTATTCATATTGAGGCTTGGTCAGCGTAAGTTCTAGAAACCTGTTTAAAATAAATGTGATAGGAACTGTAATAAAAATTCACCAATGCAATTTTATGCTACTCAGGTAGCCACTGCAGCACTGCCAGAATGTGATGCATTTATGGAGGGCATTGCATTTGACCCTGAAATCATCTGAAGTGCTTATTTTCAAGGATTACATAATGTTCCGAACCCAGGCTGTTTTCCCTTCATAGCAAAGGGATTGTGAGACCAATGTAGCAACTTTTGTCCCTAAAACCACACCCCCCTCCACTTCTCTGCCCCCACCCAAACCCCACCCCACCCCCCCCCCCCCCCCCCCCCCCCCCCCCACCACACACACACACACACACACACCTTAAACAAGCTTATATTTCACCCCTTCCTTGGATTCATCTTGTTCTGTTGAAGGGTCATGAGGACTCGAAACGTCAACTCTTTTCTTCTCCACCGATGCTGCCAGACCTGCTGAGTTTTTTCAGGTAATTCTGTTTTTGTGTAGCAACTTTACAGCTATTCCTGCTGGGACGAGTTGACACGGCACAGACTGGGGATTGAAGCTGGGACTTTTTGGGTTGCTTTGTCTCAGTTCTGCAATATTAGGGAAAAAAGTCCACTGATCCATTAGCAGAGTTTGGTATTATATTTCATAAAGACAGCTATCATTTGAACTGAAAAATTCCAGCAGGAAGAATCACAAAAGGTCAGCATGCAAGATACAGCAAGTAATTAGGAAGGCAAATGGAATGTTGGCCTTCATTACGAGGGAGATGGAGTATAAAAGTAGGGAAGCCTTTCTACAACTGAACAGGGCATTGGTGAGACTACACCTGTATAACTGTTTACAGTTTTGGGCACCTTAAGGAGGGACGTATTTGCATTGGAGGCAGTTCAGAGAAGGTTCACTAAGCTGATTCCTGGGATGAAGGAGTTGTCTTATGAGGAAAGGTTGGGCCTATACTCATTGAAGTTTAGAAGAATGAGAGGTGATTTTATCTCAACATATGAGATTCTGAGGGGGCTTGACAGGGTAAATGCTGACAGGATGTTACTCCTCATGGGGGAAATCTAGAACTAGGGGGTACAGTGTAAAATTATGGGGTCTTACATTTATGACAGAGATGAGGGGGAATTTCTTCCCTCAGAGGTTGTTATTATTTGGAATTATCTTTCCCAGCAAGCATTGAAGACTGGGTCACTGAATCAGTGGCGGATTTACAGTTAGCGGGGCCCTGTGCTTAGCTTCATTTTTGGGACCCCCCAGGAACCAAAAGGCAAAGCCAAGAAAATACACAAATTGTTCATTGCTCCTACACTTGTAAAAACATGCCTGTATGAATAATTGCCTTGTGAAATCCAAGTTTACCTCTTGTCTGAATGATGGTAAAGACTGTAAATATTGCGACGCAAGGCAAACAAACATGGGACTTGCTGCCAAGAAAAGCCAAAAACCAAGGGCAGATTGTACATAGATAGAGAGAGGGAGAGAGAGTGTCTGCAAGCAGGAGATGGAAGCTGACTAGATGCCCACTCGAACATCGATACGTCAGTCTGTTGTATTTTATTCAGAGACGGAGACAGCAGACTAGAGCCCTGCTCCAGTGCCAACAGTTTACTGAGGCAAAACAGCACCAACAACACATTTGTTACCTAGGAGACCCGAGAAACTTTGCATTTTACTGAGATCTGTCAGTGGTAGGGAAACTATCACGTCAGCAGTAGGGAAACCATTGGAGAAAATTCTGAAGGAGAGAATCTATCTCCACTTGGAGGGACAAGATTTGATCAGGGATAGCCAGCATGGCTTTGTCGGTGAGAGATCATGCCTAACAAATTTGATTGAATTTTTTAAGGAGGTGACCAGGTGTGTAGATGAGGGTAGTGCAGTTGATGTAGTTTATATGGATTTCAGCAAAGCCTTTAACAAGCTCTCACATGGGAGACTTATAAAGAAGGCAAATGCACATGGGATACAGGGTAATTTGATAAGGTGGTTTCAAAATTGGTTTAGTTGTAGGAGACAGAGGGTGATGACAGAAGGCTGCTTTAGTGACTGGAAGCCAGTGTCCTGTGGCATACCACAGGGATCTGTGCTGGGTTCCATATTATTCGTCATTTATACAAACGACATAGATGACTATATGGGGGGTAGGATTAGTAAGTTTGCGGATGACATAAAGATTGGCCGGGTGGTTAGCAGTGAAGTTGAGTGTCTTGGGCTATAGGATGATATAGACGGGGTGGTCAAATGGGCAGATAAGTGGCAGATGGAATTTAACCCTGAAAAGTGTAAGGTGATACACTTTGGAAGGAGTAATTTGACAAGGAGGTATTCAATGAACGGCATGACACTAGGAAGTTCTGAGGAACAAAGGGACCTTGGCTTGTGTGTCCATAGATCTCTGAAGGCGAAGGGGCATGTTAGTGGGGTGGTGAAAAAGGCATTTGGGCCACTTGCCTTTATCAATTGAGGCATAGATTACAAAAGTAGGGAGATCATGTTGGAGTTACATAGATCCTTGGTGAGGCCGCAGATGGAGTACTGTGTGCAGTTCTGGTTGCCACATTATAGGATGTGATTGCACTGGAGGGGGTGCAGAGGAGATTCACCAGGATGTTGCCTGGGATGAAACATTTAAGTCATGAAGAGAGATTGGATAGACTTGGGTTGTTTTCGTTGGAGCAGAGAAGACTGAGGGGCGACCTGATCGAGGTGTACAAGATTATGAGGGGCATGGATAGGGTGGATAGGGAGCAGCTGTTCCCCTTAGTTGAAGGGTCAGTCACGAGAGGACATAATTCAAGGTGAGGGGCAGTAGGTTTATGGGGGGATGTGAGGAAAAACTTTTTCACCCAGAGGATGGTGATGGTCTGGAATGCACTGCCTGGGAGCGTGGTGGAGGCAGGTTGCCTCACATCCTTTAAAAAGTACCTGGATGAGCACTTGGCATGTCATAACATTCAAGGTTATGGGCAAAGCGCTGGTAAATGGGATTAGGCAGGCAGGTCAGGTGTTTCTCACATGTCGTGCAGACTCGATGGGCCGAAGGGCCTCTTCTGCTCTCTGATTCTGTGAGATCTCATCACTCACTGGAAAATCTCAGAACAGTATCGCTCAGCAGAAGAACATGAGCTGCTGTTGTGGTTTCAGGACGGCCCACATTACAATCATTTAAATTAAAATCAAATGAATACTCCGTTCGAGGTCAATGTTTCAACCTCTGACCAAACTGGCCGAGTTTTTGCTGAAACTCGTCTCCCCACCAAAGCTTGCTGATTATTAAGAGAGAATGTGAATGTGCGGAATGAAGCTCTGGGACTGCCCAACATTTTACCTCCAATATCTGACCACAGTCTGTTTTTCAAACCAGTTTCTGGTGTCTTTCTGCGCTGGAATGAGAGCTAAAGAATGATTCTGAAGATGTGACTATGAAACCAGCTGATAGGGTGTAACCCAGAGCAGTGCCAGGCAAATTTATTTCTATTTATTTACTGTCATGGAGTCTAACTCAATATTGAGGTAAGAAGCTCACCGTAAATGTGTGTGTGGATTACAATTCCTCCTGTCCCAGTATGCTGGGCTGGCACTTTTAAAGCCACCTCATAGCTATACCAAAATTTAAAGACTTGCAATTATGTAGCGCCTTTCACGACCCCAGCAGCCCCAAAGCTGTGCAGCTAATGAGGTACTTTTGAAGCGGGGATGTGGGAAATGCCATAGTCAATTTACATCCAGTAAGCTTCCATAAATAACGTGATAATGACCAGAATCTGTTTTGTGTGATGTTGATTGAGGGTTAAATATTGGCCAAGGCTAACTTGCCTGCTCTTCTTCTAATAGCTTCAGAGATCTTTTACATCCAAAGGTTGCATCGCTGACAGGTCAGCAGTTCCCTGGAATATCTGTCTGGATGTGAGTGGGACCTGAACCCACAACCATCTGACCCAGATGCCAGACTGCCATAGCTGACACCTTTAACCTGTGGCCCTGGCTATTCATTCAAATAACCAGTGAGTGAGCTCCCTACTTGCATTGGTGATCATGGGCTGAGGGGAGTGGACGGACTTCACTATTGTTGGGTAAAACCAATTAGTTCATCTTGTGCCCCTAGGGGTCTGTCTGCTCTAGGCTTGTTAACAAGTAGCACACTTTGTATCAGTGAGAAAGTATATATGGGAAGTGAGGATTTATCCAAAAAAGGGGGAAATATAATTGCTGCGGCAACCTGGTTGGAAAAGGAACAATTCCTAGCTACCTGTTCATATCATTTCTGAACATTTCAATCTCCATTCAAACTTACTTTTCTAGGCATCATTTTCCTGGTGAAATAGCAGAGTCTTACTATTTACTTTGTGAGGTTTGGCACAGTCCTGCTTTGCGAAATGATTATTTTTCAGGAAAGCGAGCGCTTCTGAAAGGTGTTTTCTTTAGATGTGTTTTTGATCAGAGGCAGAGATGTTGCCGAGACCACCCCAGGTGCCTGTTGTTCCCATCACACACGACTAATAACTAATTTACTCGACGCTTCCTCTTTTATCTTTGCAAATGCAGCATCAGTTCGCGGATGCAGTTTGAATGTTTTGAAATCCGCCCCTGCAATGAATATATTCAAACCTGAGTTGGATAGATTTATGATGGACAAGGGGAGTCTAGGTTATGGGGGACAGGCAGGAAGGTGTAGTTAAGGCCACATCAGATCACGCATGATCTTATTGCCTGGCAGAGCAGTCTCGAGGGGCTGAATGGCCTACTCCCATTCTTATTTCTTATGTTCTTACAAGCAGTGGAATGAATGAAGCACACATTAAATGTTTTGATTTATTTATCAGAGGTTTTAGATAACTAATCATAATGTGTTGTCTTGCTCGTATGCTAACATACTACAATTAGAATTTTCTGGAGAACTTCGGTAAGCAAAGAAAGATGTGATTTACAAAAGATAAATGGATATTCACCAGGGAATAATGGTTTTAGTTTTGCCCTTGAAGAAAGAACCACTTTTCTGGTTATGAGTCAGAAGATTAGGTTGTCGAAAAAAATGTCTTTTAAAGCATTTCATAATACCTTTACAATATTAGCTGCAAGGCATTCCTCCATTACTTGATTCTTTGGAAGGAAAAAGAAGAAAGCTTTCATTCATAATAGCGTCAGTCATAAGTGAAGAGACTTTTGTTATAACATGCAAAAAAAAGTCCGGGATATTTTTAAATTCAAACGTTGAACCAAATAGCGCCACCATTCATGTAGCTGACCAAACACAAATCTGCATTACAATAGTAGTTTTAGTCAAATAGATGACATAAGATCTAAGAATTTTTTTATTTTCACTTTTTTAAACAATGGGGAAAAGCATTTTACATCAAAGTTATCGGATGGCTTCATTTGTTTATACCATGCTATGAAATAGCCAGGGGTTATAAAAGCATGAAGGAAAATAATAAGTCTGAGTCATTGTTACCGACATTACTTGATGTGCTGGCTTGTAGTGCTTTCATTGATTTCCTAGACTAAAGCTATTCTTCAGAGGTTACTCGATAGTGAACAGGAACTGAAAAATCGATATCAGACAGAAATTTCACCATGCAAAGCAGGGAACAATAAAGTTCACAGAGGATAACAGACCATTACTGGAAGGATAAGTTGCTAACAGGCCAGAAGTGTGGGGTGCATGCAGTGGAGATGCTCGTTGGGATTTGTGGGATCGCGGGCCAAGAGATTCTTAAAAAGCCTGGGATGGGGGGAACAAAGGCTGCTGATGTGATGAAGAGGACTAAAGTGCAGTAAGAAACAGCTCAGGGCCAGAATAAACAAACCTGCTGGAGGAATGACCCCTTAAAGTCTCCAGTGAAGACACCAACTTTGTTCAGTTAAGAATAAGATGCTAAAGAGATGCCAGCTCAACCAGAGGTTCTTATTGTCAAGAACTGGGAGGTTAAAAAACCTGTAACACACAAAACCAAAGGTTTTCCACAATCAATAGAGGTGATCAGATATCTGACTATTGTACCTTCCCCAAAGAAAGTGGAATACTCAGTTCTCTGATTGCTGTTACAAGGCATAGACTTTCCCAGAAAGGAATCTTTTTGTAGGAGTAACTTGGTTTTTTTTCTGTGGCAGTAGTTACTCTATTGTTACTATGTTATTTGGCCTGATTGTGTCTGTTGCTGTGCTGTTTCATCGTAAGACTGTAATGGTAGCATGTGGTAGCTTGTTACTGTAGGGCTAAACCAGTGAAAAATAACTGCTTGTAAGGAGCCTAGTAAAACTGATCTGCATCCCCTATGAATGAAGCTCCTCTCTGGGAGTGCAGGATTTAGAATTATTCTGAGAGTATATATTTGTTAATTAGTTACCTGTAGATTAACAGAAGATTATTTGAGGTCTGTCTCTCTTTTGCCCCCACCACCCACACTCAAACACTCAAAACTACGCATTCACTCTGTCTCTCCGAAATAAATGTACTGTATTTACACTTCCCCAGTAATATTTATGTACAAACACCTTAAATAGCGCCATTATAAAAGAGAGTTCAAACTTGCTTTCAACCTTTCCCTTTCTCACTATCATTTTTCCAGCACAGTACATGAAGAAAAATGCCTTTAGGACATCTACTGGCATGTTTAGTAATTAATGCATGGCAGCTGATGTACTAAAACACAGTAATTATGTATCCAGCTTTATTTAAGTTTCAATTCTCATTCATTTTTCGTACTATACAGAGGACTGTTGTTTTTACTATAAGAACATTGTCTAAGACTAGTGGCATTCCAAGGATGTGACATATTTGTGCACACTTTTCATTTTATATAACTGAATGATTGATTGAATTGAGGGCAAAGGATGAAAGGCATTAGGGAAACAACATTGACACTGGTGTCTCGAGACCATTATTACATGTTTGACATCAGTGCACGGATATGTTATTTTGTCAGGTTGTTTCCCTCTAGTATCTATTCTGTTCTTCCTTACCATTTTGTGTTTTCCAATTATCTTTTTAATTGATTTAAAAATGGAAAAATGGGATTCAGATGTCACATTTGAAGAAAGAAATAATTCGCATTAGCTATCACTATCATGGTCAGGAAGTGGCTGCAGAGACAGCAGAGGCCTGGTCAAAATATCCCAGAACTCACTGGATTCCAGGAGGGATTGGAAAACTGCTAATGTGATGCCCCTGTTTAAGAAGGGAGGGAGACAAAAAACAGGAAACTATAGACCAGTCAGCCTAACATCTGTCGTTGGGAAAATGCTAGAGTCCATTATTAAGGAAGAAATAGCAGGACATTTAGAAAAGCTTATCACAATCAGATAGAGTCAACATGGATTTGTGAAAGGGAAATCATGTTTGACAAATTTGCTAGAGTTCTTTGAGGATATAACAAGCAGAGTTGTTAAAGGGGAACCAGTAAATATAGCGAGGAATGTTCTGGATGCGTAAAATGATGCGCGGTGATGTCGGGCAGACGTCCCGACATCACCCCGTGTCATTTAGATTTTCAGTTCGTCTGGCGCACAGCCAGCAGGCGCTCAACTGTCAAAGGCCTATTAAGGCCTGTTTAAAAACTAATTAAAACAGTTAAATGAGCTGCCTGTCCAACCTTAAGGTTGGTGGGCAGGCGAAGAGCCCAGGCAGCCTTCGCATTTTTCTTGAAACCTCTCCCTTCCCCCCACCCCACCCCCACTAGGGCTACCTGTACCTTGCTCGTCCTGCTTTCTACCCTTAATGTCACCTATTAGCATATTTCTTAGCTAATATCACCACTGTCAACACCTCTTTGTCCTTTTGTCTATGACATCTTTCGGCCATCTCCACCTATCACTGGCCTGCTATCCAGCTGTACTTGTCCCACCCCACCCCCTTAAACCAGCTTATATTTCACCTCTTCTATTTTTCCTTAGCTCTGTTGAAGAGTCATACAGACTTGAAACGTTAATTGTGTTCCTCTCTGCAGATGTTGTCAGACCTGCTGAGTTTTTCCAGGTATTTTTATTTTTGTTTTTATCCCTGAGGATGCACTTAGCCTCAGGGAGATGAGTGTGCTCTTTCGCATGCATGCGCACAAAAGAGCGCACTCCTGGCTTAGGGAATCACCCCACCTGCACAGGGAGCTTATAGTGCTTCCTGGTGGATGTCATGCTGGGCAGGCTTAATTGGCCCACCCACGTAAAATGGTGGTGCGCCCCCGATCAGGGGTGCCGATCGGAGGTGCGCCCGCACACGCCCGTTCCTGAGCTTCCCTCCCGACGGGGGGAAAATTCTTCCCAAGGAACCTCCAAGGAGTTATGGATAGGATGAGTGAGTGGGCAAAAACTTGGCAGATGGAGTTTAATGTAAGAAAGTGTGAGGTAAGAATTAAATGGAGAGAGATTCCAAAAAAATGCAGTACAGAGGGATCTGGGTGTTCTTGTGCTTGAAGCACAAAAAGTTAGCATGCAGGTGTAGCTAGTAATTAAGAAGGTAAGTGGAATTTTGGCCTGTATTGCTAGGGGGTTGGAGTTTAAAAATAAGGGAGTCTTGTTACAACTTTACAGGGTGTTGGTGAGGCTGCACCTGGAATACTGTGTACTGTTTTAGTCCCCGTGTTTAAGAAAAGATATACTGGCATTGGAGGCAGTTCAAAAGAGATTTACTAGGCTGATACCTGGGATGAAGGGGTTGGCTTATCCAGAACAGCTGAACAGGTTAGGCCTTTATTCATTAGAGTTTAGAAGAATGAGGGGTGATCTTATTGAAACATACAAGATTCTGAGGGGGCTTGACAGGGTAGATGTTGAGAAGATGTTTCCACTAGTGGGTGTTCCTCGAACTAGGGGACATAGTTACAGAATAAGGGGACACTCATTCAAAACTGAGATGCGAAGGAATTTCTTCTCTGAGGGTGGTGAATGTCTGGAATTCTCTACCCCAGAGAGCTGTGGAGGCTGGATCACTGAAAGTATTTAATGAGGAGGTAGATAGATTTTTGAAATATCAGGCAGTTGAGGGCTTTGAGGAGCTGGCACAAAAGAGGAATTGAGGCCTGGGGCAGGTCAACCATGATCTTTTTGAATGGTGGGGCAGGCTTGAGGGGCCGAATGGCCTCCTCCTGCTCCTATTTCTTCTCTTCTTATGGGTGCAATGAGTCAGTGACCTCTTTCGATATAGTAAGGGAGGGTTATGGCAATTACATTAATATGATGTACCCAGATTGTAGAAATAAAAATCAGACTTCTGAGACTAATGGGAAAAAGTAACATAATTTTTATTTTGCTTTCCATTTTCCCTTTAATTATTTTAATTGAATTTACAAAACTCAAAACGTAATTAGTGCCCAACAAATACAGTCCTTGGGGAAGGCCAGTAAGATGGGGCTCTTTCTTTCACTGAGTTCTGATTTGTCTTGGCCTTGAGGAAATAAAAATGTGATTATGCAACCTCTCAAGTATTCTCTGGGAAGAGTTTGGTGGCTCAAATGTTAATTCTGGAAAGCTGGCCCAACTGAGAGAGTTTGGTTTGGATTTGGCTTTAAGCCAGCCAAATTCCCAAAGCTTTGCTGCACTCTACCTCCGACTGACAGCCACTGTACTTGTGCTCACTGCTATTATTGTTGCTCCTCCTCCCGCAATTATTGTTGCCCAGGGAATGGTAAAAACTGGTTCCTCATGATGGCGAAGTTGTGCAGCTTTCAGCAGACACGGACACATCTGGATACCTGCATTTAAAGCAGCTTGCTAATCATGAATACCTGACCCACTGTGACTATATATATTTGAAATTGTATAATGGAGCATGGAAAGAGAATCTTCTGGTTTGGTTGGTTTCTGTCAAACCTTTCAGCAATTTGGTGAATTGAGCACTAGTTTTGGAACAAAAACAGAAAATGCTGGAAAAACTCAGCAGGCTTAACAGAAGTAAAAACGTGATGAAATTTATACTGTTTAAGATGGGTGGAGGAGGTGAAGCTGGATAGAAGGCCAGTGATAGATGGAGGCAAAGAAGAGATTGCCCGAGATGTCGTAGACACAGTGGTGTTAATGGTAGTGGCACTAGCTAAAGGAGGTGCTGATGGTGTCATTAAGGTCAGAAAGCAGAATATGATAATAGCAGGACAAGGGTAAGCACTCTGGAAAGAACAACATGAACAAGTGACAGAGGCCCTTGTGGGGTGGGGTGGGGGGGAGGGGATGGTGGTGGAAATAAAGATTGAAAATAGAATAAAAGGTGGGGATAAAACGATGAATAAAAATGAAAAATTAAAAATAAAAATAAGTGGATAAAAATATAAATGAAAATGTATATTGAAAAAGGGGATAAAAAAAGGGCTGAGGATGGAGGAAAGAGTTCAGATTCTGAAGTTGTTGAACTCAATGTTAAATCTGAAAGGCTGTAAAGTGCTTAATCGGAAGATGAGGTGCTGTTCCTCCAGTTTGCGCTGGGCTTCACTCGAGCATTGCAGCAGGCCAAGGACGGACGTGCGGGCATGAGAGCAGGAAGGTGTGTTGAAACAGCAAGCGACAGGAAGGTCTGGGTCATGCTTGTGGACAGATTGAAGGTGTTCCGCAAAGCGGTCACTCAGTCTGCGTTTGGTCTCTCCAATGTTGAGGAGACAGCATTCGGAGCAGCGAATACAGTAGACCAAATTCAATGAGGTGCAAGTGAAGCACTGCTTCACCTGAAAGGAGTGTTTGGGCCCTTGGACGGTGAGAGGGGAGGAGGTAAAGGGGCAGGTGTTGCACCTTCTGCGATTACATGGGAAGGTTGTCATGAGAGGGGGATGAGGTGTTGGGGGTGATTGAGGAGTGGACCAGAGCGTCCCGGAGGGAACAGTCCCTACAGAATGTCAACAGTATAAATTTCATCACATTTTGACTTCTCTTTAGCTCTGAATAAGAGTCATACGGACTTGAAATGTTAACTCTTTTTTTTCTCTCCAAAGGTGCTGTTAGACCTGCTGAGTTTTTCCAGCATTTTCTGGGGGTTTTTTTTCAGATTTCCAGCATCCACAGTATTTTGCTTTTTTGGTAGTTTTGGGAGCTGAGACCTGCTATTTACTGCTTGTTTCTTGGGCTGGGGGATGTATGGCATGGTGTCCTTTGGGGGTCATTGTTAGTTCTCAAGAATGTATGAAAAGGAATCACAATCTCAAAATTTGCAATCAACAGCAAAATAGAGAATATAGGATAGTAAGCCTCTTTTGTAAGCAACTGCATTGTAAATTGATCTATTGATCTCAGCTTTAAAATTTTCACTCTTGGGGCTGAATTGCCCCAGATTTGCACTAAGTGCAGTAGCGGGCGGAAAAAAATGTTTTACCCGCCAGCCACAATGGCAGCTTTTCACAGTGTATTGTCCCAATCCTGCCTCATTAATTGTGCATTCTCAGGAAACACACAATTTCGATGACGGGTGCCTCATTTAAAGTGCAGCCGCACATGCACCTCTCAGTGCTTCCAGCAAGGACTTGCAGCAAAGAAGACAAGGCCTCAAAAGCAAGAAAACTGCAGCCCCCAGTTTAGTGATGTGTCCCTCGAGCACCTTTTGGATGCCGTGGAGGCCCACCGTGATGTCCTGTACCCCTGCTCCGGCCACAGGAGGGGTAGCAACATTACCACTCCAGCTTGGTAGGTGATGGCAGTGGCGATCAATGCCAATGCTGCACAGAAGAGGTTAGCCATCCAATGCAGGTAGAGGATGAATGATCTCATCCATGCTCCCAGGGTATGGCAACCATCTCATGACTCTAAACTCACACACTCAAGCCCATCACATTCGCTGGCCTCTCATCGCTGCCAGCTCAAGGGACATCACCCTCAACTCTCCATCTGGCCTCATCTCCTCTTGAGACTGCCTCCTCAGTCCTCACCATCTGGAGGTCTCTTGCATGGATCAACTTGTATCCCCATACACACCCTGGGATACCCCACTTTCCCAGTACAGCCCTTACCCAGCAGCCTCTTCCCTTGCCTGAGGCCACTTCGCCCCCTTCCCCTCGCAAGCCCTAGCCCTGCAGCCGTTGAAAAGCCAGCCCCACCTTATGGCTGGTCTGGTAGGTAGAGACCTGCCTGTGAGCCTCCCTAAAAGTGGTGTGGTGCTGTCTGCGAAGCCTGGTACTGATGACTGCGAGTGCTGACCGAGGCAAGGCAGGCAGACAAACCCTGAAGTCCCAAGCGAAGTGCAGCTTACCAGGTGCATGTCGCTTATGTAGAGTTGTGAAACACATTGGCATGCAATGACGCTGACATGCCCAGATGATCCAGCATGGGGGGATGATTCCAACGAGCTGCTTGCAATAATATGCAGATGTATTACAATGAGGTTCCTGATGTCTGATGGCGGGAAATGCGGACTGCCTTTGATGGGCAGAGTGGGCAATTGCAAACTGGTTTCACGACATCGTGAAACTTATTTTTGGCCTTCTTGCCATTTTGTCCGCTCACACTGCCAAACACGCCCCCAACCAGCAGACATGGAAAATTCCACCCTTGGTTTCAAATCTCTCCCTGCGTCACCCCTCCCTATCCAACAGTCCTGCAACTCACCAGGATCTCTATACTTCTCCAATTCTGGCCTCTTGAGCATCACTGATTTTAATTGCTCCACTTTGGCGGCTGTGCTTTCAACTGCTTAGGCCCTAAACTCTGGAATCCCCTCCCTAAGCCTTTAAAAGAGAAAAAAGGAGACATATTAAATACTCTATTCAAACTCAAAGAGGATAAAACCCCTGCTCCAGATAGATTGCATCTGTACTTTAAAATAATCTAAAGAAGAGATAGCTGAGACACTACTATACATAACCAATTTGTTATCTGTAGTGCCAGAGGACTGGTAGGTAGCCAACCTTATACCTGTATTTAAAAAGGATGTAGAACATGTCCAGAGAACTAATATAGACCACACACTGGAAAAAGTTCAAAAAAAAGGATTTACAAGGATGATACCAGAAATGCAAAATTATACCCAGAAAGAAAAGATGAGCAAGCTAGGTCTCCTCTCTCTTTAAAAAAAAAAGGCTAAGGGATGACCTATTGGAGGTTTTTAAAAATGTGAAAGGGATTGATAGAGGGAATGTTTCCATTTGTAGCCATCAATATAAGACAGTCACCAAGGAATGAAATAGGGAATTTAGAAGAAACCGCTACCCAGAAAGTGGTGAGAGTGTTGAATTTGCTACCACAGGAAGTGTTTGAGGCGAACAGTATAGATGCATGAAACGGGAGGCTGAATAAGCATATGAGGGAGAAATGAATAGAGGGTCATGCTGATAAAAGTTACATGAGGAAGAATGGGAGGAGACTTGAGAGGAGGGTAAGCATTGGCATGGATGATTTGGGTGATTGACCCACTTGCGTGCTGTATATTCGATGTAATTCTATGTTACCTCTTTGCCTTTCTCCCCTCCTTTAAGATATTTCTTACAACTTACCACTTTCTTCTGTCCTTAGGTGGCTTGGTGTCAAATTTTGTTTGATAATGCTCCTGTAAAATGTCTTGGGACTTTTACTATGTTAAAGGCACTATATAAGTGAAAATTGTTGTTAAAATATAAGATGAATTAACTCTTAAGTTTGTGTTTATTGTTGCAAATAAGTGCTCAATTTGCCTTGAATGGTGCCAACTCTACACTCAGACCGGTGTTTGGGCTGTTTAGACATTGAAGAGATCGAAATTACGGGCTGTATGTCCATTAAATCAGATACAGTTTAATATTATATCGTAATCACAGAGCCTCAAAAACATGAATGCTCTGATTATGTGGTTAATATGTAAAAATCAATCCTTTTTCCCTGGTTAGTTAGTTTCTTCATGTTAATTTCAGAAATCAATCTTATAGTATAATCAACCCTTCAAAAGCATTTTTGCATAAGATGCACAGCTCCTTAAGAGTAAATTATCAGGTGCTAAGCAGGAGAATTGATTATCAACCATTTAATTTTCCGCTTTCATATTTTTATTAATCAATAATGATAATCAATTGTTAACTCCAAGAATATTTTGATATTTGAAATTTATCATGGTAATGCATTTTTTGCACAGGCAATAAAGCTTGTGAATTGTAATTAGGGATTTTTGTAGCACTCTTCTGTGCATTTGTGGAATGAGTGGTTTAGAGTTAGGTTCTCTTGATGATAGCAGGGGAAGGATTTACATTCCACAAACTGTGGAATTAATATGATTGTTTCAAACTGGAATAATGAAAGTCAGCTATAATTCCAGAAATAAAACTGAGACATAAGGGGAAAGAGTAAGAGATCAAAAATATGTTGATACTGGAAATCTGAAATAAAACAGAAAATTCTGGAAATAGTCAGCAGCAGCGTTGGCATCTGCGAGAGGTTAACAGGTGATAAAGTTATGATGAATCACTTCAAAACATTAACCAGTTTTTCTCTTTCATAAACTGTGCATTTCCCCTATTTTCTGTTTTTATTTTAGGAAAGTATAGTTCCCGTTGCTTGAAATAAACATTGTACTTAGGAATCTTATACCGTATTGTGATTTACTTTGAGGTCTGTGTTACACAGTAACTGGTCAAAAGTGTGTGCGGTTTATGTCACAGAGGTAGAGGTGTGTCAAGTGCAGCAGTGTCGTAAACTATAAAAATAGTCAACACCAATGGACATAGAAAAAGTAATTTCTTACTACTTTGACAAAATGTGAGCGCAATAAATTACATTTCAGTGAAGATTCTTCATGTTTGTTGATTTAGATTCTGTTCCTGTTATTTGTTTGAAGCAGATGATCATTTCAGATGGATGGCAGGCTTCCAAGGTTTAATCAGAGTGAAATAATTCTGTAAAATAAAAACTCATACTGCAATTATACTGAATTTTGTTTCACAGTGTTTAATAGAGATAATCAATAAAGGGGGTT
Source organism: Carcharodon carcharias (assembly GCF_017639515.1). Lineage (NCBI taxonomy): Eukaryota > Metazoa > Chordata > Chondrichthyes > Lamniformes > Lamnidae > Carcharodon > Carcharodon carcharias. The sequence continues at coordinate 141,590,332 of NC_054471.1, read as the reverse complement.
TTGCACAAATGTACATGCTCATCAGAATGAGGGATGGTGCTAGAAATGGAAAATTTGTGCTGTGAACACGTGCTGAGAACTGAGTTAAGTAAATCCAAACTCTCTTCACATGGGACATTAGCAGGGAAGGGAGACATTCAACTCATTGGTCTAGACTAGGTTAAAACCAAGATCCTAAAAGTGAAGTGATCCTACATCAAACTACTTGGCTACACATTCCCCAACATGGAAAAAGACAAAAGACAGCAAAGAGGTGTTTGGTATTGGTTCATGAGCTACAACATTAGACTGTAGTTTCTGCACTCGGAGACACAGGCCAGAATCTTCGGGTCGGCGTGTGGGGGATGGGTCCCGCTCGCCGACACATAAAATGATGCGTGGTGACATTGGGCGTGCGTCCTGATGTCACCACGCATCATTCTGATTTTCAGTTCAGCGGGTGCGCGCTGGAGTTGGCTGCGCTCCCGTCGAACTGCCAAAGGCTAATTAAGGCCATTTAAAAAGTAATTAACGGAGCTGCCCGTCAACCTTAAGGTTGGCAGACAGGCGAAGAGCCCAGACGGCCTTCGCATATTTCATGAAACCTCATCCACGGTCGGAATGAGGTTTCATGAAGGTTTTTAAACCTTAATAAATAATTTTAATATTTATTGACATGCCCCAGCTGATGTGACACGGTCTTAAAATGTTTTCTTTTCTTTATTTAAACTTTTCAAAATCAGCTCTGTGCCTCAGGGAGATTTCTGCGCTCTTTCGCGCATAGGCATGAAAGAGAGCAGGCCCCAACTCAGCCTCCTCCCCCCGCCCGCATGGAGAGCGCTCAGCTTCCCAGAAGGTTAATTCCTGGTCTAGGTTAGCATTTACACTTATACATTCTCAAAAAGTAACATGTATTCATCGGGCAGAATTTTACCCTTGGCATGCAGGATACACCAGTGCATGAAATAAAGCGCTTTGACATCAGATGAGCGATATTTCGCTAGGCGAGTGTGCGATGAAGACAGAGGCATGCCCGCCATTAATTAACCGACCAGTTAAGGCCCTTGAAAGACCAATTGACTCAGTGTTTACGTAGCCAATGCAATTTTTAAGCCGTCGCATGGGCAAAACAGGCAGGCGGGCAGGTCACGATTTGTAAAACCTCATCCATTGGCGGGATAAGAGGGATCAGTGGGCTTCACAAAGCGAATAGTGAATAGTTTCAAATATCGCTGCTGCTTGCTTCTGTGAACAGGACAGCTTCATTTTGCTTCAGTGCTGCATTCTGAGCATTTAGAGGCTTCAGTTCAGGACTCAGTGTTGCCTTCCAGGTCCCCGGAGGATTCACATCGCATGAGGCCTTCCAGGTATCAGACCTCCTTCCCTTACCCTGGTAAAGGGGATTGTGGCCTCCACTGAGGCACCTTCTCTGAGGAGCAAAAGAGGGCCAGAAGGGGGAAGAGGCCAGCTGTCCCTATTCAGCTTGCAGGAGAGACACCTGTGGGAGGAGAGGCACAGGCACAAGGGGTGCAGGTCCAACAGGAAGGCCAAGGTGGAAGGGGCATCAGAAGATGCCACTATCCTGCTGCGATGCAGCTACCTCAATATGTCCGAGGTACAATGCCGAAGGAGGCTTCGTCTCTCAAGGGAGACAGTGACCTCCATCTGTCAGAGGATTGGACCTGAGATTAGCTCTGACAATGTGGGTGGACACCCAATGCCAGTGGATCTGAACGTCACAGTGGTCCTAAGGGTCTATACCTCCGGCTCTTTCCAGGGCCCAGTAGGAGATCTGCATGGATTCTCCCAATCAACTGTCCACAGTTGCGTCAAACCGGTGACAGACACTTTGTTCAGGCGTGCATTGACTTTCATTCGTTACTGTACAGACAAGGCCAGCCAGGCTGAGCGAGCCAGAGGCTTTGCAGCAATTACTGGCTTCCCCCGCGTCCAGGGTGCAATCAAATGCACACATGTGACCATCAAGGCGCTAGCTGGTGAGCCAGAAGCCTTCATCAATAGCTTCCACTCCATGAACGTGCAGATAGTCTGTGACCACAGGATGCAGATTCTGCAAGTCTGTGCAAGTTACCCTGGCAGCTCCCATGACGCTTACATCCTGAGATACTCCCAGGTGCTGAAGCTCTTCAATGCGCCAGCCTGGCTAGATGGATGGCTGCTGGGTGACAAGAGCTATCTGCCACCCAAGAACAGAGGCCGAGCAGCAGTACAACAGGAGCCACGCCTCCACAAGGGCGGTGGTAGAGAGAACCATCGGTCATCTCAAGATGCGCTTGCAATGTCTGGACTGTACAGGGGCTGCACTACAATACCCCCAGATTGTGTGTCACTGATAGTGGTTGCATGCTGCACTCTTGACAATCTGGCACTGGAAAATGGGGATGCAGTGGATGAAGAAGATCTTGACGCAGCTGCACAGGTAACAGACAATGAGTCCAGTCGTGAGTACGAGGATGAGCACGCTCAGGAGAATGCTGAGGGCATAGATGCAGATCTGAGAAATATCCATGCAGGCAGGGACACCCGGGAAGCTTTGATCCAATACTCCTTCAGCTAGCCCACCAAGTAAGAACCACCACCACACGCCAGGGCTGCAGGCTCCATATTCAGTCCCTAACAGGACCAATTCCTTGGTCAACAACATACACTATGTGCCACTGCAATAAGGTTGAAGGAGTCACACGTCCATCATTACAACATGGCTTATCCTGCACCTACAGAACAAATGAAACATCCGAAGGCCAGTTGCAAAAGAAAATGGGGGAAACAAATATCGTCCATGATCAGGCTGTGTTATGCTTAAGGTGCTTTAAGTTTTCGCTTGTGGGTGCTCCGTCTAGGTGCTCCCCCCTCCCTGGCATCGAGATTGGAGACAGCCTGGTCACTCTGCAGTCCTGTTGGCTTTGATGACCTTGGCGGGCATCCTCTGGCCTGTGGAGCCTGTGCTGACCATACCTGGGAGGGAGCAGCCAGTGCCATGGCTGGCATCTCCCCAGTCGCCGCAGCCTCTTTAGATGCCACAGTCACTGGCAGTGAGGCAGAAGAGCTGCTGCCATCATCCAGAGCGCCCTGAGAGGAGCCCGCAGAGAATACAGGCAGCTTATGCGCCAACATTAGGTGGCTCTGGACCTCACTGCTCACCATTGATGGACGGACACCTAGCTGGGATACTGGGTGCCCAATCCATCTCCCACAGTGACACTGACCAGTTGAGGTCATTGCTGGTGTGAGGCCCCACAGGTCCCAGTGCATCCCCAGGAACCCTTGATTGAGCCCTGGAGGAGCCTCTCCATGACAGTCACCCCTCTCTCCATGGAGGAGGCATTGTTCTCGGCCATGAGAGTTAATGCAGTGTTTATGCTGCACATGGACTCCCCACAACGGAGACCATGGCATGCAAACCCTCATTTGTCTCTGTCAGATCCTCCTGCACACCCTGCTGGACGTCCAGCAGCTGCTTCCTCAGGTACACCTCCAGAGGCCCATCATCAGCCATCGCCTGAGCACTGTCCTGTTCCCCAGCAGTCCTCCAACTGCCGGCGCCCTGGGCATTCTCTGCCTCCGCCTGCACCTTAAGCGAGTGTGAAGTGCCCTCACCAATGTACAGTGAGATACTAGATGCCGATCTTATGAGGTGCCGGTATCTGTGCTAGTGCCTGCTTCACAGAGAGGGTGTGACGCTGGTGCGTGCTCAGCATGCTGGTCCTCAGAGGTCAGGGGTGGGCCTTCAAGCTCCTCACAACAAGGAGCTGCTGGTGAGCCTAAAAGGGAGAAGAAGTCATTAGACTGTCAGTGCGCATGCCTGGCGCCCTGATGAGATAGAGATCTGCATCATTGTGCCCTCGTCTTTCCATTATCAATGGGCATTCCAGGTTCAACACACATCAATATACAGACTATACTGCAAAGGTTGCAAGAAGCCACATTCTCACCTCAGTGCACTGCACTCTTACCTCCCTCTGGCATCCCAACCTCACCGCGGCCGCTCGACCGAGGTGCATGGTACCTCTCCAGCTCCAGGGCCCCCTGCTCATATCTACTGAGGATGAGGAGGTGTGGGGGTCCCGCTGAAGTCTGTGACCTCTCTGCATTGTTATGGGATGTTTTCTCCTGGAAGGATAGAGGAGCATTGATTAGTTCCTCCTCTACCTGCAGCGCCATTGCAGCCTGGCCAATCCCACCTGAGGAACACCTCGCAGGGCTCAGCCATTCGTGACCCTGGAGCTGCTAGGCACTCAGTTCAAGCAGCCAGGGCTCACTCCCTTGGCCAGATCCTGCCTCATTGACATTTGCCACCTCTGAGGTTCAAAGGGTGATGGGCAGCTCTTAACTGTTCTACGAAGTGACCCATGCCAACACGGTACTCACCCTTCCCGATCGCGGGAGATCGTTAAGCACTTCTGGCACGGGACCCATGTGCGCCTCACCACGTCATGGCAGCTGACCCTGGATGCCACCTCCTCCAGGAGGGCAGTGAGGCACTCATCCGAAAAATGCGGGGCCGACTGCCCCGCCGACCTGCCATCCTGCCTGCTGCATCCACCCGCTGCGACATCCATGCGCATAGCTTCTGCATCCTTCGGAGGCAGCCTTCCAAGGGCTGCTGAGGCCGCATTTGAATCGGCTACCGGATCACCATTGGACCTGGCGGACATTAAGCCTCCGCCCTCCCCTTCGCCCTCATTGAAAGGCCACGTCCCACTCTGGATGGGCCTTAATTTGCGATGCGCTGCCGATCGTGGGCGGTGGTTGGCTTCCCAATGCCCCCTGCCGAGCCTGCACGCCAAGAGTAAAATTCTGCCCATCCTGTGGAGAGAAAACTGGCAAAGGAGGTAACTGCTTCCTGCAAAGCCCTAATGTTTTGTGCCTCATTGTCATGCAAAAGGGCTTCATTTTTCCCATCAGCCCCCTAGTGTACCAAGTCAGGTGAGAGTTGAAATAGAAGGGCATAAAAAGAGATGCTTGTAGTATCGATTCTTGCCACTCAGTTCCTGGGCACTAGCGTGCTCCTTCGAGCTCCACAAAAATAAATTCAGACTTTCATTCTGCGCTTCTCTTGAGCTAGATGCACAAGAGCTACTGCACAAAGCTACATGCTCTGCCCAGCTGAGTCCTAAAATGGCAACTGGGATCTTTTGAACACGCACAGACAGCACATCATGGGAAATTGTGGGCATGCAGAACGTGATTTTCTACCACTAAAGAACTGGGCTGCAATTAGAACATAGCTCCCCATTGGAAGTGGAAGATCACAGAATCATCTTACTCTGAGCGTCGATGCAAATGATTAGCTGCTGGATTACTTCATACCATTAATGGGCAATAATTGTGAAACCATTGCAACGGGTTTCTGTAAAGCAGATAATTTGTAGCTGGCTATTGTAAAACTTTGGTGTGGCTAGTACATTTAAAGTTTCAAGTTGATAAATTGAAAAGGAGAATTAGTTCCCAGAAGGAGTCACAATAAACCATATTCATTCAACGAGAAAGGTCACTTTTCCAGGAAAGCTTGACAGGATTAGCGATACAGAAATCAGTAATATTTTCATTCTTAGCAATCATGAAGCATGTTTTTAGTTTAAAACCTGAGATACATTGTTACAGCCTTATTTCTCAAACCCAGAGGTTTGCACTACTCAACTAATTAATCAGATTAAACATAATTTTATAGCTTATAGTGGTCGAAGTTGACTCTTTGTGACAAGTTTCTGGAGAAAATCCCATACGTTGGCTCGAACATTCAGTTGCATTTTTTTGGCTGCGCAGGAGTACAGGGCTCTTTATCAGAATGGCAAAACACAAATAATTAAAATTGTTTTCAAAATCATCTTGTTGTTTTTGAAGATAGTGAACTTCTGTTTAAGACATGGATCAGTTACATCACTGCAAGCCAGGTATAGAACCCCCGTTCTGGTCAGCCTGTTTCATATCTGGCTCCTTTAGAAGTTGATGATAAGTGTATTTTGTGCAGTTGGTTATTGGTGTGAGCTATAGAGTTGGTTACTGTTGCACGAGGTTGTGACCTTGCCCTCAACCCCGACAATCCTTACATAAAGTGATTTCCTCCTTTCCAGATGTGCTGGAGGTATCGTGGTACAGTAAGTGTATGAAAAGGGAGGGAAAATAAGTTGAATCATCTTGGCACACACTTTGTGGGCCCCTGAATTAAAAAAAAATACACCTCTCATTTAGGGATAGAATGAATGTTTTGCGCACAGTACTTAAAAATAGTCTCTAACAAACCCAGTTTGAGCTAAAAATAAAACCTGTCCCCCACCCACAATAATTTCTAAAATAAACGTCATCTCCCACTCTATCTCTAAACTAAATGTCATCTCCCACAACTACCTCTAAAATAAATAAACATATTTTCCCCCTCCACACAGCTATCTAAAACCTTTCATCCACCGTTTGCTTGAAATGGATCTCTCGTCGCTCTCTTTCCAGCCAGCTAAAATAAATCGTCCAACCACAAGTAAGTTTCTTCCAGCTTCCATAGGATTAGTGTTGTACGATTTGGCTCAAAGCAAAGAAAAACTTAGAACATGGGGTCAAAAGCATACAATGCAAGGGCATAGGTTAAAACAACTATTTTGAATTAATTTGAAGTCCGCAATAAAGGAACTTGGAAGAATTTGGCTCAGTTTGAGCTTGTGTCTGTGCCTGTTGAGTCAAAGCTGACACTCTGCAGATTCTTCCAGGCATCTTTGTCCTAAAAGGAACTGCATCAACATCTTCAGGATTATGGTCAACTGTTAGCTGAAGATTTACTAGTAAAATTTAATGGTAAAATGAAGTTGACTATGTGCAAGCAAGAAGATGGCTGTGTTGGTCGTAATCTTTGTGTTGGTGCACATGCTTTTGCTACAGAAATGGGACTTGAATTTTAGCGCCTTCCAGGGGTGGGAAAGTGGAAGTGGGCAGGTGCAGAATTTAATGTCGCTAGCCTGCATGCCACTTACATCGTCTTCACCCCCAATTCATTTTCCCAAAGGTGGGATGGTGTTCGGCAGGGCTACCAGCCCACATGCAGTGGGTAGCCTATTACATCACTTAAAGGCCAATTAAGACTTGTTTACAGAGTATAACTGGGATTTTCCAGTTGGCCTCCAGCACCCTGCAGGTGGCAAAGGATGGTTTAGCTGTCTAGAGGTGGCCTCAGGGCAGGAGACCAAGGGGCCAGGACTCCAGACAGGCCCAGAGGTCTTCCCTGCCTGCCTGGATGCAGCAGAAACAGTTGGCCATCCTATGACTAGATCCCTTGCACACAGTGGTGGACTGGCTGCAAAGGCCATTTTTTATTTTAAATTTCAAACAGTTAGTTCGGGGCAGGGGGGGCATCTCCGTTTTTGGGATAACTTCTCTCTCACGAACCTGCCGTGACATTCTGCTGCTGCTTTTAAGCAAGAAAGACTCCTACTGGTTCTCCAGTTTTGACAGCTTGCCTGTCATCCTTAATTGGATAGCAAGCCCATCATTGACCACTAATTTAATAAATCAGGGAAAATCACAAAGAGTAACTGATTCCTACACAGTGCGGACTTTTGACCCCCATTTGAGTCTGACAACAGGGTTCAGAAGCCCATGACCAAAATCTTGCACTTGGGGTCTGAAAGCTACAGCATGTGGGCACCTTGAGACCTGAATACAAATTGGTCTAGGTCAACATTTATTTTTATTGTGGACTGGAAATTCACTCAAATCAAGAATTCTATAGTCTAGTTTTGCTCTCTACTCCCTATTCTAAACCTGTTTCTACATGAAAGTAGAAAAGAAACCAGAAGTGCTGGAATAACTGAGGGTTGATTAGTGTCTGCAAAAGAAAGACAAGTTTTCAAATATCACTACCAAAATTGATTCTGATAAAGGGTCACACCTGAAATGTTAACCTATCCTTCAGACTTTGACAGACTAATTTCCAGCATTTTCTGGTTTCATTATCAGGTTTCACAATTTTTCCTTTACCTCAGCATACAGAGGCATGGGTTGCTTTTGAGTCACTCTTGAGTAATGGATTAGGCTTTTCCCCAAAAGGTGTCACGTTGCACTTACCTAGGGAATTGGGAGGCTTGGAAAACTGTAACTGTTGATATTTCTTAAGTATTTTAGTGAGTTGTTTAATTAATGGGCAAGATTCGAAATCTACTCATAATAAAATGTACTTCTTTCCCACCATCACAGTAAATATTTAGTTTTCAACAATGTTTTAAATAGTCTCTAACACTACTGACTCACTACTCGGTTTGTTTCTCTATTATTCATGGTGTACCCAAGTTCACATCTGAGCATTTCATAACTGTTTGTGAGTATTAGAAATTGGTCAATTTAAAATGGATGATTCAATTGGTTGGGCAGTGGACACTAATTCCTATTATATATAGGTGATACTCAAACTTCATTTTAACCGTGCATGTTCTTAAACTTACTGCCTGGTGTGGAAGCCTGTCTCCTTCTCGTATGCTGTAGAGGCATACAGACTCTATGTGGAAATATGGCAGCCTTAAGGTCAGCAAAGTAGTCCTAGTGCTTTGCTGTTTAATCTTCTCCTGTTTCCTTTTGTTCCACCTCAAAAGCTGCATGTTCCCACATCCTTCAACTATGTGAAAGGTTGAGAATGAATTAATTTCTGATCGTCTAAATCTGAACCGTGTGCACAAGCTGCCTTCCAAAATTGTAAACCTTGATTGACAGATGCGACCTTACAAATCTTGGAGAAAGGAAGAATTATGGTGTGATGAAACATTATAGCAAATCAGTTGAGATAGAAGAAATCACAATTAGTTCAAAAGACAAGAATGCATTTTCTATACAGAATTACTAAGAAATGCTTGTATACAAAAATGTGAGAGTTTCACAGCATAGTTATCTGGTGTAGACAAGAGTATGCATAGAATTGATGGGAGGATCCTATATTATATGTTGATTATGATAAATACAGACTTTCTTTTTATCTATGCAGCATGTAGAAATAGATGGCTGTCAGTGAACAGCGTGGCAGTAATTCAACGAGGCTTTTCATTTGGCATCTTAACCCAAGTGGGAGAATCTTGAACTACAGTGCATATATTCTCCATTCTTTATCTAAATGAAATACAAAGCCCTAATTTACATTAAGGCTTCAGATGGCATTGTGAACTATCCAAGCTTCATTACCCTGTACTGACCTTGAGATTAGATCGTTGTCTTAAATTCAGTCAGTGGTTATTGGTTGTACTGGAAATAGCATATGGTGTATTTTGTTTAGGTGACTTACATAATTTTGTGGTGCAATGTGCAGATCAGTTTAAGATGTTGATATCTGATTCATGACGGCATCTTACATGATGGGACCATCAGCATTTCAAGGCTGATTTTGAATAGTCAAGCGGAAGAATTATGCTGTCAGTGTCCAGTAATACAGTAAAATTATATGTATTTTCTGCCTTGTTTTAGGGAATGGCCCATCATATTTCAAAAGACTCATTGTAACAACAATAATACAAAAAAATGGCCTGAAAGAGGAAATTTCCAGGGGTTGCCTTTCCAGCTTTGTTGATCCTTATGGGCATCACATGGAGGGAAAGGAAAAATGAATCTGAAGAAGAACGAGCCAGGGTAGTTGATAATCACAGATGTTGTGTGGAACTTAATACCTCCCAGCCAAGCTGGCAGTGAGTTTGGGGTGGGGGGCATTTAATTAGGCGAGAGGGTGCGGGTTGGGGATCCCACTACCTTTGCACCTCCACCTGATTAAGTCTGGGATGAGAAGGCTTGTGGACTCATTGAGACCCTTAAGTGGGCAATTAATGCCCACTTAAGGGTCTCACCCACTGCCATTGGGATTCAACCAGCAGCGGACAGGGGAAGTCACCAAGCAGGGAACTTAAAAAGCAGAACGCTTCTGAGAAGGGGTCCCTCATTGTCAGACACTCAGTGCCTGATCGAGGGACCTGGCATCAGGTAGGGGTGTCCTGCTGAGAGCACCTCCCTGCCCTTTCTGCTGACCCCTCTCACCCCTTCTACCGTGACCCCCATCCCACCCTCACACACCTTCAGCCTGGGATTCATCGTTGAATCTGGGATGCTGGTGGGTGCATTGCCAGCAGTTGCCACTGCTCCCAGTGGCACTGACAGCAACGGAGAATTATTGACCTCTGATTGGCAACTCTCAAAGGGTGTGAATTCTGCCCCAGGGACCCTTAACCTGAGGAAGACCCACAATGGCCACTTAATTGCCTGATGGGCATATAATTCCGGCAGGCCTTTCCCATTGGAGGCGATATGCCACTCCCACCAGTTCTCCAGCTGGCAGGTGAGACCCCTATCACAAATTCCGTCAATAATGTCCATAAGCCTACCAAACTGTAGAAGATATTTGAAGACTTCCCTATGATAATGTTTCTTCAGAAATAATGAGCGCAGTAAATATTCAAGTAACCATAAATGATGAGCATTGCATCTTTGATAAATTATTCACAAAGGATTCACTTTATGAATCAGACAAGTTATTCTTTTTTACTCTTAATGCTCATATTCATTAGTAACTTAAGATTACAATCAAATTTTGAAGTAATGGGTGCCACAGTGACCTTCCCTCCATCATAAGGTCAGAAGTGGGGATGTTCGCTGATGATTGCACAATGTTCAGCACCATTTGTAACTTCTGAGATACTGAAGCAGTCCATATCCAAATGCAGCAAGATCTGGACAATATCCAGACTTTGGCTGACAAGTGGCAAGTCACATTTGTGCCACACAAGTGTCAGGCAATGCCCATCCCCTTCAAGAGAAAACATAACCATCGCCCCTTGACATTCAATGGCATTACCATCACTGAATCCCCTACTATCAACATCCACTATCAACATTGACCAGAAACTGAACTGGACTAGCCAGATAAATACTGTGGCTACAAAAGCAGGTCAGAGGCTGGGAATCCTGCACAAGTAACTCACCTCCTGACTCCCCAAATCCTGTCCACCATCTACAAGGCGCAAGTCAGAAGTGTGACGGAATACTCTCCGCTTGCCTGGATGAGTGCAGCTCCAACAACACTCAAGCTTGACACCATCCAGGACAAAGCAGCCTGCTTGATTGGCACCCAATCCACAAACATTCAGTCCCTCCACCACTGACGAACAGTGGCAGCAGTGTGTACCATCTACAAGATGCACTGCAGAAACTCACCAAGGGTCTTTCAACAGTACCTTCCAAACCCATGACCACTACCATCTAGGAGGAAGGGCAGCAGATCAATGGGAACACCACCACCTGGAAGTTCCCCTCCAAGCCACTCATCATCCTGACTTGGAAATATATCACTGTTCCTTCACTGTTGCTGGGTCAAAATCCTGGAACTCCGCACCTAAGAGCACTGTGGGTGTACCTACACAACATGGATTGCAGCAGTTCAAGAAGGCAGCTCACCAGTACCTTCTCAAGGGCAATTAGGAATGGGCAATAAGTGCTAGCCTGGCCATTGACGCTGGCATCCCATAAAATGAATTTAAAAAAACAATTGTCTTGGTCTTTCATATTCCTTTTATTAATGTCAATAACAATATCAAGTGATCATACAAATTAAGATAAAAGGTATTGATGTGTGTATCTAGGAAAAAACAGCAAGCAATGGAATAAAAAGAAATGTGTCCACAAAGTCATGATGGTAATACTATTCATTCATGGAATTTGCCAACATTTATTGCCCATCCTAATTGCCCTTTGTTCTTGTGAGCATCACTGACATTCAGGTGACTGGAAGACTGTGTGTCTTAGAGTGGAACTGCGGGTGGTGGTATTCCAGTGGGATTCTGCAGGACTCAACGATAGTGAAAGAACAGCGATATATTTTTGGTGAACCGCCTTCTTGAATAATACTAAGTGGCTTGCTAGATTATGTCAGGAGGCATTTAAGGTGCAACTGTGCTGTGGATCTGATATCACCACATACAAGCCAGATCCAGTAAGGATGGCAGATTTCCTTCCCTAAAAGATATCAGTGGACCAATATGAACTGTCATTCTTCTTCCCCCAATTTCCCCAGTTCTCAGATATGAGACAGCTAGTGCCCATTGCCATCATATTTTCTCAGGTTTTCCAAGTCCCAGAGATCTTCAAAAGCTCCAATTGCTTTGTCTAATGAGAACCGTTCACTAACTAGTGTTCGTTTTTTCTTCATGATCAGTGTTGCAATATGCAGTTTGATCAGAGTTGCCATTGATAGGACCAGCTGATATGTTCGTTCAGATATCATTTCATCGCTGTCACTGGGTCAAAATCCCAGAATTCCCTCCTAGCATCATTGAGGCACAGTGCTTAAAAATATATTGCTGCTCCTTCACTGTAGCTGAGTCCTGCGGAACCCCACTGGAACACCACCACCTGCTAGTTCCCCTCCAAGCTACACAGACTTCCAGTCACCTGAATGCCAATGATGCTTACATGCACAAATAAAAAATTAAGAAGCATGGTTCCATTTGGCAGATTGGTCAGAAAAGTAATGGTCCATGAGATCCAAGGGTGAGCTGAAAAGAAAGTTATCTTAGTGGCTAGAAGCAAAGGGTAATGCTACAGATTTGGAAGGTGCTGTCACAGGAGCCCTAGTGTGATGCCACAGTATTTCTTATAGATTGCACACAATGCTGCCATTCTTCATCAGTGGCTGGAGGAGTGAATATTTAAGGTGATGGATACAGTGCCAGTTAAGCAGGCTGCTTTGTCCTGAATGATGTGGATCTTCTTGAGTGTTGTTGGAGCTGCATTCCAGGCAAGTGGAATGAATTCCATCACATTCTTGACTTGTACCTTGTACATGGCGGACAGGCGTTTGGGAATCAAGAGGTGAATTACTCACCACAGAGTTCCCAGCCTCTGATCTGCTCTTGTAGCCATGGTATTTATATGGCTGGTCCAATTAAGGTTTTGGTCAATGGTAACCCCCAGAATCTTGTCTGGAGTCACATATAGGCCAAACTGGGCAGGGTGGCGAGTTCGTTTCCCTAAAAAAAAAACAGATGTTTCTACAACATTCCAGCAGTTTCCTGGTCACCATTATTGATATTTACTTCTTTTTATTCTAGATTTATTTAATTAATTGAATTCAATTCACAAGTTGCCATGGTGGATGTGATCTTGGTGTTTCTAGATCATTGGTCCAGACTAGTCCAGTAACATAGTCACGATGCTACCATATCTATCACAATACTGGAATTCTGGTGCATGCCTAGCGTCTTATCTGTCATCTTAATAAATAAGAAATAAGCTGGGATTGCATAATGCTTATCGTATCCTTGGGATATCCCACAGCATTCACAGCCCAAGTAATTGTTTTTGCAATTTCAGCCAATTTTCACATTGCGAAGTGATCCATGACCAGATAATCTAATTTAGTGCTATTGCTTAAGGGATAAGGGTTGGCAAGGACACCAGGTGAAACTCTATGATCATCTTCAAATTGTGCCGAGGGATCTTTTATGCCTACCCAAGCAGGCAGACAGCACCTCATCTGATAGACTGAACTTTCAACAACGCAATATTCCCACAGCACTGTCCTGATTATTTACTTAAATCTCTGGAGTGGAGATTGAATCTACACCCTTCTTATTCAGTGGTGATTGTGCTACCACAGAGCTAAGGCTGACTTATGGAAGAGATGAATGACATTAGTAGTTAAGTGTTTATCATTGGAAGCAAGCAGTGATTCATGGATAGGTGGGCACACTTGTTTAATTTAGGGAGCATGATTGTTCCTAGGCATTTTCTCCAGAGCTTTAATTTTAGAGCATAAAGAGCATACATAGAGCACCAGAAGGACTGTGTGGAGGAGGTTCCCCTCTATCTTCTCGGTCAGCTAAGGATGAACGTTAGATACAGCCTTGCCAAAGTCTCCCTCATCCAGGGAACACATTTTCAAACTCGTGCTTTTTAAGGGGTTCTATGTACTCTTTAAATCTTTTACATCAGGTTATTTTTGATTTCAATCTCTCAATTTCAATGTTGTAAAGTTTTCAAGACCTTCATATTTACAGTAATAATTCTAGCTAAATACAGTGTAAATTTCACGGCATTTTCCTTGTGGTTTTTCTCAACTGACTGTAATTTGAGGTTTCTGTTTTCTTTTTGAAGAAGGAAACAAAAGTGCCTTTTGAATGAATTCATTGCCCAACCTGGATTTGTGGTGAAAAACAGTACCTCTATGGATTGTAATTGGCATTTCAACCAAAGCCCAATAATACTGTAATAATGAAAACAGTGCTCTGAGGAAATAACCTTCACACCATTGCAGCACCAGAGGCAAATAACGATTATAAATAGTACGAACGTGAGTTTGGAAACATCCCTTCTGGTCTAGCAGGCAGTTGCCCTTGCAACTTAATAAATTTATGACCTGTGATTTTATGGGTCTCTTAACTCAGACTGACATAATTGGAACTTCTAATTTTTTTTTTTAGGTTGTTTCCCATTAGCCAGCTTGTAACTTTTTTTTGAGAGAGATCATTGTTACAAACTGCAATGATTAGAAAACAAAGCTGTCATGAAACATATTACCTTCATTACATGCACAATGGGATACACTGAAGAATTACTTATTCAAGAATCATTTTATATCTATAATTAATACAAAACATTTAAAAAAAGCATTACTATCTGGAGTGGCGATACAGAATTCTTTTTGTATGTAAATTGAAAATAATTTAGAATTCTTTAGGTTATTTTTACAATTTTACAATTGAAATTGTAATTGTGAATTTTTTTTATTATTAAAATTACAGTTTTAAACCAGAAAACTGGTTTCATTGAGCACCTCGAATTCAGGGACGAAGTGAACATCAGTACAGGTAGTTAGATGTGTTCAAATTGTGCATGTTAATTCAGCTAGCTGGTGCTGACTTAATCACACTACACTGAAGGAAGCATGTAGAACAAGTCTAACATACATCTGATAAATATGATTATGTTATTGCGTATTATTCATTAAATAATTTTGCAACTATAACTGCATTTTATATATCAATCCAGAGATCTCCCTGTGTAATTATTGCACACAAGATGAATCTCTCGTAGCAGAGAAATGTGGAATATGTTCCCTGGAAATTCACATGATAGGATTAGAATTGCAGGTTTTATCAGGTGAATAAGATTCCAATAAGTATTTCTAAACTTGCTGCAAGGTTTAGCATAATAGGAGTTTTTGAGTAAAGTACTCCTGTTTCAAGATTATGAAAGGAATTGTCTCAAGTTGAACCCAGCAAGTTGTTCATTATAGTGAAGAGTTCAAATTTCAAAACCAGAAGTTTAAAATTTAAGGTGGGAGTAAGGAGGAAAGGCAGGCAGAAATATTTCACCCAAATGGTATTAGAATTGTGACATAAATTACCTTGATACTCCATTCAAGTGGACAGTACAGTGGGTTATTTTAACAATTGGGTGCTTCTTTGGAGAAAAGGGACTGGAAGGAAGAATTGATCTGGTCATCTTGCCTAGTGGTGCAGTAAGTATCTTTGTGAAAGTTTTCTTTGGGTGGTATTTCTAGTGAATAAATATGTTCCAAAAGAACAAATGGCTGAAATTCTACAGGTTAGGATGGTCACAGGTTGGTTACACCGTGATTGTACTGTAAGGTGCACTCCAGCACTGACCCTGTCAGAACACTGAGCTCAGTAGGTCAGGTGGGGACAGATGCCACCTCAGGCACATTTCCAAAGCCTGCCTGGCCATGGAGATTATTTCCAAGGACTTCCCTCTGATCCTGGCCATACTCCCCTTCTGCCTTTCAGTTAGGGACACAATCTGTCAAAAGGAACCCCACTTATGTCACTGCTCTTTTTAATGTATGTTAATGACCTGTGCTTGGGTTTGCAGGGTATACGTTTGCAGATGACACGAAACTCAGACAAATTGCAAACAGTGAGGAGGATAGTAACAGATTTCAGAAGTACCTACAGACTGGTGAAATAGCAGACTGATGCCAGATGGAATTTAATGCAGAGAAGTGTAAAATGATGGTTTAGGTAGAAAGCATGAGGCGAGGCAATATTAAATGGCACAGTTTTAAAGGGGTGCAGGAACAGAGACCTGGGGTCGTAAGTACTGAAATCTTTGAAGGTGGCCGAACAAGTTGAAACATCTGTTAATAAAACATTTGGGATCCTTAGCTTTTTAAGTAGTGGCAGAGAGTACAAAAGCAAAGAAGTTATGCTAAATCTATATAAATCACTGGTTAGGGGCCAGCTGGAGTATTGTGTCCAATTTTGTGCCCCACACTTCGGGAAGGATGTCAGAGTCTATGGTGCAAAGCAGATTTATTTGAATGGTACTAGGAATGAAAAACTTTAATTACCTGGAGATGAAAGAAACTTGTGGTGTTCCCATTAGAGTCAAAAACGTTATGGTGAGATTTATTAGATCAACATCATGAAGAATTTTGATAACAGAAATAAGGGGAAACAGTTTCCAGTGACAGATGGGTTGATGATCAGAGGACACACTTAAAGTAATTGGTGAAAGAACTGGAGGCAACACAAAGATAATTTTTATTTTACAGAGTGAGTAATGATAAAGGTGGAGTAATAAAAATACAAGAAATAGATGTATATATTTTATGAGACTTCTGCTTTTGAAATGTGGAAAATGTTTTTTTCTGTCTATGAAATCAAAATAACATGCATTTAATTTAACAGTTAATTTAAGCTTCCCCGGTGACTTGGCATGTATATGCTCTGCTTAATGTGGTACCGAACTGTTCAGAACATCACAGATTTGTTCTTTGTCTGTGCTGATTAACCAAGGTGTGCTTTGAATCGGGAGGAAAGTTCAGAGAGGGTCCCTGCTTCTGGCCATGGCCAGTGACTTACTCTAGGAGGCACACGTGCATTTACATTTGGAGAGGACAGGTTTTGCTTCCCCCGTGATTCCTTCCATAGTCAAATAATCTTATTTATAAATTGTCAAGGCTGGTGCAAGAAGGCCAACACTTTGGGTGAGGTGACTGGCATTCATGGAAGTTGGGAAGAGTTTCGAAAAAGAAAAAAACATTTTAAAGAGTACAGGTAATATGTAAGGGTTAGATCACTTTGCATTCTGACAGGCATCATTTGAATCAGACATAATCAGTTCTGTAGATAAGGGAAGGTAACTCAACATGTCTAGACCAGGCAGGAAAGGAAATTTATATTTGAGACTTGGAATTTCTCAAAGACTGTAATTCTCTGTGTTTTGCTCTTGTCATGCGAGATGCATGCATAGCTGTTTTACAGAGGATCATTTTTCAAATGGTTATCATCTACTTCATGCTGGTGCTCCCAGCAAGTTGGTAACCATACCTTGACAGGAGGCAATGTGAAGCCTGGCTGTTTACCTTTGTTTGGATTATTTAAGAATTTCTTGACAAGTTATGAATAAAGGAAGGGAAGAGAGAGGACTTGTATTTATATAGTGTTTTTCAAGACATTGGAGCATTCTACAGTGCTTTACAGCCATTGAAGTATTTTTTATGTGTAGTTACTACTGTAATGAAGAAATGAGGCAGCTGAACAATGTTGGTGAGGGATGAATATTGGCCAGGACACCAGGGAGAACTCTCTGATTTTCCATGAATAGAAGCATTGAGTCCTTTACATCCACCCAAGAGGGCAGAAGGGACCTCACTTTAACACCTCATCTGAAAGACAATCACCTCTGTTAGTGCAGCGCTCCCTTAATAACTGCACTGGAATGTTGTCCTGGATTGTGTGCCCAAGTCCCCATGAACTTCTGATTTAGAAAAGAGGGTGCTACCACTGAGCTGCAACTGACACCTAAAGAGAAAGGATGTCTGAATGATGTTTCACAGACAATATTCAGCTACTGCATTTCTTAATTAGCATTAAAAACGTAAAAAGGTTACAGTCTTAACGTTGATGTATAATTAACCTTTTTGTGCAGTTTTGTTGATATTGCTTCCCTACACTTAGCTTAATTATGATGTGCAAGTTCATGCTGCTTACATAACTGTCAGAATCTGCTAGCTGTATAGTGACTGCACTGCTGCATACCTTTGCTTAATTCATTAATGTAAGTTAGGAACTTAGTTGACTTTCTGGTTGTGGTGATTTGTAATAAAAATTGGCTGTAGATTTTCTCAAGCAGTCAACTCTTAAGTTATTCCTTAACAAAACTACATGAAAGATATTTAATTTTTTTGTATCTTTTTCTTACATGGAGTATATCAACATTTTCAACTGGCTGAGAAGACCCCAATAACTGCATGCATAATCCTCATACATATGCAAACGTGCTTATATGATGGAAATGTTTCACGGGTCTTTTGTGAGTGATAAATGAATAGTATTTCAGTACTTAGCCATGAATTGGAGAGTTGTTTGCATGCTTTTTTTCTTCCACAAATATCGTAGTTATTTTCACATTATAGTAAAGATGTGATTGCACTGGAGGGGGTGCAGAGGAGATTCACCAGGATGTTGCTTGGGATGAAACATTTAAGTTATGAAGAGAGGTTGGATAGACTTGGGTTGTTTTCATTGGAGCAGAGAAGACTGAGGGATGACTTGATCGAGGTGTACAAGATTATGAGGGGCATGGATAGGGTGGATAGGGAGCAGCTGTTCCCCTTAGTTGAAGGGTCAGTCACGAGGGCACATAAATTCAAGGTGAGGGGCAGGAGGTTTATGGGGGATGTGAGGAAAAACTTTTTTACCCAGAGGATGGTGACGGTCTGGAATGCGCTGCCTGGGAGGGTAGTGGAGGCGGGTTGCCTCACATCCTTTAAAAAGTACTTGGATGAGCACTTGGCACGTCATAACATTCAAGGCTATGGGTCAAGTGCTGGTAAATTGGATTAGGTAGTTCAAGTGTTTCTCACGTGTCAGTGCAGACTCGATGGGCCGAAGGGCTTCTTCTGCACTGTGTGACTCTGTAAGCAAATGAAGATTTTTGATGTTATTTGATGGCTGACTATAATAGCAAATTAGTATAAAGCCTCGGACAGGACTCGCATGTTTTTGTCATTAGAGCTCACATTTGATAGCAATTGCCACATATTTTGCAATAACAAGTGATTATAATTAAGATGTTTCACCATTAGTTTTTTTTTCTAATATTGGACTGTAAACTATATTCTTTTGTATTTTCCATTGTGCTTTGAACATTTTTGCACCATTTACAGTAAATTACTAACAATTATAAATGACTCTGTAATAGAGAGAGATGCCTACAGTCCTTTGTGGACTATGGCTAGTTACTTACTTACTCAGAGCAATGTCAAGGCACATAAGTACTGAAACATCAATGTGCTTCACTGTTTGAAGATTAGTTTCTGCCTGCAGCTTCACCCCAAATCTCCAGTAACAAACCATCATAAATCCTGGTGCCCGCTGCACCTTCATTTCCCTCCATTATTTTCAGTGGCAGAAAGATTGTGCAGACTGTACCAGAATTTCAGATGTGAACCCTTCCCTGGCAGGGTTTCTTCCAGGAGGTACAAAGTCTGAATGCTACCCATCATATCCCAGCTTCATTTGATACAGGTGTTATAGATTTACCTTCAATTGTGCCAAATGTTTGAGAGACCAAGGGTGGAATTTTCCATGCCCGCTGGTGTTGATGTGTTCAGTGGCGTGAGCGAACAATACAGCAAGAAGGCCAAAAATCAGTTTCACGACGTTGTGTAACCAGTTTGCGATTGTCCGCTTAGCCCATCGATAGCAGGCCGCGTTTTCCACCATCGGGAACCTCATTGTAAGATATCTGCACATCATTTTAAGGCTAGCCCACCGGAATCAGCACCACCCCACCACCCACCCACCACCACCACCTCCCCCCCCCCACCGCTGTATCATCTGAGCACGCAGACCTGTTTCACAACGTACATAAGCGATGTGCAATTGATGAGCTGCAATTCACTTGGAATTTTGAGGTTTGTTTGACTACCTTTCCTCGGGCAGCACTCGCAGTCATCAACACCAAGCTTCACAGGCAACACCACACCACTTTTAGGAGGGCTCACGGGCTTCCTACCAGACCAGCCGTAAGGCGGGGTGGATTATCGACAGCTGCAGAGCTAGGACTTGCTTGGGAAAAGGGGAGAAGTGGCTTCGAGCAAGAGGCTGCAGGGCTAGGGCATTAATTGGGAAGGGGGGTATCCCAGGGTGTGAGTGGGGACACATGTTGATCTGTACAAGTGGCCTCAAGAGGATGAGGGCTGAGGAGGCAGTCTCCAGAGGAGATGAGGCCAAAAGGAGATGTGAGAGGGAGTGAGTGGTGACGCCCCTTGAGCTGGCAGTGAGTGAGATGCCAGTGAATATATGATGGCCTTGTGAATCTGAGAGTTAGAGTGATGAGATGGTTGCCTTACACTGGATGAGATCATTCATCCTCTTTCTGCACTGGATGACGAAACTTTTGTGTGCAGCATCGGTACTGATCATCTCTACCATCGCCTCCCAAACCAGAGTGGTGAAACTAATGGGCCTCCTGCGGCCAGAGCAGAGGTAGAGGACATTGCGACGGGCTCCAGTGGCGTCCCAGGGATGCGCAACTGAATCGGGGGGGCTGCAGTCTTTTTGGGTTTTGGGGCCTTGTCTTCACTGGTGCCCTCCTGGACTGGAAGCACTGAGAGCTGCGTGCATGGCTGCGCTTTAAATATGGCACCCGGCATGAGGAAGTGGCGAGATGATAGTGTGGCTGGCGAATGAGAGCCTGTCCACCATCGAAACGGCGTGTTTCCCAGGAATGCATAATTAATGCGGCAGGGTTGGGACGATATGGCGTGAAAAGCCGCCATTGCAGCCAGCAGACAAAAAAAATTTCACTTAGTGCAGAATAGGACAATTCTGCCCAATTATTCAATTTAAATACAAACATCCATGGGATTTGTTCAAATACTTGTTTGGTTGACAGCTTTTTTAAAAAGTATACAATGGTCAGTATTTAGTCTGTTTGGTCCTGTCAATTTTTTGACAATATTGATCAATTGAGAGTTGGTCAGACCAGGTACATTCTGCAGGTGGCAAGAAAATGATATAAAAAGTATCATGATTAAAGAATATTACTTCCAACAAGGTTTAGCACAGCAGCTGGGAACTTTGTTTGTACTGCATGAGGTGTTAGTTCAGGGGCTAGTAGAGCGTACTTTTTTTCTGCTGCCATAGAAGGACAAGTAGGATCTCCTGAAAATATGGGCATATAGGTTGAAGAGCCACTCTGCCTGCCTGTTCCCAGGAAAGCAATAAATTTACCCAAACATCTGGGCACGTCAAAACACTGTGTGGGACAAAGGGCTTGCCTTCAGACGTAGATTGAAACAAGGAAGCCAAAAACATCCAGCATAGAGTGAAGAAACTCCAAATAATCACTGCTAACGCATACTTTGTTAAAAAAAAATTGCATGCTTTTAACCATGTTAGTGCCGTCTAATACTAATCCAGCGTCTTCCTCATTTCTTTTAGGGTCTGAACGGAATGTCTGTGGATGAGAAGCCTGAATCACCCATGTATGTGTATGAGTCAACTGTGCATTGTACAAATATCCTCCTGTGCCTCAACGACCAGCGTAAGCAGGATATCCTCTGCGATGTGACTGTTCTGGTGGAGAGGAAGGAATTCCGTGCCCACCGGGCTGTCCTGGCAGCGTGCAGCGAGTACTTCTTACAGACTTTGATCGGACAAACAGAACATGAACTGGTTATCACCCTGCCTGAGGAGGTATGGCACAGTAACTCACTTTAAACATAGGACATTGTTTAATCAGATCCTAGTTTTTGCAGGAAGTGTGGCATCAGAATAGTCCATACAATATTATGTTATTCTTCCCTTGACGCCTAAAATAGCAAAAGCCTAGTTTATGTTAACAAGTTATTTTTGTTCTCTTGACTTTATCATCGCAACTGGAGTTAAAATAATACAATAGTGTAGATTCATATTATGGCACATGGGAGCATCAATGTTTGCCACTACTGATGGATGAGATATCGGTTTTTAACTACAATCCCTGACATCTTATGAAGTTCTAAGTCTCCACTAAATCATTGCGTAATGCAGGAAAGGACAGCTCACATGAGAATTCTCCCCTGTACTACACTCATCTTCAGAGTAGGGACTTGGGAACAGATCTGCTCCTTATTCCCCTGCCCCAAACTGCAGAAAATTAGGGAAGTCGTCCCTTTGTAGAAGACCATATAAATTTGTAGCATTGGAGACCATGCAGCACATCATGTTTGTGCCAGCACTTTACAGGGAAAAGTAAGCACACACACAATATTTTAAAAAATAGCAATTATGGCTTTTTCATAATCTGTTGATAAATTTTGCTGCAGGCCAATCTTAAATTCAAGATCTTAAGTGCGCATTTTAAGGATCCCTTTGAGTAAAACATAAATGGAGTTGAAGGTTAGCTTCAACTATAATTACTGGTGACAAAAAAGGATGATTCAGGTTTTTAGTATTGGAGAATCTAAACAATTGAGGAAACTCAACTTCAGATTGTAATTCCCCTTTATAAGTGAACATAGGAACACAAGTAGGCCATTTAGCCCTTCAAACCTCTTCCACCATTCAGTGAGATCTGGGCTGATCTGCAATCTAAGTGCACATACCCACCTACGCCCCATATCCCTTAGTACCTTTGGTTAGCAAAAATCTATTAAGCTCAGATTTAAAATTGACAATCACTCCAGCATTAATGGGTGGAAGTAGTTTCTATCTACTCCATTTCCCTTAATATCTTGAAAATCTCAATCATATCACCCCTTAACCTTCTACATTCTAGAAAAAAGAACTTTAGTTTGTCTAATATTTCCTCATAATTTAACCCTTGGAGTCCAGGTATCATTCTGGTAAGTCCCCCTCCAAGGTTGTTATAGCCTTCTTAAGGTCTTATGCCCAGAACTGCTCACAGTACTTCAATCAGGTGTGGTCTAACCAGGGCTTATATAGCATAACTGCTAGCCCTTGTGTTATAGTCCTTATACAGTGACAGGAGTGTGCACCATCTACAAGATGCACTGCAGTCACTTGCCAAGGCTCCGCAACCACCTAGGAGAACAAGGGCAGCAGATGCATGGGGATACCACCACCTGCAAGTTCCCCTCCAAGCCATACATCATCCTAACTTTGAAATATACCACTGTTCTCTGTAGTAGCTGTGAATTGGTAGCATCTGTAAATGCAGATAAGATGAGCATTTAGCAAAGAGAGAATAGTTTTAATGGGGGATTTTAATTTTCATTTAAATTGGGCTAAGCAGGCTAGCTCTTGTCAGAAAGTTAGTGAATTTCTTTAATGTTCAAGGTAGTTTTCAAAAGCAATATATCCTAGAACGAACAATGAACCAACTATTTTAGATTTAGTGATGAGTAATGTGTCATATTTAGTTAACAGCCTAATAATGCATGAACGATTATTTAATTGCGATCATAATATGGTCGAGTTCAATGTCATGTTTGAAAGGGAGAAATGCAAAGCGGCTAAGATTCTATATTTAGGTAGGGCTGACCTACTGCTGTCCAACTGCTCCATTCAAACTGCTTTTGCACTCAGTGTACTTACAGCGAGGGAAACAATTAAATTGAAACAAAAAGGACTGGAAATGTTTAGCTGGTCAGAAGGCATCTGTAAAAAAAACAGATTACCATTTCAGGTTCAACCCTTCAGATTCTGATGGAGCTGCTCTGTATTATTTTATCCATTCATGGGATATTAGCGTCACTTGAAGGCCAGCATTTTATTGCCTGTCCCTAATTGCCCTTGAGAAGGTGATGGTGAAGCGCCTTCTTGAACTGCTGCAGTCCATGTGATGCAGGTATACCCACAGTGCTGTTAGGGAGGGAGCACCAGGATTCTAACCCAGTGACAGTGAAGGAATGGCAATGTAGTTCCAAGTCAGGCTGGTGTGTGGCTTGGAGGGGAACTTGCAGGTGGTGGTGTTCCAATGCACCTGCTGCCCTTGTTCTTCCGGAAGTTGCAGATTTGGAACGTACTGTAAAAGGAATCTTGGCCCGTGGTAGCATTGTTTCTTGTAGATTGTACACACTGCTGCCACTGTGCCCCTGTGATGGAGGAAGTGAATGTTTAAGGTGATCAATCAAGCAAGCTTCTTTGTTCAGGATGTTGTTGAGTTTCTTGAGTGTTATTAGAGCTGCAATCGTCCAGGCAAATGGAGAGCATTCCATCACACTCCTGACTTGTGCTTTGTGAATGATGGACAGCTTTGGGGAGTTACTTGTTGCAAAATTCCCAGCCTCTGACCTGCTCTTGTAGCCACGGTATTTATATGGTTGGTCCAACTCAGTTTTTGATCAGTGAGACCCTCAGGATGTTGATGGCGGGTGATTCAGCAATGGTAATGCCATTGAATGTCAGAGGGAGATGGTTAGATTACCTGTTGTTGGAGATGGTCATTGGAGTATGAGTTGGCATGGAGATAGCATAGGTTGACATGGGAGTATGAGGGGCCATGGGTTGTGGGTGAGAGGGCTGAGAACTAGAGGGCCTAACAGCTCCTAAAATAAGTGACATGAAGTCCAGTAGAACTGAGGTGGGCTTTCTGACTGGCATTGACTTGCACTTATGTGGCACGAATAAAATTTGCCACTTATCAGCCCAAGCCTGAATGTTGTCCAGGTCTTGTTGCCTGCAGGCACAAATTGCTTTGGTATCGAAAGAGTTGGAAATGAAACTGAACACTGCAGAATCATCAGCAAGCATCCCCACTTCTGTCCTCCTGCTGAGGATGGTTGGGCCTAGGACACTACCCTGAGAAACTCCTGCAGCGTTGTCCTGGGTCTGAGTTGATTGGCCTCCAACAACCACAGACATTGTTTTCTGTTTTTCTTTAGATTACCAGCATTTGTGAGACATTTTTCTTTTTATTTATACAACTAGATTGGATTGGGAAGTGAGCCAATTAGGGAAATTTAGGTATAGGAACAGGGGAAGGCAGGTGAATTTATTTACAGGCATTTCCTGCATAACTTCTCAATTGCAACTAATTCCAGTGGTTAGTTGATGGATGGTTTCTTTTGTTGCAGCTTTATATCTAATTTTTTATTGAGAAACCTGGGTGGTGGGCTAAGCATACAGGCTACCTTCAATTTTGGAAATGATCCTAGTTATTCCATGTTTACTGCACAAAGCCCTGCCAGTCACTAAAGTCTCTCCAGTTAAACTGTGATTAAAAACTTAATAAAAAGAGGGAGCAAGCTCAACATGGGTCTAAATAGAAATAAAGACGCTGTTTTAAAATGTGATGGTCTTGCAGCATTACTTCAGAGGACTAAAATGAACTTTTAAAACATTTTGACATGAAGTCCTGTATATTTGGTGGCATTGCTTTAAAAGTTGTGGTTATGAGTCTTGCATTAGTAAATGCAAAAAATATTGCTCATATTGATGTCATGCACCGTGAACGAGTTGTGCTAAGGTGTGATTTAAAACCTATGGGCCAGATCTTCGCTACCGAGGTGGGTAGCTCGAGTAGGGAAATTTCCAACTCGGCAGACCTGCCTCGGCTTAAAGGGTCCTGTTAGACCCAATTTTCCAGGGAAGTGAGGGCGGGATAGAACTCCTGGATGCAGATCA
This sequence comes from Carcharodon carcharias, assembly GCF_017639515.1. Lineage (NCBI taxonomy): Eukaryota > Metazoa > Chordata > Chondrichthyes > Lamniformes > Lamnidae > Carcharodon > Carcharodon carcharias. The sequence continues at coordinate 141,564,782 of NC_054471.1, read as the reverse complement.
TAGGTGGCCACAGAGGCATGTGAGTGCCGAGGCAGGCCAGTCAGAAAGCCCGCCTCAGTTCTATTGGACTTCATGTCACTTATTTTAGGAGCTGTTAGGCCTTCTAGTTCTCAGCCCTCTCACCCACAACCCATGGCCCCTCATACTCCCATGTCAACCTATGCTATCTCCATGCCAACTCATACTCCATGCCCCCTCATACCCCCGTCATCTCACCTCCACAGACACACACCCAACATCCACCATTGGCAGACCTCAGAAGCCATGTGGAGTTGAAAAAACAAAGTTTAATAATCTATTACTGAAAAACTTCCATCACGAAACGTACTCAAAGCTTTTAAAGTTCCTCAAGTGGTTAATTTGTGATTAAAAACAAATCAAAAAAGCACTTGAGCCAGTAGCCACATCAAAGACAGCTAATCCTTTGAGAGCCTTTTTAAACGTCTAATCAAATTGCGAACATAGAACCCCTGCTGAGATAATTGTAGCTTTTGAAATTCAGCCAAGCATTATAATGTCACAATACCAGCCCCTGGGAAATGTCAAAAAATAACTCTATTTAAGTTGTGGAACAGGTGATTTTTTTTCCCCTAAACTATACTATATGGCCCATCAATCAAAGCAGTCCAGCAGACAGTTTTTATCTTAACTTTCACTGACAGATTAAGCCTTTTTGCAAGTTTAAAGAATTGGAGATTTAAAAAAAAATCAGGCCATGACACTTGAGCCTTACCTGCCCTTCAAGAGCGTTTATTTCTACTCCATAAATTCATAGCTCCCAGACTGCGGGTTAAGGCCCTTGGAAAGTCAAAATGGAGTCGATTTGACCTCAACACTAAGTTCAAATGCCCTGCCGTGTTCGGGTTTCTACCCTATGTGAATCATGCCCCTCCACATTTCCCTGCCAGCAAAAAATGGTTCTCTCAGAAATGAGGACGGGACTTATGAATCAAAGTCTTGTGCGCTATTTTTAAAGGTCTACAGACTCTTCTTGACTCAGCAAAAATGTTGCCCTATTTTTCTGGTATTTGACAAATCCAGGAATTAAGATTTTGTTTTTTTTATTTACTTGTTTGAAGAAAATAATTCTCAATTTAATGTTTTGAAAGTTGGTCACCCCTTGGCAAGGCATTTTGCACTTTTTAGTTAACTCTTTAAATTGCCAAAATTACCAGTTTACTAGTTGAAATTGATCCTAAAGAGGAAGGTGCTGTTGTCTTTAAATAGTGTGGAGTTAAAGTTCTACAAGGGTTTTCCCATTTGTCCGTTGTAACAGATGGGCTCCAGAAACCCCTGCAAGTGCTTAATATCATCTACATGCTGCCCCTCATCTGAAGACGTTGTGCACAATGACAACAACTACCACATCTCTCAACTCTTCCATTGCAGTGCTGTCACCCTGTTTCTCTGATATCAAATCCTGGCTGAGCAGAAGTTTCCTCCAATTAAACATCGGAAAATTGAAAGCACGGATTCCACCCCTTTCCCCAGGAACTGAAGCAGATTGTTTGCAACCTCGGTATTCTGTCTGGAAATTAGCTGAGCTTTGGATCCTTTTTTCTTTAATTCATTCATGGGATGTGGGCATCGCTGGCTGGGCCAGTATTTTATTGTCCATCCCTAATTGCCCTTGAGAAGGTGGTGGTGAGCTGCCTTCTTGAACCTCTGCAGTCCATGTGGTGTAAATATATCCACAGTGCTGTTAAGGAGGGAGTTCCAGGATTTTGACCCAGTGACAGTGAAGGAACGGCGATATATTTCAAATCAGGATGGTAATTTGGTAGAGAACCACCAGGTGGTGATGTTGTTCCCATCTGTCTGCTGCCCTTGCCCCTGGTGGTAGTGGTTGTGGGTTTGGAAGGTGCTGCCCAAGAAGCCTTGATAAATTCCTGCAGTGCATCTTGCAGATGGTGCACACTGCTGCCACTGTGCGTCGGTGGTGGAGGGAGTGAATGTTTGTGGATGTGATGCTAATCAAATGGACTGCTTTGTCCTGGATGGAGTCAAGCTTCTTCAGTGTTGTGGGAGCTGCATTCATCCAGGCAAGTGGGGAGGATTGCATCCCACCGCTCACTTGTGCCTTGTAGATGGTGGACAGGCTTTGGGGAGTCAGGAGTGAGTTACTCGTCGCAGGATTCCTAGCCTCTGATCTGCTCTTGTAGCCACAATATTTATATGGCTAGTCCAGTTCCGTTTCTGGTCAATGGCAACCCCCAGGATGTTGACAGTGGGGGATTCAGTGATGGTAATGCCATTGAACATCAAGGGGCGATGGTTGGATTCTCTCTTGTTGGAGATGATCGTTGCCTGACACTTGTGTGGCATGAACGTTACTTGCCACTTGTCAGCCTATGCTTGGATATTGTCCAGGTCTTGCTGCATTTGGACATGGGCTGCTTCAGTATCTGAGGAGTCGCGAATGGTGCTGAACATTGTGCAATCATCAGCAAACATCCCCACTCCTGATCCTATGATGGAGGGAAGGTCATTGATGAAGCAGCTAAAGGTAGTTGGGCCTAGGACACAATCCTGAAGAACCCCTGCAATGATGTCCTGAAGCTGAGATGACGACCTCCAACAACCACAACCATCTTCCTTTGTGCTAGGTATGACTCCAACCAGTGGAGAGTTCTTCCCCCTGATTCCCATTGACTTCAGTTTTGCTAGGGCTCCTTGATGCCACACTCGGACAAATGCGGCCTCGGGAGTTCAGTTCTTTTGTCCATGTTTGAACCAAGGCTGTAATGAGGTCAGGAGCTGAGTGGCCCTGGCGGAACCCAAACGGGGCATCAGTGAACAGGTTATTGCTAAGCAAGTGCCGCTTGATAGCACTGTTGATAACCCCTTCCATTACTTTACTGATGATGGAGAGTAGACTGATGGGGCAGTAATTGGCCGGGTTGGATTTGTCCTGCTTTTTGTGTATAGGACATACCTGGGCAATTTTCCATATAGCCAGGTTGATGTCAGTGTTGTAGCTGCACTGGAACAGCTTGGCTAGGGGTGTGGCAAGTTCCGGAGCAGAATTCTAAAGTACTGTTGCGAGTATATTGGCAGGGCCCATAGCCTTTGCAGTATCCAGTGCCTTCAGCCGTTTCTTGATATCATGTGGAGTGAACCGAATTGGCTGAAGACTGGCATATGTGATGCTGGGAACCTCCAGAGGAGGCCTAGATGGATCATCCACTTGGCACTTCTTGGTAAAGATTGTTCTGAATGCTTCAGCCTTATCTTTTGCGCTGCTGTACTGGGCTCCTCCATCATTGAAGAAGTGGATATTTGTAGAGCCTCCTCCCCCAGTGAGTTGTTTAATTGTCTACCACCATTCACGACTGGATGTGGTAGGACTACAGAGCTTAGACTTGATCCGTTGGTTGTGGGATCGCTTAGCTCTGTCTATCACTTGCTGCTTATGCTGTTTGGCACGTAAGTAGTCCTGTGTTATAGCTTCACCGGGTTGGCACCACATTTTTAGGTATGCCTGCAGGCTGCTCCTGCACTCTTCATTGAACCAGGATTGATCCCCTGGCTTGATGGCCATGGTAGAGTGGAGGATATGCCGGGCCATGAGATTGTGTTCTGGTACAATTCGGCTGCTGCTAATGGCCCACAGCGACTCATGGATGCCCAGTCTTGAGTCGCCAGATCGGTTCGAAATCTATCCCATTTAGCACAGTGGTAGTGCCACAAAACACGATGGAGGGTATCCTCAATGTGAAGGCTTCGTCTCCACAAGGACTGCGGTGGTCACTCCTACCAATACTGTCATGGATAGATGCATCCGCGGCAGATAGTTTGGTGAGGCTGAGGTCAAGTATGTTTTTCCCTCTTGTTGGTTCTCACCACCTGCCTCACCCAGCCTAGCAGCTATGTCAGTAGTAGTGCTACCAAGCCACTCTTGGTGATGGATTTTGAAGTCCCCCACCCAAAGTACATTCTGCGCCCTTGCCACCCTCAATGCTTCCTCCAAGTGATGTTCAACATGGAGGAGCACTGATTCATCAGCTGAGGGAGGGCATTACGTGGTAATCAGCAGGAGGTTTCCTGCCCATGTTTTACCTGAAGTCTTATGGCACCAGGTCTAGAGTCGATGTTGAGGATTCCCAGGGCAGCCCCCTTCCGATTGTATGCCACTGTGCTGCCACTTCTGCTTGGTCTGTCCTACTGTGGGACTGAGCATCATCCACCCAGGGATGGTGATGGTGGAGTCTGGGACATTATCTGTAAGGTATGATTCCGCGAGGATGAATATAGGCTGTTGCTTGACTAGTTTTGGCATTAGCCTCCAGATGTAACGAGTAAGGAGGACTTTACAGGGTCGACAGGGATGCGATTGCCGTTGTTGTTTCCAGTGCCTAGGATGATGCCAGGTGGTCTGTCTGGTTTCATTACTTTTGTGCGGTTTGTTACATCTGAGTACTTACTAGGCCAGTTTGAGGACATTTAAGAGTTAACCACGTTTCTGTGGGTCTAGGGTCACATGTAGGCCAGACCAGGTAAGGACAACAGATTTCCTTCTCTAAGGGCATTAGTGAACCAGATGGGTTTTTACAACAGACTTTTAATTCTAGATTTTTTATTGAATTCAAATTCTGCCATCTGCCGTGACAGAATTCAAACCTGGCTCCCCAGGGCATTACCCTGGGTCTCTAGATTATTAGTCCAGTGACAATACCTCTACACCATCACCTCCCTCTATATTCTCTCCATTACAAAGCTTGCCTTCATCCTGCCCCTGTCACCTCAAGATGATCATGCCAGTGGTCTCCAAGCCACCCTCCCATTTTCTCACCATCCAAAAACTTCAGCTCACCTAAAACTATGGTCCTTATATCCTATCCCACACAACCGCCAATCACTCATACCGTGCTTTGTTGGCTCCTTAACCCTAACACCATAAATTTCTCATTCTCATCCTCACACCTCCATGTTTCTGTAACTCCTACCACGTTCTGAGAACTCTGCATTCATCTAATTCTGGCCTCTTGCCCAATCTCCACTCCCATTGTCTGACCATTCAGCCTCCCAGGTGCTAAGCTATGGAATTCAGTCTCTAAATCTTTCCACTGCCATTTCCTCCTTTAAGACCTTCCTTAAAACTTACCTCTTTAAAGATGCACATCCTCTGTCACCAGTTAAAAAGGCACTAAGAGTGAAAGCATAAATTAGGAACAAAGTAAATTCTATAAACATTTGTAATAAGAAAAGTATGTATTTTTGGAACAGGAAATCACTATTAGACCCAGCAAATCCATTCATTTTTGATATAATCTCAACTCCCATTTACATGCTTTTTTTGCTACAGTTGTACAGGATTTTGATGAGACTACACCTGGAATACTGTGTGCAGCTTTGTTTCCACATTTAAGAAGGGCTGTACTTCCATTGGAGACAGTACAGTGAAGATTCACTAAATTGGTCTCTGGTATGAGGGGCTTGTCTTACGTTGAGAGGCTAAGTAAATTGGGCTTTTATTCTCTGGAGTTTAGAAGAATGAGAGATGATCTCATTGAAACCAACAAGATTCTGAAGCTTGATACAGTAAACATTGAGAGATCGTTTCCACTGGTGGGGAATCTTATACACAGGGGCACCGTTTCAGTATAAGGAGACAATCATTTAGGACGGAGATGAGGACTTCACTCAAAGGGTTGTGAATCTTTGGAATTCTCTAGCCCAGAGGGTTGTGGATGCCCCATTGTTGAATATATTTAAGGCTGGGATAGACAGATTTTTGTCTCTCAGGGAATTAAGGCAAATGGGAGCAGACAGAAAAATGGAATTGAAGCCCAAGATCAGCCATGATTGTATTAAATGGCGGAGCAGGCTCAAAGGGCCATATTACCAACTCTTGCTCCCAATATCTTGCGTTCTGTGCCAAATCCCATTCTCTTCTCTACAGATATGTATGTACTGTTAACTTCAGTATAATCTTTGGTAGGTTACTCAACACTGCAAAAATTATTAGATTTAATGCAAGAATGATGGAAAGCTTGGATAAACGTAGCAGAAAACTGGATTCTGGAACCGGGTATGCCTGGTATAAGCACAGAGGGAGATTTTTTATGCTGACTTCATGCAATCATCTAACAGATGGTTGACCAGCCCATTATAAAATCTTCCAAATTTTCATTATGGAATGCAAATTAGATGAGTTCTATAATGGGCAGGCAATCCATCCCACCTTGCTCATGCAGTGATGATAAAAATTTACCTCTTTTCAAGTCTGAATTTAAATCCAATTGGAACTATTAGGATGAAACCTCATCTGTCTGCTAACTGCTGGGTACTATTTGAAATGCAGTTGGGTGGTTTTAAACCAGTTGCAAATGGACATTGATAGCAATACAAAGTGCCTGTGATGTGGCACAAATTGGCACCAAATAGGAAATCTTATTCATGGGAATCATAACGATGGTTGGTTGGGGGAGTGTAAAAATGCCCAAAGGAGATGTTTGTCTAAGGTTGTTCCCGACCACTGACCTTGATTAGCAGGAATCTATGTCACATGAATCTTAAAACAAAAATAATTCACTTTTTAATTATTCTAGTGGCTGGTTGGTGGACTGGGCATCTTCCAGTCAGTCGGCAAAATATTTAAAAAGGAAATTATTTTCATTTTAAAATTCAAAGATGCAGAGTCTACTAAAGAAATTCAGGCTGGACTTAACAAAGGGTCATGGTGTTGTGAATTCACTTGAAAGAATATGCAGTAGCCACAGCATCTCAATTATAACAAAAATTTGTCATCTAAGAAGCCCTTGTGTGGTCAGTGACAATGTAGGGCTGTGAAAGCTGGACCATCAAGAAGAGTGATGAGCTTCGAATAAGAGCATTTGAAATGAAAGAACACAGATTAATGTTATGTGTGTCATGAATGGCCAAGCAGACAAATGAGTGGGTGCTTGAGGAAGCTAGTGTTAAGAAGAATTTGTTTGAGGCAGTGATATCAAGGAAGCTCACATATTTTGGACACCTGATGCAAACAGAAGGGGAGTGTTTGGAAAAAGAGGCAAAACACCTGGCAAACATACAGAAGGGAGACCCAAGATGCCATGGATGGATAATACCAGAAGGTGGATTGGCCTCGCTGTGATGCAGGCAATGAGGACAGCAGTGAATAGAAATCAGTGGAGAAAGATTGTTCGTAGTGCGGCCAACCCTTGGAGCGAAGATGGATGAAAGACAAGACATGACAGTGGTTGATTATTGCAATTCTACCAACACTGTCAATTGTGACACAAAGCTCCATTAAAGATCTGCCAACAAAAGCTGCAAGAAATTGGCTACAATGTAATTAATTTATATTTGCTCAGCAAGGAACTGCTCTAAGAATGTTGGAGAAAAGGGCATTAGTTTGTATGCAATGGTTTATTTTTATTTAATTTAACTTTCTGAAGATTTTCTTTTGGACTTTAATAAAAGAATCTATGTAATTTGTACATGTTTAGAAGATAGGCGTTGTTTATATATCTGGCCTTCCATTCACTTAGTTACAGATCTCAGCTATGACATATTGAGGAGGTGTTAAGTAGAGGCTATAAAGTAAAATGTGTGTGTTAGAGAGACAGAGAGAATATTACCACATGCATCATCTTGGGCTGCTTTTGCAGTTCCAAGCAGCTGTTGTCAGCAGCATTGGCAACGACCTAGGAGCAGATCCTCCGCTGTCCACAGATTATCAGGGAATGATGTGCAGCTTCAATAGGCTCTGGAAAAGGGAAGGATAGAAAAAGCCTGAAAGGGAGCCTCAACTCCTCTGATAGCTCAGCTAGGTAAAGATGGTGAATAGCTAGCCATAAGGAGCTGAAGATGACAGATTCAATCTATCATAGGAACATAGATGGATGCATGAGTAGGTCATTCAGCCCATCCATCATGATTCACCATTCAATTAGACTATGGTTGATCATCTACCTCCACCCCACACCTCCTCGAACATGTTCAGTGATTAGCTTCCACATCTCTCTGGGGTAGAGGTGGTAGTAAATTAATGGAGCAGAATTTTGTGCCCCGCTGTTGGGCGCGTGCCCGACCCAATCGGGAGTAAAACAGTGTGCAATGATGTCAGGCGAGCAGCCCAAAGTCATTGCACACTCGTGCGATATTTTGGTCAGCAGGCATGCGTGAAATTCAGCAGTGCACCTGCTGACAATTAAGAGGTCTGTTAAGGCCATTAATCAATTAATTTAATCCTATTTTCCACTGCCCGTCCAACCTTACAGTTGGTGGGTGGACGAACAGGCCATGGGGCCTTTGTGCTTTTGAGGAAACCTCATCCACGGGCAGGATGAGATTTCCAACAGTAATTTAAAAAAAAATTTAGAAACATCATTTTTATTATGTCCCTGTTCATGTGACTGAGTCACATGTGGGGACATGTTTATATCATTTATTAAAGCTTTATTTTCCTTTATTAAAATCCTCAGCTCCCTGAGGTAGCTCTGTGCCCTCAGGGAGCTGTCAGCGTGCGCTCCCCCGCATATGTGCAGACTTCCGCGCACGCCGTCCTCCCACCCCCACCCTGGCAGCGCTGAGCATTTCAGCCCACCTTCCACACTGTCTGGCCGTTAATTGGCCAGCCAGCGTGAAATCACGGTTGGGGCCCGATCTTGGCTGGCGATCCATTTCAAGGCTGCTCTCGGGCCCGTCCGCTCGACGAAGGAAAAATCCTGCCTGTGGTCTCAGCCAGGATAGCACTGGGGCAGGACAATTAACTTCAGTTCCCTAGGTTAGGGGGAGTTTCTGCACCTGACTGTTATCCACTGATTCTTGCTGGAAAAGAGCATATATGCTTGTCAGGTGAGGGCTAATTGGATTTGGTTGCGCTGCCTCTGTGGGGAAATAGGTTGCCACCAATTATCGTCTTAAGATCATACATGAACATTTGTGGGCACTGGAGCATGACTCATCCCATAGATACAATGTCCCATTAAAGAGTCAGTATTTCCATGAGAAGACTAAGAGAGGGGGTGGGGAATAGAAAAGTAGGAAATGGGAAGCCCTGAACATCTGCTGAAGTTGTCCTGATCTCCTTTTGGAATCATGGTGGGAGATCCCGGGGAAACAGCACAAACTGCTAAACATTTACAAGTTTCTCGTAATACTCAGAAGTCTAGCAGCTTCTGTGGAGAGAAACAGACTCAACAGACTGAATTATCCCCCAGGTGTCAGGACCATATGTGGGTTCTAAGCACGCACGTGGCCTTAGCTCCACCCACCAGTGCAACTTTAAGTGAGGCAGTCTCCTCATTGGATGGCAAATGCAAAGGTGGTTAATTAATGACTGTGGGCAGACCAGGGAAGTAGCCCGCATCAATGTCTAAACAGCATCCTCCCCAGGATAAGTGAACGCTGCTGGGGAAGAGGGAGACCTAGGGAGTGCATCAAAATGGAGGTGCTCACAAAAGCCTCCTCTTCAGTGGTGAAAAAGGTGATTAACTTCTGTAAGGGGCTTCAGGGTGGAGGGTTAACTCCCCCCCTTCAGATGAATGGCTGTGACAGCTCCTGGACCCCTGTGAGCCCTGTGGCCATCTGTTGCTGCCAACTAATTCAGCCACCCCAGTGAGGGATCAGCTCTGCAGCTTTGCCGGGCTCCTGACATGGAGGGGGAGCCCATACAGCACCAGGCAAGTTGCAGTGCTAGTGGAAATTAGCCTTTGAATGAGACCTTAATTGGCTTCATTGCCTAGCCACCTCTGTGGAGCAGGCTGCTGAATCCCACTCTCTACTTCTGGAACTTACCTTTTCTTCCCAGGGCTCAGATCTCACCCTCACCAAGTGTTCCCAGGTCACCCGCAGGGTCCCACATTTACTGGTTCTTTTGCACACTTCAACCACAGCTGCTTGCTTTCTCCATTACCTTATGAGATGTGAAAAGATTTATTTATGTACTCTGGCATTCACTTATTTATCTATCTACAGTGAGTAAAGAAAGCAATATCTATAAAACACTTCCCAGGAATCAATAAAAATAAACATTTACTTTGCTACCACTTAGGAAATCCACAAACTACCCTCCAATTCCTTTCAGTGATGTAAAATAGAATCATATAATTGAATTTTAACTTTCAGACCTGCTTGCAGTGGGAAGGCTGGCAGCACATAGGGAACCTAGAAGTTTCAACATCACATTTCTCATAGGCTTTTTATTTGAGTCACTGCATTTGCCTCTGACTTTCAGACTCTCAACCAATTAGATTGAGCAAACGTGTTGACACTCTCCGTCAGTATATTTCAGCTCAGCTAGTCAAAGGGACCCTGCAAGGATCACCCTTGAAGTATTTGTAGAGGTCTTCAGACAGAGCCAGAATCTGGAGCTATGGAGACACAACGTAATAAGGCAGCACCACACTTCAATAATGCCTCTCTGGAAACAATGCTACGCTCTGTGAAGACCTCCAAGGGGATTCTGTCCGCTACAGACAGGAAGAGCCCTGCCAGAGAAAACAAGAAGGCATGGTTGGAATTCGCTGAGGGGTTCAGCAGGAAGAGTGCGGTGCTATAGTCCTACAGTGCTGGAAGAGATTTAAAGACCTAATCAGATCTGGAAAGGTGAGCATATCCTGATCAGCATCTAACCGCAACTCCCATCAAATTGCTTTTCGAAGCTTACACCAATACATCACTCCTCAGATCAACTTATCTTGCAGGTGCACCCAGTCCCCTCTGTCACATCCCTATTTGACCAACCACCATTGATGCTCATTCTTATCTTAATGCAATGTCACACACACCTGTTCCTTTCATTGACCCTCCACAAATGTTGCCTTTTCATCCTCTCAGCACATTTCATTTCTCACACTCATTAGTCTGTTATTTCCCTTCTTAAAGGAGATGAGAGACAGAACCCCAGGGAGAGGCAGAGAACTGGAGGTGGCCCTCCAGTCATCTCCATTTCGACAACTGCAGGGGAGGAAAGGAAGGATATAAGCCAAGTCTCAGCTTGCCTGACTATCAGAATTGGAGAGATAGTATCTCTCAGCTACCTGGTAACAAGAGTAAATATCTCACAGCCACACATCCCAACAATTGACGATCGTATCAAACAGCAGTCCCTTAAGCTGTTCTCAATAGGCAGAGCACTGACCTTACTCAGCCAGCCCGTGCTTTCAAAACTCAAAGCATAATGTCTAATGTTAGATATGATTCCACAGTCGGACAGCACCAGCTGAACAATCTTGATTGTGCTAAAAATCACATGAACAACCAATTCAAGATTATCAGTTGGGCTTGCAGCATGGTTCACTTAAGCTTGCTGGTAGTTTCATATATTTATAGGCAGGGATTTCTCCTCTGCAGGCAAAAGGAACATGTCCAGGCATTGCAATTTTTTTTTAATTGAACAAAAGCATGGGGAGGAACAATAGTTCCTTGTTGCATTCTCCATGGCAATGCCTCGACCAGTCGACTTGCCAACCAATCAGCACATTTTTCTCATGCAGTACAAATTGTTGCTCCCTTTGAAATTTGACATTCTTACATCTATCCTGAAGAGTGCAAGACAAAAAGCTTCGACAACATGTCTTTTTGTCAGAAATCTTCACAAGGCCAAGTTAATATGCATTGGCATCATAAAAGAACTTATTAAATCTTAGAAGATCTACTACATCCCACACAACTGTATATTGACAACTGAATAATGCATGGTACATTAGTACTCCTGTTCTAATACAACAGCATATCTTCTAACTTACCAAGAGCAATTCCTCATGGAATCTACCAATGTACATGTAGAAGTCTTGTGTCTAGCATATCCAGATGCCAAAATATGTTACAGTTGCAAAATTATGGGGTTTTTTTTAAAGTGAATTTTTCAAGCAGTAACAACTGTTGTCTGATTCATCTTACAATTTATAAGCCACAAATACCTGGATGTTCCTCTTATAGATCATATTAACAGCTCTTCATTCCAACAATGTTGCAGACCCAAGACTAACTATGTGCAATACCACGAGGGTTCTGCTAGTACATCACCATCCTTTCCAAGTCTCCCACCATCCCAACATGGACACAGCATTGTTTCTTCGTCATTGGGTCAAAATCCTGGAACTCCCTGCCTAACAACATTGCAGGAATACTTTGAATAGACAGACTGTAGTGGTTCAAGAAGGCATCCAACCACAATCTTAGCAACTAGGAATGGACAATAAATGCGAGCCTTGTTAGTGATACCTAGATTCAAGAAGGAATTTTTAAAAATCTTGTGTCTAACACCTTTGTTACGCTTAAAAGTGTTACATTCAAGCGTGTACTTGCACCAGATGGCTTCAATACCACATTCATAAACAGCAGCTAGTCACAACTGAAGAGGCAGGGAGCTTTCCAACCAACAAATAGTATCTTAAAAATATATATTTCAAAAAGAGAATCAAATGCATTTTATTTTGGTTTCTCCTGACATTGATAACCTGGAGTCTCCCCAAGGGAGGAGTTGGGGATTTACAATGAAGTACCAACCTACAACCATACTTCCCACATCTACAACAAACGTCATCTCCGATGTATATATTATAGCAATTTAACTTTTTTCGCATTAAGAGGAAAAGCCAGGTTGAACATAGCCCTACAGTAATGCTTTGTACATTACATTGGATAACATTCCTGTTGTCATAACACAGCATAATCTCTGATTTACTGTGAAGTGTGTTACGGGAAACCTGCTAAAGAACATAATTATGGAGTTATGTTCTGAATAAACTAGGATTGAATGAACTCAGGAACCTAGGCAATGAGTGTCAGCAGGTTCTTTTGCTTGAGGGGTGGGGTAGTGTCACTCTTCAAACCTAATTGTATCCTCAGCCACTATTCACACATTTGCATTTACCAATAAGGATCACAGGATAATATCAAGATTTTTACCCCTACTTATCTGTGAAGTACTGAGGCTAGATGTAGGTTCCTTACTTCCACCTTGGCTTGGATCAGCTAACTTATTGTAGATCAGATCAAACTAGAGATCTTCCTAGCACAAGGGGTGTTACATTTATCTACTGAGCCATGAGGGAAGCAAGATAAGGTTTTTATCCGGTTAGTCTGGGGAGGATTTAAATCCAACTCTTGGATGTGAAAGGGTAGAGAGCAAACCCAAATGCAACACTCATACCCCAGGTCAACATTCATTGTCTATTTCTATTTAAACAGTATTAATACCCTGTGTTTTTTTTTATTTTAGTTAAATCAACAGTTGAAACCAAGAAGCTGTTTTTTTAATCCTGGGACATTTAGGTATTTTCACCTGACTAAAGTGAGGGAATTTAAAATACCTTTTGATACTGTAATCAGCTCACTGGTTCTGCCATAAATTCTGTTTTATGTCTAATTTATTTAAAAATTCAGCCCCCGCTTCAGTGCCTTTTTAAAATAGATTGTGACGTTGTGCCATTTTATCTAAGCATCCTCATACAAAATTAAAGGCTGCTTTCCTACCTCGTCAGTTTTAAGTCAGTCACTTGGGTATGATCAAACCCGGAGCAATTCAGTCTGAAGTTGAATGCCTGTGCCTGTGCTGTACAGGATTTGTCTTTGTTTGACATGAAAAATATGCGTCTCCTTCGGTCTGTGCTGTTATTTGTAATAAGGAAACAAAGGCAAAACTGAGCACAAAGCAGGTCTGTGTGGCTATGTGTTGGATTTTGGCAACGTTCCTAGAACTGCTGTTGATTTTATGTTCTTTATTATGTTATACATACAATGTACTGACCTTTAATGGCTTCTGTTCATCAAATGCAAAGTAATGTAAGCCTAAACCCAGGAACCTGCATTAGCATAAATGTCCTAGTTCTGTCATTTTGATTAATTTGTCTCTTTGTCTGCACACTGTATGATGAGCTATTAACTGCTGCATCGCCTCATGTGTCAATGACTGCCTTTAATGACTTCAAATTGTACTTTACTTTTACCTTTTGTTTTTCTACTTTTCTGCTATTTTTTTATTCAGCGCTCTACAGATTTTCTTTTCGACGCACACTTTCATTAATAGCTTGCTGTAATGCTACAGTAATCACATATGGTGCTGGATATTCATGAAGCTGTGATCTCAGGGGCAGCAGCTGCTGATGCAAGCTGAAAATAGATCCAAAATACCTTGTGTAGTTCTCCCAGAGGTCCTCTATTTGCTGGTAACGGTCTCTGCCTGAGAAAGCTCAGTTCATTAAGACAAAGGGAAAAATTGAGGGGGAAATTTAATTTAGCCTCTTAGAACAGTGAGGATCGAGTTATCACATATGAAATTGCTGAGCAGCTTAAATTTATGTCCAAGCATTACCATTGATATAAAAAATGTAGGTTAGGGTCAAAACCTTGAATCATTAATTAAAGTTGTAGCTTTATGGTGTGTTTTTGGAATGCCAGGAAATTCATTTAGCAAAATCTGTATTACTAGGAATGACTGGTTCTGTATTATTTTTATGCATCAGACTGAAGTAAATTTGTGGAAACTATTATTACTTATGAAGCAAAAAATCCACGAGTGCTGCCAATTTGGCTTTAATGCCTTGTTTTGAGTGCCACAGTGGAAATAAAAGAATTTATATCTCTACTGTATCACTATGCCTAGTGACAGAAGGAGCAATAAATATAGCCATTGGAATTTCATCGCCAAGAAATACTGGCTCTCTGTGGCACTGATAGAGTACTGCATACCTCATGAGTACAATGGAGCTTAATTATGACCAAGAGAGTACTGTCACTCATTTAAGGTGAATGCTTAAAGTAATTGTTTCCTAATATCTTTAATGCAGATTTGTTTGTCTAAAGATAACAGCCACAATTTTGTGCAGGTAGCATGGGGAGTGGGTGATACCGACTTTCACAATGGAAATTCCACCACCCCACCCCTCTTCCCGCCCCGCCCCACAAGCTGTATAGTTAAAGCTTGTGCAGGAAGATTAGCTTATGGCACCTTTGCCTGGAAATTAGTGAATTGGGCAAGGTAGCAGCTGTTAAAGGGCTGCTGTTAAACATAAAAGAGGAGATTGTGATAGAAAAGCAGACTAACTACTCCCAGTGGCGCAGCCAGCGGCAGGTTCTCCTTACTGCTGAAGATCAGCTGCAGTAGGTGCTCCAAAGGAAGTTGGCCTTCTTTGGAGTTTGAGACAGTGCCCAGAATTTTCAACCCCATTGGTGTCAGGTGTCATGGTGTGTGTGAGCAGACAATATGGCGGGAAAGCCAAAAATCGGTTTCACGCCATCGTGAAACCAGTTTGCAATCGTCCAGTCCGCCTGTCAATGGTGGGCCATGTTTCTCATCACTGCACGTCGGAAATGTCATTTTAATACATCTGCATCTCATTTTAAGCCCTGCTCGCCGGAATCATCCCCCCACCCCCGCCAAACACTGGATCACCTGGGCACAATCACACCACCATGTTTCCCAACTGTACATAAGCGACGTGCACCTGTGGAGCTTCACATTACTCAGGACTTCAAGGTTTGTTTGCCCACCTTGCTTCAGACAGCACTCGTAATCATCAGCACCAGGCAGCACCACATCACTTTTATGAGGGCTTTTTACCTACCTGACCAGCCGTAAGGCAGGAGTGGCTTTCCAACAGCTGCAAGGCAAGGGCTTGCTTGGGTAAAGAGGTGAAGTGTTCTCATGCAAGTGAAGAGAGTGCAGGGCGAGGGCTATACTGGGGAAGGGGAGTATCCCAGGGTGTGTGGGGGGGCACATGTTGACCTGTGCAAGTGGCCTTGATATGGTGAGGGCTGAGGATGCAGACTCCAGAGGAGATGAAGCCAGATGGAGACATGAGGGTGTGTGTGAGAGAGTGAGTGGTGATTTCCTTTGAGCTGGCAGTGAGTGAGATGCCAGTGAATGTGTGATAGCCTTGTGAGTGTGAGAGTTTAGAGTGATAAGATGGTTGTCTTACCATGGCAGCATGGATTAGATCATTCATCCGTTTTCTGCACTGGATGGCCAATCTCTTGTGTGCAGCATTGGCACTGACCACCCCTGCCACCCCCTCCCAAGCTGGTCAGACAGTTGGACCTCCTGCGGCCAGAGCAGGGGTAGGGAACGTCTCGGTGGGCCTCCACGATCTCCAGAAGGCGTCCCAGGGATGCATCACTGAATTTGGGGGCTGCACTCTTCTTGACTTTTGGGGCCATCCCTTCACTGGTGCCCTCCTGGGCTGCAAGCATTGAGAAGTGTGTGTGTGGCTGCAGTTTAAATACAGTACCCTGCGTGAGGAAGCAATGAAGTAACGGCATGGCGGACAAATAGGAGGCTGCCAGCCAGCGCTACGGCATGTTTCCTGTGGCTGCATAATTAATGAGGTGGCAATGGTATGATGCCATTCGGAAACCCGACATTGTAGCCAGTGGGTAAAGCAACTTTTTTCCCGCCTGCTACCGCACTTTGTGCAAAGCTGCGACGATTCCATCCAGTGGCTTAGTGGTAGTATCACTGGACTAGTAATCCAGGCTGATGCTCTGGGGAGCTGGTGAAATTTAAATTGAATTAATAAAACCTGGAATTGAAAGCTAGCCTCAGTAATGGTGACTATGGAATGGTCATCGATTGTCATAAAAACCCTTCTAGTTCAGTAATATCCTTTAGGGAAGGAAATCTGCCATCCTTACCTGGCCTGGCCTACATGTGACTCCCGAACCACAGCAATGTGGTTGACTCTTAACTGGCCTCTGAAATGGCCTAGTAAGCCACTCAGTTCAAGGCAATTAGGGAGGGACGACAAATGTTGGCCTTGCCAGCGACGCCCACATTCATGAAACAATAAATTTTACAAAAAGCCCTCAATAAAACCGTGGTTGCCAGCTTTATGGAGTTTGATTTCCATGTCAGTGGAGCACAACTCCAATGTTCCTGGCTGCAAATGAGGAACAAATGCACTGGTGTCAGGGGTAAGTTGACAGTAGGTGCGCTCTTCACTTGTGCACCAATTTTTTCAGGGGTCCAAGCATGACACTTAGCTAAGTTGGAAACTGTTGCATCCTTAGGGAGGCACCCCTTCTATCAAAGTCACAATCACGGCCTCTTTGTTAATGGTGGCTAAGGTGTATTTCACCGTTTCCATGCTGGTAGAGGCTGAGGAGTGAATAACAAGCACACATTGAGGTGTCCAAGGCCAAGATGCTCCTGCTGCTGTTAGGAAATATCAGGGGTCAAAAGCTATAAATGCAGAGACAGCTCTGTTATCCTAAGGGCCAACCACTAATCTTGCTCTCCTTCAAATAGCGTAAGAATGATGCAAGTAAGGCATCTTAGTTGTTTTTTATAAAATGGTCTTTGATGTGTGAGATGTTTCTGTGACCATGCAGCATTGTGCAGTAGATGATACAACCGGGTGGCAGCCCATCTTTCTGGTACAGAGTTGGCAAAAACATGTGTCCAGTGACAGTTCAGGCGCACATGGATATGACCTATAAATTTGGGGTCACAGGCAATAATGAGTAACATCAAAGTGCTTTGCAGCCGCTGTACCTGACTTTGTTGTCTTCGCGCAAAATCCTCTGCAAGTTGTGCAACATGTTGTGAACCCCACTTTCAACACTTTGCAAGGTCTGACATCAAAGTCAACAGTAAGCAGAATGAAGCAGAGTATTGGCAGAACAAAAAAAAATCCCCAAAATGAGGGACAGGGCAAATAGAGGACTACCCAGAAAAAAGCAATTAACACAGCAACCTGGAGCAAAGGAACATGAAATTATAACAAGAAAAATTTCACCAATTATGTATATTTTCCTTTTAAGAAACCTCCCTTCAGAAAGCCATGTCCCCGCGCTCTGAGTTTTGCCTGCTGATGTATAAATTCAACATGGGGCATTTAACAGTTGTATTTAAAGATTAAAATTGAATCATTCACACTTGTAAGGTCACCTTGTTATTTCAGAACAACAGTTGCACAAGTTCATTCACCCAATTTTCCAACCAGTGCTCACTGTGTTCAAGATCTCGTCAGAATCCACCCTAATATCTGTAGTCGAGATGCCCCTTCCATCCTCCAAAAGGAAAATGATGGAATTATAGGGGCGTAGTTTTAACTAAGATAAAAGTAAAAAACTGCGGATGCTGGAAATCCAAAACAAAAATAAAAATACCTGGAAAAACTCAGCAGGTCAGGCAGCATCTGCGGAGAGGAACACATAACGTTTCGAGTCCCAGCTTATATTTCACCTCTTTTCTATTTTTACTTCGTTCTGTTGAAGAGTCATACGGACTCGAAACGTTAACTGTGTTCCTCTCCACAGATGCTGCCAGACCTGCTGAGTTTTTCCAGGTATTTTTATTTTTGTTTTAGTTTTAACTAATCTATGTGCAAAGTACAAAGCTGACAGGGTCGGCTGCTTGTTTTTTATAATGGCTGAAATTAATGATGAGTAAAATGGGTGACCAATCCCCTCAGTTTACTGCCTGAAGGATAAGATTAAAATTGCTACCGTAAACAAATCAAAAGAATAAAGTAGGTTTGGTTAACTTGCAGGGCAAGGCCTCAACTGCCCTCTTAATCTGTCCTTGTTTCTGGTCCCTCACCACGGAGGCCCAATAATGCAGGCCTTTGACAGCTTAGGTGCATGGTTGGAGGCCATGTTACAGTAATACTGGACTTCAATTCTGCCTTGTAGCATAACTTAATACCAAACAGATCATCCAAAACAAATTAATTTGGGAAAATTGAGTTTTACATGTTAGATGCAAAATTCTGATTGCCAAGCAAGTAGCATACATGTAGCCACATCTGTGTAGTAAGAGGTGGAACAATTTTGTGTGCGGCATGAGTCGTCATAAGCAGAAGCAGTTTTATAAGCTAGGTTTGTTACTTTTACAATGCACAGCTTCAAGTGTGGATTTTCAGTACCTGTGGAGCTGAAAACAAGGAAGAGCAACTGTGACCATACATGGAGCCTGACCTGAGACTGAAGCTCTCCAGCTTGGAACCAGACATCACCTCATTGGTGTCTCGTCAAAAACAGCATAATTTCTCTGATTAATTCCGATGTTTTTTTTGTGGTGGCAAGCAAAGGTGGATGGGGTAGGACTGATAGGTGACCTGCCAGAAGTGGTCAGTCAATCAAAGAAGATGGCCTACTTCTGGATCTCAGAAGGCCTGTGAGGGTCCTAGGGGCAGACTTTAAGTTGTATTTTGCCTTTTTAATCACACCTGACTCTGTACCTCAGATAACTATACCCAATTTGTGCCTTCTGTTTGCTGCTACATGACCTGAAATACAGGCCAAAATTTTGCACTGGCCGAGTGGGTGCGTGATAGACGCGAATGGTTGGGAAATGGGGCACGATGACTTCGGTGGGGGGGTGGGGTGCTTCGACATCATCACGCTGCCTCACGATACTTCGGTCGGCGAGCGTGTGCAGAAGACAAAACTGTGCCCGCTGACAGTTAAAGGGCCAATTAAGCCCTTTTAAAGACCAGTTGACAGCGATATTGAGTGGCCTGTGTACTTTTGTGCTTGGTGCACGAACCAGACCACTTGCACGTTTTTCATTCATTCTACATCCAGGGCGGGATAAAAGGCCACAGGATGTTGACAAGGTGGGGAGTTAGGGGTTTTGCTGTGAGTTGTTTGGAGTTGGTTTAGAGATTGTTTCTGGAACTTTTTGGTGTTTTGGAGAACTCTCTGATTTTTAAGCATTTGCAGAAGCTTTCTGCTGGGAGACCCCTTCTGTGCAGAAACCTGTGCAACCATCTTTACAAAAATGAGCATTGTGTACTCTGCTGGAGGGACCTCCTCAGAAGAGGAGGAGAGAGCTAGAAGGGAGAAAAGGTCAATTACCCATTGGCACCATCCTGAGTCAGCCTTATGGCTCGAGAAGCGGCGCCAGAAGGGGTGCAGGGCCAGCAGGAAGTGCAAGGCAGAAGGGCCTGGAGAAGGCACCATTACCTAGCAGGTAGAGTGTACAGGCAGTGATCACATGACCTGGATATGTCAGAGGTTCATTGCCGAAGAAGGCTCCGCCTCTCCAGGGACACTGTCAAGGAGTAATGCAAAATAGTCAACCCCAAAATAGCCTCCAACTGTGTAGGTAGCGACTGTATGCCAGTGGCCCTGAACTTCTATGCCTCAGGTTCTTTCCAGGGGTCAGTGGGAGATCTATGTGGTGTCTCACAACCAGCTGCCCACAGCTACATCAAGCTGTTCACTGATTCACTGTTCAGAAGGGTCAGCACCTTTATTCACTTTAAGACCACGAGGCCAGCCAGGCAGAGCAAGCCAGGGACTTTACTGCAATTGCAAGATTTCCCTGTATTCATTGACCATTGACTGCACACGTGCGCATAAAGGTGCCAGCAGGGGAGCCGGGTGCCTTTGTAAATAGAAAGGGTTTACACTCTCTCAACATTCAGATTGTGTGTGACCACAAAAGTCAGATGCTGCAGGCCTGTGCCAGGCATCCAGGAAGCTGCCATGATACCGACATCCTCCGTCACTCCCAGGTGCCAAGGTTGTGACAACCATAGGCCTACTGAAGATGAGGTTTCGCTGTCTGGACCACTCAGGAGATTACTGCAATACCTCATGAACGCATCTCCCTTATCATTGTCTGCTGCGCACTGCACCATCTTGCTCTCTCTAGAGGGGACCCATTGAAGGATAAAGACAGCAATGCTGTTCCAGAGGATGATTTAAGTGTTGAGTCTGAGGAGGAGCCTGAAGAGCAGGATCCTGATGTGAGTATCCTTATGGGAGGGAGACCAGGGAGGCCTTGCTTCAGAGGACTTTCATTTAGGAATCCAAAGCAAAGAGTCAAGGTGATGGTAAGGGAAACACCACCGTACCGATCGGTGCTGATGTGTGACCCTCCACTCAAGTCCTGACTTCTGGAATAAACTTTGCAGCCCTTCATATGTTTGACACATGTCTCCCAGGCCTCTTTCCTAACAACTGCATGAAGCACACTAAGGCCATTATCTAACATTTCAATATTGAAGGAAAAGAAATACATATATGCACCAGTACACTTGTGCCAAAGAGAAATTATTCACCCCTGAGACCCCTTGTGTGATCATTGTGACTTAAATTTCCACTTGAGCGTTACATATTGGCACTTCCCCCTTGTTGGCAGCTGGATTGGAGGCAGGCTGCTGACTCTGATGCCCTTTAGCCTTGATGACTTTGGCGGCCGTCCTGTAGTATCAGAGCCTGTGTAGGCCCCGCCTGAGCATAAGAGTCCACTGCCATGACTGGGCACTCTTCAGTCGTCGCGGTCTCAAATGCAATGGTCACTGGCAGAGGAGCTGCTGCCATCATCAAGAACGCCCTGAGAGTGGCCTCCAGATGCGAGCTGCAGGTCCTCCACCAACATGAGGTTGGTTTGAACTTGTCTGCTCACCATAAATGGTTGGGCAGCTAGCAGAGTCACTAGATGCCTCATCCATTTCTGACATCAGCAGTGACCTACTGTGGTCACTGCCAGTGTGTGGGCTTGCAGGTTTGAATGCAACCCCAGAAGCCCCTAATTCTGTCCCTGGAGCTGCCTCTCCATGAGAGTCGCCATTCGGTCTATGGAGGAGGCTGTGCATTTGGAGCCCTGGGCCAACACAGTGCTCATGCTCTGGATGGACTCCTCCAACACTGAGATCATGGCGTGCAGACCCTTAGGGATCTCTGCAAATCTCTACATGCATTCTGCAGGAAAGCCAGCATCTGCCACCTGATGGACGACTCCAGAGGCTCACCATCTGCCCCAGACTCAGCATCATCCTGGTCTTCAGCAATCCTTTGGCTGCCGGCACCCTGGGGACTCTCTGCCTCTGTCAGCTCCTCAGGCGAGTGTGACGTGCCCTTCACCAGTTTGGACTGTCACCTGCTCTAAAACACACATGCCCCCCGACGTGCCTGTATCTGCTCTGGTGCATGGTGCAGAGGGAGGATGTGATAGGGGTGCATCTGGCCGCAGATCATCCTCTGATGCCAAGGGAGTGTCATCAGGGCCCTTCTGGGGTTGTGATGATGTTCCACTTGAGGGAGGAAGAAAAAATGAAAATATGAAATAGCATTACGAACTCAGAGTACATGCAGTTTGGTTGCTTCTTAGAATGGACATCTGGCTCTCAGAATGGACATCTGGCTGAGCAAAGCTTTCCAAACGAACAAGCAACGGGGATTAGTGGATTTCACATGTCAGACTTATAACTGCCCTACATCTCTCAGATCCTCCCCCAACCTCTTCCCTGTCCATTGGACTCTTACCCTCCTCTGAGACCCCTGCCTCTCTGTGACCAGTGGACCTGGCTCCATGCTCACAGGACATTTCCAGGGCTTGCTCCTCCGCCTGACTTAGAAAAAGAAGGTTTGCGATCCCATCACCTGTCCGTCCTCACTCCTGCGTGTTGTGGCTCCTTTTCTGTAAGGATAAAAGTGCTGTCATTAGTCCCCCTCAACATGCCGGAAAATCCCAGCTCCCCCCACCTCCCCAAAAGACACAGGTTCTGGTGCCCATTACATTGCTGCACCTCACCCTTACATACATGCCAGCCATAGTCTACCAAGGCACAGGATTATGTGCCACCTTAAGCTCTGCATTTCACACTCATAAGCACCAACAAGTGCAGCCACTCACAAAGACTACGTAAGGATCCAACTGGATTCAGTACTCACCCTGGCAAAGTGCAGAAGGCCATTGAACATTTCCCTGCACTGGATCCAGGTCTTACGTATGACATCATGCCTGCTGACCTGACCTGCCACCTCTGTCCAGACCTTCTTTGTTACGTGAGGTGGCCTCCTCTTACCGTCTTGCGGCAGCACAACGTCATGTCGGACACTGCCTCCAGCAAAGTCCACAGACATTCATCCGAAAGGTTGGGGGAGGTGGGGGGGGAGCAGCCTCGCTCCGGGCATTTCCATCCCATCTGGCATGGGCTGCAGGTGCGGATGACATACTGCAGACAGTAACAGCACAATAACTAAAGTGATGAGTCAAACAATTTGATTTTTAAAGCTGCTCCCTGAAGCTCTTGAATACAGTCTTCCAGCCTTCAGGGAGCTCCATTTAAACTCCTGCCCGCATCATTACTGGCCCTGGCACCCACTCACTTCCCGGCCGGCAGAGCTGAGCCTCTTATCGCTCATTTCATGCTGGCTGGCAGTTAATTGGCCAGCCAGTGTGAAATTGATGTATGGAGCCGATCATGTGCGGGAACAAGTTTCACATCCACTTCCGGTCCCGTCGACCATGCTCACCCGACAAGCTAAAAACTCAGGCCACAGTTGCAGTTGCAATCAGATTTCCTGCTTCTTCTTCTTGAACAGGAAATACCAACAGTCCTGGTCATAGACAAGAGCCGTATACATTACCTGTACTGGTTGAGTCTACTGCCAATGTATTTTCTAGGGTTTTGGGGACAAGAAAATCATTTCAATAGCCTTGAATCTCATTCACTAACAGGAATTCATTCAGTTGGTTTCAAAAGACAGCCATAGTTTTCTCTTTCACTACCCCTGCTAGTAATCCATCCCATCTTTTCTGTCAGCATTCTACCTCTACCGAAAAAAAGTTGCCGCAATTCCTTGGCCACAAAAATCCATGGCTGTAGGTTCTCAGTGCACTGATTGCTGACTGGTGACCTCCGGAGTGCCTGCCTACCAAAATACACTGGGTCAGATGGGGGGGGGGGGGGGGTCATTTTACTTAAATGATGCCACAGCAGCCCCTGTACAGTGCTAGGAATGCGCTAGAATCCTTCCTGAAAAAGGAGGCCAGGGAATGAGGCCTACAGTGCCAAGTCTGGAGGGAACAGGGGCTCCCAGGCACCGCTGGAAGGAACTACCAGAACACCATTGGCCCCTTTATTAGGTGGACTGAAAAAAAAGGCCAAATTTTTTAACATTGTTGGGGATTTAAGCCATGGTGCAGGCCTGAATCCTCATATGGGCTCATTTCTGCTAAACGGTGATTTGGCACACCTATTGTTATTCGACTCTAACACCAGGCTGAGGTCCTGGAAACACCCATCAATACTACATTCACTTCTCTTCCTTGGCCTTCTGAAGCTCCAATTCTGGGTTCTTGAGCACCCCTGATTTCCTTTGTGCCTCCATTGGCAGGCAGGGGTAGCAGAAGTGTGGAATTCTCCCCAAAAAGCAGTGATTGCAGGGTGAATTGAAAATTCCAAGAGTACTTATTGATAGATTTTTATTAGGTAAGAGTACTGAGGGGTATAGAGCAAACTTGGTTAACTGGGGTTGCAGTACAGATCAGTTACGATCTTGTGGAATAGCAGAACAGGCTCAAAGGATGGAATTACTCATAAATTGAAAGCTACTGAAGTTTCATTGCATCAGACAGACTATATGTGACTATATGGCCAATGCATTTAAAACCCATTAGAAAAGTGCATTTGGAACAAAATAAATCCGAATGTATCATCGCAGCTTAGCAAACAATGCCAACAGGAATGTTTCATACATTCTTGTCATCCTTACTTAATCTTGATACAATTGAGTTTGAAAGGAAAGACTATTATAGAATTAACTAAATCTCAGTTGTTACAATCCCTACAGAAACCTACAACTTTTTAAAAGAGGTAGAAAAGGTATGAATTCCCCAGTGACCA
The DNA here is from genome assembly GCF_017639515.1 of Carcharodon carcharias. NCBI lineage: Eukaryota > Metazoa > Chordata > Chondrichthyes > Lamniformes > Lamnidae > Carcharodon > Carcharodon carcharias. Next base: position 141,540,246 of record NC_054471.1, on the reverse strand, counting down.
ACACAAAGGATTGCACAACAAGACTTTTACTCTAGCAAACACACTAAAATCAAGTTAGCCTAAACATTACTCAATAGACAACAATTAAATAATAGAAAACGTATTCCCCAGCAACTTGGTAACGTAACCAAAAACACCACCCCACATTTATACGTTATAACTCATTCTCAACAAATACGTAACCTTGTATTCAAAGTCCCAAATGGCTCCTGGCAATTCAACAGGCTCTCTTATCTCTGCGTCACCACTGTGAATCTTCCAGTGCCCTTTTAAACAAATTCCCCTTCACTCAATCTTCTGAGCATTCTCGAATGGACTTCCAGCAGCAAGGGATCCACTGTGCCTCCTTGATCCCGAACTCTCCTCAACAAACTTTGTTCTTTTGTTCTGTCCTCACCAGCACTCTGCTTGATGATTAACCCTGAAGCAGTCCTTTCCTTCTGCCTGCAGCACCTGTTTTGGGTCTTATTTCCCAAAACTTTCAGTCTATTTGCCTCTGAGAGTCTGGGACACTGCAAGCAGCAAGAAGAGTTGCTTTCTCTTTGTGTTCAGGTGTTAAAACTCACACATGACTTTAAATAGGATTTGACATGACAACCAGATGGCATGGGCCAGTCCCTGGGCAGAGTTCAGTACAACTTCACACCATCTCATGGATTCAAGGATGAGGAACTTTAGTTACTTGGATAGATTGGAGGAATTGGGACTGTTTCCCTTGGGGAAGAGAAGACTGAGAGGAAATTTGATAAAACTATTCAAAATTATGAGGGGTCTGGGCAGAGTAGATAGGGAAAAATTGCTCCCATTGTTGGAAGGATCGAGAACGAGAGGGTGTAGATTTAAGGTAATTGGCAAAAGAAGCAATAGAGACATGAGGAAAAACTTGCAGTGAGTGGTTAAGATCTGGAATGCGCTGCCCGAGAGTGTGGTGAAGGCAGGTTCAATTGAGGCATTCAAGAAGGAATTGATTATCTGAAAAGGAAGAATATGCAGGGTTATGGGGAGAAGGTAGGATAAATGGCACTAGGCGCATTGCTTATTTGGAGAGCCGGCACAAACACGACAAGCTGAATGGCTTCCTTCTGTGCTGTAACAATTGTGATCCTCCATTCCAAGGCATTCTATTTTACCTTAATTTAAATAAAACACATTTTAAAACGTAAAGTCTTATAGAGTCTAGCAGTCATAACACTGAATATCAGGTATACTTTGCCAGCATGGCTCAATTGGTAGCACTCTTACCTCTGAGTCAGAGGCTGTGGGTTCACAAAATCTAGGCTGATACTGCACGAAGTACTTAGGGAGTGCTGCACGTTAGGAGGTGCTGTCATTCAGATGAGATGTTAAACTGAGGCCCTGCCAGCCCTCGCAGATGGACATAAAAGATTCCATGGCACTATTTTGAAGAGAAGTCTCAGTCAATATTTAAACCTCAACCAACATCACTAAAACAGATTACCTGAAGAGAATCTCATTGCTGATTGTTGAATCTTGCTGTGTTTCCTGCATTATGACTGTAACAACACTTCAAAGAAAAAAATGGCACTTCATTGGCTTTGGGATGTCCTGAGGCAGTGAAAAGCGTCTAAATACAAGTCTTTCTTCTTCCATTTGTACCCTTGCATTGTAACTAATTTTAGCGCTCCAAGGTTTGATCTTTCACTTGTTAAAGAAACATAGGAATAGTTGTTTGGTAGTACCGAACTTGAGTGTTACTGAAAAAAGAGACATGTCTAAGCTTTTGGTCTTGCACTCATCAGGACACTCACAAGAATACCAATATAAGGGGAAGATGAAAATTTAAACTGTATACTGTATGTGAAGAGAGTGCTCATCGGTTGGCAAGTGGCGTTGCCATGGAGAATGCGCCAGTGATGGTGATTGACAGTTAACTGCCAAGCATTGTTTGAAATTTAAACCAGGCAACTTGATCCTGATTGTATGTACTTGTTTTTTCTGTCTGCAAAGAATAGGATCCTGTGTATTAATACATGTAGCTTCCAGTATGTGCGAATGCACCACACTGCAAGCCTGACTGACAATTATAAATTGGTTGTCAGCATAATTCTTAACACACTGAGGATTATTTATCAAATGTTGTCCAATCGCAGAATTACATCTAATGTTGGACACTGTTTTGAGTTTTGCAAGCACGGGCTGGTTGGGTACGGTCTGTACCCTGCCCGTTGCGAACAGCGGCTGGGACATGCTGTATGATCTGCCAGTCTTTGGCACCTACGACCTACATACCTAGCATCACACCGGCACTGAAATTTATATGCCATATTACTCATTTGTGTGATAGATTGAGCGTCTTTTTGGGTTGACGGCAGCATCCTGTTAGTGGTGAATATCACTCATGTTGCCACTGCATATTAACAATGTAAATCAGCTGGCTTCATCTGTTGCTCAAATTTTTGAGATACCTTACCCTTCCAGGGCAATCTGAGGTAGATTGGGCAACATGAGTTGGCCAAATGGCTGGGCGAATTGTTACAACCAGTTTTGACCAAGTTTTCCACATACAGTGTGAAGGTCTCCTTCACGTTTGTGAAGGCCATACAGGACTTGCATATCGATAGCAACGCTACGCTACGTCCATGTGCTCATTTGACATTGCTAATCTATTCACCAATGCTTCACTTAAGGAAGCCATAGATATTTGCGCTGTAGCACAATATCATGGTGATCTAGACACACCACCATTGCATGAATCAGTATTCATTGAACTTATGAACTCGGCAACTCAAGCAATTGAGTTCAGTTTTAATGACACTATGTATGCGCATATAGTTGTTATTGCCATAGGATTCCCTCTAGGCCCAGCTCTCGCAAACATCCTTGTTGGGTTCCATGAGAAATGTATCTTTGATGGAAATACACCTAACTTCCTACTCCTCATAATATTTCTGATATGTGGATGATACGTTTTCTACATTTAAATCAGCAGCTGCACGTAACAATTTCCTTACATGTCTTAATGGGCTCCTTCCTGCACTCAAATTGACCTTTGAAATGGAGCAGTCAAATGGACTCCCCTTCCTTGATGTACTAGTTGAGACATTTGCTAGGGGATTCTCTACCACGATCTATCGCAAGCCTACCTTCACTGGTCAATACATGCATTGGGATTCTCATAGTTCCATGCTCTATAAGATTAGTCTTATTGGCAACTTTGTAAATAAGGCCCAAGCCATTTGCTCAGCATGCAAGTTTGATACTGAAATAGGGTGCATCAAAGGCTTCCTGCAGGGTAATGGCTACCCTGATCAGATCATTTTGCGCTGTGTATCACTCAAGCTCATGAACCGGGCCTAAGGGCATAATTTTCGGCCCTGAAAAGTGCCCAGTTTACCTCGTTACCCTGGAAGGGCAAGGTATCTCAAAACAATTTGAGCAATAGGTGAAGCTCTGTTTCACGCTGCTACTGTGTAGTAGCAACACGAGTAGTGTTTGCCATAACAGGATGCCACCATCAAGCCAAAAGGATGTTCTGCCTATCACACAAATGAGTAAAGTGGTATATGAATTTCAGTGCCAGAGTAATGCTAGCTATGTAGGCTGTACATCCCAAAGACTGATGGGTCGTATCAAACAGCATGTCCCAGCCGCTGTTCGCAACAGGGCAGGGGACAGAATGTACCCAACCGGCCCATGCTTGCAAAACTCAAAACAGTGTGCAACATTGGATGTAATTCTGCAATTGAACAACATTTGCTGAATAGTCCTCAATGTCCTAAGAATTACGCTGACAACCAATTTAGGATTGTCAGCTGGGCTCGCTGTGTTAAGCATTTGCGTGTACTGGAAGCTACATATATTAACACAGGGCCCTAGTCTTTGCAGACAAAAAGAACATGTACATACATTGCGCTTATTTCAGCTAAACAAAAGAAGTGACAAAATAAGCTGACTCATTCCTCAGGTCAATGCCTTGACCAATCAGGGTCAAGATGGCCAGTTTAAATTTCAAACAATGCTTGGCAGTTAGCTGTCAATCACCATGTTGGTGCGTTCTCCATGGCAACATCACCTGCCAACCAATCAGCACTCTCTTCACATACAGTATAAATTGTTGTTTTCCCCTTATATTGGTATTCTTGTGAGTGTCCTGATGAGTGCAATACGAAAAGATTAGACATGTCTCTTTTTTCAGAGAAAACATAGGAATAATTTACATCTGTATCATCAACTTTCACAACCCTATTTCCTCCCTTCTCATAAACATCACTTTTTAGTAAGTTAGTAAATTGCACCATTTCTTTTTAAGATTTTTAAAATTCTTCTTTTGTCTCTTAGCAAAGCCAAATGCCAAATCATTTGACTCGGTTGGATTTTCAGAAGTATATCCGCTCATTTTTGTGCCAGTTTTCAACAACAATATTGCAGGCATTGCACTATGAGACACTACTTCCTTAACATTTTCATCTGAAATCGCTCGCTCTGCTATAGTAATGAACACATTAAGCTGTTTATTTTTACATTGTTTCATGCCTTTGAGAAATTTTAGATGAAGATGCTGTGTTCCCGTTCTAGAAGCCCACTGTGACACTTCAGGGCCAATACGTTTCCAGTTAGTAAGAAGGAACCATTGTCATTGAAAATGCATCCAGGCAATGCTTAATTTTTTAAATATTTTATAACTGCATGGTATAATGACAAGCTGCATCAAAACTCATTTTCAAATTGTGTATTTATGATATTGTTCAAACAATAATGATACATAGCTCCTCTGACTCATTATTCTCTCTATTAAGATGATTTGCTGAACACTTTCTCATGTTTGTAGTGCTGCCGAGATAATGTCAGGTTTGTTTTCCATGTAAAATCTAAGATGGAGCTAAGCTGGCACAGAAACTGTAATAATTGGGGCAAAGGTATTTTACGTTGTAATTGTCAGCTTGGCTCAGCTGCTGCCCCCTGAATCAGAAGCTCCACTTTAAACTATGTAATCTACACTATACATACACACATTTACAAAATGAGTGCACACATCTGCTTGTTCAGGTGCATGTTAAATTCATGGCATTTATCAAAGAATATGAGGTAATCTTCATGCTGTCTTAGCCAATTTTCTTTCCTCATCCAAAACTGATTAACTGGTCATTCATCTCATAGCTGCCTTGAGGATTGTTGCTGTGCACAATCGAGCTGCTGCATTCCCTTACAAAACCATAGTCACTTACTTCACAGAAATTCATTGTAGGTGGGGCACTTTGGAACATTTCTGAGACAAGTGGTAAGGTGCCATATAAGTCTAAATTCTTTTCTTTCTAATTAAAGAAGACAGGTTTGGCACAA